>NC_090931.1:1178414280-1179614280 GCF_040938575.1 Ambystoma mexicanum | reverse complement strand
GTAAATCAGTGAAGGAGTGGTTGACCCCTTCATTTAATGGTACACGTCTATAGGTGTATAGACCAGAGCAAGCAAGCTTTCGAGGTCTAATCCTTGTCTGGGAACAATTGACTTTGCCTTAGGACATCATAGAGGGCACAGGAAGGAAAAGAGGCAAAGAGGGAAAACAATATGATGGAATCTTCTTCAAGCTGGTCTGAGCTCTCCCTGTCCACACTAACTCTGGCCTCTTTCTTTGTCAATAGCATAAAAGGCCCTTTTGGTTTGCAGAACCTTAGTATGAGGCTGAGCCCTTTGCTTCCCTTTTCCAAAATCAGATCCTGCTAGGAGGCCGGTTCACCGTAGAGATGCTGTATCCAACCTCAAACTGGTCCAACAGAGAGGCATGGACATCCAGTCTTCTGCCCTGCCAGGTTGCCTGACCAGAATATGCATAAACCCTCAACAGTTGTATGATAACAGATTGATGTGGCTTGGAGAATTATTAGATATACTAAACATCACTCCTTAAAGTCAGCTATAGATTATATTTAAATATTACCAGGATGGTGTCTCTCAAGTGGTTTTCGGACAGTGGTGCAGACTTTTAATACACCCTCTGTACTGAACTGACTTAGCTGTCGCAGTAGTTGTCAAATGGGCACCTGTGACCCTTGAGCCTGCTCTGTGCCACTTGAGAGCAGGCACTGCATATTAGGATAATGATCCACCAGGGCAAAGAAGTACACTATGCTTTTGCAATGGAGTTCATGAAAGGGAGATTTGATTTGCTAAGTAACCCCCTGAGATAAAATTACCCATAGCATTTTATTAATTGAATACAAATCCAAATATACAAATATACAGGGCTTCCACAACAGTACCAGATGCCATTTTGTCACAAGCATCTCATTTCCTTATCAATTTCATGCTACATGTTATAACATGACTAGGTTGAACATGAATTTATCAAAACACTATTTACCATCATAGGGGGTAATTCATAGAATTCAGCGCACAAGTGGCGCACGCGGCTGGCGCACAGTGTGCGCGTGCGAATCCCAGCGCCAGCCGCGTGCGCTAAAATCCATTTCCGCGCACAGCATATTCATGGATTCCAGCCACCAAAACCAGTCGTGGCGCACAGTGGCGCACAGTGGCGCAGCGACCCTGCAGCAGCGCCAGTTATGCCCCCAAGAACGCCTCTCGCGCAGGGAAAAGCCATCAAAATCCCCAATCCAGCGCAAAGGGCTGCGCTAACCCTGTACCAGCACGGCAAGCGGGCTACGTGTATCATGGGGGGCGCGGGAAGTACCTCACGCGATTGGCTCCGTGCGAGCAGGGTACGTGTATTTCAGGGGTGCGCGGGAAGTTCCACACGTGATTTCCGCAGGGTATGTGTATTTCAGGGGTGCGCAGGAAGTTCCACACGCAATTTCAGCAGGGTACGTGTATTTCAGGGGTGTGCGGGAAGTTCCACACGCGATTTCATCAGGGTACGTGTATTTCAGGGTGCTGGGGGAAGTTTCACACGCGACATCAGCAGGGTACGTGTATTTCAGGGGTGTGCGGGAAGTTCCACACGCGATTTCAGCAGGGTATGTGTATTTCTGGGGTGCGCTGGAAGTTCCACACGCAATTTCATCAGGGTACATCTATTTCAGGGTGCGGGGGAAGTTTCACACGCGACATCAGCAGGGTACGTGTATTCCAGGGGTGCGCAGGAAGTTCCACACGTGATTTCAGCAGGGTACGTGTATTTCAGGGGTGCGCGGGAAGTTCCACACGCGATTTTATCAGGGTACGTGTATTTCGGGGTGCGGGGGAAGTTTCACACGCGACATCAGCAGGGTACATGTATTCCAGGGGTGCGCGGGAAGTTCCACACGCGATTCCATCAGGGTACGTGTATTACAGGGGTGCGCAGGAAGTTCCACACGCAATTTCATCAGAGTACGTGTATTTCGGGGTGCGGGGGAAGTTTCACACGCAACATCAGCAGGGTACGTGTATTCCAGGGGTGCGCGGGAAGTTCCACACGCGATTCCATCAGGGTACGTGTATTACAGGGGAGCGCGGGGAGCACCACACGTGAATTGCACGTGTGGGTCCTCCCAGGTGTTCCCTCTACACCCTCCACGGCCCCTGCAGGTGGCTCACACCACAGGGGCCTACCCTGCACATGTCCTGCAGGCACCCCATCCACCATGGCCATGCCCCCCAGCCAACCCACATGTCAACTTTCACTACTGCCCACCAACGCATGTCCCCCTGCACCCCCAGCCACCAGGGGAACCCTCCACCAGGCCCCCACCCATGTCTCCCACCCCTCCCACCCCCCAGCAGTGCAGGGTCACCCTCCACCAGGCCCCCACCCATGTCTCCCACCACCCTCTACCCCCAGCAGTGCAGGGTCACCCTCCACTTGGCCCCCACCCATGTCTCCCACCACCCCCACCCCCAGCAGTGCAGGGTCACCCTCCACCAGGCCCCCACCCATGTCCAACTCATGTTCCCCACCACCCCCACCCCCCAGCACTGTGGGGCACCTGCCAGCAGGCCCTCACCCATGTCTTCCACCCCCCCACCACCCAGCACTGTGGGGCACCTGCCAGCAGGCCCCCACCCATGTCCAACTCATGTTCCCCACCACCCCCACCACCCAGCACTGTGGGGCACCTGCCACCAAGCCCCCACCCATGTCTCCCACCACCCCCTCCCCCCGGCAGTGCAGGATCACCCTCCACCAGGCCCCCACCCATGTCTCCCACCACCCTCACCCCCCAGCAGTGCATGGTCACCCTCCACCAGGCCCCCACCCATGTCTCCCACCCCCACCCCCCAATCCCCAGCATTGCAGGGTCACCCTCCACCAGGCCCCCACCCATGTCTCCCACCACCCCCACCCCCCAGCAGTGCAGGGTCACCCTCCACCAGGCCCCCACCCATGTCTCCCACCACCCCCACCCCCCAGCAGTGCAGGGGCACCCTCCACCAGGCCCCCACCCATATCGCCCACCCGCCCACCCCCCAGAAGTGCAGGGTCACCCTCCACCAGGCCCCCACCCATGTCTCCCACCACCCCCACCCCCCAGCAGTGCAGGGTCACCCTCCACCAGGCCCCCACCCATGTCTCCCACCACCCCTACCCCCCAGCAGTGCAGGGTCACACTCCACCAGGCCCCCACCCATGTCTCCCACCACCCCCACCCCCCAGCAGTGCAGGGTCACCCTCCACCAGGCCCCCACCCATGTCTCCCACCACCCCCACCCCCAGCAGTCAGGGGCACCCTCCACCAGGCACCCACCCATGTCTCCCACCACCCCCACCCCCCAGCACTGTGGGGCACCTGCCAGCAGGCCCCCACCCATGTCCAACTCATGTTCCCCACCACCCCCACCACCCAGCACTGTGGGGCACCTCCCACCAGGCCCCCACCCATGTCTCCCACCACCCTCTACCCCCAGCAGTGCAGGGTCACCCTCCACTTGGCCCCCACCCATGTCTCCCACCACCCCCACCCCCCAGCAGTGCAGGGTCACCCTCCACCAGGCCCCCACCCATGTCCAACTCATGTTCCCCACCACCCCCACCCCCCAGCACTGTGGGGCACCTGCCAGCAGGCCCCCACCCATGTCTTCCACCCCCCCACCACCCAGCACTGTGGGGCACCTGCCAGCAGGCCCCCACCCATGTCCAACTCATGTTCCCCACCACCCCCACCACCCAGCACTGTGGGGCACCTGCCACCAAGCCCCCACCCATGTCTCCCACCTCCCCCTCCCCCCGGCAGTGCAGGATCACCCTCCACCAGGCCCCCACCCATGTCTCCCACCACCCTCACCCCCCAGCAGTGCATGGTCACCCTCCACCAGGCCCCCACCCATGTCTCCCACCCCCACCCCCCAATCCCCAGCATTGCAGGGTCACCCTCCACCAGGCCCCACCCATGTCTCCCACCACCCCCACCCCCCAGCAGTGCAGGGTCACCCTCCACCAGGCCCCCACCCATGTCTCCCACCACCCCCACCCCCCAGCAGTGCAGGGGCACCCTCCACCAGGCCCCCACCCATATCGCCCACCCGCCCACCCCCCAGAAGTGCAGGGTCACCCTCCACCAGGCCCCCACCCATGTCTCCCACCACCCCCACCCCCCAGCAGTGCAGGGTCACCCTCCACCAGGCCCCCACCCATGTCTCCCACCACCCCTACCCCCCAGCAGTGCAGGGTCACACTCCACCAGGCCCCCACCCATGTCTCCCACCACCCCCACCCCCCAGCAGTGCAGGGTCACCCTCCACCAGGCCCCCACCCATGTCTCCCACCACCCTCACCCCCAGCAGTCAGGGGCACCCTCCACCAGGCACCCACCCATGTCTCCCACCACCCCCACCCCCCAGCACTGTGGGGCACCTGCCAGCAGGCCCCCACCCATGTCCAACTCATGTTCCCCACCACCCCCACCACCCAGCACTGTGGGGCACCTCCCAGCAGGCCCCCACCCATGTCCAACTCATGTTCCCCACCACCCCCACCCCCCAGCAGTGCAGGGTCACCCTCCACCATGCCCCCGCCCATGTCTCCCACCACCCCCACCCCCCAGCAGTGTAGGGTCACCCTCCACCAGGCCCTCACCCATGTCTCCCACCACCCCCACCCCCAGCAGTGCGGGTCACCCTCCACCAGGCCCCCACTCATGTCTCCCACCACCCCCACCCCCCAGCACTGTGGGGCACCTGCCAGCAGGCCCCCACCCATGTCCAACTCATGTTCCCCAGCCAACATGTCTTCACAATCTAGATCCCTGGTCCCTATGGTCAGCCTCCAAATGCAAAACACCCACCCGAGTATTGCATCCACCCACTCAGAAATGGCAATTACATGACAGAACACCAATTGCAAGTTCCGAAACAAACACATTTCCCTCACATACACCCAATGGGTGTCAGTGAATCTCAAAACCCATATCATGATATGCATGAAACCAATGAGATACTACACATTGAAGTTCGATAAAAAAATATGTATTAAAGGAAACATAAATAGAATCAAAAATAAAGAAACAGAAATGGGAATGTACAAAAATGAAAAGATGCATGTCCGTGAAAAAAAGTAAAACCAAAAATCATAATCCAAAGTAATGGTGTCCAAAGTCACTGTCCACAAAAGAAAATCCAATGGGAAATAAAATTGAAAGCCATTGCTCCATGGTTAAAATGTGAAAGAAAAATACAATCCAACAGTGAACTATGTACATATGAACAAGCCAGGGTCCATTATCCCAACAAAAGAAATGAAACCTATCTAACTACACTAACTAATAAAATAAACTATATACAAAAATGTGGCCAATGTCCAAAAGGTCCAAAATAAATCCAAAAAAAAGGAAACCTAACACTACCTACATAACTATGTACAAGGGCAGGGGGCTAGTTTGACGGCTCACTTTTGGATGTCCTGGGCCAGGGCATCATCGAACTCCTGCTCAATGTCCCGGAGGCGGTCCTCCTCCATGGCCCCGAGGGTCCGCAGGGCCGTCGATGTGTCCACCTCCAAACCCCTGCGGATTGCCTCGAGGCACTCGGCCCGCCTTAAGGCCCTCCGCATGGAGTTCTCCGCCCTGACCATTGTGAGCCGTGCCTCTTCCGCCCGCTGCCGCTCCGCATCTATGGCGTGGCCCAACCGCTGCCACACGGAAGACACTCTCTGTCCTGGGTCCTCCTGCCCTCCGGCCGATGCCTGCCCCTCTGATGTTGAAGGCCCCGAGCCTTCATGGCTCCCACCACGTTGCTGCTGCTGCTGTGCCTCTGCCTGTTCACTGCCTCCTGCTACCTGCACATCCTCCGCCGGCTGGGGTGCAGTCGTTGATGTGGCCACCCCTGCTGGACGTCCGACTCCCAACTGTGGCAGGGATGCCTCCTCCACCAGCCTGGCCGCACCGTCAGAGGCAGCTCCACAGGGCACCCAGGTGACTGATGGGTGGGAAGATGGCACGGAGGACGACTGGTGCGTAGGGGGTTCAGTTGAGTAGGGGGTCGTAGCAAGCCACAGCAAACGGAGGAATCCCGACTGGGTGACCTGTCCCAGCAGGCTGACGTGGTCAATGATCCATTCGAGATGACGTGCAGTCTCCTCATGAAAAGACTGCAGGTCACCTCGCATGGCGCGTTGACGCAACGCCATACCAGTCAGGACAGGCTCAACCCGGACCCGGATAGCCACGTCCGCAGGCAGAGGAAGGCCAGTTGTCGTTTGCTCATCCCCTGCCTGAAAACGGGTCTGGACGTAGGCATCCCTGCTGGTGCAAGATGATGCGGGGACAGGATTGCACACAGGCACCTCCGCGGCGGCCTGTGCTGCCTTCTGTCCCTGGTCCTGCACTGCACCACTAGCACCAGTGGGATCCCCACCTCCAGACCCCGTCTCTGTTGCTTGCACGGCCTCCTCCTCCACCAAACCCCCCACCAACTTGGATGACTCCGTGCCATCTTCCCCCGTTGGGCCCTGTGGGGTCCTAGCTGCCCCTTCTGCTGCCGAGGAGTCCAACTCCAACCTCCGCCTCTTGGACCTCCCCCCGGCAGCTGCGGCCTGGGACGCGGCACCGGACTCCTCACTCCCCGACGAGATGACAACATGGGAGAAGAGCCGGGCCTTGCGTCTCCGGCTGGCGGTGGGATCCCCGCCGCTGTGCTCCACAGCACCTTCTCCGCCCTCTTCATCAGTTGACGCTGCAGACAGGGAGAAATAAAACACAGGCATCAGGGCACTGTACAGTGGACACATACACACATGACAGTTGTACATGAGTGGCATTGGCAAACCTCAGACATGCCATCACAATCCCCAACACACATGTCATTTCAACTCGCACACATGAGCCATACCACAGCCATATCGCAACTGCCAGCACCATCCATACCCATACAACAGCATGAGCAGGCAAAGCTGAGCCAGACATCACATGCAACACAGGAAGTGCACCACACATGTACACACACCACCACACTTGCATGCATGTGTACACCTCTGGCAAGTGTCGCAGTGTTCAGATGGGCATCCATGTCACATCTGCCAATCAGGCTTCCACATCCGGCTGTCACATGCATCCATGTTGCATCACTGTTGCACCCTTGTCAAATACACACAGATGCACATGTACACAGTGCTGATACATGCAGCTGAAAAGAACATACATGCGTGACATCACGGACATTTCTACTTACATACACATTCATCCAAACATGTGAGCCCACACAACTGCATTTGGCATGCAAGCCTACACACACAATCACCATCCATGTCTCACACATTCCAGCCCTCGCATGTGTTAGCCCCACGGCCCTGTACACCCCCACACATACTCGACCCCATACAAACAGATGTGCAACCTGCACACTACTGAAACATCACCACACGCACAGCTCACAATCAGGATGCATGTACACTTACCGCTCGACTCCAGACGGGTCTGCCTCTCAAGGACCTGGACGTGGAGCGCTGAGGATGTGCGTTCCAGGACCCTCATCTGATCTTCCGACAAGTGGCCCCGGCGCCCCTTGGCATCCGCTGCCTTCAAGAGGCGCCGGGCCTTGTTCAGGGTCCTGGACCTGAAGTCCTCCCAGCGCTTCTTGACATGTTGAAAGTCGTGGACTGCCAGCCCCTCCGCATTGATGGCAGTCACGATGTCAGTCCAGATCCGAGTCCGTCCTTCCTTGTCGGCGCGGGAACTTCCGAAGAGGGCATCATACTGCCCCAGGACTTGCTCCACCAGGACACCAACTTCGGTGGCACTAAAGCTGGTGCCCCTCTGCCTCTCTGGCCGGGGGTTGTCAGTGGTCTCAGATGGTGTTTGCCCCGACATGACAACCCCAGAGGCAGGAGTGGGTGGGCAACTGAGTCCTGGGGCTGGGCTGTGGAGTGATGGAATCCCAGTCGGGAGTCTTCGGTTCCAGCAGGGGTGGTCACAGCAACAGCACCCCTGGCTGATGTGCAGGCAGCAAATGGCAGGGCACGTGGGCAGCAGGCACTCAGGCAGCAGCAGATGGCAGGTGGGAGCATGCTCGGGGGTCTGGGGGGCAGTAATTCGGCCTTCTGGGCAGGAGCGTGGTCTTCCATGTGCTTACGCGTGGCCAGCTTTATACGGAGTGAATTGGCACGTGAAAATCCTGCACGTCTGCGTGTAATTTGAGGAAAGGCCCTTAGCGCGTATGCACGTCAGCACGCATATGCGATTTCATTGGACCAAAGGCCCTTAGCACGTGAGCGCGTCTGTGACGTGGCGCGCGCGGGTGTTTCCCTCATTAGATGTGATGACAGAGCACACGTGGTAAAACTGCACGTCCGAGTGTCATCGCGGGTGATCGGAGGGAAGTGAGCGTACACGCGATTGGCCTGGGTACGTGTGTTTCGGGGTGCACAGGAAGTTCCACACGCGATTAGCCTGGGTACGTGTGTTCCGGGGTGCACAGGAACTTTCACACACGATTAGCCTGGGTACGTGTGTTCCGGGGTGCGCAGGAACTTTCACACGCAATTGGTGGAAATCCACGTGTGTTCTGTCATCACGTGCAATGAGGGAAACACCCGCGTGCGTAACGTCACAGACGCCCTCACGCGCTAAGGGCCTTTGGTCCAATGAAATCGCATATGTGTGCTGACGTGCATACGCGCTAAGGGCCTTTCCTCGAATTACACGCAGACGTGCAGGATTTTCACGTGCCAATTCACTCTGTATCAAGCTGGCCACGCGTAAGCACACGGAAGACCACACTCCTGCCCAAAAGGCCAAATTACTGCCCCCCAGAGCCCCGAGCAGCCTCCCACGAGCCATCTGCTGCTGCCTGCGTGCCTGCCTGCCTGCTGCCACCGTGCCCTGCCATTTGGTGCCTGCACATCAGCCATCTGCAGGGGTCCATTTGCTGTGTCCACCCCTGCTGGAACAGAAGACTCTCGACTGGGATACCATCGCTCCACAGCCCAGCCCCAGGACCCAGTTGCCCACCCACTCCTGCCTCTGGGGTTGCCATGTCGGGCACTGAAACATCTGGCACCACTGGCAACCCCCGGCCAGAGAGGCAGAGGGGCACCAGCTTCACTGCCACCGAAGTTGGTGTCCTGGTGGAGCAAGTCCTGGGGCAGGATGATGCCCTCTTCGGAAGTAAGCTCGCCAACAAGGAAGGACGGACTTGGATCTGGACGGACATCGTGACTGCCATCAACGTGGAGGGGGTGGCAGTCCGCGACTACCAACATGTCAAGAAGCGCTGGGATGACTGCAGGTCCAGGACCCTCTTGAAGGCCCGGCGCCTCGTGGAGGGGGGCCGGGGCCGCATGAGTCCCATCCAGATGAGGGTCCTGGAACGCCTAGGCCCAGCGCTCCACGCCCAGATCCTTGAGAGGCAGACCCATCTGGAGTTGAGCGGTAAGTGGCCAAGCATTGCTGTGTGAGACAGGGCATGTCGCAGTGTGCTGGTTGTCTGATACTTGCCTGTATGTGTGACATAGGCCATGTATGCATGTGTGTGTGCAGGGACGTCATGCATGTGAGACCAGTAATGTGTGAACCACACGGTTGGTGCATGTGTTCAAATGCAACATGGATTGCCCTATGCGGAATGGCCACATGAAAGCATGCCCGTCTCTGTTCCTGGACATGGGTCGGGGTGAGGGATGGGTGCTGATGCCATGTACATGTATGCTGTCCATGTCTGTGTGTCTGACCTGTGTTTCTGTGACTTGTGAATGCCAGGGATGCATGACACATGTCTGTCGTAATGTTCAGGTTCACTGATGCAGCCTAGTCATCCTTGTATCCACTGTGTCTGTGGTGTACGAGGCCAGATGGATGAAACTAGGGTGAAGTGTGTGCATGTGATAGGCATGGCCCATGATGCATGTGAGTTCCAAAACAACATTGTATGTTCCAAGAATCCCTTGGACATGTATGCTAATGTCCATAGCATGCGCCATGCCTGTTACCGCATGTGTTTTACCTGCACTGAGCCATGTGTTGTGGAGGGACATGATGGAAGTGATCTTTAACAGTGCCACTCATCTGCTATTGCCTCCTGTCTAGGGGACCATTGTACAGTACCCTGATGCTTGTGTTCTATGTCTCCCTCTACACAGCGCCACGTGAAGAAGAGGGCGGAGATGGCTCTGTGGAGCAAAGCGGCAGGGATGCCCCCACGGCTGCAGCGGAAGGGGTGGGTGAGCCCCCACAGGGGCTTGCAATGGCGGAAGACGGGGTGGAGCCATCCAGGTTGGTGGTTTCCACAGAGGAGGAGGAGGCCGCTACTGAGGCGCACATGGGGCCTGGTGGGGGCATCCCTGCTGGTGCAAGTGTTGCAGTCCAGGGGCAGGAGGCAGCACAGGTCGCCGTGGAGGGGCCTGTGCATCTCACTGTCCCTGACACTGTGACTGCACCACCATGCACCAGCAGGGATGCCCCATCCCAGGCCCGTCCGCAGGTAGGGGGGAAGTCCATCTCATCTGACTCCCCTCCACCTGCGGACGAGGGGACCCCTGGCCGTATGGAGAAGGTCCTGATTGGTGTCGCGTTGCACACAGGTGCAATTCGTGATGAGGTGCGTGCTTCCCGGGAGGAGCATGCACGTCATCACGGAGAGCACCATGCCGACGTGGCCCAGTTGGGAACGGCCATGGTCGGGGGTTTCCTACATGTGTCGGCCAATCTGGCGACCCTCTCCTCCTCTGTGGAGACTATGCACCAGTCGTTCTCCATGACGTCTTCTGGCCCAGATGCCACCAGGGCCCCCTGTGGACCTGCCCCGACCAATACAGCCTGCTCGGTGGGGATCCCATCCCTGCCACAGTCGGCAGTCGGAGGTCCAGCAGGGGTGGACACACCAGCAACTGGACCCCAGCAGATGGAGTATGTGACGGCATCATCGGTCAGGGCACGTGCATGACGGCGTTGGTGGATTCCACCAGCCTGGATGCTGTCATGCTGGCACAGGCAGTTGCGTCGGAGGCAGCGGCAGGCTCGACGTGGGAGGCATCATGGCTCGGGGCCATCAACATCAGGGGTGCAGGCATCGGCCGGAGGGCAGGAGAACCTTGGAATGGGAGTGGCTTCCGTGTGGGAGCGGTTGGGCCAGCAGATAGGTGCTGAGCGGCAGCGGGCAGAGGAGGAACGGCTCACAATGGTCAGGGTGGAGAACTCCATGCGGAGGGCGCTGAGGCGGGCTGAGTGACTCGAGGGTCTTCGCAGGGAGTTGGAGCTGGACACTGCTTTATCCCTACGAGACCTCGGGGCCAGGGAACATGCCCGCCTCCAAGCCATTGAACAGGAGTTCGATGATGCCCTGGCCCATGACAACATCCAGTGAGCCGTTGGACTAGCCCACTGCCCATGTAAATAGTTATGTAGTTAGTGTTAGGTTTCCCTTGTTTTTTTTTATTTTTTTTGGACCTTTTGGACATTGGCCACATTTTTGTATTTTGTTTATTTTATTAGTTAGTGTTGTTAGATAGGTTTCATTTCTTTGGTTGGGACAATGGACCCTGGCTTGTTGGTCTGTACATAGTTCACTGTTGGATTTTATTTCACTTTCACAATTTACCCATGGAGCAATGGCTTTCAATTATTATTTCCCAATGGATTTTCTTTTGTGGACAGTGACTTTGGACACCATTACTTTGGATTATGATTTTTGCTTTTGCTTTTTTTCACGGACATGCTTCTTTTCATTTCTGTACATTCCCATTTCTGTTTCTTTATTTTTGAATCTATTTATGTTTCCTTTAATACATATTTTTTTATCGAACTTCAATGTGTAGTATCATCTCATTGGTTTCATGCATATCATGATATGGGTTTTGAGATTCACTGACACCCATTGGGTGTATGTGAGGGACATGTGTTTGTTTCGAAACTTGCAATTGGTGTTCTGTCATGTAATTGCCATTTCAGAGTGGGTGGATGCAATACTCAGGTGGCTGTTTTGCATTTGGAGGCTGACCATAGGGACCAGGGATCTAGATTGTGATGAAATGTTGGCTGGGGAACATGCGTTGGGGCCTGCTGGCAGGTGCCCCACAGTGCTGGGGGGTGGGGGTGGTGGGGAACATGAGTTGGACATGGGTGGTGGCCTGCTGGCAGGTGCCCCACAGTGCTGGGGGTGGGGGTGGTGGGAGACATGGGTGGGGGCCTGGTGGAGGGTGCCCCTGCACTGCTGGGGGGTGGGGGTGGTGGGAGACATGGGTGGGGGCCTGCTGGCAGGTGCCCCACAGTGCTGGGGGGTGGGGGTGGTGGGGAACATGAGTTGGACATGGGGGGGGCCTGCTGGCAGGTGCCCCACAGTGCTGGGGGGTGGGGGTGGTGGGGAACATGAGTGGGGGCCTGCTGGCAGGTGCCCCACAGTGCTGGGGGGTGGGGGTGGTGGGAGACATGAGTTGGACAAGGGTGGGGGCCTGGTGGAGGGTGCCCCTGCACTGCTGGGGGGTGGGGGTGGTGGGAGACATGAGTTGGACATGGGTGGGGGCCTGGTGGAGGGTGCCCCTGCACTGCTGGGGGTGGGGGTGGTGGGAGACATGGGTGGGGGCCTGCTGGCAGGTGCCCCACAGTGGTGGGGGTAGGGGTGGTGGGAGACATGAGATGGACATGGGTGGGGGCCTGGTGGAGGGAGCCCCTGCACTGCTGGGGGGTGGGGGTGGTGGGAGACATGGGTGGGGGCCTGCTGGCAGGGGCCCCACAGTGCTGGGGGGTGGGGGTGGTGGGGAACATTAGTTGGACATGGGTGGGGGTCTGCTGGCAGGTGCCCCACAGTGCTGGGGGGTGGGGGGGTGGGAGACATGGGTGGGGGCCTGGTGGAGGGTGCCCCTGCACTGCTGGGGTGTGGGGGTGGTGGGAGGCATGAGTTGGACATGGGTGGGGGCCTGGTGGAGGGTGCCCCTGCACTGCTGGGGGTTGGGGGTGGTGGGAGACATGGGTGGGGGCCTGCTGGCAGGTGCCCCACAGTGCTGGGGGGTGGGGGTGGTGGGGAACATGAGTGGGGGCCTGCTGGCAGGTGCCCCACAGTGCTGGGGGGTGGGGGTGGTGGGAGACATGGGTGGGGGCCTGGTGGAGGGTGCCCCTGCACTGCTGGGGGGTGGGGGTGGTGGGAGACATGAGTTGGACATGGGTGGGGGCCTGGTGAAGGGTGCCCCTGCACTGCTGGGGGGTGGGGGTGGTGGGAGACATGGTTGGGGGCCTGGTGGATGGTGCCCCTGCACTGCTGGGGGGTGGGGGTGGTGGGAGACATGGGTGGGGGCCTGTTGGAGGGTGCCCCTGCACTGCTGGGGGGTGGGGGTGGTGGGGAACTTGAGTTGGACATGGGTGGGGGCCTACTGGCAGGTGCCCCACAGTGCTGGGGGGTCGGGGTGGTCGGGAAAATGAGTTGGACATGGGTGGGGGCCTGCTGGCAGGTGCCCCACAGTGCTGGGGTTGGGGGTGGTGGGAGACATGGGTGGAGGCCTGCTGGCAGGTGCCCCACAGTGCTGGGGGGTGGGGGTGGTGGGGAACATGAGTTGGACATGGGTGGGGGCCTGCTGGCAGGTGCCCCACAGTGCTGGGGGTTGGGGGTAGTGGGAGACATGAGTTGGACATGGGTGGGGGCCTGGTGGAGGGTGCCCCACAGTGCTGGGGGGTGGGGGTGGTGGGAGACATGGGTGGGGGCCTGGTGGAGGGTGCCCCTGGTGGCTGGGGGTGGAGGGGGACATGCGTTGGTGGGCAGTAGTGCAAGTTGACATGTGGGTTGGCTGGGGGGCATGGCCATGGTGGATGGGGTGCCTGCAGGACATGTGCAGGGTAGGCCCCTGTGGTGTGAGCCACCTGCAGGGGCCGTGGAGGGTGTAGAGGGAACACCTGGGAGGACCCACACGTGCAATTCACGTGTGGTGCTCCCCGCACACCCCTGTAATACATGTACCCTGATGGAATCGCGTGTGAAACTTCCCGCGCACTCCCCGAAATACACGTAGCCTGGACATTCGCGTGTGGAACTGCCCGCGCACCCCTGTAATGCACGTACCCTGATGGAATTGCGTGTGATACTTTCCGCGCACCCCTGATATGCACGTACCCCGCTCAATCGCGTGTGTGACTTCCCGCGCACCCCTGAAATACACTTACCCCGCTCAATCGCGTGGGTAACTTCCCGCGCAACCCCGAAATACACGTACCCCGCTCAATCGCGTGTGTAACTTCCCGCGCACCCCAAAATACACATAGCCTGGACATTCGCGTGTGGAACTTCCCGTGCACCCTGTAATACACGTACCCTGATGGAATCGCGTGTGATACTTTCCGCGCACCCCTGATATTCACGTACACCGCTCAATCGCATTTGTAACTTCCCGCGCAACCCCCGAAATACATGTACCCCGCTCAATCGCGTGTAACTTCCCGCACACCCCCGAAATACACTACCCCACTCAATCGCATGTGTAACTTCCCGCGCACCCCCAAAATACACGTACCCCACTCAATCGCGTGTATAACTTCCCGCTCACCCCCAAAATACACGTACCCCGCTCAATCGCGTGTGTAACTTCCCGCACACCCCCGAAATACACTACCCCGCTCAATCGCGTGTGTAACTTCCTGCGCAACCCCGAAATACACGTACCCCGCTCAATCGCGTGTGTAACTTCCCGCGCACCCCGAAATACACGTGCCCCGCTCGCACAGGCCCAATTGCTGTATGTTGCCACTTTTGTAATGCGCAGGGACGCTATCGCCTGCCTTCGTGTGGCGGACGTGTTTCGGCTTGTGCGTGTCTTTGGCTGTGCGTGGCTTTGCCCTATTCGATTCCATGAATACGTGTGGTTCGAGTGCGTGTGGGCGTTCCGTCTGCTTCCCTGCAGTACATCCCCAGATACGCCCTTATTTTTGCGCGTTGTTCCCCATTCCGTGCGTTATGCCCCGTGTTCCGCCCACTTTCTGGTGTATGCGCCGAGGTTGTGCGCTTTCACTGTGCGCGTCGCGCACACCTTTCGGGATGTTGCAGTGACGTGTGCGCCATGCACGGGTTTGGCGCACATCCCGAGGAAAACACGCGCCTGTTTTTTTGCGCTTGCGCCTGCTTGCGCCTGCTTGCGCAAAGATTTTTGGCGCACGTTTGTTCCATGAATCGGCCCCTTAATGTAAAGTCAAACATGTATGCACATTTCAAAGGTCCGAGTTTAACATACTTTTGTAAATATCCTCATAGGAGTGCCCTGTTAGAACCTTATTGACTTGAAATTAGCTAAATTTAAATGAGGGAAAAAAAGTTCCTAATGTATATACTCCTCCAGAGGTTAGTAGTCGTTCTAAAGTTGCAACCTGTACATAGAGAGGAAATCATTCACCAAATGCAATACATTAACAGATGTATTAGTGCCACTTTGCCAACACTGCCCACCTGGATATGTAGGGGAGACTTATGATATATTCATATTTAATCACACAGCTGCTTTTGATGTGGTGATCATTAGCACATTACTTCACAAGTAAGACCCATTCCTGCTTGAGCACATCCAGCAATTGCATGTACATTTGTCCTCCATCTTTGATAACCAATGTGCATGCTAGAGATTGGTTCAGATAGACCTTTGTTACATCAGATAATTACCCATATATAACATATCATATATACAATACAGTGATGAGTAGCAACGTGGGTATAATATATATGGCAACATGTGACATTCAGCACCACAACTTGTTGCAGGAAGGTTCTTGACTTTGCCACCAAATACTTTACTCTCCAATGATTATAGAAATTGATGCACAAAATGAACTCTGTCAAAATAAAATAGCTTTTTATACATTACACACGTGATTCTCTCCTTCCTTTGTACAACTCCGGCAAGTGTCTGTTCTTGCAGTTGTACATTCCCATATCAACTACTGCAATGACATCTAAGTCAGAGCTCCATGCAAAGACAGTACACAAATATTAGAGTAATCAAAGTCAGCCATTTGTGGATCAAAATGTGGCATTAACATATCCCCACTTATCGAAACATTTCTTTGGATCCCAGTACACAAGGGTTGGATTCCAAAGTGTCCTTCCTTGTCCTCAAGGCTGTACACTGAAATGGCCAAGAAAAAATATGTGTCTATCGGTCTCACAAAATCTGTTTCTCTGAAAGTCACTTTAGTGTAATAGATTTCAATGAAAATCAATTTCAAAGCAAGGCCATATAACTGTAATTCCCTTATTTAAGTCAGCATAAAACCTAACAACACTTGAAAAAGTAGAACAAAATGTATTTACAATAAAGATATACTGTAAATATTTAAAATATATAAGCAATATAGTTGCAATATTGAAAACGGTGTGATACGATGTCCCTTTTCTTTTAAAATAAGCAAGGAAACCACTGAAAAAGAGAAAACATGAAATTCAAAGACATGTATTGAAACTGATGCATTCAGTTTGGCATGTGGCACCCAAAACTGGCCATCCAAACTAGTCTGTTTCTTTCTCAGAGCAGAGGACATTACTATAGATGGAATTATCTTGCACATCCAAGGCTACACACTCTACAACTCATTCACTCAATTGTTCAATTGAAAACCTGATGTTTGAACAGTTCAGCGAATGCTTCAGACCATGCTGATCCATTTGAAAACGGATCCATAAACTGCTTTTATGTCCTTGTGTCCTTCTTACTATCCTTCCTTGCTATCACTCCTCTAGGGTATTTCTTAGTTTTCACAGACCCATTTCTCACAGGCATTTCATAGATCAGTACACAATTCAATGAATAATAGACTATTACACTGCAAGCATGGCCTCTGATAGTCCTATAGTGGGGAATGTAATGATGATGAGATGCAAAGGCAGCATTCATTGACCCAGTGGAAATGTTTAGTACATTAGATCTTATAAAAAGGCCATTGTAGTCACACAGTGTGTCACACAAAAGTGAGGAACCTGGTTCTCAGTCTTAACCTCCCAGGATAGATTATATCTAATCAATCAACATTGTCAAGAACTGGAAACAAGAAACATTAATTTACTTTTTGAGACATGTCAGTTAACCATCACATTACTGAATTTCAGTCAAAACAAGAAATGTCCTAAAAACAAGAAATAATTAAAATTCATGAAGTAATCAATATTGTAATTCATTTTAAAACAAATACATGGGACTGATGTCTTTTGTCATTGAGAAAACCATCATAACTCATAGAACAGGGATATCAATGTCCAAATCAATTATGTGATGCAAATTGCAAAAAATGAATACTCTCTTGTTTGAACTCACTGTTTCCTGATAAGACTTCAAAGGATTCCCTTAACCTTTGATCATTCTGAAGTCTTTTCTGCCATGTCAATGTCTGTGCCTGTGTGTTACAATTTCTCTCATCATTCCCATGGATTCTCACTAAGGTTCAATACTATATTAGTTGATTATTCTGCTTCTATCTTGATATCTGTTTATGCTCAGTGAGCTCTACTTTTCACATCTATTTTACTTCTCATTTCTGAATCCATCCAGTACATAACCATAAAGACCATGGCTCACTGGTTGATCTATATTTTTGATCAGCTAATATGAATACTCACATTAATGTAAGCTTGCCATCATCAGTGAACTTGTCCTTCAGCACCTCATTTACTTGAGTAAATGGAATGGAACCGTCTTTCTGGTCCTTTAGAGCCAAAGTAAAGAGCTGGCTCTCCGATAAGTAACACTAACTGGCTGCCAGCCAATTCTCTACCTTCTTTCAAAAAACGTATACTCCCCTGCTCACCTCATTCTGTGTTAATGTATGTATCACTGTTCATCCGGCATTGTCGTCTACACTTTAACCATCAGCAACTTCTTTATTCTCTTACATGTATTTATATGCAAATCGACTAATCTGTAACTCATGGTCGACTAGCACTTTTGTCTGATGTAATCTTATGTATGCCTGTAACTCTGTCACCAGTTCAAGCACCCAGTTATCCCAGGGTTAGGAGCGTGATATAAATAATAAACTAAATTAAACTAAACTAAACTAAAGTGGGCTCTTCATCATGGCTAAGCTTTGACTATGTTGTACATCTTTTAGTAATTATAATGTGCTTGTTGTAATCCCATGCATTTATTTTCATTATTTGCAGGAACACTTTACTTTGGTGAAACATTGTAACCAAATATAAATGTTTATTTTCTGTGTCTTCATTTCTTATGAGACCTCTTTCTCTAACCTGTAGTAAACAGCATTGACACATTTTCTTACTTGTATACTATATAATAGACATAATGCATCTTCTGCATCTTCCATAGACATAATGCATCTTCTGCATCTTCCATGTTTTCCTGTTGTACCTAACGCCATGAATTTTAGGATAAACCTACAGTGAATTACGGCAAGAGGAGCATGGCTGCAACTCAATCATTTCCATGTCCATGTCCCACTGCCTGCGTATTGTATAGATTTTAGTTAGGGGATATAAAATAGATTTGGTAATCCCCATAGGGATTCACACAAGTCGGCCGGCATGAAAGTAGATGTGGGTATAAATGCTGACATATTTTCAAGTTAGGCTGGGGTATCAGGCAGAGCATAATTTACACTATGCCATCTAGCTCTGTGAATTCAATGCCATGTATAGGGCATGACGGATGTTTCTATGGGCTCAGTAATATGTTCATCTGTAAATTACATTCCACCCAAATTAACATGGCTAGTAAAAGGAGCCAATATGGTGTAAGGTTTCCAAAACAGATATTGTACAGAACAGGTCTTAACTATGTTTTTTGGGTGTTCATTGTCTGTGACAACCCCCAAGGAAAGTGTAAACATTTTGAGAAATCTGAAGGACATTTCTGTTTGACACCATATCATTGTTCATCTCAAATTGCCAAGAAATCATAAAATGAGCCGCAACTTTAAGAATGTGACTGAATCGAAAATCAACTCCTTTTTGGAAATTAAATTGCTTGAATCATTGGAAAACGACACTGCTTTGGTCACCCATTTGTCCTCCGCTATATCTTCTTCTATAGAAACTCTAGCCACAGAAAATAATAAAATAATCTAACATGAACCCTTAAAAACACTTGGTTTAATGAGGATGTGCTTCAGTCAAGATCGAAGAAAAGGTGCTAGAAATGGAGGCCTTACAGACTACAAAGCTGCAGTTAAGAATTTTAAAACAACTATCATCGAGGCCAAATCTAAATATTACAACTCTCGAATTAGTAACACTAAATCTAGCTCTAGCAAGCTTTTTAGAGCTTTGAAGGAAATCAAAGGAAAAAATGAAAACAAACAGGCACCCGAACGAGACACAACATCACAACATGCTGCCAAATGATTCAAGACACATTTTCTAACAAATTTCTTGGTAATCAGGAAGAAATCCAGCAACTGAAGCTGGACGCTATAGCAGATGATAAGCCTTTCCCAAATACCATCAGTGCCAATTCCCAGACATTTCAATTTAGCTTCAAACAACATACAAAGCAGAAATCTTTAAAATAGCCACTAACCTAAAACCCACATTGTTTAAGGGAGACATGTGTCCAGCCACTATCCTTAAGGAATCGCTCACTTACTTGAGACCCTTGGATCACTAGAATGGTCAATCTTTCATTCAGCGAGGCCATAGTTCCAGCTGCAATTAAGGAAGTGTGGGTCACTCCCTTATTGAAAAAAGCTTCTTGGATCCCTCCCTAGCAAACATCTATCATCCCATAACTAACATGACTTTTCTGCTCAAAATCATGTACAAGGTGGCCTATCTTCAGTTTCAGGATTTTCTTGAAAGAAACAACATCTTAGGCACACATCAGTCTGGATTTAGAGCAAGGCAAGGGACAGAAACGGCCCTTCTAGATCTAAAATAAAAACTTGACTGGCATGATTGAAAGTGGGAGTCCCAGCATTACTGATGCTGTTGGATCGCTCCAGGGTCTTTGACATGCGCGATCATTCCACGCTTCTCGATCGATTGAAAGACCTAGCAGGCTGTTCTATCAAAGTATCGGATTAGATAGCCTCCTTTCTTGGCCCTTGAATATCAAGAGTGGCACTAGACAGTGTTCCATCATCCCCAGAGGTCCTTAAAGCAGGTATCCCACAGGGATCCTGAATTTTGCAATCCCTCTTCAATATCTAGATAAGGCCACTGCTTGACCTACTGGACCACCAGGGTGTCCGATATACCAACTATGCTGATGACACCCAGGTTGTACTTGAACTTGAAGGCAACTATGATAAGGATTTTGACACTCTCAATAGTGTCTACGCCGCAATACAGACATGGATGGTTTCCAATTCTTTAGCACTGAATGACACTAAAACAGAGCTAATCATTTTGGCCACCGGGCAGAAACTTCACAACTCAATACATCTTATAAGAGTTTTAATTTTGCAAATTATGAGATTGGGGTTACAGATTGTGTTAAAACCCCAGGCATTAATTGAGATGCAAAACTAAACAGAACTAACCATGTCACACACTCGCTCATCATGTATCTACTTGGTGAAGCTACTTAATCAAATCAGACCTTACATCTCTTTCCAAAATAGATCAATCCTAAGATCTGCCCTAGTCGACTCAAGGCTTGAATATCGTTTTAGTCTTTTGAGTGGGACAACAGAAACCTGTTTGCTCTCCAGGTTGCACAGAATATTGTGGTGCAAGCAGTCTTTGGTCTCTGTAAACAGGATCACATTTCTGATTGCAGGAGGACACTGCACTGTCTGCCCGTTAAACACAGTATTTTGTACAAGATCTTGGCATTATCTTACAAATGCTGGACCTTCATTACCCCACCTATCTTTCAGAATGGCTTACGGTTGATCAACCATTGCAATCTCTTTGTTCTAGTGACAACTACAAATTCAAGCAGCCTAGCTTCGATTTGGCTAAGTTTAGAGGTGCTAGCTTTCCAGTACAGGATCCCAAAGATTGGAATGCTCTTCCATTACCTATCGGAGCCTCTAATTCCTTGTCGGCATTCAAAAGGGCAGTCAAAACATATCTGTTCAACTTGCTGAATCCAGGCCAAATATAGGATGCCACGTCTAAGACACCTTTGTACCCCCCTCATTGTTCTTTAGATTTGAAATCTTTTTTTGTGTTGTTTTTTGTTAAATGTGCGCCCTGAGGTCCATGGACATGTGGTGTGATAAAAGAAACAAATAAATAAAAGTGTATTCTATGACAATGAAACCCCATTCCTTATGTGTAAACATGCTGCAAAATCTGAAGCCCATTGCTGTTTGACATCTTATCACCTTTCATCTCAAATGTTCAACCTATGACGATGACAATCCATTCCTAACTGAATATTAATTAATTTACCCTTTGTAATGGCCAGTCCATTAAACATCCACAACTAGTCAAAACACAAGCAGACAGTGTGCTATTTGGACTGAAAAGGCAGTACGACATTGCGTCTATCTTTACACCCTTACATTGGCTAGATGTATAACCAAGTGTCCTGCCTAAAACATTATATATATTCAGATAGTGTACTTGTCTGTTGGCAAAGCTATCTGAGATATCTGACCAATATGTATGCCAATTATGACATAAGGAATAATTCTCCCAGTCTCTTTCACCTACATTTTTAAAACATTAGTCTGAAAACTGTGCTTGTTGTAATCCCATGCATTTATTCTGAACTACTTGCAGGAACCATTTACTTTGGTTAAAAATGGTAACCAGGTATAGGTGTTTGTTTTTGGTTCTTCATTTCTTATGAGACCTCTCTCCCTAACCTGTGGTAGACATGCTTACATCTGCCCCAATGAGGACTAGAAGAAGAGCCTAAAAACAGGATTATTATATAAAGCAATTGGAAGAACTTCCCTCTCTCTCTCCTCATGAAACCTAGTAATGGTCATTCACAGTCGGTGTTTCCACAGTTAACTCTACAGAGCAAGACAAATTGGAATTCCTGGAGCAGACTGGATGACTCACAACACTCGGCCACACCAAAGGCAAAGCTCCAATCTGACTCTCAAGGTATGTAGTCAAGCACCACTTTGGTGTACACCAGCCACAAGTACTGCTACCTACTCGCACACATTTACCTCCATACACTAGACTAATAGATAAATCACAACATCTCTGCCATCAGAATTCATTGACAACCTATGACAAACGTTCCGTATAGCTGGACACTTAACAAGCCTCCTGCATTAGAATGCAGGTAGGACCTACAACAAAATAATTTGGTCTAGCTATACCCTTAACAAGTCTCACTCTCCTGACAAGCCCCCAGCACCCGTCCACATGCCTGATCATCATGGGTAGGTTAATGTGATGTGACCAGTTCATCTAACTCCATATCTTAGTCTAATGCACACACACATTGTATTCCTTGTGAAAAATGTCATACACTCCGGTACCCCGAGGGTGTTCACCCCCACAAGCGTGTTTAGGAAATACTAATGGGTTAAAGCTTCTACATAAATGACAAAGTACTCCTATTAGAATGAATCCGAACATCTGGGAAATTACCAACAGACACTATTGTGGGATAGGAGATATAAATGTAATACATAGCCCATTACCAAGTACTTGTTATGTTCTTTCAGATGGCCCATTGAGATTCTGCAAGTTCTGGAATTTTCTGGATGGAAGTATTTGTCTGACTCCAAACATATTATGGTTTATATCCCCTGCAACAACCCTCTCCCAGTCTTGTACAGTGGTCACATGGGGCTTCAAGCAGCATGCGGCTCACTACAGACATAAAGATTGCTCCAAAAACTATCTGAAGTTGCTAGGAGAACTTAGGTAGAATCAATTCTCAGATTAGACTATTTTGTATGACTAATATGCAAAGATATATTTCTCCTCTGAGATCCGTGGTTGTAGCCCCACTGAGTGGAAACAGCCAACAATACAGGATATTTGGGCTATGTTTATTCTCATTTGGTTGGCATAGTTTGCAAAATATGGGGTTTAAACCTAACTTGCTATAGTTAATCCAGACATGGATCCCTTGATCACTGTGCTTACAAAGGTTCACCTTCACCTCATTGATGAGGTTTAAAAATGATGTAACACCTTGTTGATGGTTCTCTCATTCAGAGGAGCATTACCTGGCATGTTGGTGCTGGTTTTAATCCCATGCATTTCTTCTCAGCTACTTGGGGGCACCATTTACTTTGGTGAAACATTGTGACCAAGTATATGTTATTGTTTCTTCATTTCTTTAGTTACAGGCAGATGAATTCATGTGATCACTATTTCTAACCTGGGATATCCCTGGTATGAACAATTTCCTACATTTATGCTATGTGAAAAATATAATACATCCTCTGCACCTGCCGTGATTGCCCATTGTACCTAACATTATGAATCTTAGATCAAACCAACAGTAAATTAAACCAAGAGAAGCATGGGTGTTAACTCATTTTCGTGTTCCCCTGCATGTATATTTCATTGATTTCAGTTAGGGAATATAAAATAGGCTCAGGAAACTAGGAGTTCACATGTTACCATGCTGTTTTACACTATCTAAATATATGGGGTTTAACCATAAATTACTGAGCCTGATCCCAACATAGATCCCTTGATCTCTGTACTTACAGATGCTCACATTCTCCTCACTGATGTTGATTAAAAAGGCTGACACACCTTGCTAATCATACTGTTATGCAGAGGAGAAATGCCATGCATGTCGGTGCTGGCTTAAATCCCATGCACTTCTTCTTAACTACTTGTAGAAAACATTTTAGACAACCTTGTAGAAATCTTGCTTTAATTAAACTATGACATTCCAATGATCTATTTTATGTCATTCTCATGTTGCTTCAATGAAATGTGTCATTTTAATGAATCTATGTTACCCTCATGTTGATGCTAAGCTTGCTAACAGCACCTTGATGCCTATGAGTTTAGTGCGCTTTATAAATTAAATAAATGCAATTAAAATAAATACATAAATTAAGCAGTGTCACCAAGTATAGGTGCTTGTTTTCTGTTTCTTTATTTTTCAAGTTTCAAACAGATAATTTCATGTGACCTCTCTTTCTAAACTGAGATTAACTCTATTTTTTCCTACTTGTATACATATTCGGCACCTACACTGCATTACCACCTCTCTGTCAAAATACCTTTATCACGTGCTCCTTGACTAAATACCAGAAAGGTCTGGTACCATGCCAGGCAGAGCATTTGAAAAGCTTGGGATCATGCCAGGTAGTAGAAAAAAACACTCACACCTTTTTTCAGAAACCAACATAAATGCAATGATAACAACAAAACTCTTTTGCATTTGGGATTTTTCTTGTTATTGTATGTTTCATCAAACACACCATCAAACACTGTAGGGACATTTATTGCACATGGGCACAAAGGCCAAATAAGAGCTCTCATTTAGCACAAGAGAAAAATAAACATGTCAATTCAACCATGCATTTTGTTATAAAAGAAAACAGAACATGCACTTTAACACTGACTTATTTATTTGGCTTCAAAATGGTATTTACTATGATTATAATAATGCATGTACCATAGATTAACGATGCGTAAGGTCTGCTGCGTGCTTTGGAAATGCTAATAAATAAATAAATATATACCACTTCTCTATATACTATTAGTAGATTGAGGATGAAATTGGGACAAGCCCTGGCAAGCAGTTCAGTTGGTTATGAAAACAGTTACACTTTAGGAACCATTCCCACCTACTATCTTGCACCTTGCCCTTTTAGCCAAATGTCAGATTAGTCTGATGTTAGAAATAATTGAATCTCTTGGATAACACAATTATTCCCATAATTAATTTAGATCCAAGAAGCTTCTGTGTTCTTCGGGTACCATGAAAAACAAGGAAATTGCCTTATATGTCATCTGAACTGGCCAAATCGCTCCTTGCAAGACAGACCAGTTTCTTTGGTCCTTGTTAATACTCACTTGCATCTGACATACAACCAGCCCTTCAGGCCTGACTGCAGTTCGGGCTCCCCTCAGCAGCTACCCCTACCTTGATTCCTGGTATTCTTCGGGGCCACCACAGCTTGGAAGCCTGTCACATTGCCAGCTACCCAGATAACCTCTGCTCACAACCTTTAAAACCCCCAGCAAGAGTTGGTCAGATACCTTTGTGCTTGGACAGCACAGCCAACCAGATTTCCCACTCAATGTAACAGAAGCTCACAAATGTGTTCATATAAGCCCCTGGTCTCTTTCAAATTCAGAAATCAGAACCCAGAATTTGATAGAAGCCTGAGGGTTGTTAAATCTCAGGTTTGAAAGTTCAGTCAGCCAATGCCCAACCACAGACTATGTGATGGCCCAACACAGCAACACACATGGAAGCAAAACCCCAGACTAAAACCCCTACTTCCTGCTGATAGTCACATATAAACCCTTGTCAAGAATGATCCCTTCCTCCTATATCACATATGGATCCTGGGCATTTTACCCATCATCTCTCAATGCCACTTCCCTTAGTACCAGCCCATTTCTGGTGTACCTCCCAGTCCTTGTAACAAAACCTTTGATAAACTTCCAGTGCCTCTACCTTTTTCCAGTTCAACCTTTTGCTCTTTGGACATCATTCAGAACACACCACCCAGTAATGTAACTTATTTGTCCTTCCTCTTTTCCTGTTCAGAACAATGAAGGCTTATACTCAAGGTCCTTTCAGCAGCTACACCGCACAGCCTCTGAATCTCACCCACATATGCTGTTTCACTTCTTTGCTTTGTCCCCTGAAAACTGGCAGCCCACAGGCCTAACACCACTGCCTTCTAGGAGAAGATACATGCTGTATTCACAGCTCTTTTTGGGAAATCTGAAACACAGACCCACCTTAATCCAGGAGGTATACCGTTACCCATCGGTAGAACAAACAGGATTACCTTTCTTACAGCTTCTCAGAGGACTCCCTAAAGAGATACCATGAATGAATTGTGTTAGTGTATATAGGAATAGACTCAATCTTATCCCACACGGGGGATGAGTGGCACTGTGCTTAGATCTAGCACTGGAATGCTTTTTACAGGATGAAATATTAAATATAAGAGCAAAAACTCACAGATTGTTTTATAATCTAAATTTCAGATCATTGAATGTAAACATGTTTTACTGTATGTTATAATAAAACTGTAAGCAAACAAAAGATACCACAACTGAATGTCAGGAATTAATCTGGCTGGATCCAGTATTGTGTATCTAGCTTAGAGGAAGCCATTGTTTTGTTTTAGAGGTTGTTGTTGGCTGTTTCTTATGTTATTGTATGCAATGGCTGATTTTGATTGCACAAGTATACCTCTGACAATTATGATGTAACCTTTTCATAGGAAGATACTTGACTCAATAAGCATTTCTAACAAGGAACAGAATATCTTCTTGAATGACTTATCACATGTCTTGAGCACACAAGTGTGAGGGTTCACCCTTTGATTTTGTGTACACATTTTTCAGACCGGCAGGTGTAACTGTCTTGCACTCACCTGATGCTGATAGTGCATAGTTTTTGGAAGACAAATATTAGTAACAGGGACAAATAGATTGGTGCAGTTACTCTTGTTAACCAACACCACCCATTTCATTGCATTTTTAACTTGTATGTGGCTTGTTAATCCTGATTATACAGTGGTGCTTTTGGACATGTTGATGATACAGATAATGCTTATCAGAATTGTTTTTCATGTGAACAGGGTTTATGGATCCAGAATATAGTCATCTCTACAATACAACCCAAATTATATACTGCCGCTTCACACATTCACAACCATTGTGCTGATGAACCAAAACTCCTGTCCTAGAGCAAGCAATAGTAGCACAAGGTGATGTTTTTTTTTTTAAATCATGTTCTAAATAGTGCTTTGTGCTCCTTGCATCAAAGTTTTTAACATCTTTACACTGTGGTTTCTAACTAGCCTTGTTTTCTCACACTCACAAACTGACAAGCTGATGACCCAAGGAGACACTGTCCATTAAAGATTTGCAAGATAGATACTATCACACAAACAACACTGCAGTTTGGTCCAGATTGTCGAATTCAAGACAATACAATTGCATCACAAGATGTACTTGTCTGAAATTGCACTTAAAGATTAAACCACAGATGTGGAATTCTCTTTGATGCATCTCTAAAAGTTATTTAGCAAAATAGTTATGAAGTTAAATGTTGCCTTCTCATTGTTAACTGGAATTCTTCTACCGAGATGGTGAGGATTTCAACAAGGGGCATTGATAGATATGCTGTTTCCCTCAAGCTATCCTTTGATAGTGAAATAAAAAGAAAATCCATTTAGGGATAGTATTGGTTGTTTCTTCAACTAATGCAATGACTGTGGTGAGACAAATGGTTTATCATGGACCCCAAATGTCTTATTAAGATTTGCTGCAAATTTCTGCTATTATTTATGAACAAATCTGTTTGTTGCATATTAAATCAGGACCTGGGGCCAGATTATCAAAGTATTGCCTGTTTATTTTTTCTTTAATGCGCCAGCCATAGCTCTCGTTTACTATTATCAATGGTTAGTGAGTTATCATCAGGGGATGCATGTTGCATGCAAAATATCACTCTATTACACTTTGCGTGGTAGTTTCACAAGGGGACTTTTTAACAGAGAGTTCCCATTTTATACGCTGCTTACTTAAAAAGGCAGCCATGCGAATATCGTTCTGTTGTTTAACTTGCTGCATTCCATCACTGCTGCAACTGCTGAACGGTTCCATGTCATTTCATTGTCTGCCTGTTCATCCCCAGGCTTTTTAACATGCACATTCCATCGAATGTGCTCATCTTTTTTTTTGCTATTGGCCACCAGCCCAAACCCTTATCTGACCTTTCCCAACCCCCCTAAAAAATTTGAGGCGCACATTTGATGGAATGTGCATGTTAAAAAAGCCTAGGGATGAACAGGCAGACGATGAAAGGACGTTGTACCCTTAGAACACTGTAGCATGTCAGCTTTACACAAAGGGGATTTCATTATTGATATGATCGAGACTATTTGTGTCAGAGGAAGTGGTGCATGACGTCACATGCAGCAAACGTAAACTGGAAGAAATTCACATATTTCATTTTAGGATGTTGTTCCTAACTACAGACATTTAACAGCACTAATAAGCATTTCCTAAGAGAATATGTTTTTTTTGTAACTATTACTTGCTAAATAGAAGGGATTCACACATTATATGCCTAACGCGTGTAAGAAAACGTGTCTTAGACAGCAGAAAGTCAATATGAGTGCTCTGCACAGTTTGTCTCTGACAGTTTCTTGCCTCACGGCTCAGTTTTGCCGAGTCGAGACATACATTTGGCAATTATCAAAGAGGCACTTTGAATGACTAGAAAGCTTGTAAAAAAACAAAGAAAGAATGCTAATGGGCGTGCACGCAAAACGGAAAACAAAAGTAGCTTTTAGTTGCACTGGGTATTTTAATATGCAATGCAACCGATTTTTTTTTAACATGATAATATTACTTTAATATATTTAAATTGTATGCCTGTGCTGAAAGGACTTTCTAAAAAAAATGATGTTCAAGATCCATCGTTCTGTTATTTGGAACCACCAACTTCAAACATATTCAAACCTCTTCCTGGTAGTACAACAGCAACAGAAGAACATTGATAATGGTATTGGAAACCCACTGCAGGGACACTTTTTATCTGAAATATTTGGAATTGTAATCTAGTCTCACGACCTTGGAGACACTAAAAATACACCCTTTTAACTTAGTTGTACTTCAACTTAATACTACTGTCTCACAGATGTTAAGGTGCAGACCTAGCATCCACTATGATAAGCAAGCCAAGATGCATGGTCATTTACACTTTCTACATCTTATGTACAGATGATATAGTTCACCGTTTGGATCACCTTTCTTTTTAGCCAATTATGTGTCTCTTTTGTGCAAGTGGCTCCTAAAAAAAAACAAATCCCACATAATCCCTCGCTTTCTTTACCAATCCTCAATTGATAATTGCCATTTACACGCAAACAACCCATAGTCAACCACCTTCAGAGCAAAATGTGCTGAAACTAATGTGCTTTCATCCCAAGTGACTTGCTAATTAGAAAGTCGGTAACAGCACATCAGCTTGGTTTTGACGCTTTACTCACTACGAATTGTTGATATATATTTGAAAATAAAATGAGGATGAGGGGGGCTACAACATCAATTTTATAACTCAAAGGTCCCGATTTACTATATGTTTTTAATAGGATTTTGCCATTGCAAAACACTTTGGTAAATGAGGACCAGAGTGGGCTTGTGTAATTAGCTCTACTATGGAGGCCAGAGTAAAAATAACCTGATTTACGATTTTGATCGACTAGTATTGGACTTCTGATAAACTCTACAGATCTGGATTATCCGCCACCAAGATGTTTTAGAGATGTGAGTGAGGTCTGGAGATTTTTGTGCAGATTTTAGTGTGATTCAGTAATCTCAAAAATTCTTCTCCCCTGTGTGCGATAATATTCATATAGGTAGAGGATTTCAGTGAGCTTTCTTTTCTGATTTCTTCATGAGGGCAGGTAGAATGAGTAAACATGTAGGGGATGAATGATTTCTGCATAGAAGATTGACACCATTTTTTTTTCTTCAGGCCACAGATGAACACTATTCTTGTAAATGAAAATACCATCCAAGATATGGCTGCACATGCATTCCATAGAACACATGTGCAGGAAACTATTTTCTCTTAGGTCCAGTGTCCCTTTCTCCCCAATGAATGTGATTAGGGATGGAAGTGTGACAGTTTGCATGATCTGTGCAGTAATGGATGGCTATTTGTTGATTGTTGACTTACATGTATATAATCATGAGTTGGATAACAAATACCTTTTTAAAATTACGGTGATATTTAAAAGTCTCAGAAGAGAAATTAGGAATCCTATAATGTGCAATAACTATAAAGTTGTACAGTTGTTTCCTATTGAGAAAGCTTCTCTTGTTGGAGTTGATGTGTTCCATTCTGATTCAACCAAGACTTACCTGATAAGTGAAGAGAGAGTGCTTGTTTACTTATACTTTATAATGTACTGCACCATCCCCTGCAATGATTTCACAGTTTATACGTCACTGCAAGCATATGCACATGGAGAAATAATAGTTGAGTTGTTTACCAGAAAACTACATTTTGGAAATAATGATAGTCAGTGAGCCTCTTATTTTTCAATGTTTTACATAGTTAATTGTTTTGGAGTCACTTGAGTTTATGTTTCTATTACTTTCAAATTTCCATAATCAGAAAATGGCAACACATGTGTGTTTAGCAGTGGCTACCTCTCCCCCGTCTTGCTTCTTAATAACTGTTAAGCTTAACGTGTTAGTTATCGTTCTCCCCAATCAATGTGTATATATTTCCGAGCAGTTATTACTTGGTTACACACCTATTATTCCCACAAATACAGTTTTTATAATGATAAGAGTTGTTTTATCCACTTGATTGATTTCTTTATGGACGTGTTGTGTTTTCTCCATGGCAACAACATCCTACACAGTATGACTGTTCGAAAAGTTCTTGACTTAAACAACTACTACAAGTACTTCAACTGAGGGTCCAGAAGGTCTGATATCATGTACAGTGCAAGTGAAGCAAAAGTTAAAACTCACCACATGATGTTATTTCATCAGTTCTGTCACCACAATCATCTTCCTGATCACACAACCAAGATCTTGGAATACAGCGTCCATTCCCACAGGAAAACTGATTGCTGTGGCACGTCCTTGCTGCAATGGGTAGTCATTTGTTACATTGTTGAAATACATACATATATGTATACAATTGACATGTATACGATCAATGTCTAGCAGTGTCAAAAAGGCAATTCTGAATCATATACTATGCAATGACTGAATAATTGAACACATGTTATAGTTCCATTGGAAAGCCTGTTAAATTGGATTTGAAGTGCTTCTGTTCTGATTCTGAACAAGATGTCAAAAGAAATGTCCCTTCAGATTAGTAGAAAATCTTGCCAAGAAGGCCCACTTTCAAATCCACATCCTCAAAGGAATCCTTCTTTTCTGCACTTTCCTTCAGAAGCTCAATGACTCTCGAGCTCTGGTACTCTATAGGCTGGACTATTCCAACAGCCTCTTCCTTAATCTACCGTCTTCCTTTCTGTTCTCTCCAGCTTATCTAGAATAGGGCTGCACGATGTATCCTTAGTTGCAAGACACGGGAAAGCATTTATCCAGCTTTTAAATGTCTCTACTGCCTCCAGGTTGCACCAAGGATCAAACCATTTTTTTTTTATTGTTAATGTGTTACAGCCAAAATTGACTTTTCACATATCATTCATTAAATAATCATTTTCCGAAAGAAAAATAAATGTCATAACAATGGGAATAAAACATTATTTGCTACACATTTTCAGCCCACCAATCCTTGGGTATTCAAGCTTGGCGCTAAATCTATTAAGTAGCGAGCTCAGAATTTTCAGTACTCTTAAAAGTTCAATCGATAGAAAAATCCAATTACCCGTGGAACGTCTCTGTCAAAATTCCTCTGTATCAAACCAGTTCTCACAATGTACAAAGCATGCAAAAGAGGAGATCATCAAGTCTCTGCCCCCCAGACATTCCATACAAATGTGTCGTGAGGTCTGTTTCAAAGTGCAGCCACATGTTTGACAAGTGTTGTTTAAATCTTTCAATTTAAGTCTACTGGTTGTGATCTCTCTCATCAATAGTAGGTTTAAACAAAATCTTATTAATGTGAATCTTCTACGTGCATCAGGGAACTTCAACAAACATGCTGAAGAACTCCTTTATGATATGATATGATATGGTATGATATGGCATTTATAACATACCTATACACAAGTGTTTCAAGGCATGAAAAAGTTTGTCTAAGAAAGAATGACCCCTATGGAGCTTTTGCCCACAGACTTTGTCTATGGTCTTGACCCAGTGAAACACCATTAGGCCATTCTTCATCTTAACAGGATCCTCTGTTGGGTCTTTTAACATTTTGAAGGTGCCTTCTAGGATGTCATTAATGGTCTTTGACAGTTTCCCCAGATAAGTATTTGAATGATTCAATGTGTCCATAGACACCTCTTCAAACAGTGTATTTTTCATTGTGCACTTAATGCATCAATATTGCCATATTAATCTCCAATGCATATGGGTCCCTAAAGAATTCAAGCCCAACTCATAACTGAGAGCAGCCATCGGGAGTGACGTTGGGAGGTTCAGCAACTTCTTCCATAATCTACCCTCAAGCTGCTCCCAGTTCAATCCCCAGGCCTGCGACTAAGTGTCCATTCTGTATAACAAAGATGATATCACTTTGACTTTGTAATACCTAATCAGAGGCAAAATCAAATGCTTACAGTACAAATTCTTGATCGGTTTCATTTGCGATAGAGATTGATCGACCTTTGACTCTGATGCTTCCTCGACCCATTTCTTATTTGGACCAGCCAGTATAAGGAAACCCAGTTAGGTACAATCTCCACTCAATGTTATTCTCTGAATTTGCACGGACTAGCTGAGATCAACCTTTTTTCGTGTTGGGTTCGAAAACCTCATATTCTGGATTTTTCCAGGATTAATGAGGAGTTCATTACCCTATGCATATGAGCATATAGCCAACACAATTGCGGTATTCCTCGAGGCGGTAAAGTCAATTAAAATAATATTGTCGAAAAATGCCAACCAGGTTATCTTTTTGCCACCAATTTTAAGGCTCACTAGAGCATACTCCCTCAAGAACCTATCTAGGTCCGTTAGTTAAAGATTAAAAAGGCAGGGTAACAATATGCAACCCTGCTGTACACCCATTTATGTGCCTATCATTATAGATAGATAGATAGATAGATAGATAGATAGATAGATAGATAGATAGATAGATAGATAGATAGATAGATAGATAGATAGATAGATAGATAGATAGATAGATAGATGCCCCTCGGCATCCAGCTTCACCTTGATTGATGTGTTCTCATGCAGATAGATGATTGCTGCCAAGAGCCCATGAGGGATACCCCGAGATCTTACCTTTGCCCATAAGCAAGACCTATTTATGGTGTTGAATGCCTTTGAAAGGGCTACCATGGCCATATACATAGGACTCTTTCCAACTTCCCATTCACTCTCCTGAAGCATGTTGACAATTAAATCATTAAGGCGAGTGGACATGCCCTTCCTAACTCCTATCTGGCGTCTATCCAAAATGCTGTTGTTCTCTGCCCAGCTCTCAAGTTCCAACAATGCTCACCCTGCAAAGATCTCACTATCTATGTCTAGAAAGGCAATGGACAATAGTTGATAGGATCAGTCGGATTGTCCTTCTTCTGTATTTGAACACTGATTGCATTCTTCATACTTTGAGGGCACTTTCATAGTGCAATGATATTGTCAAATTGTGGTTGCAAGACAACGGATCAAGTACCCATATCCGATTAAAACATTTGGTTTGTCATTCCATTAGGACCCAGAGCTTTCGATGAAGAATACTTTTTATCAAGAACTCCACTATTTCCTTTGGTACCTTAAAGGACCATGGAGTCTCTTGGAAATGTACAGTAAATTATTTCCCAGACGGCCAGAACAGGCACCCAACATTCTCCAGCCAGACCTCCTCTGAGACATTATTACTTTGACCCTGCAACTGAACATTTTTCATCTTATTTACTAAGGCCCAGAATTGTCTAGAGTTCTTTGTTATCAGGACATTCAGCATAGAATCCCCCTGAATCTGTAATTTTAGATATTTATTGACACTATTCTAATGTTTTAATTCCTGCATCAGCCATTTTTTCTCCTTATTTTTTTTGCAGCTTGGTATGCACGATAAATTTAATAGTCTAATGATTTTCCGGAGTATTAAGCAGGTGGCTATCCCCATATGGGGTTTATCTAGGTCCTATATGAATGATTTGAAGCAGTTGGGATCACAGTCTCGAATTAACTGTTTTTTGGATTGGGTCCCGACTTTTCCTTTACATCTATTGTTCAATTAACGACCATTCCCTTTAAACCTTACTGGTCTGTTACCACCCTGATTCACCTATAGGCTGCAAGAGTAACCAGACTTGTGCAACTCACTAGGGAATAAAAGAGTTTTGAATTTCATTTTCGGCCATTAGTATGTGTGCTACTTCTTCGTTAGCTAAACCGTCCAAAAGTGCTTTGGAAATCTGTCTCAGAAGCTCTTGCAGGTCACAGCGCACAGGAGTATAATACAAATGTACCACCAACAGACATCTTAGTACCCCTCCTAAACAAAAATACAATTTAGCTGCTAAAATGCCATATTATTCACACCTTACACTAGTCACTTTTTTTTTATTTGGGCATTTTTTGTGTAGATGATAAGGCCTCCAGAGGGCCAGCCCAGCACGTTGCCAGTTGCCAATTGCTCCAATATATTGAAGCTGTCTAATGTTAGCTTGTCTAGTATTTGTATTTGTATTTATTAGTTATTAGTAACCATGTCTCCTGTAGTAAAATTATGTCCAAGGTTTCCAAGATTTCTTTCCTGGTGGCGTTGTTTGTAAAACTCCTGTATCATCTGGTGTTCAAGCTGAGAACGTTTATATTATAATTTGCTAAAGTGATACATTGTTGGCCTCTAACTTCTAAAAGATTTCAGTCAGGATCACTGGAAGTATTGACCACACATTGCTACTGGCTTTCCCTGAGTTTTGGGGAGTTCCACCTTCCAACGTTTCCAAATTATTGTCTGCGCATATGGTCGTTTTGCTTTCCTTCTTCACACTATCTGCACTTCCGGCATTTCCAATGTGTCTATTCATTGTTATTTTAGTAGACACCTTGTAGCCTTTAGCTAGGAGAATATTTGGGACTGCTAGAAAGGCAGTCACCCCTATGCATGATTCTAGGCCTATTTCCACTATGTTTGTACAGTGTGCATATGGAAAATGAATGAAATCCAAGTTGTGGGAAAACAATAGATATAACTGTAATATATCGTTTACCAACTTCAGGATTTCATTTCTATTCAGAGTATAATTGTTAATTCCCAAGTGTGTCTTTTCCAACCAAATGTGTGGACTTGTAAAAAAGGAACTAGATAAGTCTTCTTAGACCGAGACCTTGCCTCATTTTATGTGGTCACTATTATCAGAATCTTTTGCACTTATTGAAACCTGATCTTTTCCAGAGGGATTTCCTTGTTGCAATGTCAGTGAATTAGCCAGTTTCTCAGAGGCTTGAGATGCTTGTGGAGTATTAGTCGTCATTATTTTGGGGAGAGTTTACTGTACATGACATGCTTTTGTTTTTCCCCATTTGAAAAATCGGGGCCCATCTGACGAGTGTGATTATCTCCTGTTTTGTCTTCACATTCTCAGACGGTGGTCCCACCTGAGTTTCAAAACAGACCCTCCCAATTTTCCCATTATGTCTACGGGGCCCAGTCTTTCGAATCAACTACAGAGGGCACACCAAGAGCTCCATGTTCAGCTCTTCATTTGGGGAATCTTCAGGCACCGGCTCATGCAGAGCCGTATCTGGATCAGAATTTTTAGATGAACTTTGCAAACGACCCTCCTCTGAGATCACACTTTATTTCTCTCTTTTTGGACTTTTTTTTCTATTATGCTGCAATGTCTTTCTGCAAGATTCCAATTAAGTTCCAGCATAGGTGTCAAAGACTGGAGTTTCTGATTCAGATTCTCCACGATTTCAACATTGTTTTTTTGGAAAATTAAGGTCAATCTACTCTGTTTAACCAGATGTTCCTGTAGCATGCTCAGTGTTATCTTTATTTCACTCGACTGCAGGACGTTGGCAGAGACAATGTCCTTTATGTTATTGTAAAGGCTTACAAAAGAGTCTAGCACTGTTTTTAAGGCCGAGATCGATGGAGAGGTCAACTTAATCCTGTCATCCATTTATTTTAGACTTTCATGCACATTTTGTCTGGATACAGTCTCAGGATATAAACTAAAGCTGTTTACTGTGAATCTCCTCTAGTGTTAAGTTGAATGGGGTCGATTAAACTTAAGCCTGGAGAAAGCAAAATAGGAACATCCATTCTTGGTAGGGCTTCTAGTATACTTATATCCGAGATACCCATTTCCAAACCACGATTTCCTTTGTGTAAAAATGTCCTCCTGGTAGTTGAACTTTTTCCTAATTTTAGTAAGGAGTCCATTTTATTTTGGGACCTGCTCATATTACCTGAGTTTCCTCCTGGTAATTGAGCTTCCTGTGGAACTTCCTTTTGGATATAGTGCATCTGTGCTTTGGTAAGTGCATTGATTTGAATTGAGTCTGGTGCCGGAGGCAGGGTACTAAGCTGTTATCACTGGGTGGTTTTTGTACCAGCAGCAGGTTTTTCCGTCATTGCCCACTTCAGAGAAATGGTGTTGAACTGCATAGCCTTTTATAACTGTTTGTCTGTGCTGCCCTATAGTTTGAGGCTCCATGGGGAATGGAGCACATGGGTGTGGCCATCTTAAAGGAATGGTTGGCCTAAAATTTGTATTTAAAAAATAGATAGGCAATATTAAAAAAAATATACTCGCACTTGTTTTTTTTAATTCCTATGTAAAATTTTGAGCTATTCAAGCTTTTGTTTACTACAGCTGGCTGGCTTTTCCTTCATTAGTGCCGCAAAAGCAAAAGCCAGCACAGGCGGGCATCCATTTCACAAAATGGATGCGCCCATGTGCTTGCTTTTGCAAATTTTGAGCTTGAATAGCTCAAAATTTTACATAGAAATTTAAAAAAAAAAAGTGCGAGTATATTTTTTTTAATATTGTCTACCTATTTTTGAAATAAAAATTTTAGGCGAACCATTCCTTTAAATGCATAAGGTTAGAATGACACATCATTTGCATAAGTTAAAATTGGTTTACGTTTCTCCGACTTTCATTATGAGTTCAGTGCTATTTTCTACACTTTTTCCACACTCAATAATTGCCATTTACATATACAGACCTCTCAAGATGTCCAGAGTATTGTGAGTTTGCGACTCAAGAATAGTAACATCATACCAAATATGCTGCATTTTGGAAATCCAGCATGTGGTATTTCCAAAATGTGCAATGTAATGTATTAATAGTACAAAAAAAATGCATTTGAATCACTCTGTGGGGGATGGAAATGAATTTAGTACATTACGCATTCACAAATCTACTGTTCCATGAGGAATAATCCACAGAAAGGTAAACATATTTTTCTGTATATTGTTCACCAAAGTGGATGAGAATATGGAGATCTCAACATTCTACATTATCACCCTGCTTCTAGTAAAGGAGAGGTGCTAGCATGGACTTTCACCAAAAGGACAAACTAGCTAATCTACAAAGTGTAATTCATGCTGAGAAAAGCATGCAACTTACAACAACAAAGTGGGTTTACACAAGAGAAAAAGGGTAGGATCCTAGTCACAACAGCACTTGGTAAGCAATTAGTTTAGTATCAAGGAAATCAACCATAACTCGTTTTGTCAAGGCAAAATGTATTTAATTCTATTTCTAGCCGACACGTGGACACGTGTTTCAACCCTCCTGGGTCTTTATTAAGGTAAAGGGTCTGTTAATCTGTCTCTAGGTTAATGAAAATGCTAATAAGGAAGGCAAGGTTTTGCACAATCCTGAAGCGATGTTCAATAAGACGTTGCACGTATATCACGTATATCACATCTCCTGGTTAGGCTGGAATAATGGTGAATCATCCTTGGGAGGGGAGGGTGAGGATGATAATATCCTGGAATGGTTTCCCAAGTAGAAGTAATTCCATTAATCGAAGAATGGACAATTCATCTGCTAGGCCGTTTCAGGCCTGCTGAGAGAAGCCTATCAAACTGCTGATGACTTTGGCCTTTACGCTTGCAACAACAAAGGTTACACAAATGTATGAAATGACATACAGTTGATTCACAATAAGTGGTAGGATTGCCTTCAATGTTTTATTCATCATAACGTTTATTTCAGGGCTGTACAAACAATTCCGTAAAAACAGTACAAATAATAAAATTAAATACATATCAGTGCAACAGAAAAGAATAACATTTTTAGAAAGCATATAAATCACCATATCATAAAATATTTAACAACCATACAAATCCACATTTAATGACATACTACAAAGCAAACGCTTTCTAATGTAAAGAGACCATCCCACACGTTCAGATTCAGCCCACAATAAAAAAGGTGAGGTCTATATTAAACAAAGCCCAGATCATGAAGCAATGGTCATAGCACAGAACCTCTCATTACCCCATATGGGGTACACAAAAAATTAAGTGGGCAAGATCCTCATATGGGGCTTCACACAAAGGACAGGACTGATTGGCAACACCCCCAGACCATGGCGCCACCATCGCCCGTAGCAAAAAACATTTAAACCACTCCCTTGTTATCAGGACACGCTACGCTGAAGAATCAGTACACAGTAAATACTTCGGCATACCAAGAGATGTAAGGGTCATTAACCTTCTGTTCTTAGGTTTCAGCGTCTCAATGCTATCTCTCTGGCCCAACATGATCGTAAAAACGGCTGGTCAACAATCTTACATCACCTCAAGCTAAGACATTGGGAGGTGGGTGCAAACGTATCATTTTAAAATCCGTCATGTGTTTCTCAATGTAACACAACCACGAAGCATTTCCGCAAATGTCTTTAACAATCATACAATTAATCCACTCATGGGTAAGAACTACTTTTCTCATTGCCCCACAACCTGAGCCAGTGAAGAACAGCCTGCAGAGAAATCACATCCCCAATTAATGTTCAAGCCAGCTCTAAGTGTACACCAACATTTGCAGCTGAGGACGACATGCCAAGAATTCTTTTAAAGAAATGGTTCTCCACTCTTTGGATGGTATTATCATTGGAGTATCATCACAGCTCCATCCCAGGCTTAAACTGCTTTGCCATTATATCATTTCAGCAGTAAATCGATTGGTTTGGCTCTAAGCATGCCCACAGACCTAATTACGCCTCCCATTGCCTGCTTAAGTCTGGCAGCCTGTTAAATTACATGCAGATTTAGGCCAATGTTAGAGCAGAACCGACCCCAAGTAGTCAGCATTATAGACTCTGGGGATCACAGCACCCTTACATTGCATTCCCATACATTTCACAATGCACCTCCCTCTGCCACAGGCAATCACTCCTGATTTCTCAGCATTTACCACCAGATCCAGGCTGTCCATGAAACAGACATAGTCAGAAATGAACCTCTGTAGGGCCATCGAGGTGCATGACATTAAAACAGTGTCATTCACATACACCAGGACCGGCACAGGCAAGACACCCAGCCTGGGAATATTGGCTGAGGATCTCAGTAGATGATCATGCAGACCATTAAAGTACAAACAGAAGAGAAAGGGCCAGGACACAGCAGTGGCACACCCCTAACTCCACTTAAAAGGAATGCGTACATCTCTCATTGGCACAGTTCCTGAGACCTGTGTCAAGTCGTGCAGTCTGCTCAATAGATGTACCGAAGCAGGTGGACAATTGACGGATCCGAGCACAGCCCATAACCTGGCACGATTGACCTTGTCAAAGGCCGTGTTCAGATCCATGAAAGCGAACTAAATTGGTTTGTCCTTTAGGTAGATGCAGTGATCAATGACCTTATATTGATTAAGGGAAAGCGCCAATGAAATAAACCCACTTCCCACAACCCATTACTCTAACATTGCCAGGATAGCAAGGCTGAACGTTTGAAAGAGAGAATCTATCAATGATATGTGCCCATATGAAACAGGAGCTTCCTGAGTCCCCTTTATATATTTTGGCTGGATGGTGGCACAAGACCAAGATAGGGGTACCACACTCAAGCACAGATAGCATTAAACCCATGGGTCAATACCGAAGCCCACAATTCTGGAGCCATAACAAACAAATCGGCGAGAACATTGTCAGGTCCAGGTGCCCGGTAAGCCACCGTAAAAACAATCCTTGCAACTGCGCCCCCTTCCATCAGAACCCACATACTCGCCATGGTGACAGGGCTACAGTTCACCTCCCCTCTGTGTATACTATATAGAGATGAGAAATGGTCCTTCCAAGCATTATTTGATACATTAGAGACCAGGACCTTCTGGGTACATTTATAACATGGGCCGTGATTTGCAATTTCTGAAAAAGGTTTTGCATCAATATCAGGAAAGCTCTGCTCATGTGTGCCATGCCTCATCATCAATAGAAATGTTCCTCCTGGCATCAACTTTCTTAAGAAGGAACCTTGCACTGATGATAGAATGTTTGGATGCCACATGACTTCTCAGTACTGACTGTTACCTAGTCCCTGACAACAGCCTTCCTCAGTAGTTCCTCCCTCCTATCATGGTTCCACTTGAGCATACGTCCGGGGGCATGTTGTAATACATTCGTTAACCAGCTTCAATGCTTATTGTTCAAAATGGTTATGATTGAACAATCCGTGTTTCTCATGATTTGCATTTGCCACATAGATATGATGAGACAGAGCAATACACTTTAACGCTGGCGAAAGACTTTAATAAATACCTTTAAGTCTTACAGGTATGTGTTAATGATCAGATTCATATGTATGGATCAATCCAAGTTGGTACCAATTTATGGGCATTCAGATGTTATCACATGTGCCCAGGTCCCTTTAGTATGTTGCTAACAGAAAGTAAAATCCACAGAAAAATCCTCAAAATTAAATCATTCTGCTGGTTCCTGATATAAACAATAGATAATGGCAATGGCCTTACTATATGTATTATTTAATGCGTACCTCTAATCTCAACGTTAAGCCTGTCTCTTTTCAAAGTATGTTCTTTTAAGTCTTGTTTGTTTAAATATTTAATTGCAAGTATAAGTGGCTACATGTGGAAGTTTAGTAATAGGAAGACGATTTTTTAAAATGTTCTATTTAAATAATTTTCGTAACCACATATTGAATATGTATTCTTGGCTTTGGTGAGTAGTGGAAGTAAAATATGATTTAAAACAGAAACCATCATTTATAATTTAATTGTAAAATGTCTCCAGGAGGGAAAGCCAGTTTACTTCTTGGATGAAGACAATGATAATTGTCTACTAACAAATTAGTAGGGACATGGGATGTTTCTTGTTCTTATGGGTGTACATGCCATATATCCACATCAAGCGAATCTTGAGCTTGGCAAGAGATTGGAAATGGAGAGAGAGAGAGAGAGAGAGAGAGAGAGAGAGAGAGAGAGAGAGAGAGAGAGAGAGAGAGAGAGAGAGAGAGAGAGAGAGAGAGAGAGAGAGAGAGAGAGAGAGAGAGAGAGAGAGAGAGAGAGAGAGAGAGAGAGAGAGAGAGAGAGAGAGAGAGAAGTGTTAGTTATGGATTGTGAAAGGGTGATCTTGTTTTTTCCGCTGGTCATAGCAGTGCAAAAGATGGAGGAGACAGACGTTCTTCACCAGAAGATGACTCAAAAGCATGACACTGAGGCCTCTACATGTTTGTCTGCCCTTGCATAATGTAAAAGGCAGGCAAAGGCATTACCTGCCATGTTGTAGGAGGGACTAGGGATATTGCAAGTGATGACAGTGCCCATTTTGTCATGGGTAAAGGGCAACTCTAACTTGCTGGAGGGGACATCTCTGCAGAGGGACAAAGGCATCCCAGTCTTAGCGACTAAATTATGGAATACCCTGCCAAACTCTATTAGAGCTGAGCCCTCCTTTCAATCCTTCAAGAGTAAAACTAAATTGTGGCTCTCAACTCAAGACATCTGAGACACTTGTCGTTGCTTTGTCGATGCCGCCCATGCCAAACCTGTATCACAACTGCACCTATTGTATATTACTTGTATGTAACCTTGCAACTTTGCAACATCATTGTATTTGACCACTTACACATTGGTATATTATCGTAATATTTATCGTGCCTGTACATACAATACTGTATTTGTATCTGTGCTATGTGTGTAAATTACCTGTCTGTGTAACCTAAGATATGCACCCAGATGCCTTTGGCGCACTATACAAAAAAATAAAATACAAACTACAAATTGTGATATGCAATCTGTGTAAAATGTTGGTAAAGCAGGTTCTAAGAAAGAGGTGTTTCACCTTAGGATTCACAGCAATACACAAGTACATTGATTTAAACAGTCTGGTAGATCAATGGAGACAGGAACAATTATGTTTCTGCTGGTTGGACGCTGGCTCTAGCAGCCCCAAATCTCCAACCCTATGAGACTGCAATAGCACCCCTGACATCCATACATACTGTCCACCGGCACCATTCTATAGCAGAGATTATTAAAGTCATATTTTTCATTTATTGGCGCAAGGAAATTTACTGCCTATTGGTGCACCACATTTTTACGATTCTTTATTGATGCATGATTTGAAAAACAAACTATTTCAGGGACATGTCATCACACTAAACATTATAGGTATGTCATTAAAGGTCATTAGAGGACATTCCACCCAGGCTGAACTAATGTTATAGCCAACTGGTAGAGGCAGTACCCACAGGACATATGTGCCTTCAGACATTTAACTGTAAGGTACCATAACTTCTCTGCAAAATCTGAACTTTATTGTGTATACAATATTAGTACATTCCCCAATTATAGTTGGTGTGTATGGAAATCTTGAAGAGTCTGCATACACCTTGCGATGATAACATAATCATGTTGCATACCATATTTAATAGTACAGCATGAAATGATGTGCTTCTCTATGACATCACAGGGCCTTCTTCACGAATGGGACTCAATATGTATAGTCAATACATAGAGTTTTAGTACTGCAAGAAATGGAAGCTGTTTTGTGATTTGTCTTGTGTGTCTAAACCTTGAATTGTAAGTATCACTGGCTGCTTGTGGAAGCTTGGTAACAGGAAGAATGTGTTTAAAATGTTCTATATAAAGAATGGTCTTAACCAAATCTTGAATTTGCATTCTTGGTTTTGGTGTGTAGTGGAAGTAAAATATGATTTAAAAACAGAAACCATATTTTATAATTTAATTGTACAATGTCTCCCGGAGGAAAAGACATTTCACTTCATGGATGAAGGCAATACTATTTGTCTAGCAACACATTAGTAGGAACATGGGTTGTTTCTTGTTCGTATGGGAGTCCATGCAAAATATCCAGAGCAAGTGTAGCTTGAGCTGGGCAAGGGGTTGTGAGATGGATTATTAAGGGGACAGGTGGCACAACTGAAAAAAGGATGGCTGCCACATAAGGAAAGGGGGACATTGCAAGTTGCAGAGCAGTGGGTCTCTCAATTGTTTGGTCTTGGAGCTGGAGAGGATGTGGAAGAGAGAGAAGAGAGAGAGAGAGAGAGAGAGAGAGAGAGAGAGAGAGAGAGAGAGAGAGAGAGGAGAGAGAGAGAGAGAGAGAGAGAGAGAGAGAGAGAGAGAGAGAGAGATCAAGCAACGTTGGTTTGGTCACTCGCATATGGGTTCGGAGAGGGTGAAGTTGTTTTTGCCGTTTGTCATAGCAGTGCTAAAGATGAAGGAGACAGAAGTTCTTCACCAGAATATGACTTGGAAGCTAGAAACTGAGGCCTCTGCATTGTTTCTTTCTTTTGCTCAAGACTAGAGATATATGCATAATGTTTCCCATGCATGATATTACCATTTGCATGTTATTTTATTTTCAACTATTAAGATGTGGTTTATTGGAATTAGAGCATGTATGTTTTTTTACCTGCAGTGATTTCGGATTATATCCCAGCAGAAAAAAGGAGGGGTGTAGGAGTAGGAATCTAGACTCTGCTTTGCAAGATTTAGACTCCGTATTTCAACATCTAGCCTGTGCATTTCAATATTTAGACTCTGCATTTCAGCAGTCACTTTTAGCGAGGGTCTGAATTTTAACTAGAGCCAAGTGTGTGGGACTCATTAACAAACTCAAGAGTATGAGTCTGAGGCTGAATTTCAATAGATGCCAATGCAGAGATCACTTGCTCCAGGATGCTATTTTAATGAACTAAGTTGCACCAAATACAATACTAACATAAATCAAACATACCAATAAACCCAACCCCAACTAACATGTAACTGAATTCCATAATAACAGTTAGTGCAAATTAGTCCATGAAATATAACTGAATGTAGGTTGAGCCAATGCATAATGCTCTGAAAATGGAATAGAAAAATGTACTTTAAACGTGCAGGCCTAATCTGCGCTGTGTGTTAAGCTGAACAATGTGAAGATCCATTCTACTAAAACATGGCATTGTATTAGAACAGGGGCAAGAAAAATGTATCACTTTGCTCTTGAGCAATGCAGCTAGCACAATGAGAGGCACAGAGGAAATCACGTAATGTGGGTGGATCTGGTCAAGTGGAGGTGTTTTTCTGGAGTGACAGGAGGTTTCATAAAAAAAAGGGCTTTGAGGCAGAGTAGAGGTATTCCTCTTCTGGCATTGACTGAAAAGGAGGCAGTGGGCTGGTGCTGCTGGGCTAAGGCTGAAGCAGTTCCTTCCCTGGGTTGGCAATCATTTAGCAGAGCCGCACAGTTCCAAGCAACCTCAGCTGTGGATCAACTTGGAAGACTGCCAAGCTGAGCCAGAGAATATCACCAGCTTTATCTAGGTAATTATAAGTTAATTGAGGGACAAGTTGAGTGAGTGGAAGCATAGATTAAATAGTTCAGTTCATTTTAGGTGCTGTGTTAGAGATTCAAATTTCAAGGTGCAACTACTGTGTCTATATTTCTCAAAGTTCTACTGTCATTTAAAGTATGTTTACCCTGCCAAGTTTTGCTACGGAGCCAAGGTCAATTGGCAGAACTTGGCCCGGATAGAGCGTTGAAAGCCACTGAAGAAAATGTTGCTCACTTTGTGAATTATCACGTGGGTGTACATATCATTCTGTGTAACTTGCATAATTCTATTTTATGATAAAGAACGAGTTCAAAAAGTAATTTAGTCTCATTATATTTCTTCTGAATTCAGTCTCTTTGATTTGACATGCATAGGTAGATAAACATGCGAAAAGAAATATCTCAAAGCAAAGTAGCCACAATGAATTGTTTTATTTAGGGAGGCTAAATGAATGTGTTGTATTTCAATTGCATATTTTAAATTTTGGAAACACAGTCAAAAGGGCACAACCGTGATGTTGTACATAAATCATCACAGGAGAGCATGACCCATTTATTCAGAGTGTATTACGTCCAGAATTTGTTTGTTGGTATTGATCCTGGTGAAGTCATTATTAGGCAGTATTCTGACATTAGTCTCACCATAAAAATACCACCATAGCAAAATACCATGAAATACTGGGTATAACCCCAAAATATATCTAACACTGCCATTGCATAATGTTGAACACATGCAAAGACATTAACTGCCATGATGTAGGAGGGACCGGGAATATTGCAACCCATGACAGTATCCATTTTGACATGGGTTTATGCTAGATTGCTAGAGGGGGAAACTCTGCAGAGGGACAAAGGCATTGTGATATGCAACTTGTGTACGTCAGTAAAGTAGGATCTACCAATGAGGTGATTTACCTTAGTATCCACAGCAATAAACACATACATTGATATGAAGCATGGTCTGTCTAGTCCTAAAGTATGCATTTCATCATCCAGTGACTCATCATTTTAAACAGTCTGGTAGATCAGTAGAGACAGAGAAAAGGGTGTTTCTGCAGTTTCCACGCAGGGAGGCACATCTGCTAAACACCAGACACGCTGGCTCTGGTAGCCCCAAGCCCTAAGCCCTCTGAGACTGCAGCAGCACCCCTGACATCCATGTATACTGTCCACTGGAACAATTTTCCAGCAGAGATGATTAAGGTCATTTTTTATTTTTTGGTTCAAGGAGATCTACTGTCTATTGGTGAACAACATTGAACTACAAGAACAACAATTTCTTTGGGGGACATTTCATCATACTAAACATTAAGGTATTTCACAAAATGTCATTAGGGAACATTCTTCCCAGGCCAAAGTAATGTTATATGCATCTGGTAGAGGCAGAACCTGCAGGACATATGTGACTTCAGACATTTAAATTTAAGGTAGCATAATTTCTCTGCAAAATCAGAACTTTACTTTTATGGTAATGGTATTGGTAATCGTAATGTTAATTTATATAGCGCCTATACACAGGCAAGTGTTCCAAAGGGCTCAAGGAGGGAAGGAACATGTGGAAAAACAACAGTCACTCAGAGCCCTTGAAGTTCTGAGACGATAACAGTCTGCACAGGCAGACTAAGTGAATATTATTCATTTGACAGTTGAGCTACAGCAAATAGGCCTGTCAGTGATTCTGTGTTTTATTCAAGTGCACATTAAGGGGTGAAGACAAATGAGAACCGACAGAACGATCTTCAGGCAGGGCTGTATACAGATTGTGCAAGTGTGGGAGGGCAAGGGAAGGGCGGGGGACCAAGTGTGCCCATCAGTAGAGACTGGTGAAGTGCAGACAGAGAAGCTCCCAAGGTTGATTACAAGTGCAATGAGGTGTAGGGCCTTGTAGCAGGTGCAGAAAGACTGGCAAGGCCTGTGAGATGCTGAGCAACACCAGGCGGCCAGTCAGTAAGCTGTGTGAAGGAGGGAGACAAGGAAGAGCAGAGATCTAGGTTAGCAGGGTAGGGTGATAGAGAAGGAAGAGGAGAAGAGGAAGGTCTTGAGGAGTTTCCAGAACTTGAGAATTTCTGGCTCAAGCCGCAGGGTGGCAGGGAAGCTGTTCCAGAGGGAGGCACCTGCTGAGGAAAGGGATCTCCCTCCAAATATCTGCTTGGAGAACCGGCTCACACGCAGAAGGTTGGAGGTAGAAGAGCGGAGGGCTCGAGAGGGACAGTATTTAGGAAGGCAACATTGAAGGTAGGTGGGTCCCGGGCACCAGAAAGCCTTGTGGATAATGTAGAGGTGTACAATATTATAACATTTTGTATACTACTATATTTGGTTTGTATGGAAATCTTGAAGAGTCTGCATACACCCTGTGATGATAACATAATCATGTTGCATGCCATCTTTAATAGTACATCATGAAATGATATGCTTGTCTATCATATCACACAGCCTCCTGCACGAATGAGACTCGATATGCACAGTCAACACTTAGAGGTGTTAGTGCTGCAAATTATGGAAGCTGTTTCTGTAATTTCTGTAGTTTATATATTGTATTAACCAATGTGATGAAGAAATCTTGATTTGTGCTTTTTTAGTTGTATGAGGCTGGACAACATTGGAGGTATGCCATTTTCTGGCCACTGCCTATTGTGTAACTTTTGTGATCAAGGTGATACTTATAACGGGTATGTTTGCCAATGTGACAAACTGTTTTTATAATCCTGTTTATTTATATAAGTGCATATTATTGTTGTGAAATGTCTGCCTTAAATTGAATATTTCCCTTCTCGTGTAACACCCCTAAATCATAATGTTTTCTTTTAATCACTGATCTCTCATTAAATAATACAACTTAATAAAGAAAAAAACATGTTAGAGTAAAGTAAATGTTTTAAATAAACATGAACTGAAAAGTTTGGTCAAAGCTTCAATTGTTTTGTCAACACTTTTAAAATAAATACAATGGTGGAAACAGTCTTTGTCTGATTTAGGCTCTTAAAATGTATTCATGCAGGTTGTCAATGAGATAGCAGTTCATTTTTGATCTAAACTCCCTTAACAGTGACGGTGTTTAAATGTGGTTACCTTGATTTAAGTTTAACAATGTAAGGTAGTGCAGTTTAGAAACCTCACAACAGTGAGTTTCATTTACATTGTGTGTTGATCTTACTACACCATTGTCCCAAGAACGTTATTCATCAGGGAGCACGGCTATGGCTGTAAAGAATCCCCAGGCATGATGATAGGGATCGGCTCACAAAGAGGGAATTGTGAAAAAGGAGCCAATCCAAACGTTCATTACCAGAGCAGAAAAACGGAAATGTGCTGTTGAGATATGTAGGTTATTGTGCATATTAAAGGTGATAATCATTATTATTGTTACAGCGAGTAGAGCTCTCGCTTTGACATCAGGGCAGAGCCTGCTGACGCAGGTTCAAATCCTGGCATGGCTAAACTCAGTCTTTCATCCTTCCGAGGTCGATAAATGAGCATCACACATGGTGGGTAATAATAAGCAGGCTTAGATACCTGAGGGTTTGTAGCGCTATATAAATGCAAATTATTATTGTTATTATTATTATTATTATTATTATTATTATTATTATTATTATTATTATTATTATTATTAGTATTCTTCTTCTTATTATTATTATTATTATTAGTAGTAGCAGTAGTAGTAGTAGTAGTAGTAGTAGTAGTAGTTTTATAAAGAAATCCGATCAACCAAGTAGTTATCTCCTTTTCTGGACTTAGTGGTAAAATAGTGTTGTACATTTTGTAGAGTAATCTCCAGAGAACATTTGAATAACAGTTCTCAGCTGTACATTATGTTTTGCATTTGTAGATTTCAATGTTATCATGATGTTCTGTGGTGATACTTTACTATTATGAATTAGTACCCGGCGATAGACAAGTAGAATGCAACACGCATTCTGATTGGCTCTCGCCGGGTCGTTACCTGGCCGAGAATCCCTCTGTACCCAGCGCGTCCACTCCCGATGGCCGCCATGGAAAGGGAAAAGTTCTTTTAGTGCCCCGGTCACGCAGATCTTGCGGGCTGGGGTACTAATAGCAATATGCCCCTCACGGCGGGGGCATTACAGAGTCAGGTGATGCCCTGGGGCCTCCATTAAGGCCCAAGCGAATAGGCCCCGGGACATTACCTGACTCGGTAATGCAACCGCCGCTCAGGGCATATTGCTTAATCAATATTGCAAACACATCAGTAACTCAGTTTGATTATTTTGTTCTACATTATTCGTCTATCCTCGGTGGGTGCAGGGTTTAAGTGCAAGTTTAATAATTATTCAGAGCACATTTCTTTTTCTGTCTGACTTTCTACAGGATGAAAGTGCCTGCTGAGGAAAAGCCTGGTTAGCACAAATAGGGAAGACATGTGATGTATTGGCGAAGGGTCTAGTCCACATATGTTCCAGCACTATATTTGTTTATCTCTTCATGTCTCTTTAAACTCAGAATAATATAATGTGGCTCATGTGGTGAGAATCCCTTCTGGTGGATGCCTTTTCTGATGGTGTTCCCATATCAGCAAAAGGTGAGGCAGCCCTGCTGAATGGTTCAGCATTTTACAGCTGCTCATGCACCAGAACACCTCTGGGGTGATGAGTCACTTGTTCTCTTACCATTTACTTAAATGATTGTCCCAACCGTAATTGCTAATTAGAATGATCAGAACAGAAAGGCGTGCACATGTATTAGGTCACCATGTTGCTAAGAAGCGTTAATGTACTCTCCAGTGGGCATCCTTGCCCCGGTCAGGTTTATCAGATGCAAGCTCGTTGGTTGCTGCAGTGACTAGAGTGTTTTGTCTGTAAAATTAAATCAGAGCTCGAACCCCTTTAGTTGATGCATTGTTACGGAAAACACAAGCTGGGCGGATTCCCAAAGATACAGAAAGGCTACTCTAAAACAACTCTACAATAGCATCTGATGATGCAAAGCTGCCCCACTCACGTGTTGTTGTGCATGATGTTTCAGCCAGTGCTGAGTGCATCCGCGTATGACCTGCTATGCCTTCCAATTTTGTAAACATGTTCACTTGTCCACATCCATTTAAGACCGCCAACGATTCTAGCAGCTTACAGAGATTGTCTAAATGTCCGAACTTCTATACAGCTAAACCTTTGGTGTTAAAACAACAATGGCCACGTAACTTATTTCTGGGTAAAAATTCATGGAAGAAATGCAACTCTGCTTGAATGTAGAAGAAACGAAAGGTCATATTCTAACTTAGTATTCTTAACCAGGATTCACCATGCCCAGTACCTGGGTAGCAAGCAGAGTTGGTCAAAGATTCCAGCAAATTCACCTTGATTGTAAAACGTGTGTTTTTTGTCTTCACATTTTCCACTCTACTAAACACGGTCGATTCATGGAACAAACGTGCGCCGAAAATCTTCGCGCAAGCAGGCGCAAGCAGGCGCAAGCGGAAAAAAACAGGCGCATGCGCACGCATGCGATTCATGGAAGTCCCTGCGCGTGTACACCCCGGGATGTGCGCCAAACCCGTGCATGGCGCACAAGTCACTGCAACATCCCGAAAGGCGTGCGCGATGCGCACAGTGAAAGCGCACAACCTCGGCGCATACACCAGAAAGTGGGCGGGACACGGAGCGTAACGCGCGGAATGGGGAACAACGCGTGAAAATAAGGGCGTAACTGGGGATGTACTGCAGGGAAGCAGATGGAACGCCCACACGCTCTCGAACCACACGTATTCATGGAATCGAATAGGGCAAAGCCACGCACAGCCAAAGACACGCACAAGCCGAAACACGTCCGCCACACGAAGGCAGGCGGTAGCGTCCCTGCGCATTACAAAAGTGTCAACATACAGCAATTGGGCCTGGGGGAGGGGGCTACGTGTATTTCAGGGGTTTGCGTGAAGTTTCTCACGCGATCGGGCCTGGGGGAGCGGGCTACGATTTCAGGGGTTCGCGTGAAGTTTCTCACGCGATCGGGCCTGGGGGAGCTGGCTACGTGTATTTCAGGGGTTCGCGTGAAGTTCGGGCCTGGGGGAGAGCGGGGTACCACTCACCGTCTGCCTTGCGTGTAGAAGAAACGTAGCCAACACCCGCTGTGAAGTAATAGCGTGTGAACCCCAACGGATGGAAAACACACGCACTGCACGAAAAGCACGTACAGAGCAGTTCAAAGGCACGCGGGATCTCCAAGCCCTGCCAGGGCAACGCCCATGCACGAAAAGTCACAGATGCGCTTACGCTGTAAGGGCCTTTGGTCCAATGAAATCGCGTACGCGTGCTGACGCGCTTACGCGCTAAGGGCCTTTCCTCGAATATCACGCTAACACGCAGGATTTTCACGTGCCAAATCACTCCGTATCAAGCTGGCCACACAAAAACACACGGAAGACCACGCTTCTGCCAAGAAGGCCGAATAACTGCCCCCCAGTGCCCCGAGCAGCCTCCCACATGCCACCTGCTGCTGCCTGCCTGTCTGCCTGCCTGCCTGCTGCCACCGTGCCCTGCCATTTGGTGCCTGCACATCAGCCATCTGCAGGGGTCCAGTTGCTGTGTCCACCCCTGCTGGAACAGAAGACTCCCGACTCGGATAACATCGCTCCACAGCCAAGCCCCAGGACCCAGTTGCCCACCCACTCCTGCCCCTGGGGTTGCCATGGCGGGCACATCAACATCTGGCACCAGTGGCAACCCCCGGCCAGAGGGGCAGAGGGGCACCAGCTTCACTGCCACCAAGTTGGTGTCCTGGTGGAGCAAGTCCTGGGGCAGTATGATGCCCTCTTCGGATCATCCCGCTCCAACAAGGAAGGACGGGAGAGGATCTGGGCCGACTGTGTGGTTGCCATCAACGCGGAGGGGGTGGAAACCCGCACCATCCAGAAGGTCAAGAAGCGCTGGGAGGACTTGAGGTCCAGGACCCTCATAAAGGCCCGGCGCCTCATGTAGGGGGGCCTGGGCCGCATGAGTTCCATCCAGATGAGGGTCCTGGAACGCGTACACCCAGCGCTCCACGCCCAGGTCTTTGAGAGGGAGACCCGTCTGGAGTTAAGCGGTAAGTGGCCAAGCATTGCTGTGTGAGACAGGGCATATTGCAGTGTGCTGGTTGTATGATACTTGCCTGTATGTGTGACATAGGCCTTGTACGCATGTATGTGTGCAGGGACATCATGGTAATGCATGTGCGACCAGTAATGTGTGAGCTGCACGGTTGTTGCATGTGTTTAAATGCGACATGGGAAGCACTATGCAGATTGTACACATGAGAGCATGGCAGTCTCTGTTCCTGGACATGGGTGGGGGTGAGGGATGGGTGCTGATGCCAGGTACATATATGGTATGCATGTCTGTGTGCCTGACCTGCGTGTCTGTGACTTGTGAATGCCATGTGACAATGTACAGATTCACTGATGCAGCCTAGTCATCCTTGTATCCACTGTGATTGGGGTGTACGGGGCCAGATGGATGTGACTGAGGTGAAGTGTGTGTATGTGATAGGCATGACCCATGATGCATGTGAGTTCCATTACATTGTATGTTTCAAGAGTCCATTGGACATGTATGGAAATGTCCATGGCATGCACCATGATTGTCACTGTGTGTGTTTTGCCTGGACTGACACATGTGTTGTGGAGGGACATGATGGAAGTGTACTTTGACAGTGGCACTCATCTGCTATTGCTTCCTGTCTAGGGGACCATTGTACAGTACCCTGATGCTTGTTTTCTATGTCTCCCTCTACGCAGCGGCTAGTGAATAAGAGGGCGGAGACGGCGCTGTGGAGCAAGGCGGCGGGGATGCCCCCACGGCTGCAGCGGAAGGGGTGGGTGAGCCCCCACAGGGGCCTGCTACGGCGGAAGACGGTGAGGAGCCATCCAGGTTGGTGGTTTCCACAGAGGAGGAGGAGGCCGCCACTGAGGCGCACATGGAGCCTGGTGGGGGCATCCATGCTGGTGCAAGTGGTGCAGTCCAGGGGCAGGGGCAGGAGGCAGCACAGGTCACCGTGGAGGGGCCTGTGCATGTCGCTGTCCCTGACCCTGTGGGTGCACCACCATGCACCAGCATGGATGCCCCGTCCCAGGCCGGTCCGCAGGTAGAGGGGATGTCCATGTCATCTGACTCCCCTCCACCTGCGGACGAGGGGACCCCTGGCCGTATGGAGAAGGTCCTAATTGGGGTCGCGATGAGCACGTCTGTGATTCGTGATGCCGTGTGTGCTTTCTAGGAGGAGCACACACATCATCACGAAGAGCACCGTGCCGATGTGGCCCAATTGGGATCGTCCATGTTCGGGGGTTTCCTGCATGTGTCAGCCAATCTGGCGGCCCTCTCCTCCTCTGTGGAGACTATTCGCCAGTCGTTCTCCTTGCCGTCTTCCGGCCCAGATGCCACCAGGGCCCCCTGTGGACCTGCCCTGACCAATGCAGCCAGCTCGGTGGGGATCCCATCCCTGCCACAGTCGGGAGTCGGAGGTCCAGCAGGGGTAGACACCACAGCAACTGTACCCCAGCAGATGGAGGATGTGCCGGCATCATCAGGCAGGGCACGTGCACAACGGCGTCGGTGGATTCTATCAGCCTGGATGCCGTCGTGCTGGCAGAGGCAGTTGCGTCGGAGGCAGCAGCAGAGTCAACGTGGGAGTACATCATGGCTCGGGGCCATCAACATCGGAGGGGCAGGCATCGGCCGGAGGGCAGGAGGACCCAGGACAGGAAGTGCCTTCCGTGTGGCTGCGGTTGGGCCAGCAGATAGGTGCAGAGCGGCGGCGGGCGGAAGAGGTGCGGCTCACGATGGTCAGGGCGGAGAACTCCATGCGGAGGGCCCTGAGGCGGGCCGAGTGCCTCGAGGCAATCCGCAGGGGGTTGGAGGAGCAGATGGTGTCGTCCCTGTGGACCCTCGGGGCCATGGAACAGGACCGCCTCCGGGACATAGACGAGGAGTTTGATGATGCCGCTGGACTTGCCCGCCGCCTTTGTATATAGTTCTTTAGTTTTAGGTTTCATTTGTTTCTTCTTATGATTTGGAGTCGACGGACACAGCTCCACTTTTTGTATATAGTTGCATTTTAGTTAGGGTTTTTTGTAGGTTTCCTTTGTTCAGTTGGGCTCATGGACCCTTGGATGTTTTGTACATAGTTCTTCATTGGATTGTTTTATTTTTTTATTTTTGATTTATTCTCCATGGAGCAATGGTCTTTGCATTTATTTTTATCTCTCGGATTGATTTTATTTTTAATGTGACTTTGAACAACATTTTTTTGGATTTGGATTTCTAGTTTTGATTTTTTTGGACGGACATGCAGCTTATCTTTTTTTCATTGCCATTGTAGTTTGTTTCATTTCATTTGCATTCAATTTTTTTTAATACAATTTTGTTTTCATACTTCACTGTGTGGTATCATCTCATTGGTTTTATGCATGTCATGTTGGGTGTTTTCCCATTCATTTGCAACCATTGTATGTGACGGACATGGGTTCATTTGCTTTATGAACATTGGGGGTGTAACATGTAATTTCTATTTCCATGTGGGTGAATGGGTTACTTAGTAGGGCATTTTGGCTGTGGAGGCTGACCATAACGCACATGATTGGGGATTGTGAGGACCCGTGTGCAGGGGGACATGGGTGGGGGCCTGGTGGAGGGTGCCCCTCATTGCTGGGGGGTGGGGGTGATAGGGGACATGAGGGGGGCCTGGTGGAGGCTGCCCCTGGATGCGGGGGGTGGGGGTGGTGGGAGACATGACTGGGGGCCTAGTGGAGGGTGCCCCTGTACTGCTGGGGGGTGGGGGTGGTGGGAGACATGAGTGGGGGCCTGGTGAAGGCTGCCCCTGGTGGCTGGGGGGTGGGGGTGGTGGGAGACATGAGTGGGGGCCTGGTGGAGGGTGCCCCTGCACTGCTGGGGGGTGGGGGTGGTGGGAGACATGAGTGGGGGCCTGGTGGAGGGTGCCCCTGGTGGCTGGGGGGTGGGGGTGGTGGGAGACATGAGTGGGGGCCTGGTGGAGGGTGCCCCTGCACTGCTGGGGAGTGCGGGTGGTGGGAGACATGAGTGTGGGCCTAGTGGAGGGTGCCCCTGGTGGCTGGGGGGTGGGGGTGCAGGGGGGCATGAGTGGGGGCCTGTTGGAGGCTGCCCCTGCACTGCTGGGGGGTGGGGGTGGTGGGAGACATGGGTGGGGGCCTGGTGGAGGGTGCCCCTGCACTGCTGGGGGTGGGGGTGATAGGGGACATGAGTGGGGGCCTGGTGGAGGCTGCCCCTGGATGCTGGGGGGTGGGGGTGGTGGGAGACATGAGAGGGGGCCTGGTGGAGGGTGCCCCTGCACTGCTGGGGGGTGGGGGTGATAGGGGACATGAGTGGGGGCCTGGTGGAGGCTGCCCCTGGATGCTGGGGGGTGGTGGTGGTGGGAGACATGAGTGGGGGCCTGGTGGAGGGTGCCCCTGCACTGCTGGGGGGTGGGGGTGGTGGGAGACATGAGTGGGGGCCTGGTGGAGGCTGCCCCTGGTGGCTGGGGGGTGGGGGTGGTGGGAGACATGAGTGGGGGCCTGGTGGAGGGTGCCCCTGCACTGCTGGGGGGTGGGTGTGGTGGGAGACATGGGTGGGGGCCTGGTGGTGGGTGCCCCACAGTGCTGGGGGGTCAGGGGGGTGGGAGACATGAGTGGGGGCCTGGTGGAGGGTGCCCCTGCACTGCTGGGGGGTGGGGGTGGTGGGAGACATGAGTTGGACATGTGTGGGGGCCTGGTGGGGGCTGCCCCTGGATGCTGGGGGGTGGGGGTGGTGGGAGACATGAGTGGGGGCCTGGTGGGGGCTGCCCATGGTGGCTGGGGGGTGGGGTTGCTGGGTGACATGAGCAGGTGTGCAGGGTAGTCCCCTGTGGTGTCGGCTGCCTGCAGGGGCCGTGGAGGGTGTACAGGGAATACCTGGGAGCACACAGCCAAATCGCATGTAGAATTTCCCGCGTACCCCTGTCATACACGTACCCAGCCAAATTGCGTGTGGAAATTCCCACGCACGTACCCGGCCAAATTGCGTGTGGAACTTCCCGCGCACTCCTGAAATACACGTACCCTGATGGAATCGCGTGTGGAACTTCCCGCGCACCCCTGGAATACACGTACCCTGCTGAAATCGCGTGTGAAACTTGCCCTGCACCCTGAAATACACGTACCCTGCTGAAATCGCGTGTGGCACTTCCCGCGCACCCCTGAGATACGCGTACCCTGCTCGCACGGGCCCAATCGCGTGTGGAAATTCCCGCGCACCCCTGAAATGCACGTACCATGCTGAAATCGCGTGTGGAACGTCCCCCGCACCCAGAAATAAACGTACCCTGCTGAAATCGCGTGTGGAACTTCCCACGCACCCCTGAAATCCACGTACCCTGCCAAATCGCGTGTGAGACTTCCCGCGCACCCCTGAGATCCACGTACCCAGACAAATCGCGTGTGGAAATTCCCGCACACGTACCCAGCCAAATCGCGTGTGGAACTTCCCGTGCACCCCTGAAATCCACGTACCCTGCCAAATCGCGTGTGAGACTTTCTGCGCACCCCTGAGATCCACGTACCCAGACAAATCGCGTGTGGAAATTCCCACGCAGGTACCCGGCCAAATCGCATGTGGAACTTTCCGCGCACCCCTGAAATCCACGTACCCTGCCAAATCGCGTGTGAAACTTCCCGTGCACCCCTGAGATCCACGTACCCAGACAAATCGTGTGTGGAAATTCCCGCGCACCCCTGAGATATGCGTACCCTGCTCGCACGGGCCCAATTGCGTGTGGAACTTCTCGCGCACCCCTGAAATACACGTACCCTGCGGAAATCGCGTGTGGGACTTCCCGCGCACCCCTGAAATACGCGTACCCTGCTCGCACAGGGCCAATCGCGTGAGGTACTTCCCGCGCACCCCAGTGATACACGTAGCCCGCTTGCCGTGCTGGTACAGGGTTAGCGCAGCCCTTTGCGCTGGATTGGGTATGTTGATGGCTTTTCCCTGCGTGAGAGGCTTTCTTGGGGGCGTAACTGGCGCTGCTGCAGGGTCGCTGCGCCACTGTGCACCACGGCTGGTTTTGGTGGCTGGAATCCATGAATACGCTGTGCGCAGAAATGGATTTTGGCGCACGCGGCTGGCGCAGGGATTCGCACGCGCACACTGTGTGCCTGCCGCGTGCTCCACTTGTGCGCTGAATTCTATGAATTACCCCCTGTGTTTCTAAGCATGAGTGGTAAGGTTTGCCTGCCCCACGCATGATCAAAATGCATTTGAATGAAGTGGCGTCACCGGGGAGTGCTGTGGAGCAAATCCGGCCTGTGAAATAACTCAATTTTTAGATAAACCACCATAGGGGAACACTGCTTTCCGAAGTAAAGCTACCACAGTCCTTGAATTTCAACACCAGTCTCTAATTTTCTCATGGACACACTTTTAAGTGTATGTTTCTGAACGATGTGGACAATACCACCCATACACATTGTTCTGAAATATTATGTTTAATCAATTATATGTAAGATGTCAGTACTGTTGCAGAGCATTCACACAACTATGCATTCATAGCACCTTGTTATGTTTCTGATAGTATTCATTGTTCTTCTACAAATCCGTGGTGGGTGTATAATTATAATTGGTTACTTATAACGCACTAATGCCCAGAGGTTTCTAAGCACGGACACAGGGATCAAACCTGTGTTGCTCCGCATTGTCTTGTTTCCAAGGCAAGCACGTTGCCCCTGAGCTATCCTCTCAGGACAGTAGGAAGAGACATACCATATACTCAAGGCTGTGATAATTTGAAAGGATGTGATGCGCCTTGACAGATAATATACTGTAACTGGTTTTCCCTGTAAATCACATTGTGAGCGGCATCTTCTTGCCTCAGCATGCCCAGATGCATTGTGGTGCATAGTGGAAGACCCATTCCTAGGTTCTGAGAGGTATTGGTTCACATGTGGCCTCTCTTGTCAGAAGTATGGGGAAGTGTGTGCATCACAGTTGTTATAATTCTGGTACACACCAACAGACCTAGAGGTTTGGCAGCATAAGTACTGTATTTGCGTACTCAGTGGATACAGCTGCTACTGCATTGATTGTGCCATATGACTCCGAGTTGAGTTTTGAAAATAAGCTAGAACAGCCAGCTGTTTGCATGCCATTGGTGTTTGTATAAAATTGAGTACAATGTTGGGATCCCTAGGAAACACTTGGAATGTCTTCCACAAAAAAGCTTTACTGGCCATAGCTATTATGGAATAAATGTGTCTAAACTCGGACATGTTAACATTAAGAAAAACTCAATAAGTTCTCGTCTTGAACAGAAAGACCTATGCGTCTGACAAAATTGTCTGCTTAGTTTCCATTATATGATATGATAGGTTATTTATGACACGCTTAATATCCAGAGGTTTCTAAGCGCAGACCCGAGGATCAAACCTGTGTTGCAGTACGTTGCTCTGCATTACTTGGCACATCTTCCTCTTTGCAGTATTCTTGTAGTTATGGGAATCGAGGTCCATTATTGATGATTTGCATGCAAAGTCTGGATAAGTGTTCTCAGTGTTCTTTAAGGGCAAGTCGGCTCTGGATGACTTTGCAGGTAGAGTGTGAGAAGGTGTTCCCATGAGTCTTAAAAGGCAAGTCAGATTTTGATGGCTTGCATACAGATCGTATGGGAAGGCCTTAAGTAATCTTCCTAGATTAATTTTCCAGTTTGTCCACTAGACCTAAAATAAATAACTGTATTTTTATAATTGACTGTCATACTGTGTGGACTGATTGAGGGCATCTGACCCAACTCACGCACTCCTGAGATTAAGCCTTGACTGCTCATCTACCTACCTTGATTGGGTTTTGGCTAACCTATCAGTGCTCCCTGTTGATACTACCTAAGGTGGCCTCCTAAAATCTGTCTGCCAAGCCAGATTCAAGAAATATATCTTAACAGGCTCTCTGTCTACATTCAGATTATCTCTGCTTGGCCAAAGCCATCTTCCTGTTAAGGCTTTCCTTTTTCCATCCCATCCGCTGGTTATAGTGTCTGATTCATAGGTTTTTTTTCTGGGCTTGTATTGCATTTTTAATTATTATTAATTAAGGGCTTTGGACCTGGAGCACTCCACTTAAGTGACCATTTTGGGGGCTGAGTAAGCGTGTTAGCCTCTAGTCATCCATGTACCCCTGCAGGACAGAAGTCCATTTCTCACAGGATACATTTTGAACTTTTAAATTCACAGACATACACATACAATTATTTATGGAAATACTAATGGGGTTAAAAAAGAACATGTGAATGTGAACATCTGTGATATGAACATTGAAACACCCTTTGAAAATATTTAACACTTTTTTGGTACAAATAATGAGATGTGCAAAGAGTTAGAGTGAAATGGTAAAAAGAAAAACCACTGTATATAGAGGGCATTTTTTTTTATTTCTTTTAGTAACAACTGATGAGATTCACAAGAACATGGGCCAACAAACATTTTGCCTCAACCTTTCACAAAATATGGATTCTAAATGTTTGAGCTGTAGTGACTGATTTAAGCTGAATCGAAAATGTACTGAATCAGGTGATTCGAATTGTGAGGCTTTTATAAGTAAGCTGGAATGGCTCAAGACAATGGCCCTCATTACGAGTGCGGTGGTAAGGGTTTAACGGCACCGGTAAGGATGCCAGTGCCATTAAACCCTTACCGCTGCATTTCCAGGTCCCTTAGCAGGTCCTACTAATGCCTGCTGGTAAAACCAGCCGTCCCTAGCGGGAGCCGCTAAGGGACCAGGGAGCTAATAACGTAATTTAAGGGCCCATTATTAGCTCCCTCCCCATTGCCATTAAGCCCAATGGGGGCTCCAATGGGAATCGGGAAAGGTTTTTTGAATGGGGACTTACCGGGTCCTTCAAGGTTGGAATGACCCGGTAAGTCCCCATTCAGAGAACCCAGGCCGGACACGAGTTTGGAGGCAGCCATGGTGCTAATAGCACCATGGCTACCTCCAAACTCGTAATGACCCCCACCGGGTCATTCCAACATTGGAGGACCCAGTAATTCCTCCTTGAAGGAACCAATCCCAATTCCCATTTGAGCTCCCATATGGCTCAATGGAAATGGGGATAGAGCTAATAACGGGCCCATTTTTAACAGGCCAGTTATTAGCTCCTTGGTCCCCTCTCGGGACCCGGAAAAGACGTCTGGTTTTACCAGACCTCTGTTGCGGGTCCCGCGAGGGCACCTTGTAATTGCACATCCCGTAATGAACGGTGCCGGTTCCGTACCCGCATTCTTCATTATGGGAGCGCAAGCCTCGTAATGAGGCCCAATGAGTTTTAGGGAGTAGATAAAGTAGTTTCCATTCCTTATGGGGATATTGATTTTGGTGACAAAAATGATATTTGGACTCTAAACAATATATGTTTGTGTTAACCATATTTATTGCATTTGGTAATTTATGCAATGTCATTTGTACTTATGTTTTTCATGGTTATTTATTTATTTGTTTTTGACGGGGGAGAACAATGCACTTTTGATCATAGAGGAATATACAGCAGATATAATATCTGGAAGTAGTGCGCTACTTACAATGGGGTGACTTCAAGTGACAGTCTGACCAGCTTGTGGTGGGGAGTAAATGGATTAGTCACCAGAGATAATACATAGATGGACTTAAATAGATTAAGGCCAATCAACATTTGACTATTTTAAGGGCAGTTAGGTGGTACAGACAGCTATGTTAGGGATGTGGCCAATAATGGGAGAATTATTAGAGTGGAGGAAGAGAAAGTAAAGGATAGATGCAGGTTAGAGGCGAGGGACACATATTTGCTCGGAGGTAGAAGGAATATAGCATAAGAGGATGACTTGGAGGCATGGATAGGCTTTCAGTTTGGCTTTAAACAAATCAGTGTCGAGAGGAAGAGTGGAAACGAGATGAAGCACAGGGAGGATAAGGTGCCACAAGGGTAGTCCAGGAGGCAGATCGGAGATTACGAAAATGCTTGTAGATTTGCAAAGAGGAGGACAGATACAGTGGTGCCTTACTGTGGAAAGAATTGTGAACCAGGACAAGGCATTTATATCTGGTCCTGTTTTGCATCATCAGCCATCTATCCTGGCGATGGTAAGAGGAAGTAGATGTGAAGTGAGGGAGTTAAATGGAGTTCTGGTAGCAAAATTAATGATCTTGTCGAGAGGACAGAAAGCATAGCTGGGGAAATTAAAGAGGATGCTGGCACAGTAGACTAGTGTACAGAAGACAAGAGTAGTTTAGAGAGGTGTATTGGTGTTTAAAGGAAAGAGATGCCTGATAGTCCTAATATTTAGGTGGTTGAGGTGAGCTGTTGTTGCAGTTTTGGAAATGAACATAGAAAAGGTGTGAGAGGAGTCATATATAATGCCAAGGTTTCTAGCTGAGTAGGAGTAGGGAGAAAGATAAGAAAAGTGCAGAAAGATGTGAAGACTGTTATATTAAGTTTGGAACACTGAAAAATCTGGTGTTTGGAATAAAAGGCCTACATTGTCTAAACCTTATTTGGAGGCTGGATCTTGGAGAAATCTGGAAAATACAGCCTGGGAAAGTGAAAAGCAGTCAACAATGGTACATGCGAAGAAAGATAGAAACCCTTTCATAAGGGACAGTGTGAATATATATGAGTATGAGAAGTAAAGAACGCTATGAGTATTGCCACAAACACGTCATATAACTGAAAAGAGCAAAATGACTGAGGGAACGGCACATACATAACTGAGAATAATATGTATAATCTAGGAGAGACACAAGGAGATCTAGGAACAAGAAACCAGAGGCCCAGCACAGTAGAGAGAATATAGGGGTGGAGGTGTTACCTCCCTGGGCAAAAAATAAATAGAAGATAGAGGGCTTGAATGATGAAAGAATAAAACACTCAGAGGAAAAACTATAAGAGAATTTCCCCAGAAGGCTATTAAAGATATCACTCAGAACTCTTAGCTGTCTGTTCAAGTATACAACATTTAACCCATGAGCCTCTTCCATGAGTTAGAGGATTTTATCTAAGACTAGGAAAGGTAAAATGAGATCACCTTTTTGAACTGGTATCTGGTAAATAACTTTGATATTGAGGTGCTTTGAAACACATTGGGGGTCATTATGAGTGCGGCAGTAAGGGGTTAACGGCGCCGGTAAGGATGCCGGTGCTGTTAACCCTTTACCGGCGCATTACGAGGTCCCTTAGCGGGTCCCACTAAGGTGGCTGGTTTTATCCCCAAAGTCCATAGAAATAAACCCCAAGATGAAAAGCATTAAAAAAACATTACTCATGTGAAAAAAAAGTATGTACATGTCTGTCATAATGAAAACAAAAGTCTGAAGGATCTGTTATCCCAAAACAAAAGGAAACCTTCCTAAAACCCTATCTAAAATACAACTATATACAAAAAGTGGAGCAAAGTCTGTGAACTCCAAATAATAATAAAAACCAAACGGGCCTGTTATTAACGGGCCCGTTATTAGCTCCCTCCCGATTCTCATTGAGCCCTATGGGGGCTCGAATGGGAATGGGGATTGGTATTTTGAATGGGGACTTACCGGGTCCTCCCAGGTTGGAATGACCTGGCAAGTCCCCATTCAAGAAACCCGGACACAAGTTTGGAGACAGCCATGGCGCTAATAGCACCATGGCTACCTCCAAACTCGTAATTACCCCCATTGTGTATAGGCACTATATAAACAGACTATCATATCATATAGTTGATAAAAAGATAAACCAAGCACACCAAAGATAAGTCAAAGATATATATATGACCGAAGGAAGGAGCAAAGAGAGTTAAGAAACATTCGTTTGACCCATTATTTTTTATTTATATTTAGTGGTAGGGTCAGGTAGATTTAGGTTCTGGACTGTGGTCGTTTTGATGTGACATTCTGATGACTGACAAGCACTGTATTAAGTTTGGAAAGGGAGGGAATACCCCTATAGGAATAGGTCAAACTAGGCATTCTCATTATTATTTTAATACAAGTTGGAGAAATGTCCCAAATCTGTCTGACTCTGTCTTCCGGGCCACCACAGAGTGGAGTTGATAGTCATAGATTTGGGAGGAGTGTATAGTGTAGGGCAATCTAAATGCACTATTTATTATGTATTTAAAATAAGTAAATAGTGCATTTAAAGTGCCCTGTAGGGTGAAGTAGAATTCCCTTTTCACTCTATCCAGAGAGGATTTCTGAGAAGTGGAAAGGGAATATTAAAGTCATGTAAGAGAATTAGGTGACATTTAGTAGAATACAAATCAAGGAGTTGCCCAATATCTTCAATGAATGGTCTAGTATGAACAAGAGATGATGTGAAATGAGTGAGGTGGAGCAATAGTAGAGATGTTGAATCCATAAGAAGTTTTAGAGTACTTGGCTTTGGAGATGTGTGAGGTGATGAGGTGGGAAGAGAATAGATGTATGGAGTCTCTACTTCTGGCAGTGAGACAAGATGTGTAAGGTATCATTGAGTTTTGAAAGGCCTCCAGGGTGGTAGTGTCAGATAGAGGAATCCAGGTTTCAGTGATGGCAAGATCTAGGGGAGGAGAGCTGGCATGAAACTAGTCAGTGTCAAATTAAGTTGTGCTGCATAACGACTGAGCATTCCAGATTGCAATGTTCAGTTGATGTGCTAAGGAAAACAGAGATGGACCTGTGGTGGTGTTTAGATGTGGTCTTATGTTAGGGATAGGAAAGGAGGAAATATTAGAGAGAATGGAGAAAGCATGGTGAGAGGTGTGTAAAAGGAGCAGGATGAGAAGGAGCGAATGCATTATAGGTGAGTACCTCAGTGCGTAGAAACAACACAGTAATTAGCAAGCTAGGGGTACTCACATGTGTAACAGGTAGGAAGGCAAAAGAAAAGGCTCATATGTGAAAAGGCGAAGAGGATAGTCAATGGCTGATCTTCACCCTTTTCTAATCTTTCTTTAGCTGGACACCCTTCGACAGATCAGATACGCTATCACACGCTCTGATCACCTGATTGCCTAGTCAATCAGTGGTTGGTCTCTCTGATTGTGCCCCTGGTCGTGCTGGGTTGAGGCAAATTCTTCTGGTTTGGTGTTCCAAGGTGAATACCTCGTGCCTTTAAGGTTCCTTTTCAGATAAGGTATTAACAATATTAGCAAACAGCCTATATGTCAATGTTTCCTATTCTTGTTGCGAATATTCTTTTATTGGTGTATTATCCTGTTTTCAGGGAGTAAAGTGTCTGGCAAGCCACTTCTCGTGTAGGGCTGATGACAATGTAACTAAAGGAGACAACACATCGTTTATATGAACTTAAATAATAGACCTTTACGTTTATTCAGAAAGATGTTAGGTTTTCAGTTTGTATTTAGTGCTTTCTTTGTGTGCTTTCTTTACAGTATATTAACTGGATTAATGTGTGTTCCATGATGTTTTTATTGTTCTTCCTCATTGAATGAGCTGCAGCTTCCTTCGTTTACATGGGTTGTCAACAGCCTCTTTTCAGTTTACAAACCAGCTAATGCTTCAAAATGTGCCTTAAAGGTTAGACATTACTATTATCAGCACATGTTTCAGGAACTAATATCATGGTTGACAGGAAGGTGAAAATATGTCCAGCCATTTTCCAAAGGCTCCGGAAAAAAGTCCCTGAAATCGTGTTCTTGTAAACAAAGTAATACGTCTAATGGAGTACATTGCAACCTCTGCCCTGTGTTCACAGCGTAGCAATCACACTGTAAGTATACTTAAGGGAGTCACGACTACTACACCATTTATCAGCATAGTGGGTAGCCATATATAAATATATTAATTTTCGGCAACAGCTTTCACACATGTCCTTAATTATCAGCTAACTAATAGCTCCTAATGGGCCATTATCCATTATATTCATAACAAAATAATAATAAGTCGTTTAGTCAGACGAACTGTAATAACATTTTCTGTTTAACAATCAAATGAACACTCAGGGTTCAAGTCAGTTATTTGTACTTGATAATAATTTTGTTTTTTTGATCATTGCACGTTAATTCTGAAAGTAGATACTGACTTCTTTAGTAATGCCAAAAAAACAAGATATACACAGTGATATGTCGTCGTTTATCAAACAAACCTCTGTCACCCCCCTTCTGAACAATATAATACACCACTGGGCTCAACAATAGTCTCTGTTGCTGATATTGTGTAGGGTTGTATTTTCCTTATAGCCATTTAATCCTGCCTGATTGATCATCAGAAACAGGGCTCAAGTCCTAAAAAAAGAAAGTGGGAGGACTCAATAACATACCAGTTGAATGTGGCATCACCAGATATTAGCATGCCACGGTACTCTGAAAAAAAGACTCCATCCACCTGTGTGTACCCTCGACTTGAGCCCTGAGAGATGTGATGAGAGGAGAGAGGTTTCAGCAGCTGTTAACAATATTTAGATAGCCTAATGTCAGTTTCTTATCATTAGACCTTGAAATCTGCTTTTCTTAAAGTTTAGTAACAAGTGTGTATTCTCCTAAATAAACTTGGGTCACTACAACGAGTGACCACAAACCTTGTGCAGACCGTATTACACATTGATTGGAGCACATGCACATCACACTAAACATAATCAGATGGCAGATATAATGTGCAATCTGGTTCTAGTGGCAAACTCATGCATTATTTATGGATTGGTATTTTAGTCGATTGTTGCAGCTCAAGGGTGTTGTTAATAACTTCTACAAATAAGGTGACATCTCGCCACCTGTAGGTGTTTGCACGGTTAGTGGAGCGAGAGACCCTATATTTGGGAAAAGGAGATATTAGTCTGAGATGTGGTTTCAGTTACACTTCAAGGCTGATAGCGGACGAGATAGAAGGGATTGTCAACTCTAACACGCATCTACTTTCTGGTACTGCTTTTCATGTGAAGAATGTGTGTGGAATTCAGTCCCTTCCAAAATATCAAATGTTCCACTTGGGCTACTGTACAAAGCAAGTTTGTCTTGTCAAATGCAGCACATAGCTACTATCACCCAGTACAGATGGAAAGGCTACTGGATCACATATGTGCACGTGTCCCGGAAGTCCACTGCAGCAGGACATGGTAAACATCCCTATTGTGTGTGTTTTTCCACTTGCCCATTGAACACATTAATTGCTCAATGTCCATGCTCTGAAAGCAAAAAATTATTCCCCGTTGCCAGCTGAAAAACATACACGTGATCACGTGTACACCAAGTCATTACGATTATGAATAATTGGGCAGTTACTGGTAGCCTATGAATCTGTATCTGTTCGAACAAACTACAGGAACTGTGCACTGCACTTGATGTCATCAAGTCAGCGCAAAGCTTTTGTCATCAAGCCACAGGTATTTTAAGATTAGATGTTTTTGCCCAATGCGAACACGTTGGGGCTCACTGTCACACTCGTTTAATTCCATTAATTTTAAGGATACAACCATCAACTTAATGGTGTTTGTCCCAATCCGGGATTACCCCAGGACCACATTGTGGTTTTAGGTACACAATTCTGCCCATGGTAAATCTTAGATTCAGTGGTGACAGTGTAGAGGAAAACCTCAATTCAAGGGCTAGAGGTTTTTTTTTTTTTTTCCTACACCCCTTCAACCTCCTCAACCTCCTCATATGGCAGAGTAGTAGAATTCACAGTAGCTCTGTCACAACAAATCTTTGACTGCACAGGCATACTCGTGAGCCCCACAGTGTGAGTATGCAGTGAAGCAAAATGAAAGGCGATTCACTGTCATTCCTGAAGATTGGGCTGTCTCTGAGGTGGAGCATAAGGTACTCTTGTTCTTAGAGAACACATTACTATGCAAATGTTGCTAAACAAAATAACTCACAATCAAGAGGTTCTGGCTTCCGCATTCTGCAACTATAACTATTCATGGAAGAAAATGAGCATGCACTGATGGCTGTACACAGTGTCAAAGATGGCACAAGAATTACTGCAAGCATCAGAGATGTTCTTTATTGGAATTGTGAGGTGGTCTATGGCCATCTCTCCCCTCTACTCCTCGGTAATAGCACCCCCTCCCAATCCCAGGTGTCCGTGGCCCCAGGATAGTAGATACTGAATATTTACCATTTCTGTCTGGCCTGTACTAGTTATGAGGACCTAAAGGCAGGATGCCATCTCTACCTAGACTCCCTCAAAGACTTCCTAGAACTGTTGCTACTCCATCCAGAGGTGAATGTTCTATAGAGACAGATAACTGTCCATTAAAGACACGCTGTTTGGATGCAGTTCTTTCTCTGCAATGCTCACTTCATATATCACCTGGATGTGGTTTACAGTGAAGCAACATTAACTCAAACTTGATCTAATCTGCCAAACAGTGATTTATTAGGCAAGAGCATTGACAGTTTGCCCATGTGGATGGATGAAGAGTCAGATTACTTTAGAAGGCAAAGCCAGGCTGAAGGATTAAGAACAAAATATAATATGTATTGCATCCCTTGTGGATATAAAATTTGAATTGATTTAGACTGTAATAATCATGTCCTCAGTACTTTGCTTCCACAGCACCGTTCAAAGTAAAGATCAGATTTTCTTTATTAAATTGAGGTTTATAAAAGTTGTGCATATCTTTTTGAAAAATGTGTACCTGCGCAGGTCTGATTTGATTCATCTTCATTATTGCCGCAATCATTAGCTCCATCACAAAGCCATCGTTTGGGTATGCAACGATTGTTCGGACATTTAAATTGATCCACAGGGCAGCTGTGATTCACTGGAAAATAAATGTTGCACTTAAATAAGCACTCAATCAAAATGCAACATGATGATAACACAATGATATGAAACAGCCTTGCTCAACATTTAGATATCCAATATGCACATGATCATCTATCATTATGTTGCAAAGCAGAATAAATTACCCAACTGCACAATCACACGTTATATCCAAATAAAAGGAAATAGAAATTAGCATTGTTAAACACATCAACAAAAGTATGCGATAAGGCGATTGCAAGCCATTGAAGTGTCCAGTGACCACATAGAGACGTGATGCTTTTTTTTTATAAGTTCATGTATTTCAATGGTGACTTGCAACATCCTTTGACCAAACAGTAATCAGAACTTCAGAAATATATTACAGACCCACAGGTTTGCATATCACCCTCCATCCTAGCTTCTTCCATAAAACGTCATTTCATATAATATGTCAGACTTTTCCAATGTCGTTACTAACTCTGGACAATTTTCCCCCGACAGCACTACACTTTGTTGATCTATTTGTTGGGATTAGAAAATATGTGTGTTAGCATCTAGAGGTTTGCCAATGCCTTTAGTGTTGGTCATATTCTCCATTTATTTTAATGTTATGCTTGCAAATATGTTTGCTGGTATCTCAGTCTTAGCGTGTAGCACTTGAACATTAATTGAAGCACTGTAGTCTGTCAAGTATTGAGCTCTTCCCTTCGAAAAACAAATACACAAGTGTGTCTACTTGAGCCATAGAAGCTAAAAGACACTCAAGTCTTTTGTACTTCAGACCTGCTACTTTTATTAGCATTGTGTCAGGAAATACATAGGACACCATAGGTATGTTTGGGGTGGCAATGTTGATATAAGGGAATAGGCAAATGAATATATTTGGAAGGTAAACAAGAAGGAAAAACAGACAAGGTTAATTAGAACAATGGAACAGGAAGGAAAGGCAGACCTCTTTGTTGAACAGGAAGCGATGGGAACCATGTATTGGACAAACCGTGAGGACACCAACTAGGAGTGTACACAGGTTGGACTTGAGACTGCCCACAAATATAAAGGAAGCTCAATGCTTCTGTGCAAGCTACTCTTAAAGACACCAAACTCTGCAAGCCCATAGAAGGGGATAGAAAAAGAGGCTTCTGTAGTTGGACCGTAAGACACACACATGTAGTGTGCTGACAAAAGACACGCCTGTGTGGGTCCAGCCAGAGCATGCAATACAGAAAATGAGTACTAACCATAATGTTTACCTATTGAAGCAATTGACGACTAACCAAGGAAACCGATTTTGTATAGGCGCAACTTATTGGAAGTGACCATAACAAGGGACCACTCTATTTTGATAGTAGGCCTTGAAAAATATGTTGTCTCGAAGCACGGTTCGGCTGCACATACTGCAATGTCAGGGTTATTGTTCCTTAACATCATTTCATATAATAAAACTTTATGGCAAAACACACACTATTAGTACTAATGTTGTGTATTGTATTTTGAGGTTACGGGTAGAACCTAACTGTACCAGGCGTGCAGCTGGCTGAAAGATTGAAAATTCTTGTTCAGGTTAAGCGCACTTGGATTCCAGTTTACCCGCATACATTTTTGACAAGAACATGCAATTGACACTTTCTGTTTTACCAGAATGAAACACACTGTTACATGAAATATACTATAGAATACTGGTAAAGTGAGACAAAGGGAGGGGCAGTGATGTCCTCCTAAGGTATACAAAGGAATACATAGAGGTACAGGTGCAGAACCCATAAAGATGTACCAGACACTAAGAACCACAACACAAGAATTCAGAACAGGAAAGCAGGAACTAAGAATGCAGAAAAGTGTAGGAAGGAACTGTTACAAGGTGGCCGAGGCAATGAACTGGCACAAGGTCACAGAGGCTAGGAACTAGCACAAGGTAACATAGTTGAGGATCCGGTACAAGGTAACAGAAGCAAGATACTGATGCAAGATAACTGAGCATTGTATTGGTACAAGGTAATTGAATCTAGGTAACACAGACAGGCTGGAAAACTGGACTGGAAACATACAAACTATGCAAGGCAAGGCTGTGGAAAACAGGACAAGAACTAATAGAAAAGCTGACACAGAATCAAGGAAAACAGATCATGACTAAGCGGAGTGAAGCTCTAGACTAATTAGACTTGAAAAAGTATGAACAGGTAGAAAAGGGAACAGAGAAGGGGACTGAATGGAAACAGCACATGTAACAAAGGCTGAAGCTACAGGGACACAGTTTAATAAGCAGGAACTGGGAGCTGCAGGAAAATCAACACAAGAAACAGGGATTAATTACTGCAGGTACACATCCTAAAGAAAATAGAACATACACTAATAGTAGGCAGAGGGAGGAGGACTGAGCCAGATCAGCAAGGCAGGGCTATAGAAATTGCAATGAGGCAACTCAATAGCAGGGATCAGTTAGAAGCCAAGCACACTGCAGAATGGTCATCAAGACAGAGAGTGATTCCAAATGTGAGCAGCTGCACAACGTTCAAAGTTCTATAAAAGAAAAGGTAGTTTGAGGGTGTGGTATCTTATAAGCCGTGTCAGCAGGGAGGAAAGCTAGGGTGGAACAGTATAATTGTACATCACACAGTAACATGTGTGGTTAATGGAAATCCCTGGTGTGGACTTAGTGAGAGGATTCAGTGCTCACAGACTCAAGGAGGTTTTGGGTAAAAACAAATACATAATAATTGCTGTGGCATTTTCTAATGTTATAGTCCATTGAAATCAGCCTGTCTCCTTCCAGTCATGTTGAAACCAGTGTGCATGCAACTCAGATTCCAAAAGTGTTTCTGAATTTGGCTGCAAGGTTTTACAGATATCGTGCAGGTGCATTATGGGAATGGAAGCACATGTTGTTGGAACTACAGATTTACAAAAGGCAATATAAAAATATTGATTCATGCTCTTCTCTGGTGATGGTTGACAACGCCCCACTGGTCTGCAGACATAGCAACCTAGAGGCAGAGGTGCAGAGACATAACACCAGGGTTTTAAACCTATCTCTTTCACTACACCATTAACAACCCTCTTCGCTCTTTTTTTACAGAATCATGTGCAGTGATGTGTGTTTATATCCCATTGAGATTTATAAAGCACATGTCCCAATCTTCTGCACATGATTACAAAACAACCCAGTGCTGTTTACAGGGGATACAATAAATGATTGGATATGATGATTTTAGCATGTGGAGAGGGGGCCAGAAGATGGGCTTTTAGATAAGAGATAAGATATGGAGGGAAAGAGAAGCATGAATGTCATTAGGCAAAGAGTTTCGAAACTGTGGGCAAGAAGGGAACCAGAGCAGAAGTGAGAGGGAGGACAAGGAGGTTTAGAAGAAAACAGGTGAAGATATTTGTGAGTGAAGCGGAAGTGATAGTGAATACAGTGAGATGAGGGCTGCAACGTAGGGAGGTGCAAGTCCAATAAAGTGAAAAAGAAGATGCAAGACATAGGCTAGAAGAGAGATGAACAGAGTGAAAGAGGTACTAGGAGATTGAAAAGGAATTGCGAGAAGATGAAAGCAGAGTTGATGACCAAGCAAAGAGGTGTAAGGTTTGAAAAAGGGCAAGCCAATAATAAGTGCAGAACAATAGTGAAGGTGGGAGAAGATTGAGGATATAAAAAGAAGTTTGGAGACAAGGATAGTGAAGAAAAAACAGCTCCAGCTAATATTGTAAAGTTAAAAGTGCCAGATATGGACAGTTGAGGAAATGTTAAATGAGAAGGAAAGTGTAGACTCCAACATTATATACAGTGGAAGGAAAAAGGTAGCACAGATGAAGACACAAGAACCCCGCAGGAGGGTAGGGAGGGGGAAACTGTTGGAAACAAAATCTATTTTTGAGGGATTGAGATGAAGGGAGCGGACAACATTCAAGATTGGACAGCAGAGAGGCATGCAGAGACTGAGGAATGCAGTCAGAAAGGGAAGTCAAGGAGGAGACTATCTCAGAGAATTCGACATGGAAGTGAAATAAGAGTTTAAAGAATTAACTAAAGAGAATAGAGGAATAGTATATATATAAAAGAGAGAATGATGGGAGGAGGTTTGACCAGCTCAAGAGATCAATTAGGTGCAATCAGATAGATATAGTGAAACCAGCGAGTAACATGATCAGAATATTCAAGTACAGAGAGAACAGCGAGCAGAGTGGGATGGTCAACATGTCAAAAGCAGCACAAATGTTCAGTAGAGTAAGAATATATGAGGATGTGTCGAGCAGTGAGGAGAGAGTTAGTGTCATGAACAAGAGAACTTTCAGTAGAATCTGCAGGGCGAAATCCTGATTGATTCAGAAGAAGAGGGTGTCAACAAAAAAAGTAGATGTGCACTGTGTAAGACAATATCACATTACTTTACATATTGTGCCATAGATGGTAAAGTTCTAGGCAATACAACTAGCCTCCAAAATTACACTATGCAAACTACAGGGTCAGGGTTTTGACATCCAAGCTAACTCCTTTAATCACACATACTGCGCCCTTGCTGGTCAGGCCTTAGGCAGAAGAGCTATCACCTAAATTGTACATACTGCATCCTATATCATAGGTTTGGACAGCAGTGCCAAAACCCAGAATGGCATATGCTCCACGGGTTTTAGGAAACAGGGCTTACTGCATAAATTGCACTGCATACATGGTGAAACATTAGATAACAGAGCTATCACACTAAATTTCATATACTGCAGCTTACAAGGTCAGTCTTTAGACAGCATTTCTACACCTAGCTCTTACATATTGCACCAAATATAGAATTTAGAAAGCAGAGGTACACCATTAGCTCTCACATATTCTATTGTGCATGGTGAGGCTTAATACATTTGTTCGGTCTCCTTAAACCACAAATACTGTACCATGCATGGTCAGGCATTTGACAGCGTTGCAATCCCTCAAAGTGACACATACCTCACTGTGAATTGTCAGACGTTAGACATCAGAGCTATCCCTCAATTTGGTCTGGAAGCTATCACTCTAACTTTATAGGGCTGCCTGAAGTGTCAGGCTTTAGATTGAATATCTACCACCTATGCTGCATGTACTGTAGCATACATTGTCAGTTTTAAACCACAAAGCTGTCCCCTAATTCTCACATTCTGTACTGTACATGATCAGAGAATAGAAAGCATCACTATACCCCTAAACAGTAGCAATATATAGCAGAGGTGCACCCAACAATCCCTCATAATGCATTGTACATTGTCAGGTTTAAGATAGCAGAACTGCCCCCTCAAAAAATGTGTATTATAATTTTCAGGTCTATCCTCCTGAATCACACACTGCACCATATAATTTCAAGCTTTAGAAAGCACACCTGATCCCCTAAATTCAACAAACTATGTCGTACATTGTACTTTTTTAGACCCCTTACATATCTCCATAAATTACACGCACACACAGCATCATATGTGGACATGTTTAAACAGCAGATCTATTAACATACATTGAACATACATCACACTACAGAGACAGTCTTTAGTCAGCAGAGCTATCCCCTAAACTGCACATACTACCTCTAGACAACAGCACTCTCCTCATGATTATCAAATGCTGTAGAACATGAAAGGCCCGCATGTTACAAGGGACAGTGCATGCACTGACAAAGCTAAATAATTTATTTAAGAGGGACGGGGGAAGCTGGGGATCATGCTAGGGGTTGGTATGTCAAGGGAAGATGGGAAAGATGTATATGGGATAGGAGGGCAATAGGCAGTGGGGCACATCAGAAGAAGCACATGGATCCTCAGAGGTCATGATAACATGATATACTCTTGTTTATTGAAGTAGAGATAGAAAGCCTCACTTTCCCTGTACACTATTGGTGGTCTCTGCCTATATTACTAACAAAGATGCTTGTGTTTCCGTTGTGAATGTCCAAAGAAACAAGTCTACTGTTTAAAACTATGCAAAACATAGGGGGGGTCTGGGAATCTCTCTACCAGCACAAACACAGCCCAATTACCTGTTCTTGGGTGAATAACCCCTGGGAGAGACTCTACCAAGTCTTTAGTTCACTGTCCCTTTAACAGAGAAGAAATGTCCATGCATATCAGTCTTTGTCCTGCCCAGAGGCAGTCCAGCACCGAAATGCTAGGCAATTCTCCTCTGAACAAGAGTACCAACAGCAAACCCATACATGTGTTTCAGCCTTGTTGGGCATCATCAGTCAGGTGAAGCTGTGTCTCTCTAAGAACAGTGAGCAAGGGGTCCAGAAAAAGGCATGGGTGTACCTCCTTTCATTAGGGAATTGTGAGGAACATTGTGGGCCTCATCACAAGTTAGGTGTTATGCCAGCGGTAAATCTGCCGGAATACCGCCCAACGCAATTACCATTACTGCCACTTGGCCCGACAGTGTTACTGCTGGATTACAAGTGGCAGTGGTGGTGTAATTCAGCATTTATGTCACTGCAGTAATTGTGCTGAAAATGGGTGGAAAGTCTGGAGCTTCAGAGCTGGAGGTGAATCCACCAACTCCCCCCCAAACCTATAGTTGGCAGAGCAGTAATGCGGCGGTAACGCTATGACCACCAATTTTATACTGCACCGCCCAACTTGTGATGAGGCCCTTTATCTGTATTGCTTCTAATTACATTGCGAGGAAACTCATGCAAGCTTTCAGCACCATTCTAAAACCAAAGGTACAGATTTGCCTCATCATCAGGTGACTGCAGGAGGGTAAAATGCAATTTCTTTCAGTGGCCGTATGGATTGCGTGAAAAGAAATGTGAGGCTTGTGGGAGACACTGTGGTACATATTTGAGAGAAATGATCATCTGTCTAATGCCTGACAAATTATGTTCACTGCCCCAAAGGCCAACTTTCACAGCTCAACGCTGAGCACAACACCCGAGCAAATTGCAGTCAGGATTGATAAATCTATAAACCGACCAACCAACATACAAAGGTGTCTGGTGTCCACATATCTTCATCATATCTTTGAGTAAAGTAAATAGCACAGCCCCTCAGAACACATCTTATGGAAGCGAGTGACGTCTCGCTGCCTCTTCAATAACATGCCAATTCCCAGTGCCTTGTAGGACAGAGGGTACAATTAATGTATTTGAGAAAGCGTCAGAAAGACAGACAGAGAGGGCAATAAGAAGAGCAAACGCAAATAAAGAGAGCGAGAGAGAGAGAGAGAGAGAGAGAGAGAGAAAGAAACAGAGAGAGAGAGAGAGGGAGAGAGAGAGAGAGAGAGAGAGAGAGAGAGAGAGAGAGAGAGAGAGAGAGAGAGAGAAAGAGAGAGTGCTTGAAAGTGACGATTTGAATTAGTAAAATGGGACCTGTCTGAAAGAGGGCAATGGTAGGAATGTGGGCAGACAGCAGGTTGTGTTAGGCTTTTATGCTATATTTCTTGAAATGATGTTGCTTCTAATGCTTTGTGACTTGCATGCCTTTTCAACAGCATGCTATGACATGTTATGATTGGCCACATGTGATTTCAGGATTACCTGGGACCATCCGAAACCATGCCTTTGATGATAGATATTTCCTTGCTACCAGATGGTGCCCAATATTTTTTTTGCCCACTGTCTGGAAAGATGTTTTATTTGCTGTTTCTCTCTCGCAGGGCTCTATGGGACATGCTATATTTCTGCTAGACTCTGCTTCCTGACATGACACCATAGAGGTAAGCCCTCAGATTTACTTCTCTTCGTTTTGGTCATTTGTATGGGGAAACAGATCAAGTAATAAGACCCTATACCCCTTAGTGGAGTCTTTGTATTTGTAAACCTGCACAAATCACCATAAAGTAAATTGTGGTTAGGATACTTTGTATCCTTATAACATTTTATTTGTAACATTGTGGTTAGAAGCACAATAGGTCCAGGCTGGGCGGCTTACAGTGGATATTCTTCTACCATGTTTTTGACTTTTTACTTGCACACTTTGGCATTGTACAGCATATTGCCATTTAGTGTACCACATCCTTTACAATATCAGTGCCATGAGATTTGCTCTTGTCCTTCAATATGTGTGCCTTAGCCTTCTTCCTGCCTGGAATTACCGTATTTGGAAAGCCCTTTCCCAAGCAAAGCTCATGCTATCCCGGTTGTTAGGGAAGATTCTCATTCTATTGCTAATTTCCCTTACCTCTAGAGTCCCCCAGCAGCTTTGTTGGATTTGAAGGGTTTGTTTCTTTTTACCTGCTAAGAGTGAGACTCTTTTTCCCACTCTTAGGCATTTTTGCTATGTGTGTTCTAGGCTATTTTTGTGTTTAATGCCTATGGGATTTTTCGCTCACCCATAGGAACCATCTTTATTCACATGTGTTACACAGCACCCTCAGTGCAGTGACACAGGGGTGTTGTAGCGACCCCCAAACATAGACTCCATACCCTCAGACTGACTACTGTCTCCCAGGGCATGTAAAGTCCCCATTGACTTTACTAGTCAAATCTTATTAACTTAACCAGTACAACCCATCTTACTAGGGAAGGGTTAATAGTTTTTCCCTTGGGTTCATTTTCGAGGGGGTACCTTAAAGTCCCTCTCTCTAAAGTTTCTGGCTGGTGGCAGTGGTTACTACCATAAATATTCAACCGCGAATATTTTCCTATGGGATTTTCCCATTGTTCGAGGCTACCACTTTTACTGACAGCCTCTAATATACCGCCGGGTTATTTTATTATTAACTTTACTCCCATAGGTTTTATGTTTTATTTGCCAGAACTTTAATATAAATTCATTCTCATGTCTTACTCTAAACTCCTAACCCATGTCAGGGATCCTTTGTTCGCTCTTTTGGCGGGCTTCTGCCAAGAAGCCTTCCTTTCAGCGCCTCTGAGTCTGGGGTGGGTCTGTTGTTTGGGAGGGGGAGTAGAACCCCGGGACAGAGTTGCCACAGCAACTCAGGTCACACTGTAACCTGGTAGGCAGGAGGATCTCCCGCCATTAAGACCACTCCACTGTGTGAGTGATAGCTAGGCGGTATGAATGGGTCTCTTTCTGCATAAAAGCAGGGTCCTGAGGACTGGAAGAGCAAGACGTTGTCACTGGAACTACGGAACCGAAGGGGAGAAAAGCCAAAGACATCTTCAGCATCTACACCACTGGTGAAGCCCTGCCGGACCGTCTCACCACTTTTCTTCCACACGACGAGAGGAGATCTTCATCGAAAGAGCCATCTTCCTTTAAGCTGGTGGGACCAACCATTTCACTCATCGCTTCCCTGGACCTTCCTTGGTCGAATCGACAGTGCCCAGCACTTGGAGTCCCGATAGCCAGGCAGTTATCGCTCCGGACCGCGATTAAAAGGAGCGTACCTTTTAAACTTCATTTGGCAGCACCGCGGCTGGTTTCATCCTTGGGTAGTGCAGTGACTCGAACCTTCCTCCACGACAAGAGCCTCTCTTCCTCTGCTGGACCCTTCGAACTGCAGGAAATACTAGGAACAACCGCCACCGCAGAAGCCACTTCTTCACTGGTTGGGTTGGCTGTCCTCTCTCTTAAAATTGTCTTTTGCCTCACATCTACCTTTTGTTTACCAAAGACTTGGCTGCAGCTACAAGAACGTTTTTGCTCCTAAGCTCTTGGTCCTGTACCACTGACTCGGGCTCAGGCCTATTGACTCTGGCTGATTTGTTAGACCTGCTCTCACAAGATTGATTCTCAATGAGAAATGTGTTGATGCACCTGAATCTTCTAAACCCCTCTTCCTTCCTACTGTTTTAACTTGTGGAGTGCCATTTTGCTCAGTTTTCATTCACTTATCTTTCTGCTAAAGTGTTACTGTGTATTACTTGTTCACAAAACTTCAGGGAAGTCTTGCTAGGGGGTGTCTGAAGATATTTTGGTTTAACTTGTAGTTGGTTTTCACTGTGCCGTTTTGCTCAGTTTTCACTCTACCGCAAACTTGTCTACAATTGAATTGGAAGTTGTATATACTTTTCCTTGACTGAACTTAACTTGCTTTATCAACTGTGATTCATGTGTTGAACTAGATGTGTATAAAATAAATATATATTCTCTTTTTGATACAAGGCTTTGGTCAGTGTTTCCTTGTTACATAGTGCTGTGATACCTATTGTGTAAACCATGAATACTGCTCATCTCCCTCTTGAGATAAGTTGGACTGCTTAGCCACAGCTACCAAATAAATATTTGTGGTACAGACTGATAACAAAGGGGATTTTTATTGCTCTCACCTGTAGTCCTAATCCTGGGTAGTGCTCCCTGAGGGAACTGCACAGGATTCTGCCTAACATTGGTAAAAGTGGTGTTCCATGTTTGTGGCTAAAGGTGGTGGCTGGGTCTGTCTGAACTCAGTCCGCATGCAAGCCACAATATGTCTGTTGCTGGGCAGATGAGATGGCCCGAAACTGTCCATGATTGGACAGCCCCAGTCCCTGCCAGTTTGATTTATTCAGATCCGTACCATTCCTGGACCAGTGGGTGATTCCAGTCCTAATCTAGGATAAAAGGACTCCTGCAGCCATTTGTCTGATCATCAATGGAGTCAAAAACCCTACGAAGAAATGCAGCTTGCTGATGACAGGAGATGCCCATTGGAGCTGACTAGCATTACCTCTAACCAAAATTTCCAATGAAACCCTGCTCACCTGCCTTATCTTGATCCCTGCTCAATAATCTTTGCCTGCTGAGCATTTGGGAGAGTTCAGGGACCACCTGATGGACTGACTAGCTCTCTCCTGGGCTACCTGACTCCAGCCATCGATGTTCCAAGTGCATCCTTCCAGGACATTTAACTTGTGTAAAAACACACATTTGCCTGCAGTTTCAGCCTTCCTAACTGAAGAGAAGCCATGCAGGGCCTGCTCCTTTGTTTGCAATTTGATTATTGCCTGTCGGTGCCTGCCTGTGGTGATTGCAGGTGCAATTGATCTTCTTCATATCCTGGAGGGCTCCTGAGGTTTCCTGATCCAAGGAGGCCTGCTTTGTGTAGTGCAAAGGTTGTTTAGCTGTCCAGTTTCCAGAACTGTCTCACAAGAGCCTGGAAACCACAGACTAGCCGGACCCAGTCCTGACGCCAAAAGTGAACTCTGCACCCTCAGCCCTTCTACCTCCCTTGACCAGACAGAGCATAGAAATAAGTGGTGCCTGCTGATTCAGGAACCCCTGAAGTTGTTGCTGATGGGATGGGAGCAATGGGGTGAGTTTCCAAAACTATTTTTACCATCATCCCTCCAGGCAGTTTTATGGGCGCCAAGTCTGAAACCTATCTCTCCCTTGCCTGGGTGAGATGTGCGGTTTTTCCAAGTGTACAATTATCTTTACTTGAGATTTGTTTCTGCATTATAGCCATGCAATTTGCGTGTCACTCGTTTTTTCCATAGGTGTCATGACATTTGAGAATGCACACATGCCATGGTCAGGAACGATACTGAGGGTCTGATTTACAAAAGTGTTTTCAATGGGAAAATCCTGTTGAAAAACACTTTGTAAGTCGGCCTCTAAGAGATTTTGCAGACCCTCTATGAACCCAATGACATTAATTTCTAATGTCTTCCTCTGCCTTTTCGTCATGCAGATGATATAAGTGTTGCGAGGGGTAGCACGAAGGGCAATTAAGGGTCTGTTCAAAAATGATCTTCTATATATTTTCTGAAGAGCAGTGAGGCAAGGATACTCCATGAACAAATTATTATACTTATGGTTGGGGTGATGCACCCATTAAAGGTTACCTTCTCCAAGGTTTGGTAATGGGGCTGTCTACTGTTTGGGGTTCAGAAGAAAACAGAAATGATTCTCTCTTTACCGGACCTGCATGCATTGCATAGTGCAGGTTCAGGTAGCAGGTAGAAGTCCAAAGGCATTGTTTGTTAAGCCCATACAATTATTTATTCTTCAAGCTTTTATGTCTCTGCCACTTTGCGAGACCGAAGGCAAACGTAAAAGTCTGTGCTGCCTTCTCTCAAACGCCTGCACCCTCAGGACCTGATGTGTCTTTAAAGGTCAGCCCGAGATGAAGGGTAAATGAGGGTAAACTGCAGTCATCCAAGCCTTATATTTTAACAAAAATCTACAGTCTTATGGGAATTTGTATGCTCTTCACATGAACAATTTCGCATGCCAGGGAGTTCTGTGCAAGGCACAGTTAGAAGAAAAATATTGTACACGTGTTCAGCTAAAGAACATCGCTAGGCTAGGACATTGCTCTTTTTGTGAAGAAAAAAAATGCAGCAGCACTTTAGCAGTTCGATTCTGAAAAACTGGGTGAGGATTAGACATATTTTGAAATAGTGCAACTGAGGTGCTGAACAAGCAGGCCACCATTGAACCTGAGTGCAGGAAGGTCATCACGTAAAATCAATTCAGCTCCCAGCCTCCCCCGCCCCCAACCCCTCTCCCGGTCATTGATTGAAATGATGGCCCTTGAGCAGTGTCTTGTCTATGTAGTGAAATATGCATTTTATCACTGCATTGCATTGGTCCTTAAAAGGGGAACGTGTGCAAAAAATGTTTAACTTCTGAAAGTCCCATTGAAAACATTTTTGTAAATCAGGGAGAAACGTATTGTAAAATCAGGACCAGAATCTGACACAATTTGACCCTATTAGACAATATATTTCAGAAGGAAGTTAATGTGCCTGCATTTATTGAAAAACCGTTGAAAAATGTGATTATGCACGTGCACTTTATATATTATCTATACTTTGATTAATTCATGTTTTGACATTTGTGATCATTATGTATGATTAAATTAAAGCTTTTATGTCTCTGCCACTTTGCGAGACCCAAGGCAAACGTAAAAGTCTGTGCTGCCTTCTCTCAAACGCCTGCACCCTCAGGACCTGATGTGTCTTTAAAGGTCAGCCCGAGATGAAGGGTAAATGAGGGTAAACTGCAGTCATCCAAGCCTTATATTTTAACAAAAATCTACAGTCTTATGGGAATTTGTATGCTCTTCACATGAACAATTTCGCATGCCAGGGAGTTCTGTGCAAGGCACAGTTAGAAGAAAAATATTGTACACGTGTTCAGCGAAAGAACATCGCTAGACTAGGACATTGCTCTTTTTGTGAAGAAAAAAAATGCAGCAGCACTTTAGCAGTTCGATTCTGAAATACTGGGTGAGGATTAGACATATTTTGAAATAGTGCAACTGAGGTGCTGAACAAGCAGGCCACCATTGAACCTGAGTGCAGGAAGGTCATCACGTAAAATCAATTCAGCTCCCAGCCTCCCCCGCCCCCAACCCCTCTCCCGGTCATTGATTGAAATGATGGCCCTTGAGCAGTGTCTTGTCTATGTAGTGAAATATGCATTTTATCACTGCATTGCATTGGTCCTTAAAAGGGGAACGTGTGCAAAATGGTTGCTTGTACCCCCTTTACACGTTTTCAACCGGATCCTCTTTGGCTCAATTCCCCATTGAATGTGCTACCTCATTTTGTCAGTGAATTGATTATTTGCTGTTGAGATCTGCATTTAAACTGCAGGTCTCGGGATGTAACTCCCCGTCGAAGCTACGTTAATTTCAAATCATAAACATAATAGTAATTAGTACCCGGCGAGAGACAAGCATGTGCAACAAGCATTCTGATTGGTTCTCGCTGGGTCCTTAACCGGGTGAGAATACTTCGATTCTCAGCCGGGATTCCAGCCGCCTTGTCCTTGGTGAGGGCGTGGCAGCCCCTCAGCCAATGAGGAGGCTCGAAGCGGGGCCATCCCCGTTCCAAGCCTCCCCACGGCTGAGAGGCTGCCTTCACCCCCGCCGGGCACTCGGGTAAGCTTTTACTTCTTCTTTTTTTTTCCTTCCCTCCCTCCTCCCTACTCCTCTTACCTTTTTGCTCCTGCAATCCCGCTGGGGAACAATAGCAGACTCCAGCAGTGTGGAGACTCGGAGCGGGCCATCCCCGCTCCGTGCCTCCACACAGCTGGAGGCTTCCATCGTCCCCCAGCGGTTACACAGGTACGTTTTTTTTCCCCCTCCCTCCCTTCCACCCTTCCAACCCCACTTACCTTCTGCTTCTTTTTTTTCTTTTTTTTTTTCGGGAGCGGATGCGCTGGGTACACTTGTGTTCCCAGCGCATCCGCTCCCGATGGCCGCCATGGAAAGGGAAAACGTACTCCATTTTCCCTTTCCATGCCGGGCATTTTCTTGGTCGTTTTTTTTTTCTATCCCGAAACGCTGCAGCGTTTAGTGCCCCGGTCCTGCACATAATGCGGGCCGGGGTACTAATAGCAATATGACACTCGCTAGTTGGTAATGCCCCCACGGCTTGGGTCATATTGCTTAAGTGTAATACTATGAAAAGCTGATAACTATGATAACTATGATAGCAAACTATTGTTATTATTATTAGTTAGATATTGAGACATTTTGATGATTTTCAGTAACGCAATATCCAGAAGTACCTCAATTAATGCAAGTATATTTGATCTCAGATACGGAAAAGCAGTACCAGTGAGATGTGTTATCCAATGCTTCACTACATAAGGTAGAAAACATAGCGACAGTCCAGCTACCATCCACCTACGATGTCCTTAAACAATATTTAATTGTTAAAGATAGATGGGTAGCCCAAAACGAAAAAAAAACAAAAAAAAACAATACTGTTACTAAACCTTTCTTAATATATGGCTTGGATTTCTCCAGATTCTGATTTTTGATGAGCAGGAAAGAGCAGCTGAAAAGTCAACACATTTCAGTTTGCTTATTTGCATTGACCTAACAATTTACAGCTAACAATATATACAATATGTCCTTTTCGTAACTAATACTGAGTGGTTTATATGGCCATAGTCTTGAAGGAATGGTTCGGTAAAATGTTTTTATTGCCCCTACGGGTCGGCCATGTGTTTTTAAGCCTAAGTCACTCGATTTTAAAAAAATTTCCTATGGACCTTACCCGAGTTTTCGTCCATTAAACGCACGCGAAAACAGGCATCATGGAGCTGCCATTTAGTGATAATCCTATCATTTCCCCCATCGCCCTGGCTGACCTGCTTTTGCGGCAGTAAATCATATCCCCCGCCCCTGAGCCTGTCATCAGTGGACGCGTACCGCCCATTTCCCAACGCCAAAGCACGTCTTGTGACAACATTCGCTGCGCTTCAGCTAATGACGTGTCGCCATGGAAATGGCAGGACGCCTCTTTCCTCAATAAGTTTAAACAGACCGTTTCACAACACACAGCAGCAGATTTTCGATTCCATTTCTCTCTCTGTGTTACTTTGAGTCTTCTGTGACTCGTTTCTGTGCTCTGGTCAGCTACCTTCATTGCTTGTAGCCCGTGTGAACAGATACCAGTACCACTGCTATAAATTATTTTAGTTTGTTTAAAACACAATGGCTACAATAATGCCCTAAATATACGAGCCCGAGTATACCGAGGAGGAACTACTGGAAAGGGAAACAAGCGAAAACGATGGGGCTTCGGACTGCAGTTGGGAGGACGATTCAACAGCTGAAGAGCCTGGACCTAGTCGCATGGACGGTGTTTCCACCTGGTGCACATGCAATCGGTGCGGGCTAATGCCAACCGAGGACAAGAACTGCTGCTGCTGTGAAAACTCGGGATGCGTGGCCTACATTTTGGAAGGCGAGCCACGACCGCAATGCATCACCGAGCTGCCAGACTTCAGGGCAGCCTGCCTCACACAGTCTGTGTTGAGGATAAAGATGGTGCTTATGCACGAACTTCACGCAACTGTTCTTCCTCGTAATCCGAGTAACGAGTAAGTATACTCTGCTTGTCATGCCACTCCTATTTCATGGTGTTCTACTATATCCAAAATTACATATACATAATATTGTAACGCATGAAAGTCGTTCAATAGTGTGCAGTGTCTAGATAGCATTTGTCCGAGCAGAATGCCATTAGTTACAAGAATTGTCATTGACAACAAACGTTTATTAAACTTATCTTGGTCATTTAAAAACAGTTTGTTTCATTCCTTTTCACAGGTGGTACAGACTGGTGGCCTATCGTTCCTTTACATGGTGGCTTCATGGGAGGCTTGGACTTGGACACCGTGTTCGAAGAGTAATACCCGCCTGTGCCGTTCGTGCCATAAGAGAAACTTTCCCAAGTGACAGCGGTCAGTAAAGGGATTTTCTCTCGCTGTGCTGCAACCTGACCTGTGCAATGTGTAAAGTATTGTATTTGTGTGTCATCAAAATAAGATACAAAATAAAACGCCACATATATTTTAACAACGGTTGTTTCGATTTTGTAAATGAATCAAGTGTGTCTCCATTCAAGAATGGACGTCAGACATCTGTGCTCCGAATGGGTAAAGGTGAGGTCACTGTGAAGCAGGGTGGTCACTATCTATCTAAGCTAACATAAAATATTCTCAATAATGCATGCACTAAATAACACTTGTTCAAAGTCTTTCAGTAGGCTATGTCTCTATAAAAGTCACACATATATCTATACTATCAATTAACATTGGATTATACAGGCCTTAGGTTAATGGTCTTGACCACTATAATACACTGGTTGAAGTGTGGGTCTGTGCTCACAAGAATCTCCGGTATGTGGCATTTGTTATTGATAGGCAACAATATACTGCAATAGGGGTCTAATGTTAATTGGGGATCTGCTAGGTGGGCATCATGTCATGGTCAGTGGTCTGGCACATGAAGTGAATACCTTGCAGGGACACAGGGTCACAATGGCAGTAGGTTTCCACTGGCTAGGGTGCGTGGGCAAGGACACGTTAATGGAAATGAATGAGCTATGTGCTTAGTTCAGGCTGGTTCACATGCAGGACAGTGATCTCGAAGGAAGAATGATGTGTTACATTTATTAACTGTTGCAAATACCTCCAGAGTTTTCCAGTCAGTGTGGGAACGAGGGTTGGGGCCATGTGCTCTGCACGCTGTACTATCACAGTGAGGCCTGGTCACCAAGATGGAGTCGAAAGGGGGTACAAAAACAGATGCCCTGTGTCCTGCTCAGTGGTCCCATCTACGCGATTGTCAACCAAAGTTATCTCATAAGGGTAAGGGGAGAACCCACTACTGGAGGCACTTGGTCCGAGTTTCTACTGAGAAGTAAAGCATGAGAGGGGCCTGATGGCCCCTCGCTCCCACTCACTTATCCGCACGCCCACCGGCCCACCCCCCTATCAAAGGCGGTTCGCGCCAGTGGATGCACGATGGCATGGGTGGCTGTCTTGGGCGCAAACAGCCAAGGTGCCAAACAGCATGTACACTACAAAAGGTATCCCACGCCAAAAGGGCAATCGCTCACATGGCCTCCTCAGACCCCGTGTCTCCAGGCAGGCCTCCCCTGAGGCAGGCCGCCCTCTTGCAATCCACATAAGTGTGTCTCCATTCAGCAGTCTTCCTGTGCCTTATCTGCACGCCCACCGGCCCATCCACCCCCCCTATCAAAGGCAGTTCGCACCCATGGATGAGCGCTGCCATGGGGGCTGTCTGGGGCGCAAACAGCCAAGGTGCCAAACAGCATGTACACTTCAAAAGGTATCTCACGCCAAAGGGGCAATCGCTCACATGGCCTCCTCAGACCCTGTGCCTCCAGGCAGGCCTCCCCTGAGGCAGACCACCCCTCTGCAATCCACATAAGTGTGTCTCCATTCATCAGTCTTCCTGTGCTTTATCTGCACGTCCACCGGCCCATCCACCCCCCCCTATCAAAGGCAGTTTGCACCCGTGGATGAGCGCTGGCATGGGGGCTGTCTGGGGTGCAAACGGCCAAGGTGCCGAACAGCATGTACACTTCAAAAGGTATCTCACGCCAAAGGGGCAATCGCTCACATGGCCTCCTCAGACCCCCGTGTCTCCAGCCAGGCCTCCGCTGAGGCAGGCCGCCCCCCTGCAATCCACATAATACCATGACATACACACGTCATTCATTCACAAAGACACCCCTGTTTCTAATACTTTATAAACCACTTGATATGTCTCATGAGAACATCTTTGCAAGTCAACTCCTGAACGTTCTACCTGAGAAGCACTGAGATCTATTCTAATCTGCTCGTCGTTGTGCCATCTGTGACCGCTTCGAGCAAACTCGTCAGTGTGCAACTTGTGGCCATCTACCTGTTCTCCTGCAACATACTGCTCGGCCTGCTGAATCCAACTGTTTGTTGGTCAAGGTGAGGCCATGTATCCTAGTCATATTTCGGTCGTTTTTAAATGTCTATCTATTTGCGATTAGAGTACCCAATAGTGCTATGCTCATTTGGCTCATTGCTATTGACTTGAGTTTCAATTGTTCTGCTATGAATAGATCTATTTATTTTCATCTGTGTCAATCGTCATCGAATTGCATCCTTCGGGGGTCCAGTCTATAATGTAAGCATGTTCCCTTCTCGTGCAAGACAGAACATCCAAGGGATGAGTCACATGTTCAGAGTTTAGTCACATTATTTTACAAATTTCTGCAATTTATGAAAATACTAAGCCGCACATGATGAACTGCTATAGTTCCGGCGAGTAAAACAAACTTTGCATTGAACGTTGTATGGGTCATTTACTTTTGTATCACATTTTTATTCATCTAAATTGTTTAATAATGTCGATATTTACTTTTCAGAATTTTCAACAATGCCTGCCTGTTCGATTAGCGGTTGCCCTTCGAAGACCCATGCTAAATCTGAAGGCACTACAATGCATGTATTCCCGAAAACTGTTGATGGAATAAGAGAATGGGTCAGACATTGCGGATATGCACTGGATGAGCTTGAAAGTAGAGTCCAAGAAGTATCACAGGACAAGACGGGTGATCGATTCCACATCTGCAGCCAGCACTTTTCCTCGAACATGTACGCCACATCTTGGGTAACAAAGAAGAATAAACGGCGAACAACACGAAAATTGCTCGCAAATGCTATTCCCACTCTATTCGTCCACATTCCGCCACTGGTGAGTCAAGTGTCCGTTTTTAGCTTTAGGCCTTGCAATAGTGTGTAGGTAGCCAAATGGATTAATTGATATTCTAGGTGTTGTTTCCAATTTGTAATACTTTTGACATTGATATGAGTGTATAGTTTTTAGAATAATGACATTTATCAATATATTATTTTTAGATTTCATAACCCACAAACGAAATCTATATATGGGCACAGGGAACTGTGCTATATTGCACATTTTCAATAGCATTACTCAAGTATTCTGTCTCCTTACATGGCAATTTTAAATATTGGCATTTCATTATCAAACAATAATTTACATTTACAACTGCTTGGCTATCCCTTGAATCTGAAGCAAGAACATTCTACTTCCGTGATGTGCTCGCAGGTATCAACCACTTCTAGCGCGTATCAGGTAAACTTACTTGGCTATTCCGCTACAGACTTGTTTTATGCATGTCAAGTAATAGTTTTTATGTATCGTGTGATTATTTTACCAATTGTTTGGTTAGTGGTTTCCAATTGATATACACCTTAGTTGTCGTCCCCTGGTGTTTGTTTTCAGTTATAATTAGTGTTATCCATACTAATGCAAGTACTGTCTTTCAGGGAGATGCTGAAGCGTCCACCACATTGACAACAACTCTAGATGTTCTTCAGCAGCACGAGGTATGGATACTGACAGATCCATCGACCATGATCATCAGGACTGGAACACTTGTTGTTTGTTCTACACCATGTTTCATTCGTGGTTAGCCATTGATATGTACCTGTGCGGTCGACCCCAAGTGTGTGTTATGTTTTCAATATTGTAATCCTTACTAATGCAAATACTATGTTTCAGGCAGTTGTTGAAACGTCAACACCCGCACTTGATGCAGAGCCTGACAATCAAGTAATTCCAGGTGAAGTGGAAGCGGGACCATGCGGATACGAATCGGTGCAACAGCTTTCGGAAGTGCGCACTACATTCACAACATCCCTAGATGTTCTTCAGCAGCACGAGGTATGGATACTGACAGCTCCATCGAGCGTGATCATATAACGTGATTCCATGTGCCATACTTTCTTCCCTATTAACGCAAGTACTGTGTTTCAGGGAGACGATGGAGCTTCCACTACAATCACAACATCCCATTTAGATAATGCAGACGTAAAGAAATCGGACAAATAAGTCGATTGAATCTGATCATATTTAAATATTCCTTGATTCTTTTAGACAAAGCATCGTTTGTGGTTATCTCACTAGATGTACCTGTGCCGTCGACCGCAAGTGTGTGTATGTTTACAATACTGAAAACAATACTAATGCAAGTACTGTGTTTATGGGAGTTGCTGATGCATCCTCTTCAATACAATCATTCATGGCTGTCCATGCAGAGCCAGAGGTATGGATACTGACAGCTCCATCGAACTAGGTCATCAGAGCTCGAATACTTGTCGTTTGATTGTTCCACACAATGTTTAAATCGTGTTTGGCTATTGAGATGTACCTGTGTGTTCGTCCTCACATGTGTTTTATGCTAACAATATTTTGATACATAGTAATGAAAGTACTATGTTTCAGGGAGTCGATGGAGCCTCATTCCGTGCTGTCTATGCGGATACAGAAAATATAGTCGTTGCAGCGCAACAGGAAGGGACGAGATGCGGAAACGAATCGGAGCTACAGCGTGCAGATGTTGAAGGTCGAGTCAAAAAAGTTGCAAAGAAAAGAAACAAAAATAAGGTTAGTTACAAACAGTTCATAACTTAAGAAATTTTTTTGTGCTGGGGACTATTTTATGTTTTTTTCCAGTCAATTGTACTATACTTTATCTTGTGTTTAAACTGAACATCCCTTTTCCAATCTATCCTCTAGTTACCCGTGGGTGTACGAACTATACATACACAGACAGTGAAGCGAATGAGAGATGTTGCTTGCCAGACCATTTACACTATGGAGGAACTATTAATTCAGACGCGGCACGTGGAGACTCAAGATGCTCATGTCCAATGGCCAGAACATGAAATGAATGTGTCCGGAGAATCCAGCAAAGTTGTATTGGACCATTGCTACAGTGCGACCGCACCACAACAACATGATACTGGATGAATTGAAGATAGCTCTGAAGTAGTCGCAGATCAATTCACACAATCTACACCCGCCAAAAAATTGCCACCAAAAAAGCTGTCGACATTGTTGTGTACTCCCATCAATGTTGAAGTAGCAGATGTTGAAATGACAGAGAATGAACTGGCAGCAGCATTCACTGACGCATCAGAACTTGATAGCAGCGATATTTCTTTCAAATGTGGTGATATGTCCTCAACATCACAGGCCGAAACAACTTTGACGCCGGATGACAGTCTAATGAAAGAGGGCAAATACATAGTATTCGACAGTTGTTTGATGAATATTATAAGTATGCTGAAATGCGGGCATTCCATTAGAGGGAAAGTATGCGGGAAGCCATTGATTCATGTCACTCGTCAAAAAAAAGGCAGTAACGTCAAAATAAATGCCACCTGTAGATTAAATCATGGTTTATAGTCATAATGTCGAAAAAAAATGTCGACAGACAAAAATGTCAAAAAAAAAATGTCGAAAATAATAATGTCGACATCCTATACTTATAATGTAAAAAGTCATTTTTTCGAAAAAAAAATGTCGACTTTTTTTTTAGACATTATGACTATAAACCCTTAAAACTATCAACACCTCACCCAACACCCTCCTGCAACCCCCCACACCCCCCACCACCACCCTCCCACCCCTCATATGCAACACATTCTATTTATATATTTATTTATTTATTTATTTATTCAATAAATAAATAACCAAAAAAAGGATCATTTACTATGGAGGGGGTCCCCCCCCAACCCCCCGTCACCCAACACCCCCCTGCCAACCCCCACACCCCCCCAACCACCCTTTCACCCCTCATACTCAACACATACCAATTATATATTTATTTATTTATTTATGTATTCAATAAATAACCAAAAAAAGGATCATTTACTATGGGGGGGTCCCCCCAACCCCCCTCACCCAACACCCCCCTGCCACCCCCCCACACCCCCCAACCACCCCTCATACTCAACACATCTTATATATATATATTTATTTATTTATACAATAAATTCAAAATTTCGAAAAAATATCGAAAAATGTCGACATTATTGTTTGTCGACATTATTTTTTTCGACATTTATTTTTCGAAATTTTGACTTTCGACATTTTGACTGTCGACATTATGACTGCACACCTTAAATCATACATTCTCATGGTCTGCACAACCGATGCTGGGGAAACTGCCAGCAGGCAATCTACTGTGTGCAGCTGCATCACTTTTTAGTGGGTCCAGTTTTAGAAAGTTAGAGTCTTTCTTTCAGTTTGTGGGACTCATTTCAAAAACGCAGTAGTACAAATACCAACATGATTATCTGTTTCCGGCCATTAGTGATGCTTGGAAAATTGAACAATTGGCTGTAGCAAATACATTCGAAGGCAAACGATTCAGGCTAGCCGGCGATGGACAGTGAGACAGCCCTGGATTTTCTGCCAAGTACTGCACCTACCACTTTCAGGACATGGATAGTAAGAAAATTGTGAGTTCGGTGGTCGTGCAGGTAACACAATGTACATCCTCAGTGGCCATGGAGAAACTAGGATTCATAAAATCTGTGGAATATCTTCAATCAAGGGGAATGCACATCGACCTCATAGCCACGGACAGACATGTTTCAATTGCCAAGACAATGAGAGAGCAGTTCCCACATATTAAACATCAATTTGACGTATGGCATCTTGCTAAATCAATCAATAAGAAAATCTCGGCTGCAGGGAAAAAAAAGGTTTGGAAAGTATTTCAGAGTGGTCCCAGTCTATCAGCAGCCATCTTTGGTGGAGCTCCAAAACTTGTGAAGGGTCAGTGGAAATACTACTTGAAAAATGCCGGTCACTGATGCACCACTGTACCAACGTGGACCGCTGGTCAGAAAACCTACATTTCCACCAATGTGAACATGGCCCTTTGTCCCCAGAGGAGGCACGGAAGAAGAAGTGGTTGATTCTATCTTCACCGACACACAAAGCCATTGAGAAGATTGTTTTCGATAAAACTCTATCAAGAGATTTGAGGGGACTGACAGAATTTTGTCACACAGGAGGTTTGGAGGTGTTCCACAATATGTGACGAAAGCACAGGCCAAAGAGCTTGCATTTCAGCATACAGGGCATGAGACATAGGACTCTACTTGCCGTCTTGGCCCATAACGAGAATCTCGGCCGTGAACAATTTAGGACTACGGGTAATGTAAGGATGCCTCGCTACACTAAGGCCTTTTCAAAAAGAAGTAAGCAATGGGTGATCAAGTCAGTCCATGAGGAAATGGAGTTCGACTTTGTCAAAAGCCTTATTGTTGCTGTATTAGAGAAGCACAGATATGGAATTTTGAACGTTTCTGTGCAGAGCGCTGATCCATTGCCACCAAACATTGCCACTGTGCCATGTCCACCCAAAGGAGAGCTGGTTGTGTTTAAATAATTGTAATATGATTGTCTTTTTGTAAATACATGTTATTGTACAGTGTACATACAAAGTATGCTAACCCTAACCCCTACCTTCACCATCCTGGGTGGCGAACAACCTGGGTGTCATCTTTGAATTCTCTCTCTATTCACCTCATATTGCTGACCTTGTTTATATGTGTATGTATATATTTTTGTTGATGGAACTAATTTTTCGCAATCTCATGTAAATGCTGCACACTGTTCACTGAGGGGAGGCTTGCGTATTGCAAATAATAAAACAAACAAACAATAAATCTCACTTTCAACTCAACTCCTCGGGTACTTAATACTTTCCCTGACCTTCCCCCAAAAATTAAATGTCTCCATAGTTATGGTTCTTTGGGGCTGCAAAGCTCGCAGACAACAAGGACAAAATTGGGGCCTTAGAACGCGCCAAGCGAGCCGTTGCAGATGGGAGAGAAGCCAGTTTGCATTTGCACATTGAGGCGCAGTACATAGATGGATTCAAAACTTCAAGTTCTCAGAGATGGCTTTACTACGGGATGTTGCAAAGAAAGAATGTATGCTCATTTCCAGTGAAGGTCAGTGGCTTTGATTTTCAGCTTGCGGCCTGAAGAGGCCCACAACTCGCACTTGCAGTATAAGGTTCTATTGTTTTTTGACCTTGAGAGACAGGGACCATGCCGAAAGAACTTCATTTGAAGGGGGGTGCAATAACGTAAGAGACGATAAGGCAGAAAATTCTGAAACCAGACCGAGTTTCATGTTAGTTCAGTATATGAAAAATCGTTGTCAAGAGCACAGTGGGATTTACGGACTGCATTACGCAGACACACAATGGAAATGCAAATATAATGTAGTTTACTCTTTAGACGCTTTTATACCGGAATGAAGAATTAAAGAATGGATGCATGAATGAATAAATGAATGAATGAAGAGCTAGGAAAACGTTTGTGGGATCATCCTTGTAGCGGGCACATGGGCATGCAGGTCCACATTCCACACGCATGTAGACAAAACAGTTGTTTCTCATTGTGTGCTAACCTCGATTTATTTTGTTACTTTTCGCATTGATTTTTGAGCTGAACATACTCCATTGCACTATCAAGCAAATAGTTTCAGATCGGCCGTAATAAATAAAATGAATAATATTAATAAAGATCGGCTGGCGAGACTAATTATAATTTGTAAGTTTTCAAACAGGTATATCCTACCCTACTGCTACTGCCACCAGTTTCAGACCCCGGCAGACATCTTCTTCAACCACCAGCTGCAGTTTCTTGTCAACAACTGCACCACTTTGACGATCTTATGGGACGATCGCCAAGGGCCCATATGCCCTTACGCGGTACTAGTGACTATAAGCAACATATCAACCTCTACGCTGGCCTAGTGCCTAGTTGATGGAACAGCCTTGCAGTTCACTGTGCGACCAAAGTGCTTCTTTTAACGAAAACTAACACCCTGTGAACCAGAAAAGGAACAGCACGTAACTCACGATAAAACGGAACAGTTTTTGCGTATAGAGATAAAAGAAAATAAATGTAATTCCGAGTTAATATGGCAATTGCTGAATGTTCTATAAACATTTAATGTCAAATAAATGTACTGTGTTGCTGTTTGATTTTAAACTACAGTTTCATATTCCGAATTGTGGCGCGCTGTGTTGTGAGTTGATCTGTGTTGGTTTCCGGGTTCTGTGTGAAATCGCGTAGAAGACGACTGGGCGCGTTTGCCTACGCAGCACAGAAACGTCACGGAGAGAGGCAGGGAATATGAATGTTTTGATAATGTCAGGCTCAGGGACGGGGGATATGATTTAGTGCCGCACAAGCAGGTCAGCCAGGGCGATGGGGGAAATGATAGGATTATCACAAAATGGCAGCTCCCTGATGGCATTTAATGGACGAAAACTCGGGTAAGATCCATAGGAAATTTTTCTAAAATCGAGCGACTTAGGCTTAAAAACACATGGCCGACCCGTAGGGGCAATAAAAAATGTTTACCAAACCATTCCTTTAAGAAATACATCATTATTTTGTTTAAATCATATGAATTGTTACCTATATCTCAAATGGTTCTAGGATTAATAGGCCTTCGGATATTCTAACCCCGGATTCAGGCATTCCAGTTCCTTGTTGTCTGGACGGTTATGCAGTCCTATCCCCCCTTCCCCCCCCGCACCCGCTTCCTGCTTCCCAGCTCCCTCCCGTCTCCCAACCCGTCCCTGGACCGTGATTGGCTGAATCACTGCACTGAATAGAGTCTAACGACTCGTAGCCCTCCACCTGCTCCTATTGCGTACCAAAGACAGTGAGTGCATATCATCTGCTGTGCGGCCCCATTTTGTGTATTTTGGCCATCCCGCGAGGCCCAGAGCAGCCGTTTACAGTCCTTTCCCCGCCGCACCCGCTTCCTGCTTCCCAGCTCCCTCCCGCCTCCCGACCCGCCCACCACCCTTCCAATTGGCCATCCTCCATCTAACCCAGACCATTACCGACCATCCCCAGGGCAGCCCTCTGCCCGTGCAGCCCCTGTGGCTAAGGACCCGAGGCAAAGGACGGCTCATACAGTGGACGGCGCCTGATCGTATCTGCAGGTATCCGCAGGAGAAGCAAGAAGACAACAACAAGTAAGTGTTGCAAGGGCAGGGCCAGAAGCAACTACTTCATGCCATACTACCCTACCACTCATCTAACAAAGCATCACCACCGTAAATTCATTATATTTGCATTCAGTAACTCTGTCCTTTGCATGTTAAAGTTGCATTCACAAGTGTACCCAATAGCCTATGTGTGTATTTAGAAGTTGTGCCCAATAGCCTCTCTGAGAAAGTTGCATTTAGAAGTTGTGCCCAATGTGTGTATTTAGAAGTTATACCCAATAGCCTCTCTGAGAAAAGTTGCATTTAGAAGTTGTGCCCAATAGCCTCTCTGAGGAAAGGCGCATTTAGAAGTTGTGCCCAATAGCCTCTCTGAGAAAAGTTGCATTTAGAAGTTGTGCCCAATAGCCTATGTGTGTATTTAGAAGTTGTGCCCAACAGCCTCTCTGAGAAAAGTTGTACTTGAAGTTATGCCCAATAGCCTCTCTGAGAAAAGTTGCATTTGAAGTTGTGCCCAATAGCCTTTCTGAGAAAAATCCAATTTAGAAGTGTTCCCAATAGCCTATGTGTGTATTTAGAAGTTGTGCCCAATAGCCTCTCTGAGAAAAGTTGCATTTGAAGTTGTGCCCAATAGCCTCTCTGAGGAAAGTCCAATTTAGAAGTGTTCCCAATAGCATATGTGTGTATTTAGAAGTTGTGCCCAACAGCCTCTCTGAGAAAAGTTGCCTTTAGAAGTTGTGCCCAATGTGTGTATTTAGAAGTTATACCCAATAGCCTCTCTGAGAAAAGTTGCATTTAGAAGTTGTGCCCAATAGCCTCTCTCAGAAAGTTCCAATTTAGAAGTGTACCCAATAGCCTATGTGTGTATTTAGAAGTTGTGCCCAATAGCCTCTCTGAGAAAGTTGCATTTAAAAGTTGTGCCCAATAGCCTCTCTGAGAAAGTTGCATTTAGAAGTTGTGCCCAATGTGTGTATTTAGAAGCTATATCCAATAGCCTCTCTGAGAAAAGTCCAATCTAGAAGTGTTCCCAACAACCTAGGTGTGTATTTAGAAGTTGTGCCCAATATCCTCTCTGAAAAAAAAACTGCATTGAGAAGTGTGCCCAATAGCCTCTCTGAGAAAAGTTCCATTTGAAGTTGTGCCCAATAGCCTCTCTGAGAAAAGTTGCATTTGAAGTTGTGCCCAATAGCCTCTCTGAGGAAAGTCCAATTTAGAAGTGTTCCCAATAGCCTATGTGTGTATTTAGAAGTTGTGCTCAGCAGCCTCTCTGAGATAAGTTGCATTTAGAAGTTGTGCCCAATAGCCTCTCTGAGAAAAGTTGCATTTGAAGTTGTGCCCAATAGCCTCTCTGAGAAAAGTTGCATTTGCAGTTGTGCCCAATAGCCTCTCTGCGAAAAGTCCAATTTAGAAGTGTTCCCAATAGCCTATGTGTGTATTTAGAAGTTGTGCCCAATAGCCTCTCTGAGAAAAGTTACATTTGAAGTTGTGCCCAATAGCCTCTCTGAGGAAAGTCCAATTTAGAAGTGTTCCCAATAGCCTATGTGTGTATTTAGAAGCTGTGCCCAACAGCCTCTATGAGAAAAGTTGCATTTAGAAGTTGTGCCCAATAGCCTCTCTGAGGAAAGTTGTATTTGAAGTTGTGCCCAATAGCCTCTCTGAGAAAGTCCAATTTAGAAGTGTACCCAATAGCCTATATGTGCATTTAGAAGTTGCGCCCAACAGCCTCTCTGAGAAAAGTTGCATTTAGAAGTTGTGCCCAATACCTCTCTGAGAAAATTTGTATTTGAAGTTTTGCCCAATAGCCTCTCTTAGAAAGTCCAATTTAGAAGTGTACCCAATAGCCTATATGTGCATTTAGAAGTTGTGCCCAATAGCCTCTCTGATGAAGTTGCATTGAAGTTGTGCCCAATAGCCTCTCTCAGAAAGTTCCAATTTAGAAGTGTACCCAGTAGCCTATGTGTGTATTTAGAAGTTGTGCTCAATAGCCTCTCTGAGAAAGTTACATTTAAAAGTTGTGCCCAATAGCCTCTCTGAGAAAGTTGCATTTAGAAGTTGTGCCCAATAGCCTCTCTGAGAAAGCTGCATTTAGAAGCTGTGCCCAATGTGTGTATTTAGAAGTTATACCCAATAGCCTCTCTGAGAAAAGTCCTATGTGTGTATTTAGAAGTTGTGCTCAATAGCCTCTCTGAGAAAGTTGCATTTAAAAGTTGTGCCCAATAGCCTCTCTGAGAAAGTTGCATTTAAAAGTTGTGCCCAATAGCCTCTCTGAGAAAGCTGCATTTAGAAGTTGTGCCCAATGTGTGTATTTAGAAGTTATACCCAATAGCCTCTCTGAGAAAAGTCCAATCTAGAAGTGTTCCCAATAACCTATGTGTGTAGTTAGAAGTTGTCCCCCAATAGCCGATCTGAGAAAGTTGCATTTAAAAGTTGTGCCCAATAGCCTCTCTGAGAAAGTTGCATTTATAAGTTGTGCCCAATAGCCTCTCTGAGAAAGTTCCATTTAGAAGTGTTCTACATGGGGCAGACAAGAGAGCATGCGTGGGGCAGACAAGAGTGCATGCGTGGGGCAGACAAGGGTGCATGCGTGGGGCAGACAAGAGTGCATGCGTGGGGCATACAAGAGTGCATGTGTGGGGCATACAAGAGTGCATGCGTGAAGCGGACAAGTGTGCATGCGTGGGGCGGACAAGAGTGCATCCATGGGGCAGACTGGAATGCGCAGGGCCAACCGGAACGCGCGGGGCGGACTAGAGCGTGCGGAGCGGGTCAGAATGCATGAGTGCGTGCAGCAGACCAGGGTTTATAGACCAGACGTGAGTGCATGAGCAGATAGGAGCGCACGGAATGGACTGTCCGCATAGAATTGCATGACGTATATAGTATAGTCTGGAATGCAGAGAACGTTTGAAAGAGCATATAACCCATCATATCACACCACCACGCTTACTCTCTCCTTTACATCACCACTCAACTAGAACGCAGAGATACTATGACACCATTCGGTATAACTGTTCTCATACCAACATCCGCCGCTTACTCTACATCACTCTAAGTAAACACTGCTGGTTTCACCCACCCCAACCAGGCGTTCTCCTCAGGCCTAACGCAGCCACATCCGTTCTGGATAAATCCTGCCAGAATGAACACATTCTCCTGATCTCTCAACCACCACACCTATCGCTAAGAAGCAGCTATCACACAAAGACTGCACGAGCTGCACACATATCAGGTGCTCACACGCACCTTTTGACTTTCTCTACTCTCTCTACTGATCTGAACTTCGGTTCCCAAGGGCGTTCAACCTACCAGCGCCTTCAGACCATACCAATGGTATATATGGCGCTATATAAGTGCAAAATAACATAACATATCATAACATAACTAATATTTGATAGTTTTCTTCTCATTTCTCTGTCATCTATATCATCTAATTAATCTAAGTGTATGTAGTGTTAATTGGATGAACCTGTGTTGTATTAATATAGGTAATGGGGGAAGGTTAAGATGTTTCAATGTTTTATTTTCAGTATGAAGAAAATATGATATGATATGATATTATATGATATGATATGATATGATATGATAGGTTATTTATAACATGCTTAATACCCAGAGGTTTCTAAGCGTGGACCCAGGGATTAAACCTGTGTTGCTCCGTGTCTTCTTGCTTCCAAAGCGAGCAAGTTGCCACTGAGCTATAATCCTGAGAAATACTAAAAAAGTCACATGTCCTATGTTATTACAAATATTAGATAGAACACACACATCTAGACACATATGACTAACATGTTTAGAATTTAAATTGATGGGAAACCTCTTAAATTGGAGTTTACAAGAACACAACTGCAAAGCTGTAGCTGTCCTTAACAGCATTTGGGTTCCACTTTCATTATCAAGGTCTCTATATCTTCCGTCGTGTCATTCATTCTGTATATAAAGATATTTGCAAATGTATTTCAAATCTTGAGTTCCACCAAATGTTTGTCATTTCCATCAATGACCCAGCAATTTAGGTAGTCTGTATCTGCTTGACTAGTCCCTAAAGTAACAATGTGACTGATTATTTTCCACACTCACAGCATCCCTTCCTAATAGACAATAGTCATATTTTTAACTTAAAACATAGTATAATGGATATAAACACACCTAATTTTAAGATGATGCATTTAAGTATACAAAATCTGGACTCATATGTTTCTTACAAAGCTAAGGCAATATTATTCCCATGAATGCCAGCCTTAAAACCATTCTTTGTTGCATTGTCTAATTATTCAACATGACAATTACTCATTTCAGTTTTCAGAGATTCTGTGATTTACTTGATCTTAAGAAAATATGCTAACAAATCATACCAAATCATACCTGCTCTGCCTCCTGGACATATTTAACTATAGAGATTACTTTCAGGTATATCGTGCTGACCTTCAGTGCTAGAACTATCAGAGTTTTAGAGGCCATACTGAAAGATCCAAATACAATTTAAATACATATTACTTGTCCACATATTACTGTCATGAAGTGTGCTCACTCAAATAGGTGTATAGTATACTCTAATGTTATAGTAAACACTTGAAATGTGATACAACGATCTGATTTAAAGTCAGATATTGGACCGGTAATTGCTCCATTCACCAGGGCTGAGTCGGAAGGGTTTTGGAGGCAGCCATGGAGCTAATAGCTCCATGGCTACCTCCAACCTCATAATGAGGCCCTTAATCTTGTGCGCTCACTGAGCGCTTGGACCTCCAGGATGCAGTCTCTGTTAGTCATTGGGAAGAGGACCTTAGAGCCTGGGCAGGGGGGGTCCTTGGACTCTCCCGGTCCCCCTAAGGCCCTCCCCATGATTTGCTTATTCCCCATCCTCTTATGAACCATTCAAGCAGTTAAATGAATGGAACCTATACAGCCATGATCAGTGTGATCAGCAAACTTGGGATAGCTCAGGAAAACCAGAGATGGGCCAAAGGATTGTAATAAAGGGTATGCCGTCCGCTGAGCTCTGGCCTCTGGATACTGGCCTCTGGATTCTTACCATATCAAGAAGCCCTGCACCATACGGCCCGCCGTGGGACCCGCGGATGCCTCACTTTTTTCACTGTGGTGTTCCACTCACCCTCCAAGCTGCCAAGAAGCCTGGTAGACTTCAGGCAAGAAGAGAGGGTTCAGAGAGGGTTCAACGGCATCACAAGGACTCCAGAAGACTCGGTCGCTGCTGCTGCTGCTGCTGCTGGTGTAGCTGCAGCCAGGCGGCCGGGATGCAGCTGGGACGCCGACAGTGAATCTTACAGGGTTAGAGAAAGGAACCCTAACCTCATGTCAAGCCACATGGAAAGCCTAGAGCTACCACCGCTTCTGACGCTGTATGCCTAGGATAGAAAATCTGATTGACCAATGCATTAGTCCCTGCTGCAGAATTCTTGCAATCCTTGTCTTCGAACTGGTCAAATCACCTGGCACATGTTTCATGGGCAGGGCTTTCACGCTGTGCCTGTTCCCCTTCTGGTAGTAACTCAGGACCTCTGCCCTCTGTCTGCACCATGGTGTGTTTCCACTGTCATTCCAGAAAGGTACAGTCCCTATGTACCTGGAACAAGTCAACCTGACATCAGACTCTAGTTGAAGATAACTACTTCAGTTGTGGAAGTCCCAGTTGAAACTTCCCTAGCCACCATCTCAGTTTCCTTTTCAATGCCAATAAACAACCCTGAGATAAAAGAAACTGACTGCCTCCGTAGTTCCCTAAGTGGCCGCTGAATCTTCTCTCGCAAGAGTAGGTGCCTCAGGGGACTTCAGGGCTGGACTGGGAGTTACCAGTGAGACAGGTCTCTCACACTTAGATAGCCTCAGGGCCTACATCCTGAAGTGTTTTTCTCCTGTGCTGCTCATAGAGCTTGCACTCTTTAGTGACTGTCTCAACGATGTCTCGATCTGGGATAGACAACATACTGGAATTGATTCTTTGATTGCACATAGTGCAAGGTGTTGTTACCCCTCCAAGTAAGCTGTACCATTGGCAAAGGACACTGTGTAAGATAATAAAAACCATGACTGGCTGGTTTTCACTGGTATATTCTGTCTTTCCTTAACCCATTGTTGCCTGATAACAGTGCTACTCACAGCTTCATCAGGCAAATTGAGAGATGTTCCCAATATATGGAAACAAGATGCAATAACATCCAAGTATTGGCAAATAATGGGGCACCCTCAAAGGACGGGGTACCATTCCCACTCATAATTAGGGAATTTTTGACCACTCCCTGGTATAGTGGAAGTTCATCTCTTAACATTATCTATGGCCTCCCTCTTGCATTAGACCAACAGTCACATTGGCCTCTTTGAGTCTGCTCTTTAGGCCGGATATCCCTTTCTAGATGTCAACTACCCTAAACAGTAAATGCTGGTGTAACTCAATCTCGTTAATTATCAAGGAAAGTCACGTCTGCTACCAAATTGTGCTTGCCCTTAAATATGTCAACTTCATTATGGGTGACCCATCTAATCAAATACTTCAAATACTGATGTGTAGTCTCCTCAAAATATTGATTTCTCTTTTTTGAGCTCTCTGAAACTTGTGAGGTACTGATCAGGTGTCTCATATAACTCCATGAGGATGGCAACATTCTTTTTTTCATACATGGTCCACTGGGCAAGAGCTAATGGAAAAATAATAACAGTTCCACCCATTGGTAGGTGTTTATTAGGGCTGCTCCCCATACATCTCTTTTCCACCTCCTGGAGGTTGCAGGTGATTTCCAGTGCCTCAATCCAATCCAAAAGGTATTTCCCTACATTGGATTATGCCCTTGTGGATTTGGCAAGTGGGCTTCCATTGGGTACCATTTTCTAGAGCTACACCCCACCACACCCTAATGGAATTTTGACTGAGGCCCCTTTATGGTCTTCCAAGTCATGTTGGCACCACATCACACAATCCTGTTGCTCATCTAAAGCAGTGGCCTCTCTCTGTCCCTACTCTGCTAAAGCAGCAGCAGTATTCTGCTGTCCCATTTTGTTCCTATGCTTATGTTCCTCTAGGGCCACCCTCTTTTCCTCCAAGAGATGTTTCCTAAATAAAAGGTTGTCCACAGAGCCACTAGTCTGGGACCTAATGGAAGCTCTGTGTCTAGCTGAAGCATGGGACGTAACTGAAGCTCGGGACCAGTGGGTCACTTGATATCTCTGTGAAACCACTCTACTAGCTCTGTGGGAAGAACGGTGGTAACTAGTGTCACTCACTGTCCTGCTCCTATTCTACACCTCAATAGAACAAGGTACCTAATCTGAGAGCTCCAGATCGATACAGGCCCAGTGGGATTTCCCTTTCACACTAACTTTCTTAAAAACTTTTTTGCTCTTGTGTTGGTCTGCCTTTCAAACCCTACTGCTGCCGGGAGTCCCCTTTCTTGCTGCAGCACACACATCTCACTTGTGAAGAGCTCATTTCAAATGCCATTGTAGAAATGTTAATGTTAACTGCAAACTTTAAAAAAAAAAGGTCTATGACTAAGCTGTAGGCACAATCTGTATCAATTCCCAAACGATGACACCATTGTGATGGAATTACTTTTGATGTGCAGTAGTACAAGGAGGAACAATGGCTACAAAAACCTACTCAACCCCCACATGTTTACAAAAATATTTGATCCCAACAATAAAGGTAAAACAAGCAGCAAAGTTAAATGGTATATCGCTTTCACCTTTTTTGGTCATGTGGGGCAAGGGAAGGCCTTATTCTCAGAAAGGGTTTGAATGTCAGACAGCAACAATGCAAACATCAATCGTTATACTAGAACACACTAGTTAAATTACCAACCCTGTAAAGAAAGACAAAAAAAATAATAATAATCTAGCATGCATACAGTCTGGATACTATGCAGGGAGGAAAAAGCAACAAAATCCCGACAGTGTTAAAAAAATGATATCTTTCTTGAGGAGAATTGCGCAAACAAGGCTTAACCTTCCCCTAGTGTGCCAACAAATCGACCAATTTGTCTGCAGTATTTCAACAGTACCTTATTCAGTCCTTGGCAGTTAGATGATACCAAACCAGGCTTTGTGAAGGGAATGTATCCCTTCTCCCCAAGGGCTAGTCACCCTCTTGGAGCTAATTAGAAGAGCCTCTGATGCAATACCCTCCCTAGGGGACAGGGCAAGTCAGATTCCATTAAGGGTGACCCCCTCTCTGGGGACGAGGAATCTCGAAGCAGGGATCCCCTTTCGCTTCCCCTCACTGCAATGAAGCAGAGTAGCCAGGTGCAGGGCCCCTTTAAGGAGGATGGCTTAGTTGCTGACATATATCTGTGACAGGCTCATTGTAAAGCTAATAACAAACCAATGGGATCTCCTCTTCCACTAGAAGAAATTACTAAAATACACCTGCAGAGAAATAGAGAGCGAGATCAGCTGAGATATACGAAATGCTGGCTAGCACCGCAGCACATAGGTGGAAGTCCCGCCCCCGCAGGAGGATCCAAAAGGGAGAGCCAAGCACAGGCCATGATCAGAAGGGACGGAAGCATCGCACAGCGCACTGCCTCTTCACTGGCACTGGAGACTGTGGCAAGCCTGGGAAAGCCAGAGAAAGAACACTGCTTCCCAGAACAGAAGGTGTACTGGCATTCTTATCCTTCAACTCCAGAGGAAAGAACTGAGGTGAAGAAGCCTAGTGCAAAGTCTGGAGCGAGGATGAGAATGCTCATCCACGCACATGAGGGAGATTGACTCATGACCAAGCACCTCTACTGGAGCATATGTACATACATAGGCTTTTATAAATAGCAGTGAGACAACCTTGTAGCAAGGGGCTGATAGTCAGAATCCCCTGAAATGGGTAAGAGAGACCAAGCAATGAAAGCAGAGCCAAGTAGGCTAGTAGCCCACACACCGCTGATAACCAGAAGACCCCAGCAGGAGGTAAGAGAAACCACAAGATAAACCACAATCAAGGCAGGGACAGCAAGCCCATAGCCCACATGGAACTGATAATCAGAGGACACCAGGAGGGGTTAAGACAAATCACCAGAGAAACCACAAGCAAAACGGACCACAGCAGGCCCATAGCCTGCATGGGGCTAATAATCAGAAGGACCCAGCAGGAGCTGAAAGAAACTACAACTACAGGGCAGGGCTAAGCAAACCCCTTGCCTACCCAAGGCTGAAAGATGAAATATCCAAACAGGAGTACGAAGAGAGTGGTATTTTCTAAATACTGACGGCCACAGATCAAAGGAACTTATTAGGTTTAGTATAGGCCTGAGGAGGGGGTAAACTTAGACTTATTTGGACTGGTTGGTACATCCATCCATTTGCCAAAAGAAAATTTAGAGACATTGGGGGTCATTACTAGTATGGAGGGAGCCATGGTGCTATTAGCGCCGTGGCTGCTCCAAACCCGGGTCCGGGTCCTGGTCCGGGTCCGGTCTGACAGAATGGGGACTTACCGGGTCATTCCAACCTTGGAGGACTCGGTAAGTCCCCATTCTGTAGACCATTCCCATTTGAGCCCCCATAGGGCTCAATGGGAATGGGGAAGGCGCTAATTACAGGCCCGTAAATAGCGGGCCCGTTATTAGCGCCCTGGTCCCTTAGCGGGATCGGAAAAGGACATGTGGTCAGACCACACGTCCTTTGCGGGTCCCGCTAAGGGACCTCGGAATTGGGCGGTAAGGGTTTAACGGCATGGCATCATTAGCAGTGACCGTTAACCCTTACCGCCCAACTCAGAATGAGGCCCATTGTTCTTTTTGTTGTTGTTTGTTTATCACAACCAACAGGCCAAGAAATGGAAGTGACTCTTTTTTGCAAAGACTGTTTTGTTTGTTTATTGAAACTACCATACCAGGAGCCAGATGAGACTATTTGAGAAGTCTTCGGTCAGGGTCAGTAAAGCAGCCACCAGAGATTAAACCCAGGGTAGCAAAAGCCTAATCTAAGTACAACTTAGATTGTATTTCTTCCTTTCTTTTTTATGGTAGGATAGATATGAGGTTAGATTAGGTTTTGGAAACTGTACCAAGTTTTATTTGTTTCAATGCCTGACAAGTACCCATTTGTTGTTATTTAGAGTCACAGACTCATCATGGTCATAGGGCTTAGAGAAGGTTTTCTTTCATTTCATATAAAAGTGGTGTTTGTGGTAAAAAAAAAAATGACCTCTGTTTTGCCTCATATAACTGATATACCACAGCATCCTAAAGTTCTGGAAGCAGTTTGAATCATGTTCAGATGCCATGAGTCATGATGATCCAAAGAGGGATCAGGCTTAGATTTGGATTCAAACTGGGGCTCATTGCGGTTCAACGCGGCATTCAAGGTAAGCAGATCAAACGTACCAGAGTCAGTTCAGTGTCAGACAGTAACACAGATGCTGATGGTTGAAGATGCAGTTCAAAGCGCGGCGGTTCGAGGAATTCTACAGGAGCAAGCCAGGGCTATTGTGGCACTCAGCTGGTATGGTATGTTAGCAAGCTTGTACAAGGATGCATGCACAGTGGTTTGAATTTCAAATGAGTGCCAAAGGTACCAGCAGCAGGTCTTCTTGGTTTAAAGGCAGCCACCCAGCTCAAATGCAGCAATATAGGCTTGAGGCAATACAAAACTCAGAGACTGGTAGTTCTGGCTCTCAGGATGCTGTGAGTCCCAATCCACTGTCTCAAGGGTGAGAAAAGCCCTAGTTCTCATTCACCGAGCCAAAGACCTGTAAACGTATGTCACCTCCAGTGAGTTCCTGGGTAACGGTGTTGCTGACCGTGCAGCAGGACTTGCCCCAGCAGCAGGTTCCCCGAATGTTCCCAGTTAATGGGCAGAGATCAGAGCTTTCTGCAATCTTGGAAAACACAATATTCACCACACAGATGTAGGACTTTGGAGAGCACCACTGTCCCAAAAGCGGACCAAATGACTTATAATTGAAGTTCCAAAATGAATAAAAGAAGGTGTTGTAGACCCCCTCTTATAAAGGCAATGGTCCACAGGGGATTGGACAAAAGCAACCCTTCTTTAAGGGCTCCAAACCCTGTCCTTATGATGAGCAGTCCTTGCCTGCTTACCACATACCCACAGTGCTTTGTGCTGAAGGATGTATAGGAGACAGGAAGGAAGGAAAGGTACAGAAATAAATAAGATCTTGGAATCCTTGCACAAATCTGCTTGCCTCTCTCTGACTACACTAACCCTACCGCCTTCTTAGATCCATAACATCAAAGGCTCTTTGGTATGCAAAACCCTGGTGTGAGACAAGTTTATTGCTCTTTGAGTCCCGTTTCTCGAGGTATCTCCTGCTGAGAGGCTGTCCTGCTGGAGAGAGGTGTTACCTGACCTCACAAAGGTTGGCCGAGACAGGTTGTCTGACTAAAATACACACCCCACTTCAACATCTGTTCTGGTCTCACTGTGTTGACAGGTCTATGGTTCAAATCAGATGTGGCTTTAATAATTATGCAAATTGCCAGTACTAAAATGTAGTTTTGCAACACAGGAACCAATTTAAATGCCAGCTCCTGCAGTGCTGCATTGACTTTGCATTGAACTTGCTATGGGTTACAGAATAACAGGGGACTGATGCAGGAAGGCACGTGTGTACATTGTATTTTTGTCATGAATTTTTATGAAATGGAGGTCTGATTAGAAGGACTCCCTTTCTGACATGGAATTACAAATACCACTTTACTAATTGATAAAAACGAAATAAGCCGGGGCTCCTACAAACTTGACAGATAGCATTTCCTCAAATTACCAACTTTTCAACAGTGAAATGTATTTCCAGAAGTTGTTATGTGGAAATTACAGTGCCATCATTGCTGAGCAATCGATTTGTTTATGTAATCCGACCTTAGAGAAGGCAGGCAACATATTTTCATAAAAAGCATTGTTTCTGGCACTATATACAGGTTCATATGGCACATTTCCTTTTGGCTTCAGCAAATGTACCAAAGCAGGAATTACTATGGTGCCAGCCTGAAAAGTAGCAATACATTCTTGTCCCCGGACAGATTTAACGTGTTAAAAATGCAGATGCAGCTCAAAACTCGAAAATGTATATAGCATATTCTCAACAACACATGTACAGATGAAAATGGACTGCCAATAGGCCAATTAATTTACCACACAAGGCAATATTAATATAATTTGTAATGCTTCAAAACATTTAATGTAAGATTTGTCTTGTGTACTCACTAGACCAGTGGTCTTCAAACATTTTTGTCCTTGGCCCCCCCTAGGCACAATTTGGGCAGGCTGGGTCCCCCAAAAATGCCAAATGGACATTATGTTTAAATGGCTATGAACTATTGCATGCCATCACCACACCCGACTCCCTGGGCTCCCCCACCTGCACCCATCACAATCGCTATGTTCCTTAATCCACTCCTACACAGTCCATGGGCTCTCCCCACTCCATCACAGACCTCAGGCTCTCTCCACCCTGCTCCTACCACTATCCCAGTGCTCCCGCCAATCCTGCTCCCACCACAGTCCTTGGTCTCCCCCAACCCCGTTTCCAACACAGTCCGAGAGAAAGTGGGAGCTTGTGAATTTTTTAAGTGGAGGGGCATACATATTTCCCACAAAAATGCCATAGCAACTGAGCACAGCGAGGGAGCCTGAACCGATCAATGGGGGTTTGTGGAGGGTTTTCCGCCTGTGAATGTTTTTAAAATAATGGGCTAAAATTATGCATTTTAGAGCATACTTTAAAAAAACATGGCTAACAATCCAAACAGTTTGCAATTTGTGCTTGGGGGCCAAGGGGGAAAGCATGGTATTTTTGACTGGACATCTGTGATAGATATCCAGTAAAAACAATGAAATACCATCCCTGTCCCCTGGGCTCCACATCGTCCGTGAAGGAGAGCTGATTTTGTCAGGTGGGTAAGGGGATTGTGCAACAAAGGCATGTTTAAAATGATTTTGTTGTACAAGCCTCCTTCCTCCCTCTACCCCCCACTCACCAAAACAGCTCAATCGACCAAAACAAACATATGCACATTCACACACCAATCACTCTATCATTCATATGATCACCAATCACCATAGACTCACTCATAACACAAGCATACACGCATGCATACAGAAATTTAAATAAAAAATAAATTAACATAAATGTACCTTCTGCAGGGCCCTGCACATGGGTGCTGAAATGCCCCTCTCCAGGTTGCTCTATCCATATGTGTCTCACACATAGAGACCTGTAGTGCCCCAGCCAGTATTTCCAATGAGCTATGCAAGGCTGACAAAGCAAAACACCCCCACCGTTGCATGGCTCAGTGAGCATGTGCAGCTGGGGAACTGAACTGCCAAAGGGAAACAGTGGAAAAAGCAGGTGAAGGAGTGCATAGAGTTTCACTGGGCTGGCTCCTTGGCTCCTCCATATTGGGTGAGGGGGCAACTGGGTGGACACCCCCTCACCCATTATGGATGAGTTGCCAGGCTCGGACTGACCTAAGCACAGTAGGATGATGCCTGTACCAAAAATGCAAAATGCTAGTGTAGGCCTGTCAAAATGGGCCACTTTTTTGTCCAATGTGGGCCAGTTTGATGAGTTATTTTACTATGGAGTTAGTAGTTTTGCCCATTGTTGCTGAATCAATATTCTTTAAATATCACAATTTGCTTACATTTTTAACAAAAAACACCCCCTTGGGTACTATTCAAACAGTCTGTGACTAAAGGAATGAATATCCATTCGCAACTGCAGGACATTTTTTCATTGGTGCCTGAAACAGTTTTATGGTCCAGTCTGACCATGTGAGCCACCCCTGCCCATTTCCCCAATCTAAAAAAAAATGTAATAAATGTTTTTTTCATAATTTTTTACATTTCATGCTGGGCTCTTGGGCTCTTGCGCCCCCGAACCCCTCTGGGATGTGGCTGTGCCCCCCTGTGGGGGCGTGCCCCACAGTTTGAAGGCATCTGCACTAGATTAAGGTATGATCATTTTTTTCAGTGAGGATATCTACTACAGTGTGTAAAAATGAAGAGGCATCAAGACTGCCTCAAAGTAAAGTGAAGAGGTTCTGGAATAATGCATTGCTTCATTCATAAATGTTTCTTTCAATTGCCATGCCTGCGGGCTCGAGATACTTGCATGGGAGACAGCACCCGTCAAATGGTTCTGATTATTGAAAATATGGCCGATCAATCGCAAGGCAATAATCAGGATGTTGTCTGTATTCCATCTCATCAAATGGGTGACTTTACCACCAATGTGTATACTCAAGAGAGCAACGTCAAGTCAACCTTTGCTACAAATGAAAAGAAGTCTTTAGAGATTCCTGGAATAACAATGTATATCTTGTTTCAGAATACCAACCAAATAAAAGACAAAACCAAAGAACTTGGTACAAATCGAAAAAAAAACAAAAACTAGGAACAACTAACATTACGCTCGAGAGATAATATCAAACATCTAATCAAACGGTTAATTCTGAAAATGAAAGAGAACCCAAAGGCGGCAAACAACAAGGCTTCTAAAAACATGAAAAACAAAAATGATGGTCTAACATCTGAGACTGCCGAACACACTGTCAAAGACTATGTACCCTTGAAACAATTGATTGCCACCATAGAAGGCAACGATTCTACCAATGAAAAAACGAAAATGGATGCACCAATTGATGCAGTGGTGGTCCAACTTGAGACGCAAGAAGAACACGTTCAATCCTTAAGAACTCAGCAAGTAGGATTTAGCCAAGCGATGAACCCCAGCATTGTTACCACTACAACACAGGCTGTCAAAGGTTAAATTCAGGGTGGCTGCTCAAAACGAGATGTGTTGGACAGTTCCAGACAAGATGGAGAGAACTTCTCAATACTGGCTGATATTAGATCTCAGATTGAGAATTCCATAAAGAATTACCTCGAGCTGCAACAATCAATGAAAAGCCCTTTACAGCTACAAGAAAATCGGCTGAACATTCCAAGACCTGTTTTAAGCTCTACCAAGGTGAACATTCAACCACCACAACAAGTGCAAGTCACTCAACAGTCTCAACTTGCTTTGTATCACCAAGCAGTGCAGCAGCTGCAACCAAGTTGCAATAAATATTTTACTCAAAGGTCAGATACACAGGAGAAGGGAAAAGGCCTGTTATATTCTCAAGAGTCTATCGTTCAACAAGAGATGACTGCTAGGCAAAATAGTTCATATGTCCATGATGACTGCAAAAGTCAGCAACTTGACACACGAGAGAAACATCATTTAAAAGCAGCTGATATAGATATGCAAATAGCAAAAGCAATTGAAAATTATTTCATTCTGAACATGAACAAACCCATTCAGTTTAATACATTTACAACAGAAGTGGAGCGAGACCAAACAATAAGCAAGCATCAAGAACTTAGAAAAGGACAAGAAACAGCTAAACAGAAAGAGAATAGCTCCACGATTGGGAAACGCAATGAGGCTAAGAATAAACAAAAATGGAATACTCACCACAGGCTAATCCTCAAATGTCGTCCAGCTCCATATCCGGACTATGTACTTAATCGAACGAGTATTCTAGCAATCTGTGAAGATATTGATGCATTGCATGACATCACCTCAATTGATATTTCACAGGTCGAATTCATCAAAGATCATGATCATTCTATGGTGAGACTTCGGTTACCTTCGAACTTGACAAGAAATGCGCTATGGCAAGCCTGAATGGAACTATTTGCCTTGGGATTTGTGTTAGCCAGAGATCCCATGTGTTTAGGTGCGCAAGGAAACATAACCTTAGAAACAAAAAGTAATTATATGGAGGAACACGACCAGGGAAATTACATCTACTCTAATAATAACACTGCCACAAACATAACCAGAAACTTACAAACTTTGGCAAATGAGGGAGAACCAAAATCATAACAAAGAAATGATTTACGCACATTATCCTTAATCAGCTGGAATACATGTGGCCACATCCATATACTAGGCCCCAGTGCAGTTGTCCTATTGCCTCATGATATAATATTGTTGCAAGAAACATGGCTAATCAAGAGCCCTACGTGGGAAGACCACACTATTCTGTTAATTCCTGCAATCTCGAGGCAGTCTGGAAGGCCCTCTTCAGGGCTGATGATAATTACTAAAAACCATAAGAACTGGAGTCTCTCTGATTGGGCCTCCCCGAATCCTTATTTACAATTGGTCAGACTGAATATGGGATGTAGTGCAATGGCGATTTTGAACGTCTATCGCAATCCGAAAGGCATTGGGGATGAAGATTTTTTTCTGGAGTTGGAACTCCTTTTGAACATCATCTCAGATGCACCGGATATTGCCTCAGTAATTGTAGCAGGAGATCTAAATTTGCAACTTTTACCCAAACACAACCTGAAATGCAATCTCACTTGTGTAAGATGGAAGAGCCTAATGAAAATTCGGAAACTGGTCATGTGCAATGGTTCGGTTCCTGGTGACATTACCTCCAATACCACTTGGGGTAGAGGTACAGTGTCCTCAATAATTGATTATGTTTATCTGGATTCACTTGCTTTTAATAAGGCGGTCAGTATTCAGATCCTCCCACAAACAAGTAGTGATCATAATGCTCTGAATTTAAAATGGAATGTCGAAATCGACCTTCAAAATGATAATCAAAAATTTGAATATACAGTATCAACTAATAATGCCCGTTCAAGGTTGGTATGGAATGGGAAGAATTTGGCGAACTACCGCAAAACAATTGAAGCAAATACTGCCCATCCTCATACACAGCATACCTCCATCTTTTTCAAGTTGTTCACAAAGAACGTAAACTTGACTTTGCAAAACCTAAAAACAACTCTAAGAAAAAACAGAAAAATAATTCTGCTCTCAAATTGCATTGATAAACACCAGAAGTTAAAATCACTCAGATGTCAGTATACAAACTGGCTGAGAGGCCATCGTAATCTTATGTATCAAAAGGATGGGGAATCTATGTTGTACAATAGTATTAATAAAAATACAGGTCAAATTTGGGCGTTAATTAATGACGCCACAAATTCCACCCAAAAGGCAGCTCAATTAAATGGAGTGAGTGAAGGCCAATGGATCAATTACTTCACCATCATGTACCAGAAAGAGCCTTGCTCAATAAGCAATGTCATAAAACAGAATTCTAACTATGTAAGCCTAAAAATTGAAGAAGAAGATGTACTCTTCTACATAAACAAGCTCTCAAATTCACGAGCGCCCGAACCGGATGGTATGAGCAATTTTATGTTCAAACAACCTCCGATACGTCCATTGGACCATTATGGTCCAAGATCTTGACGTTAATCTTCAATCAAATTATCACTAAGCACATTATACCAGCTTCGTGAAATCTGCAATCATAATACCGATTTTCAAAAAAGGAGATCGCTCATTGCCTAAGAACTATAGGCCTATTTCCCTACTAGATGCTTCTGGCAAGCTGTTCTCAAAATTCATTTTGAGAGACTTCAACAAATGGACATTCGGGTCAGATGCTAGAGATCCCTTTCACACCGGTGTGGGAACATTTATTAATTTACTCACATTAACAGCTATCATTGAGCACCACAAAACAATTAAACAGCCATTATATTTTGTTTATATAGACCTACGGGCCGCCTTTGACTCGGTTTCACGCGAGTTATTAGTTCAAAAGTTAATTCGATTAGGATGTCCGAATTACATCATACATCTGATTGAAGATTTACATACAAATAACACAATACAGATCTGTCTTACACATGATGGGAAATTATCTCAACCGATTAAAACATTTTGAGGATTGAGACAAGGTTGAACCCTTGCATCAGCTCTTTTCAACTTTTTTATTTCTGACGTGGGTGAGTCCTTTAAAAACATCCTCATTGATCCACCAAAATTAAATAATAAGGCCATTACTTTCTTAATGCAAGCTAATGATCTTGTGATTATGTCCAAAACACTGAAGGGTCTGCAAAAGTCTTTGGACGCAATCATCAACTACACAAATACGAATCATCTAAGCATCAACCGCGAGAAAACAAAGGTGATGACCTTCAATGTCAACCGTAAAAAATCTAGAGCAATGTTCACCTGGAACATCGAGGGAGTGAACCTCCAAATAGTAAATCATTATACCTATTTGGGAGCCCAAATATTTACAAAAGATCAAGCAGTGGCATACAAGCAACAACAACAAGACAAGGTGACTACTTTTATACAACAAACTTATATAATTCTAAGGAAATACAGAAAGTTCACTCTGGCTCCGGCTTTATCGTTCTACAATCAAAAAGTCTCACCTATTTTGATATATTCATCGGAATCGAGACCAGTAATGATCGAAAAATTCTGGAACAACCTGGAATCAAAGTTCTGGCGTAGCGTCCATCATTTGCCCACATCAACTCCATTAGTTATCATTAGACATGAGTTGGGACATATTTCCCTATACTCTAGATACATTTGGCTAGTAATAGCTTTGTTACTGGCGTGGAAATCAACAACGGTCCTGGGAATAGTAGCCAATTACATGTTTGACTCAAAAGACAGTTTCATAAAAAAATGGGGAAATTTAGTCATTGACACATTGGCGTTGGTTGATGCTTCTCTTTCAAGCTTACTTCAAAATCCAGACTACATTAAAACAAGACTTTTCGCAATGGATTGGAATAACACCAGAACCAAATGCGCAAAATATTGTGATCATGATCCCATAACCTTCACACTTAAGAAGCACTCCTTTCCGGACATTATCTGATCAAATCTCCATCTGCAAAACATCGCAATGATCTACTACGACTAAGACTTAACCTATGGCCAACGAGGCAGGTGATGGCCTGGCGTAAGCTTATTAATAAAGAGCAAGCATTTTGCAGATATTGTGAACAGCAAGAAACAATTGAATTATTGAGACACTTACTTACTGAATGTGAATCACTTGTAAACTTTTGTGTTCAATTCTTTAAACACCTAACCGATCCATTTGGCGTCACAACATCAGACACACTCTGGAGAACTATTTACTCTGGCATTTCAACAGCGGTGTCAATTGGGGCACTAGCCTTCTTATATGAACTTAAGCTCGATGAAATGAAAGCAGACTAATAATATGGGAACTATGGTAATTGAATAAGTACTGACTTACGGGCAAAAGTTCGACCTGACACCGCAATTTACCAACTCTAAATATCAATGCAAGATGTAGTTGTTGATCTTGTTGCCGTTGTGTTGTTATGTGTCTAATGTTACTTTGTTTTAATAATCTCTTTTTTACAAATGTTCGTTTTTTACACAGTTTGACTTAATTTTATATAATTTTGTTTCTATTTTTTTGTAAATTGTATATTTTAACTCATTTTATTGAAAAGTTGTACATTTCAACTATATCAATAAAAAAAAAGAAAATGGTATGCTCTCTGTAATGAAAAGCTGCACAGAAGGGATAACACCTGTTCCAAATGGATGTTGAACTAGGATATTACATGGGAGACTATACTTGCATAGAGGTAGGTAAGCCTAACTTGGAGTTCTTTGAAAACTCATGAGGGTCCATTCTGATTTAAAGACTACTTCAAAATGAGAGTACAAATCACCCCAAAATGCAATTAGAAAGCTCCCCTCTAATCATTGTGCTGGACTTGGAGGGATTGTGGAGGTGGTTTCAACTGGAACCACTCAATCCCAATCAAAAGGGGTCAACAGCATTTGGTTCCCCAGATGTTTTGGATTACAACTCCCATTACATTCAACCTTCATAGTCAGTGATGAGGAACCATAGTCCAAATAATCTGGGAAGTCACATGTTACAGACTCCTGAAATAGAACATCCAATTGCTTTTGTGTGACATCAACACTGGTTTCTCACTATATCAAAGTCCAAGTGAGACTTCTTGTTCAAAATATAGCATGTTCTGCACCCACAGCACAGGAGCTGATAAATACCAGAATTAATGAATGATATGACCTTCTCTCTCCTTTCAAATAACAGATTGAGAACATGATAGTGCAGCTAGTGTGAGGTATATCAAGCTTTCCGTTTCAACAAGCTAAAGTTGAGGGAGATTACACTTTAATAAGAACAAACAATGCTGTATCTATGCTGTGTGCATTCATTGTTTAAAAGAGTAAGCATTACTCTGTGCAGATGGTAAAACATGTTTGTAAATGATCATTATGATAATGATAAGTAAACTGAATCCTGTGGCATTCACATACATAGGGCTTCATTACAAGTTTTCCGGTTTGGAGACAAGGGTGCTGGTGAGCTAACCACCACCCTTGTTTCTGGTCTGCCAAACTACGAGTTTGCCTGCCATGGCTGCTGCGCTCAACAGGTCTGATCCTGCCAGGTGCAGCGGCAACGGTAGGCAGCCTCTCGAAGGAAGCACCAGCACCATTAACCAAGGTGCCGGCGCTTCTGAGTCCCCACTCCAATAGAGTCCTGTGGGACTCTATGGGAATGGGGGTTTACATTTTACCGGTGCCTGACTTTGCGGACCGCCGGACTCGTAATGACGCCCATAGTCTAAAGCTTTGGGCTGTGAATTGGAGAGAGAAGCCAACGGGAAAGAAGCTGTGAAGCCATGAGAAGGAGAACCTGAATGCGGTCCAAGTGACCCTAGGGGTTGCTGACATTTTCTACCTCAGGGCAACACAGACTCCAATGAACCGCTTGCAAAGCAGGATGTGCAACCAGGCGGTGAGAGGCACCTATATAACCACTGAAAACCCTTCCAATCACCATGGAGCTGCTAGAGCCTAAGAAACAGCACAAAGGCTGGGGAAACACTGGTACCTATCAAGAGAAAGGTAACAGATACGCAGGTTTGCCAGAAGGCAATGGAGGCCCAGGGAAGCTAGAGAGTGAATATAAGCACTGGAGAAAGAGGGCATGGGAACCTGAAGGGACATTGTGAGTCTGGTACCTGCAACCAGAAGCAAATTAAAGTACAAGAGAGTTTGGGACCCTGAGAAACCCCAAGAGAAGAGAATAATATGTTTGGCAGGAGTGTGAACCAAACAGATGTGATAATAAACTGCAAGTCTGGGGCCCGAACCCATATAAAAAACTGAAAGCAACCAAGATAACAGGATTAGGTGTTTGACAGGAGAGTGAACCAGACACCCAGGACAACACAAGAATAAGTAAAACAGCGGAGTCATAAATTTGGCATGAGAGTGAACAAAACACCTAAGACATCACAAGAACAAGTAAAACAGAGGAGTCATATGTTTGGCTGGAGAGCAAAACAAAAATATATCATTAAGAATTGCAAGTCTAGGACCAACACCTATATGAAATACAAATGCCTAATGAAAGGCAGGAAAATAGGGTCTGAGACCCAAATGAAAATGAGACAGTCCACGAGAGATTACTAGTTGTGGTTTGTCGCCTGACATTTGACTAAGAAGATAAAGGGCCCTGGGAGCCCAAAAGAAGGGAAACTGAGAATAACTCTAGGGTAAAGGAGCACAACCCCAATTTGGGATTTTTGCATTTTCTAACACTGTGTATTTCATCACTTTTAATTTCCAGAACGAAATTGAACTTTTCTGTTGATTGATAACACAAGAATACTTGTTAGTTTAAGAAGAGAACATCCTCGCACAGTTACGCTAGATACTAGTTTTAGGGACATTATTTTTGGACTTCCTGACAATTTCACTAGTTTCCTAGAGAGAAAGAAACCCCTCTTAGTTTTAGGGACAGAGAGGCATTTGTCAAATCGTGTATTATTTAATAAAGGTTTATATTCAGAAACATGCCACCATTGTGTCCAAGCCTTACTTCTGCACCCTTACTATATTCACATGTCATTATGTTGATTGAATCTGTTTGGTTGAACTCCTAGCAAGATTGTCACAGACAGGTGTGATGGCATCATGAAGGCATCATGAAGTATGACGCACACAGCAGATTCAACTTTTTTAAAGAGATATTTTATTTTCTTAATTGTCAGGAAGGAGCAAGGCCTAACTTGCCCTATGCTAAGGTGGAATTTCCCTACTTAAAGAAACCTAATGATACCTAATGAAACCTAATGATAGTCTGTGTCAGTAAATTCAACTTTAAAGTCTTTGTGTGTCCAAAACCTACACTTGACCTCACAACTAACCATATATAATGTGTAGGGATATCAGCATCAAAAGAAATACTGGTCAAGTTCTGAGCTTCTCCCAGCTTGTGACTTAAGTTTAGCTTCCCTTCCCTAAGTTCACACAATTCCAAAAAAGCCTCAGGGAGCCCCCCCTCCGCCCCAAGAGTTCACCAAGAAGTCAGCACAGTTCTAAAAGAACTCAATATTTCCTTTCCCAAAATGTGCAACACAGTTCAAAAAGGCCTTGGGGCTTCCTTTTCCAAAGAGTTCAAAACCGTTCTAGGGTCAATAAAATTCACCAAGTCTCAGGGATCCTTTCCCCAAGAAGTCAGCTCACAGTTCACAAGGTCTCTGGTTTTCCTTTCCCAATAATTCAGCTCTTCCAGGTTGCAAAGCAACAATTAGTTCAAGTTTCTTGAATTTCAAAATAATTCCAGTTCAACTCCTTAAACATTCACACTTTTCAAAAGTTCACAAAGATTCCTTTTCCTCTTTCGGTATTTCTCATGCACCAGTAACTGTGGCAGAATTCACGTTTCTTCCCATTTGCTTGCATTGGCTCGTTTCAAAGAGGGGTCACTCAGTATAGGCGCAGTTGTTGTACCAGACAGTCAACCCATCACAGGTCAGGCAACCGATAACCCATGGCATTTGGTTATATTTATGTATTCTTCAGATGTATCAATCAACAATGATTTCATATTCTCATTGGCATTCTCTTAGCTTTGCCACAATGAGTATTTCACATAACTCATTCTGTGGTCTTCTCCTTTTTACACCACCTAGCTTTCACTTTGCTCATAAGTGTTCATCACTTGCTTTAATCTAGTGCTTATTCACATAGGCTCATCACACCTCTCAGTTAGTTTGGTATTCAACAATGCTTGCAACATTCACAACAAGTACTTATGTTACTTTGTATATTTCTCCTGCATCCAATAATGCTTGTAGCACTCTCAGCAATACTTGTAACACTTTTCAGCTTTATTCGGTATTCAGTAAGGCCTGTAGCACTCTTAAAAGTACTTATGCCAATTTGCAGCTTGTTCAGCATTGTAATGATTCTTAGTTTGTTCACTATGCCAATATTCCTCTCTCCAGCCAGAGCAACCCGGTATGATTGTACCCTTCTCTTGCACTCACAGGTCTCTCATCGCTCCTCCTGACCTCTCAATTTGGCTTCTCTGCTTCTTTCAGCTCTGCCTATTCCTCACGTTATTCCTGCGAGCAGCACTTGCCGTCCTCGGTTTGAGCTTCGCGTAGCCCTGCTCTTCTCTAGCACAGCCTAGCATTGGCCTGTGGAGTTTGAGAACGTTTGGTTTCCCACAGCTCCCACTGCTGACACTGGTAAAAGGGGGCAGCAGGTTTCTTGAACCCCGCATGGCCTGCGCTGGCCCCAAGTTCCTTTCTGCACTCCTGCTCAACACAGCTTTGCTCCAGCCAGTTCCTCTACAGCCCGCTCGGCTTCTGTACGCTGCGTTTCTTTCTGGATGGCCCACCCAGAGATGGCTCTCTCCAGGACGGTTCTCACCCAGATGGTTCTCTCGAGCTGTTGGCAGGTCAAACGTTTCATACATCTGGGACCTCTTAAGTGGTTTCAGGTGTAACTCCTTCATTATAGTTGCCTGATTAAAATTAAGCTAATTAACTGGACGTGCATGAGTTTTACAACCGTACTCCTCCACAGCCCTCTTCCTCCTCTCTGTACCAAAGTGGTGTGAATGAATGGAAGTATGCATTACTCCCAGTTGTTTCTTCCTTGTTCTGGTATTGCTCTGATATCTCTTTATATTAAAATGAGGAGGCAGATCTATATTTGTCCAGCCCACTTGAAGAGTTGCATTTCTAGTGGATTTATTCCTTGTTCTAGTAAAATATTGGCATTTCGGAGGGTCACTTGGAAAGGAGGAGGAGAGAAACAAATGGCAATAGCCTAGGAAGATGGTTGGGACTGAAGGCTTGTTGTGAAAAGGGAACAGGGGATACCATGATTCAACTAAGGACATCCTCTCCCCACTCCCCAAGTCTTCTCCACTCAGGTGATCCTCCCTTGCATTTCCACCCCAAGGAGCAGGATCCAAAAGTGATGGCCTTTCCCTGCCCACCTGAGCAGAGAATACTGGGGGAGAGTAAGTGAGAACGGCTTCTAGTTCCTCACATAGGCCAATTCTAATTGTGTAAACTACTCATCATAGCTTATGGACCTTATTGTAGTGACTTCTCCCGCATAAAGTAAGAAGACCACATTTGATATGATTTTTTTCAAATACATTTGAGTTTTAATGATCCCCGAATTGTTGGGTTGTTGTGTATACCAGTAAATATTAGATTACAGATTGCCACTTATTGAAAAGAGTGCCATATCAACAAATAGTTCAATAGGATGTACAATTAGATTATATGAAAACATTGTAGTAACAATGTATTTATGTGTTTAAAGATTGGACGTAGTTCGAGAGCAGCAGAGTGCAATACAGAATGTCGATAGCCAGGTTAAGGGTTGACATCTTTTAATAGTAGCACAGTCCTGTGAATTGATGATTGTAGGCCTCATTACGAGTTTGGAGTTAGCCATGCCCTCCTAACCCAGGTGCGGGTCCGGGTTCCCTGACTGGGGAAATACCGGGCCATTCCGGCCTTGGAGGGCCTGGTATTTCCCCATTTAGGGAACCCAGACCCGGTCCATCCCCATTCCCATTTGAGCCCCCATAGGGCTCAATGGGAATGTGGAGCATGCTAACAACGGGCCCGTTAATAACGGGCCCATTGTTAGCATGCTGGGCCACTCACGGGATCCGCTAAGGACGTCTGGTAAAACCAGGCATCCTGAGTGGGTCCCGCGAGCGGACCTCTTAATGGGGCGGTAAGGGGTTAACGACTCTGGCACCTTTACCGGTGCCGTTAACCCCTTACTGCCCTCCTCGTAATGAGGACCTGTATGTTGGTTTGTGTGTTCATTTGGATTAGTCCTTGGTCAGGTGCTCTGAAAAAGTCGTACTTTGGTAGATTTGCATTTCGAGCCTATGCAGGTGTTTGTGCTGCATGACGGGATAAAGGGTTTGATTTTGTGAAGGGTGGAGATTTGGAGCAAGAGTGTTTTGGCCTTTTTGGCAATGTGTTTCTTGGTGGATGGTCAGGTTGCAGTCAATGAAGTTGTGCATCGACTACTTGTAAGAGCATATCGCTGAGCAATTGTTGAACAAGTTGTGTATTATCATGGGGACTGATGAGGACTAATTCAGTCTTGGCAGGGTTTAAGTTTGTGGTAGGCAGTCGACATCCAGGTCTGTGTGTTGGCTAAGTAATCATGGAGATGTCTGTTGTCCTGTGGGCATTTTACTCTCATGTACAACTGAGTATCATCTGAATGTTGGTGGATGGCAATATCAAAGTCTTTGAGGAGTGTGCCGAGAGGCTCTATGTGAAGGCTAAAAAGGGCTGGTGAGAGGATGGAGTCTTGGGGGATTCCGCAGGAGACTTGGAGTCAGTTAAAATGCAATTTAGTGATATCGATGAACTTGTATCTGTACTAGACAAACACATTCAGGACAGTCCATAAAAAGGCCATCCTGTCAGTGAGGAGGGAAAGGGGGATTCAGTTGCGAATGGTGTTGGATTCAGCACAGAGGTCAAGTAGGACCAGGAAGTATGAGGCGCCATTATCCATGACTTAAAATGCATTATCCACCACCTGGATGGTGACAGTGTTGATGCTGCACTTGGTGTGGAACCCCAACTGATAATCATTCAGGTAGTGTAGTTGTTCAATTTTGGCGAGTAGTTGTGTAGTGACTATGTTTTTCAAGATTCTGATGATAAGCATGAGGTTTAAAATTGTCCACTAGTTGGCTAGGTCATCTGTGTCTAGGGTCAGTTTATTCAAAAGAGGTAATATGAGAGGGTGCGCAGGAATGACCCTTCAGTGAGGAAGGCATTAATAATCCTGAGGAATGCATTTAGCAGAGGGCCAGTTAATTGTTTAAACAGGATGGCTGGGATGATATCAACAGAGACTGTGGTAGGCTTGAAGCAGGCAAGTGATTTTAGGAGGTCTGGAAGAGAGAAATAGCTGCATGTAAGTTGGATTTGAATGTAGAAAACTGGGAACTAAAGTGACATTTAGCTGAATTCTGCCTGACAACTACCCCCGACAGGAGAAACCTGCTCAGCCACTCTTCCCAGGCCTAGCTGCATCCTGCTCACTGTGCCAAAACCAATCTCTTAGTTTAAAATAATCTAATCCAAACTATTTTAGCCTATTAGAACTGCCTCCTAGGATCGTGTCATTCTGTCATCTTTAAAACTGAGAACTGTCATCTGTCATTCTGAGCTTTAAAATTTCAAATCCGAAAAACTACTTTCACAAAATCGTCCGTATCTCTGGAACAGTTTGTGCTAGGAACGAGATTTAACTTGCATCTTAAAGATAAGATTCTAGACTTTCCAACCTACTCCTTATAGTGCCTCCGTAACTACGCTCCACACGCGCGAGTACATTTGCCTCAATTTGACATTTTGCACAATTTCAGCCACGTGTAAAAATCAGCAGCTTCTTGCTTTCCTTTGCTAAAATTTGTTTTAACCTGCTGGTTACACATAGAGCATTGCTAAAGTGAGCCTCAACTAATATAAACTAGATATCACCCACCCTGAACCTCTAGAGGGAATTAAAAGCATTTTTAGCACATTTCTCACTTTATTGTCATCACATTCAAAGCATTTTGGGCCTGTGTTTTAAACCTCTACCTGTTTTCCTCTAAGCTTGCTGGGGGGGGGGGGACTGCATTTCGTATTGCATTTTGTTGGGATTCTTGAAGACTGTGTGCTCTCCTTCCATTTCTTACACTGCATAGGGGGGGGGGGTGAATTGTCAAGGAAAAGTGATTACATTGTCTTTTGTTGAAGCCATATCAAGTTATTTTCTGTACTGCATTTCATTCATCATTGCGTTTCCTTGAACCATATAAAGCATTCTTTCCCACCTTATTCTTCTGTTCCTATTCATAAGTTACCCCTTGTTGATTACTGCTCATATTCACAAGTGTAATATCCATTATCAATTTATTTATAGAAGTGTGATATATATATATATTGTTTAAATTTTCAAATAAACCTTTTAATTTGCAAAACAAACCTACTTCTTGGCTCAGTGGGGTCAGGGGGATTCTAAGAGGGGGGTGTTATACAAGGGTTGTCATCCAGAGTACTGAACTGGATATAAAAATACATCAATAAGGGTTTTCCTCAGCATCCCAGACTAGGCATTGACTTAGTGTTGATTGAATATCGCTTACAAGTACTTCTGAAGATGCTTAGAAGTTCAAAGACTGGTGATGGACAGAGCAGCTAAATAGGCAGAGCCTTGTCATATGACTAGCAGGGTCCTCACTGCTGTATGCATGGAGCTAACCTGCAGTCCTTAAGAAAACAAAGACAGCTGAAAAGAAAGTGAGAAGCTCTATAGAACATTTATTTGTGATACTAAGAGAAATTACTATAATGAACAAATAAAAGCAGTGGAAAGTTCATCCAGCAAATTATTTGAAATTCTCAAAGCCAAAGAAAAGCCTAGAAAACTAACCCCCCGCCCACCGGTCTCACCAACTAGGGACACATGTGACAACGTACAAAAGGCATTTTCAGAAAAAATCAGGAAAGAAAGAATGCTAATAAGCAAGGTGCAGAAAAACGCTCTAATTCAGGTTAAGTCGACAATCGACGCTGAGCCCACGCCCTTGTAAGGAACTTTTAAATTTCACAAAATCAAGATCGAAGGAATATTAAATACCTTATAATCTATGAAACCTACAACATGTGCCAAAAATATAATTCCACCATAATTGATCTTGGAGAACGCTAACATCTTCGGCCCCCGATTCACCATGCTGGTGAATGCTTCCTTTCCGGATGGCCACGTTCCAAATTACATCAATAAGGTCACCATTACTCCCTTAGATAAAAAATGGAATTAGATCAAAGTGAACCGGATAATTTAAGACCCATTACCAACTGCAACTTCATGCTTAAGGTACTTGACAAAATTGCCACAGAACAACCACAGGCCTTTGTCGAAGAAGAATAACATCCTGCATAGCCAACAATCAGGATTCTGTGCGGCACATAGCACTGAAACGGCTATGCTTGACCTTCAGTCCCACATATTGAACATAGTAGAGAGTGGGAAGACAGGACTGTGGGTATTATTATATCTGAGTGCAGCTTTCGATTTGCTTGATCACAACCAACTGAAACTTGCATTAGAAAAAGGTGACAACTGTTCTAAAGAGGCAATCAATTGGCTATGCTCATTTCTCTCAGACAGTTAATCAAGGGTCTACTGGGGGGACAGCTTCTCTTTCGAGGAAAACATCAGCTGTGGAGTATCGCATTGAGACAGTTTCTCGCCACTTCTTTTCAACCTGTACATTTGGTTCCTCTGCATGATCCTGGAAAATATCTATGTATTTTTCACCAATTATGCCGCTAATACCCAGTTGGTCATTGAAGTGAGCGGCAACTACCCACAGGGCAGTTGAAATATACAAAAACTCTACAAATAAATCAAGTTATGGAAGACCAACAACTGGCTTTGTCTTAATGCTAAAAAGACTGAGTTAAAGATCTTCGGAACCAACACAGCCAGGGACAAATTGAACCATCAATGATTCCCAAATAAAGGTCGTACAAAAAGTCAAAACCTTGGGTATGCATATGGAAGCAACTTTGAGTGCAGAAGCCCAAGTTATGTAACTGAATAAGAACAGTTCCTACTACCTGAGACTTTTACACCAACTATGCCCACACTTAAGTAAGGAAAACTATGCCACAGTAGCCAGAGCAACTATTCTGTCAAAGCTAGACTATGGCAATGCCCTACATCTTGGAGCAAACAAAGGGCATATTGCAAAATGCCAAATAATCAAAAACAGGGCAGTAAGAATTATCAAAGGAAAAAGACAAACAGGACATATCAGTAAAGACAGGAGAAACCTCCACCGGTTTAACATTGAGGACAAAATTCACTTCAAAGCCCTGACCTTTGCCCATTGGTGTGTACATGGGAAAGCATATTGGCTGTTTGTGATTATATTTTGCTTAGAATAGATCAAAGAGTACCCTGCACTATTAAAGATCTGTGTGGCATTAGTATCATGTGTCTATGTTTTCAGGCTGGCGGAGGACACATGCAGGGTGGATATTACTGGATAGGTGCAACATAGAAATAAATAAGTCTATCAGAGTTATATTTTCTAAATACCTTGGTATAAGAAGAAGAATTATAAATCTGTGCACTATTTCCTGGTAGGAATTTCTGATGCATAAATAGATTTTCTATGACTAACAACTTCACATTACTGTACATGTATTCTGTGCAACCCATATGTAGATTCACAAGCATTTTGTATACACCGAAGATGTCATTGTGATATGTGGAATGTTTTAACACCACTAGTCCAGGCCCTGCAACATTACTGTGCATTGCTTGCATCAGAAGCATCAGAAATGATGGCCGGAAGGCATTCTGCTCGCTAAAATCACCCAGAAGTGTGCAGGAAAAATCAGAAAAATAGGCCGCCATCCACTTTTGCCTATGTCAGTGGTAACACAGGAGACCACTGCCAAAACCCATTATTTGGATGCCCACAGAGAAAAATGACTGATAAAGAAACACAGAGCTGTGTGAAAATCCGTGTTTCTTGGTTGTCAAATTTGCAAAAATCATGGCTCACAAACCACTCAAAAGATCCAACCTCCTTGTTGGGTGTTGAACATCATTCTACTTCAAGAATCCACATACATATAATGTCAGCAGAAGTATATTTTATCGGAACAAAATCCACTTTTAAAGATACTTGCTGGAAAGAAATATGTCAAAAATGGGTGCAATACCGTTACTCGCCTCTGTCAGACGCTGGCGATCTCTAAATCTGTCAGGTGAAACTTGTGTCTCAAAAGCTAAATATGCCAAAGAAGGGACTTCCATCAAATGCAATATGGGCTGCCACACATTGATTTCCATGTTGAAAAAGACTGGAATTGAAGATGTGTTTGCTTATTTTAAATTTGTAACTGTCATTTTTCACAAGGAACAATGTCACAATTGACTATAAGGTAACCTGATTCAGCTAAAACTTCAAAGAGGTTTTCCCCCACTGAGAACACACCACCCTGTTCATTCTGTCCAAAAGGAGAGAATGTCTTTATTTTATTGTTTTATTTGTTTTGGCTGCACAGTAACCTTTACAAAATATAGAAATCAGATAAGAACAGATCATAAAATTACATTACATAAAATTTCCTTACAAACAATCCAATACATACAGTATAACGAAACCTGATTTTTACAAAAAGAAGAGATGGCTTATACACAAACTAAACCACAAAAAGACAAAACTATACTAAATATCTCAAAAACCATCATTTCTATCCAAGCTCCTCCCTATAATCCACATTTAACTTTTAAAAAGCAAAGTACCGCCAATTGTAGTTTAACCCTCGAGCCGTGCAACATATCTTTCTAGAGGTCTTCCAAATCAACACACTCTGGGTTGGGCACATTCTTAATAAAATATTCAATGCGTGCAAGTCTTAATCCTGAACATTGTGTCAGCAAATGTTGGAGAGTTACTTCCCTAATGTCTAGCTCACAAAATAGACATTTAACCATGGTAGTAGACAGATATTGCCTTATGCTCATATTTTGACCCGTTGCAAGGACATTAAAATGAAAACGCATGAATTCCTGTCTGTACCCTTTGCTGGGAAATCTTCTTAGTTAGGGTTCTGTTGTAGAATTTTTTTTATAATTACCAACTAGATGCTCATATAGTTTTTTTTGCTTTGTATTAAGTTAACAGTCAAATTCCAGTCTGCATATTGCAGAAGTATCTTCACCTTAGCTGGGTTGCTAATAAGCAGAACTTTGGAGACCCCTACTAATTCCAGAACTTCATGAACCTCCTTTTCCAGATCCCACAATACAACAGAAGATTCCTTACCAGCGACCAGGCACCGACCAAGGGCGATCCATAGAGGGGCGATTCCTTACCCAAAAGCAATTTCCTAAACAGCGATACTCAACGCCACAGGATTACAATGGAAAGAGAGTATAGCCCAAGTTCGAAGCGTATTGCCGCAAGTGGAACACACTTCGGGAGAGACCAGATCAGGGACCTTAGCAAATATGCCTCTTATTTCGAACATTAATTCCTGAACCAAGACGGGACCAGTTCCATCCCGTAGCAGAACTGGGCAATAGTTTTGCTACAGTACATTTTTAAACATGGTAGCATCGAGAATTTCCCGTACTTGTTACCCATTTTTAATAGTTGGGAAAGCAATGGCATTATTTTTTTATCCAAATAATTGCATAGGTTAACCCTGGTTACAGTCTCAAAAATAGGATAGCCTAGGTAACTGAAAGCATGACATATGGTAAGTTTAGCGTGATCCAAGAACCACAGGCATTTAGATAACCTCTTCCTGTAGCTCAATTGCATAATAAAAGTTTTTGTTTGATTTATGACTGGTCCATTTTCCACTGTGTATTTCTTGAAAGAAGACAAAACTCGTGGCAAGGCGTTCAGTCAAACAATAATATGTCATCTGCATATGCAGTCCACACAATCCTAGTACCCTCCACTTTTGGCACGGCAAAGGATGCCTCTTCCAGGTACAGGCCCACGTCTGACAACTACTGAAAGAGTTCCCTCAGTATTCAGATGTACCCTTATCTTAGATTCTGCATGGAGGTAATATAGGATAGCTAGAAGCTGTGTGGGCATATCCAAGGCAAGCATTTTACTCCACAGCGTGGATCTATCAACTAAGTCAAAAGGTGAACAAAGGTCAATTGACGGCAGGTATATAGGCTGGCTACCTCTTTGTTTGGTCTGTTGCTGCATGATGGTAAGTAGAAGACCCCCCGCGTCAGTTCCTACCACTTTCCTGAAGCCAAATTGCAGCAGTGACAATACTGCCTCTTCCTCCATCCAAACATGAATGTTTTCAAGGACCAAAAGATGCAAAGATGTTAGAGTCTGCGTCAAGAAGGGCGATTGGTCTGTAACTAGTCGGGGAGGATCTATCGCCCTTTTATAAATTGGCACACCATAAGACATGTGCCTAGTAGTTGGCAAGACCCTAGTTATAACAATGTTCTTAAACAGTAAAAACAGAATTTTGGCCCACAAAGTAAATTACCTTTAAAGACCACTTTGGCAAGCATATTTGGACCTGGTGCACGTGAAGACGAACATTTAGAAATCAGTCTTTGGACATCCCGTAGAGAAAAGGGGAAGTTCCACTGGCATGATGAAATCTCATCCGGAACCACCCAGTTAGAAACCGATGTTTTATATAGAGAACCAAAATGCCCCTCGCAGACAGCTAAGGATATGCACACTCCTTGTTCTCTAGCATGGGCATCACCTCTTCTGTTTACGAGGGACCAAAAGTATCTTGTGTTGGTTTTAGACAAAGCCTCCAGTATATTTTCTGTATCCCTCTGCACCATATTTGCTTTCAATGCACGTACACTGGATCTCAATTTGTGTTTTACTTTTCTGATCATTTCTCCCAAAGATTGAGTGAACGGATCTTCAGTAGTCTCTGAATCTCACAGTTTCTCTCCCTTTTAAGCTGATGTAAAGCAGGATCGAAAACATGAGTGTGGATAATACCCATTTTCTTGGGTCTCCCAATCCCTTTAGGCCCAAGGATATCATCCTTAATATAGCCGTTAAATTCCCTGTGTGTATACATCAAGATCTTCACTTCACTTTCTCAACATTGTCCCTTTGCCAATTAATTCTATTCCCAGCGCACTTAAGCTCCATCCTGAGAGGAAATACTTCATGGGACACAGGGATGGTTTGAACCTGTATGGTAATTTTAAGGATACTATGATCACTGACCAATGATGGAATAACTTTAAAATCAAGTCAAGAATTACATAAAGAAGTACTTACAAAAATAAACTCTATGGTGGAAGATTCAGTTCCATTAGTCCAAGTATGATAATTCGTGTCCTTACCCAGGTAATCATTTACGCAAATTAGATCCCAATTCCTCAGAAAAACATTCCACTGTTGGCCCTGTGCTTGTTTCCTTGACGAGCCAAAGTTGTTAGAGCATATGCCCGCATCTGCATTGAAATCACCCATGACCATTATATTCAGAGTTTGACATGCTATTTGACACTCCTGTATAATTTCATCCACAATATTAATATATTCCTGCAAATCTAGCTCGGAACTCCAATAGACATTAACTATCAACAGGTATCTGAGGGTAACAGGCGAAATGAAGTGTAATAACATAGCAATGCAGCCCTTATGAGGAGAGAAGACCTTGAGGCACTTAAAGGGCATAGTGTTACATACCGCAATAAGCAAACCCCGCGAGGGCCTTCCCCTTGACTTTTTTTCCGCTGTAATTTGATGCAGGCTGTACCCATCTAACACCAGCAGAGAAAGTGCCCAAGTTTCCTGAAGACAGAAAATACTAGCCTCCATAAGGAAGCATAAGCAATCGGACTCCGTCCTCAAATTGTTATTACCTCGCGAATTCCAAGATATCACTGAAAATGATGGCGCAGTCTATGGTTTCACATTCAGCGCTTGGATCTTCGCTAATGAATCTCTCAATGTTTGAGCCAACCATTTTAGGTCAGTCTCGGAGGTTTGTTTCTGTCTAGTTACACCCTCCTCCCCCTCAAGATGCGGGTTAAGGTTATCATCCACCTGATAAATTCCCTCTACCTCAACCCCTCGGCTAATCAGCTGATTATTAAATGGTTCTAAGTCAAAGCCAAAGGGGTAGATAGAATCTATTTCAGAGGCAACTAAATCGATGATAGCCTGGGAAAAAAATACCAGTCTGACACAGTCAAGTCTCAGGGGATGGATAAAATCAACCAGTTTAATATCCCACGAGGAGATCATGGATAGCCTTGGGATTTCGCTGAATAAAGTTAAGATTCCATGGTGATTCAGTGAGGAGGGACCCCGTAGCGGGAATATGGAATAAAGCATAATGCTATGGCAATCAGTAAGGGCAGGTGGTCTCCAATCCATTCTATTAGGCCACCTGTTGTTTAGAGGTTGTTTAATGGATTTATGGGGATTGTATTTTTCCCCCCGACAGGTATTTCGAGCTGGTTTTATTCTCCACCTCTTTCTGTATTTCATTACTGGGTACCCGTACCTCTGTCAGATGCGTCTTACTGTTTCCCCCCTCGTAATGATGTGCAGCTTGTACCAAATTCATCTATGCTTTGGGTGACTGATCATACGTATTTCTTTAAGAACTGTGTCTCACTTCCAACTGCTCATACCTCTCACTTTGGTGCACTTTGGTGAATTCCTGGCAGGGTCGGGTTACACATGCATGGTGAGAAGGAGGAGCCTTCACCTCCTCACCATGACCTATAAGGCCTCCCGAGTTCTGAGTTAGGATGTTTTTATCTCAGCCCAGCCCTGTATCGATTCGTGGCTTAAATGGGTATATGCCTTTGGTATCACTATCATAAGTAGGTCCAATTGCAATATTGTCCCCGGTCACTCCTTCTGAATTATCCTTATTTCCACTACTTTGGAGCCTTGCTTCCATCCAATTATGGGTGCCAGGCAAGTTCTGTAAGGCCTGTTTAACCAGAATGTTGATGTCCTCACTTGGAACCATGTTAGGTGTCAAGGTCTGCACCGATTCCCCCACAGCAATCCTTCCCATCGTATTTTCACATGTGTGGGCTTCCCCTCCCAGCGTTTTTCCCCCGGTATTACCGGAGTGCCCCACTCCCCTAAGCACTTCCATGGCTACAGTCTCAATTTTCATCTTCTCTTGCACTACGGGGGGGACATTTTTAATTACTTGTTTTAAGGGAGTGATTTTGGGAGCTGGTGAAGAACTCTCCTCACTGCTAAAAGAGCCGTTTTTAATTTTTGGGGTGAAAAAGAGCTTAGTATCCATATTATCGTTAGGAACCATTGCTTTTTATTTACAGTTTGTTTTCTTTGAAGCATTTTTTGTAGTGGACAATACATTAATGGTGCCCCCAATTAGTTTCTTACCAAGGGCTTGTTTATTTTTATTTACTTCTTCTTTTTTTTAATTAGTTGTGTTTGAACCTGTGCCTTTCCCTTATGGGTCATAGCATCATTCAGGGTAGCAGATGCTTCCCCATATTCGCCTTCTACAATTTCTGTTGAACTTGAAGGACTCTGAGTTTGAGGGTCAGGCTCTCCCTGATTAGCTTTTTTAGGGGTCCCCAGTTCATCCAATTCTAGGGCTTTTTTGCTTTCATCATCAAGTTGAGACAGATCAATAAAACCTTCAACAGCCAATCCACATATATCTTTCAAGTTGGTGTTGGTATTGTGGATTTTTAGGGCCGGTAAATTCTTTCCTTTTTTTTCGTAGTTTTTTACACCGCAGTTTGTCCTAGCCGCCCTCCGCCTAATGGCCCTGGCCCTCATTGTTTTCTCTCTTCGAGATAGGTGTGGGTTATGGTTAGTTGAACATTCTAAGGAGGAATCCCCATCTATGACTCCCCCCTCCTCACCATCTGGCTCTCCTCCCTCCTCTAGAGCCCTTAATAATGCAGATGGACTATCCGTTTCTGGAGCATTCAAAGGAACCTCAGAGATGCTTACGCTAGTTATTAACTTCTCATCAAATCTTGTAAAGTTTGTATGAACCAGTTCAATCTTCTCCCTTAGACTCAAAATCTGAGAACCATTAGTGGACACCAGAACTTTAAGTTCTGCCAGACCACTCAGCAAGGCAGCCAACGAGTCCTTGTTTCCTTGGGTGAGGGCTTCTGCATATGATTTAGGACAAACCTCTGTCTCATAATCTGTCTGCACTGTCTGATCGTGGGAAACTGTACGAATTTGAGATTTAACATGCCCCCCCATCAGTGCGCATCTTTATGTTGCCAAAAGGAAGCCCTCTATTTTACAGGTCTTTTCTCTATTAACCAGTAATATGGATCTGAGTTCCTGAATATCTAGGTGGGTTCGTAGTGGCCCTTGTCTAGAAGATTCAGAATCCTGGTTAATACAGGAAACGTGGAATATGTCGAGGCCGTGTCCTCTTGGTTGATACCATCAAATAGCGTGAGCACCAAGGGGGAGGGAACACAGGAGGCCAAACCTTCTTTCCTAGGCAAAGTCAGGCAAACAGTGGTGTCGCTGGAAAAGACGTCCTCCAGGCGGCCACGTGTGCACACCACACCACGGCTCAGCAACAAAGAATCCCAAAAGCGTTGGAAGTCTGCACCCTGCAATGCGCTGTACCAGCAAACAGTACTTAAAGTACTTCACAGAGGAATATCTCATGGGGTTGCTAATGAGAAGGGGAGGAGACTTCCTCTGCTGCTCTGGGAAAGAGACAATGGGTTACTTGAACTGAAAGAAAATGCTAATTCGGGTGTGACTGACACCAACTGCCCAGGAAGACAAGCCCATGTGACTCTCTGGCTCAGCCAAGCCTTGGAGGCGGGCCAGACTGAAAATGTGGATTTGAAACTGAAGTAACTGTATGTTTGTGGAAAAGACTTATCGCAAATTTTACTGAACTGGTAAAAATATGGGATTTATAGGTTATTAAAATGAAAAGTTCGCTCTGAGTTTAAAACTAATCTGGAATCTGTGCGACATTCAGAGACTGAACCACAAAAAAGTTCATATTCTAACAATTGTGATTATGTTAGGATGTTAGGAACATGAACATTTCCAGGAACATGCACAGATGGTATGTGTATACATGTGTAAAAATTGGTACAGAACTGACGCTGATTAACCGTCCAAAAGCGCAAAAAATTGGCATTTGTGAACCAAAACTCGTAAGAAGAGGAGGCTTGGACAGAAACTTACCTTAGTCAATCTGTCATGTAATTATGTATTATTAACAAGTTGTGCATCCTGGAAATATGTTTTTTGGGGAAAAATAGATTTTCTGGGTAAGAACAAAGGGGAGGGATTTTTTCTGGACCCTAAACACAGTGTCGCTCTGACACATGATGACACATCATGACACACTGTTCCTTTCTCAAATCAGGAGAGGGGGAATTCTCTGACCTATCAGATCCTTAGAGGGTTGGGCATAGTACAATCAGCCTCCCTACCCCTTTGGAAGATGGATACATAGGGACTGTTGAGGACCCAGAGAGACACTCATTCACCCCTCACTGATCGACTGGCGAAGCACTCTGAAGGAAGATCCAGACTCCAGAACCCATCTCTAGACGCCAGAACCAGACTCCAGAACCCTGAAATAGAGCCCTAACCCAAAAAGCTGAACCCTTTTCAGCAGGCCTTGAAAATCTAGCAGCCTGATTTTAACCCCAACACTTCCACAGGGCCTAAACCATTCAACAGCCTGGTTGAGCTGTTTTGCTGCTTCTGGCCAAGAACCCTTGCTAGAACCCAAGATCCAGATCAGTCCAGCAGAGCTGTAACTGAGAACTCATCAGATCCAGCCCAAGAGGCCGTGCAGACCAGAGTGCCTTGCTGAGAGCAGTCCAGGTGTCCTGAATCCTGTCCGGTGGTGAGTGAAGTCCAAGCCAAACGTTTGACCAGATCTTTGACGGGTCCATTCCAAAGCCATATTAGTGAGTATTTAGCATAGAACTGTCCATAGTCATCTCTTAGTATTAAGTAACCCAATCCAAACCATTCCAAAAATCCATAACTGCTTTATTGAATCTTTTTTGTCTATCTTAAATTCTTCTCTCATCACATAATCCTGTGATAATTGTAGTGATAATCCTCTTGGCGTTAATATATATTTTCTGGAGAAAGGCAATCGTCTCAGGCAGATAGAAACCATCTGGAGGCGCCTCTGGATAGGTGGCTGTGCTGTCCGTGTAGTTTGCGGCTTCATAGAATCTCTAGTGTTAAGAAATCTTTGTTCCAAATCTTCAACAGTGCATCTTTCATTTTGAAATCTTGACCCTTTTTGAGAAAAATCTACCTTTCCTAAAACCTCTGAACCCTACATGCTAGGAACGCAATTTAAATGTAATTTTGCAACTAACATTCTAAGCTTTCAAAGAAACCCAAAACAACATTCTCCTTATAGTTTTGCTGTAATCGCATTTCTCGCTTGCAGAAAAGTTGCCGCAAATTTGCACTTGGCTCAATTTCACTCCATATAAAAATAGCTATTTCTTGCTTTCAACTTTTGAATTTCGTTTTCCATCTGCTGATCATTCTACAATCATTGCACATGTTTACCTGACCCAATCCAAAGCAACTCTCACTAGTTCTGAATCCTGTTTAGCAAATTAAAATCATTTTTAGCATTTTTCCCATCACTTCATCTTACATTCAAAAGCATTTGACCTGTTTAAAATCATCCTGTTCTCTCTTAGCTTGCTGGGGGGGGGGGATCGGGATTGAAACTGCAATTGTCGATTGTTATTCCTGAAACCTGTGTGCCCTCATTCCATATCTTCATATTGCATATTGGGGGGAGTGAGTAATAATAGGGGGAAAGAGTGATCACCTTGTCTTTGACTGAATTCATATCAAGTTTTATTTCTGTGTTGCATTATTTCCTATCATTGCATTCCTTGAACCTATGCAAAGTTATTCTCTGGCACATTATTCTTCCTATTCCTACTTCTAATTGATTAAAGAGATTGTTGATATTGTCATATTACAATTTGCTGATCATTATATTAATATTCATAAGTGTGATTTTCAGATATTGTGAATATTCATACACGTTTGATATAGATAGTGATCAATTCTTCAAATAAATCGTTTAACTTTGCAAAACAAACCTTCTTCTTGGTTCAGTGAGACCGGGGGGATTCAAAGAGAGGGGCGTTATATAAGGGCACATCATCCAGAAATAAAAGAGCTTTTGACATAAAAATATATAAATAAGGGTTTCCATTGGGAATCCCATACTAGGCATTGACTTAGGTGGAGTGCTGGGTTGAAACCACTTACAGATATGCAACTGACAATGTAAGAGGGGTCATACTTTACATTAGAAATAGCTTTTTTTAAAGTATCCACACAAACAAATTCGATTTACCACATATTGCAGGATCTTCATCACTGCTATCTAAGCAATCATCATCTCCATCGCATCGCCAGCTGTCCCGGATGCATCTCTTGTTTTTGCATCGAAATTCCCCAGGTCTGCACAACTGAGCAATTACCTCCCCAGCCTTTACTGAAACACAATACAAATACAAGAAAAATATAGAACATTTTACTCAAATGTATCAATAAAATGCAATATTGTTTTACAGTGGTTTACAGGAAAACACTTGTTTTACAACGTTAAATCTATTCAATTTGCCAGGCATTTTAAAATCATGAGTTTAAATAAATCAACTATATGAGTAGAAGGTACATTTGTTGATTCACATGACTTCTCCTGCTAACAATGTATGCATAGGTTTGAGAAATTATGAAAGTCAAAATTAGTTTGCATTGTTTCAAGTTCATGATGGGCTAAGTAGTTACCTCATAGTTCATGATTTCCATGTAGAATACCAATTAACATGAATGAAACTTATCGATGCAGGCCTAAAATTCAGTCAAGAAGTCAATCTTGTAAATGAAACATATCAAGCATTACCATCCTCTTGTGTAGACATATTGACCAATTGTGATAATGACATGCACATCTATTTAAATCAAAATGTTTAAAAAATCAACGGTAGTAGATTCGCTAAATATGTTGGTGCTCAACACAGCTTTGGTGCTCTGCCTCCAACTTTCTCACGGTCAGTCACTTCTCCAAGCAAAGATTTGGTGGTAGATCACTTTCCTTGGCTGGGTCCTCACTCTGGAACAGCCTTCCTGCCTCTCTGAAAACTTGAGGAGCACCATCTACGGTTCTGGAAGCACCTTAAGACCTTCCTCTTTGCTTCTGCTTTCTCTATTCCTCTCCCCTGCTGAACTCCTGGTTGAAATTGAAACTGCACTGGTCACCTCGGTACCCCACGATCTCGGGTCCAGGTCCTCTCCCCGCCAGTTGCACTCCCGCACTGGTTGCCCCTGAAAACCCTCGCACTCTGGGTCTGTTTCTGTATCCCTACAGTCCCCTACCAGCAATCAATACTTGATGTCTGCAATTACACTTGCACTTGCCTCTAACTGGCGTCCCTTGTTATTTATTTGTATTTAATTGTTTTATATGTATTTATCTTACCGTGTGATCCCATGTACTGTACTGCCCCCTCCCCTGTCCCCTCGTACTTTTCCCCTCCCCCCTGCCACGCCATGTCTGTGTTCCCTGTGTTCCCCCTCCCTTGCCTGGTTGCGCCTTGAAACACTTGTGTATAGGCGAGTTATGAATGCCATATCATATCATATTGTTACTTCAATTGCCTTGAATAAAAATAGTACAAAACCATGGACCCCTTCAGACTTTTAAACTCTACAAAATTGTTGACTGTTCTTCACTGTGTTTCACAGCATACAACATGATTTAGCAGCTAAATAATCTTATTAAAGAAATATACTTCATAAGCAAATGATTCACTTATATATGTTTCCCTATACTTTTCGATTTCCACAACACAGTATTATTAGCAAATTATCTCCAATGTCGTGTGCTGAATTCTCCAATCTTATCAACTTTAGCAAATGCTCAAATTCACTCCTTGATAATGTGCTGGATAAATCACTAATAGCAGTCTGTTTTTTTTTTTTTTTTTAGCAGATGTGGCATACCAGAAGATGTTCTTGGACCAGTAGACATGTTTTTCCTCGAGGAGTTTTCTTTAAATTAAAGAAAATGCCTTAGTGACCCTATTGTTTATAAGGGAAGCTACATACCTACTAAACTAACAGTGCTTGTCAATGTTTTATAGTGATAACTTTGAAAACAAAAATTTTGAAAGTCAAAATATCGAAAAAAAAATATTGAAAAAAAAAGTTGCATTTTTCTTAATTTGGTTTTTTATTCGAAATGGGGGGGGTTCTCCCCAACCCCCCTTTTTTAATTTTTTTTGTTTTACCCATTTTTTTTTATTCCCGGACCCCAAAATAAATATATAATAAAATAAAAAAAATCGATATTTTTTTTCTCGATATTGTTTCAACATTATTGTCTTTCGAATTTTTTTTCTTCGAAATTATGACTGACCGCCCTTGTCAATATTAGGCAAAATAATAAAGCTTATCTTCTGTCCAAATAACAACCTCTAATTTGGTCCTACCACTTAGGCAATATAGGTTACCCTCAATGGTCTTTATTATTCCGTCTCCCAATGTTCCCAGAAATCTCTCCTAAAACTAAGATGTAATAGGAGGCAGGTCTCCTAACTTCATCAGTTCCTGTCCATCTTGTCAAAGTTCCAAATGAAGAAAAAGTTTTTCTCACTGGTCATAGATGAAGGGATATCTCTTTTTTGTTTCTCCATCAACTATGTGGGTTTCTGCCCAAAAGATTCTAGCCTTGCTGGCTTCTCATTTCACCTCGGGATGATTCCTGCTGTATAAACTCTCAAGTTCCAAAAAAGTCAATTCTCTCAATGTAGATGAATGGATATTTTCTTAATCCTCCTCCGTCAGCTATGTGGATCTCTCAACATGAGATTCCAGTCTTGTTTGATTCTGGTTTCCAACTGGGATGATTCTTTATTTGCTTTATAGGGCCCCCTTGACTTCCTTTTACCCAGTTTCTCACTTGATTTGCAGGGGTATGGTTATCCGTTCCTAGTAAATCCTCCACCACCAAGTACATTCCTCTCTCCCAACACAATTCCAGTCTTGCCTAATTCCGGTTTCCCTTTGAGTTGATTTGTTACAAGATGTATAGGCCCTAGTGTCTCCCTTGATTCATAGAGGTATGTGTATCCCTTCCTAATATATGTCTCATAGCCCTGTTGTGCAGATTTGAGCCATTTGGTTGATTCTAGCCACTGAAGGTGTGTATGTCCATCTCCACCTCTAGACCTTGTTGCCCCTAGTATGGATCTAGATTCTTTGTTCCTTCTCCCATTCTCACAGTTTGGTCTCTGTGCCCCATTTACTGCAAGCAACCTGCACACCTTACAGGCCCAGCTTCAGCAAGGTGGCTTTGAGTCGGTGATACAAGAATTGAGGGAGCCTGCCGAGGAAAGAGATTGGCCACCAGCTTTCTGATTAGCAAAGCGCTTGACACACAAAGAGTTGGTGCCGGAGGAACATAAAGATATGGAGGGGGAGTATTTAGTGAGAGCCAGTTGTAGATATCATAGTCCCCGGCCCCAAACAGCCTTGTGGATGATGCAGAGGGATGTGAATTTGATGCTTGCAGCAACACGGGAGCCAGTGAGAGATTTTAGGGCTGGAGAGATGCGGTCCCTGGGATTGAGGCCAATGAATAATCGTGCAGCCCTATTCTTAATTAACTGGAGGGATCATAGAGAAGATGAGGGTAGATTAAGGAAAAGGCTATTGCAGTAGTCTAGCCTAGAGAGAACCAGAACTCTAGAGACATTGAGCTTCTGGGGGAAAGTGAGGAAAGGGAGAATTCCTTTGAGTAGGTGGAGTTGAAAGTGGGCCTATTTGGCAAGGTCTAGAATGTGAGGGAGGAAGGAAAGAGAGGAGTCGAAGATGACTCCAAGGTTTCTGGCTTCAGATGAAGGAGAAGGGGAGAGCCAAATAAATGTGATTGTCCGCTCAGGGTACATCAACGGTGTAGACAGTGATGTGTGTGTTTACAAAAGTCCACATTCTTGTAAATGTAGCATAGAAAAGTGATGCAACCAGTGTATTGATCATCCTTCAGTGTAGTCACCATTTGACATTGAGAGTTTATAGCTGCATTCTTTGTGTTGATATTTAAATTGATTCAATGTTTTCCATTTACCGAAAACATAGACCTTCTGTTCTGATAGGGAATGTAGTCTGTAAGGAATCAATTTGGGGGTCCCAGGTTCATAAAGGAACTTTCTTCAATAAATAAAACATTGCCAGCACCTGACTTGGGATGGGTGGGAAATTCCCCTAAACTAGTAATGGCCTGGTGAACACAAGCTCCGTCAGTATGCATAACATGTGTTCTAGTTTGGAGCTACTTCAGTTGACTGTCTATAGTTATAGGTTGCACAGGCAGATTAAACTATCGAATTTTACTTCTGAGGTATTATTGCAGCCTCTGTTATAGTGAGTCGATAGTTAGCCAGAGAGAGAGGAGTTCTGTAAAGCACTGCAAAATACACATATATACAAGCCACAGGTTTTAATTTTCCATGTCATTTTAACATGCTTTCATTTTTAGAAAAGCTACCTTTGACGATACCCGGTTACCCCCAAAATTAGATGTTGGTTTATACCATCCTCTGGTCTGCTGTCAATGTACTCAAGATGTGTTTGTTTGCACATATCTTTCTCATCACAAAACAAATAGGTTGACCATTTTCATGGTGCTAGGTGTCTATCTATAACATATGTTGTATTTATTCCCTCTGTATTTAAAGTTTGTATGGAGCATATATAGGAATATACATATAGATAGAACAATACCACATATACATACATGTTAAGTAGTGTTTTTAAGAATGTAATCAATCAAATTGAAACATGCTTGCTTAATTAGTTGACCGCTCACTCCACTTTAATTTAATTACTATTTATTCAGTATGTATAACGTGCTTTACTGCTTGCAATTTCCTGCAAAATGCTCTTATTAATTTAATGTATTTCCTTCCTCGCTCATGATAAAGTATTTTTTTTGCAGAAAAGACAAGCAGAACCTTGGGATTGAGTGAACTTTAATTTACAACTATCCCTAATTTATTACGCTTCAAAATGTGTTGTGCAAAATGGTGTTTAATGGAAACAGAGTCCCGTTAGGTAAAATATCGCACACAAATGTATTTACTTAGACAACCATTATAGGTTTACTGCACAAACATGTCCTACTTTTTGAGAATGATATTGTGAAGGTTACACATGTTCCAGAAGATTTCATAGGAGGAGACACTGGCCATTCCTCATTCTGACTCCTAGAGACAGAACTGTTTCCAGACAATATAGTGCCAAGGGCGAAACATTAGAATGTGACCCTGTACCACAAATCCTGCACCGACGTACTATCGCAACATAGTAAAGTGAAATCTTTGAAATAGAAACCCAAACTAGTTGTGCTAAATTGCAATTAACATGCTTCAAAGTAATACATAGACAGAGCAAGGTAGTCAACAGTAGGGCAAACAAATAAATCACTTTCAATATGTCACTTGTATATTGTCTGAAACGCAACCCCTCAGACTTGGCTGCAGCAAAGACTTAACTGATGAGTAATGCATTGTTTTAATGATGTGTGTCTAATTTGAAAGTAAAAATAGAGCCATTAGCCTCTCCTCGGTAAGTACAGAGCACAACTGTTTTTGATGAGTTTGTATTTAATGTAGCTCTATTCAACAATTGGCAACAGCAACTGCAAAGAAGACCTTCACGGCAGGCCACATATTAGGAAACAACCAACAATGCTTTGCTTAATTCATTGCATTAAGGGAAATGTGTGTACTCTCCACAGGCCATATTGTCCCTCTTTGTCAGTACTATGCAGTAGTCTAGAAAACTAAGAGTGGGGCCTTATTTATAGCTCCTGCTGCAAAATGAATCACTCAATTTGACTCCCAGTTATACCAGATAAGGCACAGTTAAATTGCTCGATATTACCAGTTTAAGACACTTTGTTTATGTGGTATGCTTGGATGTGAGCTCAATATGCAATTTAGGCAACTGACATCACATCTTTCTAGCTGTAGATGGTACACACATGCACTCACCCATGTTCGGCTTTCCAGGGCTAAATCTACAATCTCCTTTATACGAATCATACAATATCCAACGGGACATAGTGCACATCAATATGGACACATTTGCAGCAGGCGATGACTACAATTAAAAGCATTCGAAGCAATAGAAGTCTAAACCGACATTCGCTTGGTTTTACAAGTGTAAAATGGAGACTGAAACACACATGTGGAAAGCATGCAAGGTAAGTTCACCCGTGTTTAGATAGTGGTTCACACAACATTCATTTTCATGCACTCTTACAATCTCCGATAGCCGATCATGTGCTCTTCTTAAGAGAGATCCCAAAAACAATAGTCACTCCAACTTACATATTCACTACTTTGTTTGCATATATCCACCACTAGTCGCTCCACGTTTAAAATGATGCGCTGGTCACAGAAATATATATATATATATTTTAAAGGCTTTCATAAACCCTTTAAATATATTTTGACTCTCTTTGTATCTGGATTTTAAAGGGAAAACAGACAAATAGCAACCGAACTTGTATTTCCTCTGAACACCGGTTTGGAATAGATGGCCCTGCACACTCAAATAACCTGTTCCATTAGGCAGCCTCCCACTTGGTATGATACGAAAAACGGCCCTGCTTAGAGTGATTGAAGTGGAATGGAAACTGGGTAATGTTGGGACCCCAATGTTTATAATAGGTTTAGTCCCAAATAAACACTTAGGGAGGTCACATGAATTCACGCATGTAGTGTATGTGGGCACATTCAGCGTTCTACATAAGTGAAGCCATACATAATATCCCAGTGCTAAGCTTTACCCATCATGGTATTGTCTGCGTCCTCTTACCGTGAACAAATTACATGTGCACACATTTTTAAGGCCTGCGTATTTTTCTTTTTTTATTATTTTTTTATAAATGCCTAATGCATTGCATGAAATATTTACGATGTCGACAAGATTTGAGTGTTGTATGTTAATTGACACGTAGTATTGTTTGGCTGCACTCATTATTATTTCTCAACAACACAGATACTGGCTCAGCAATTGTACAGGCTTGTATAAGAAATACTTTCACATAAATCACACCCCACTAAACGGGTGGCACTTTTTTGTATTTTAAGAGGAATTGTCGTATGTTAACTGATCTATTAACATATGCATTAAAAGCCTTTGTCTGTCACATTGGGCATCACAGATTTGCCCAGTGTGGCAGTGGCCACCATTCCATCATTTGCTCCATAGGGCTAACACATTCAGCCATATATTTTGGGCGCTGACAGAAAAGGGTGCATTTTGAATTGCACTTTACCATGTCTCTGGGCTGCAGTAGATGTTCTCAGTAAATTGAATCCCTACACAGCTGTAAAACAAATGTATAATCCAGTATATGAAAAACCTCCAAATAAATCCCACAGAGCTAAATAGAGTGCCTCTGGGAGACAAGGGACCATTCTTTTCTACCCACATTTTGAGATCTTGGCTTATATGATGATATACAACGTACCTAGTGTTATCCCTTAGGACTCTGTGCTGAAACGCATTACTTCACAATAATGAGAAACATATTGCCATTCCTGAAGAATTGTGCTGGGTAAATGTATTATCTTTTTTACTTGCTCACACCTCTTGCTTATATGCTGTTACAGCGGAAAATACCACAGAGTGAAGCGACCAACAGCAATTCAAATAGTGACTTAATACTATGTCTGCTACCTACATTATTTCCTTGTTTTTATTTGACATTTTTGGTGTTGAATGTTTATAATATAAAATCTATACTACAATTGAATGACAATCAGAAATGCCTCAGTCTTTAAGGCGAACGTTCTTACATATGTATGTTTGGAGGTTCTGCAAACCTAGCTGTGAAGACCCGGGGTGCTCTACAAAGAGGGAATAGATTTTAAAAAAGTGTACAATAATATGGATAGAATTATAGACTGTCATGTGGAAGGACAAGGACAGAGAGGGTACAGAAGCACGGTATAATGAAAAGGAAAGGAAAGGCTGACCCGTTCTTAATGAATTTGATGGTGAATCCCAATGTTCCCATTAAAGCTATAGGGTCTGATCAGCAAAATAGTTCAACAATGGCGCAATTCCATTAAAGACCACTTTGTAAATCGGGCCAAAATAGTCCTGTGAGTGTTTCGGTTTCCAGAAATGATTCCTTTGCCTTACGTCTTCTGCTATGCGATTTGCAATGGAGACAAAGTGTGTTTACGGTTTACATGTAAGCAGCAGCAGGTGATTTTTTGTTTACTTTTTATTAGGGAGAGTAAATGTGTCCACCTAATTTGAGAGAGTGCAAAAACAAAGGGGCCATACAAATAAGTAAAAAAGAACACATTGAACCATGAAAATCTTGTCTCAGATCACCCATGAAGCTGATGTGAAGACTGAACATGCTTCCTTAGACATTGCATTTCACCCAGTGCTCGTTGAGCAATTTGTGCCATGTATAGGTGTGCTTCTGTGAACGAAATTGTATTCAAGGTGCTCACCTCTATGGCACCCTATGTTGGTCCTCTCCTAACAAAAAATTGCCCTTGAATACTGTGCCACTCTGTAACGGAAAATACCATAACACAAATGGACAATATATCATTTTATAGTAAGGGCCCAATCCTAAATGTCAGCCAAAGCATTTTCATTTTGGGATAACGTCTATAAAATGATTGTATTTTATATATTCTTTTTGTCTTGACTGGTATATCTTCTACTATCCAAAAGCCTCTTTCTGGAGGTGCCCCTAGACCCCGCTGGTCTCTCTTTGTCTCCCGATCCTTTGTTGTTCTTCCCCGCCCTCCCTCCTCCCACCCCGGCCTTCACCGTGATTGGCCAGTGCCGTGGCCCTGCTGCCTGTAGCAGCTAATGGTGCTCCATGCTCACCTTTTCCGCCTGGCTTAACGTGAGACCACTGCTGCAGCTGCCCTCCTGTGCTGGTGAGCCCCTCTTGGGGATTTTGTGTTATTCTGGGCTGATTGCTTTTGTTGCAGGTGGCCCTAGGCCCTGTTCGTCTCTCTCCTTCCCTCCCTGATCCATTGTTGTTCTTCCCCACCCTCCCTCCCTCCTCCCAGTCCACCTTCCACTGTGATTGGCCAGTGCCAGTGCCTTATCTTACTGATCCCTCTGCTTGGCAGCCCCTACCATAGCGGCTCCTGTTGTGTGTGCAGGTGTCCGCAAGGGACGCCAGTTGCCAGTCAATCTACCAGGATAGTACACAGTCTTCCCTGCCTACCCCCCTTCCAGCTTCAGTCTCTTAAACTCAGGTTTTGTCCTCCTATTTGTATAATATGTACTGTATCAGTATTTAAAATTGCATTGTGAAACCTAGGCCTTTTCTCCCTCCATTCAGGATTCTCAAACTTAGGTGTGTTTTTTCCCCGCTGTTTTTATAATATGCACTGCATCAGTATTTAAAATTGCATTGGAAACCTAGGTATTTTCTCCCTCCATTCGGGATTCTCAAACTGGGTGTGTTTTCTCTCCTGTCTTAAAAATATGTGCATGTTGTGAGCTCTATAATCCTGAGTGTTGTCATCTTGTCGCATTGTTCAACCTGCTTGCCACTCGCTGTCTTGTCTGCCTACTCTGGTGTCGTTCTCAAATGTTTCTCCCTCTCCTTTCCACCTCTCTTCTCTACCACCTACTCAATGGTGCTCTCTGTCTCCCCTATCTTTTCTAACTGCTTCTCTATTGACTATCCTGCTCTCCTCACTAAATCTGGTAGGAAGAAGTTTAAAGGATATCCTGGTCTCCAACCCAGGCATCCCTATTGCTGATACCAGTGCTTCGGCCAAGGAAAATCTCACCGACATCCTTTGTTGTTCCTTTGCCAGACCTATACACCCCTCATATGGTCTCTGTGCTCTCTCCTTTCTCCTCTTCTCTCATTAATGGTGGCACCCGTTGGGACGCCCTCCTGGCCTCCTTTCACTCCTCCAAGGTCATCATTAATGTTTACTCGAATGGGACCGTCTTGGTCCAAGGCCCTCAGGCCAACCTTCACCTCTTTGATAGATGCTTCCCGCGCCCCATCAATTTCCTTTCTTCTCCTGCTGTCCCCTCTCCCCCTTCCTCAGCTACCTCGCCTCCCCCTTCTGCCTCCTCCTGGTATGATACCTTATCCCTCCCTCTCTGCCTCCTCTCGGGCTTCCTCTACACTTCCAAAGGGCATACCTCTGATCTGTACCCCTCCTCGGAAGTCCTTAAAGGATGGCAACCTTCTCCATATTGCCACTCTTAACTCTCGCTCTGCTGTCAAACACTCCTCTGACATCTGCCGCCTTCTGGAAGAATTTGACCTTGATGTCCTCGGTCTCACCGAGACATGGTTCATGGCCAGCTCTGTCACTAGCTTTGACACGCTTCTACCTGACAGCTACAAGACCCTCTCATGCCAAGTCCAACCGCTCTATAGGGGGTGTAGCTCTGATCTTCCCAGAGTGGATTCCTGCCTCTGTCACTTCTACACAGGCCTACTCCTCTTTTGAATGCCTCGTCTGTAGGTTCTCTGTCTCCCCTAGCGATTCCCTCACTGTGGCTACTATCTATCAGCCACCTGGTCAGATCTCCTCCTTTGTCTCTGAGTGGGCGGACCTCTCCTCCTCACTCCTGGCCTCGACTACTCAACTCCTCCTTCTTGGAGACTTCAACATCCACCTGGATGCCTCCAGTCCTCCCTCTGGACTCTTTCGTGACCTCTGCTACTCTCTCTCACTCACTATTCTCCCCTCTGGCCCGAACCACTCTGCAGGGCACACTCTGGAGTTTCTTATCTCCTCTGACCTTCCCCTCTCTGTCCCCCTCTCCACTCCGCTCTCCTGGAGTGCTCATTTTCTCCTATCCTCCCACCTCACCCTCCCTACCCCTCAGGCCAAGCCACCTCCATCACTGCCACCCACCTTCTCGGTCATCTGACCCATGAAGCGTGTTTCAGTTGAGGTGTTTGTCACCACCTTCTCAAACCCTCCTCCCCCTTTGGCTGACTCTCACCATGACACAGCCCTCTCCATTCTCCACTCTTCTATATCCGATACTCTTGATATCCTTGCCCCTTTCATGAGAATCCGCATGAAGCCCAAAGCCAAGTGTAACTCCTGGTATGATTCAGATCTCGCCACCCTAAAATGCATGAGCAGGGTGGGCGAGAGGAAATGGCATGCTTCATGTTCATCCTCTGACAAACTAGCCTGCCGCTAGCTGCAAAGGCAATACCGGCTCTCTGTCCTCACCAAGAAGAGAGCTCATATCCAATCCCGCATCTCTGCGGCATCTAACAACTCGGCAGAACGCTTTAAAATCTGTAAGGTACTGGCCAATCCTGCCGCAGTCTCTACCTCTCCTGTACCTTCCCAGGCCCTCTGCATGGCATTGACCTCTCACTTCATTTCTAAAACTCAGGACATCCTGTCCTCGCTCTCCTCTTATCACCTCCCTCCCTCCATTCCCTGCTCCTCCTCTGGCCCTCCTGCAGGCACCCCCCCACTCCTTCTCTGCCTTTCCCCTTTTCTCTGCAGACAAGGTTTCTAGACAAGTCCGATCTATGAAAGTCTCGGCAAAACAGGTTCCCCCCTGTTCCTCCTAAACTATCAAGGACCATATTGACTCCCTGGCTCTTGCCTTGGCTGATTTCTGCAATCACTCCTTCGCCACTGGAGTCTTCCCATCCCCCCTGAAGTACTCCCTTGTGCACCCTCTTCTTAAGAAACCCTCTGCCGACCCCTCCTGCCCGGCTAACTATCGCCCAATCTCCATCACTCCCTTCATGGGCAAGCTCCTGGAGAAACTGGCCATCTCCCAGCTTAATCTCCACATCAAATCTGTTGGTTGTCTTCATGACCATCAGTCTGGCTTCAGAGCTGCCAGAAGCATGGGAACTGCTCTCTTGAACATCTGTGAAGACCTGCTCTCCAACCTCGACTCCAACACCCCGTGTGTCCTCATCTTGCTTGATCTCTCTTCTGCCATTGACACTGTCAACCATACATCCTGCTCAACCGTCTCTGAGATAACCTGGGCATCACTGGTCAGGCTCTGGCGTGGTTGACCTCTTTCCGCTCCGATCGACCCTCCCAGGTCCAACTCGGGTCCTTCCTCTCTGATATCTTTTTCATTACCTGTGTTGTCCCCCAGGGATCTAACATCTCTCCCTGGCTTTTCAACCAATACCTGGCACTCCTTGCCCACCTCATCGCCACTCTCTGCCCCAACTTTCAGTGCTATGTGGATGATACTCAGCACATTTTCAGGCTACCCTCGGCCTCCTCCTCTCCTTCCCTCACTTCTGACTGTCTGTCTGCTATCCAGGAGTGGTGTGCCGCCAATGACCTCTGTCTTAATGCCATTAAGACTGAGATTTTAATCATTGGCACGTCCACTCCCTCCTTCCCTGCAGCTCTCTGGCTGGCCTCTCTTGGCCCTCTTCCTGCTCCCACCTGCAAGGCTAAAAACCTCGGGGTTATCTTTGACTCCACTCTCTCCTTCTATCCTCACACCTCTGATGTCTCTAAGAAGCCACACTACCAACTGTACCTCCTCAGAGGTATTCTTCCTTTCCTCTCCTTCCCCCAGAAGCTCACCATCTCCAGAGCCCTGGTTTTCTCTAAATTGGACTATTGCAACAGCCTTTATCTAAATCTGCCTGCCTCTACACTCCGCCCTCTGCAACTTATCCAGAACAGGACTGCAAGACTTGTCCTTGGCCTCAAGCCCAGGGATTGTATCTCTCCAAGACTGAAATCTCTGCACTGGCTGCCAGTGGCTGAAAGGATTAAGTTCAATACCCTCTGCATAGTCCACAAGGCCTTCTGGGGCCTGGGGCCGCAATAACTTGAACTCTCTCTTCCCAAATATTTTCCTTCTCGAGCTCTTTGCTCATCCGCCTCCAACTCCCTCAGGGTCTGTCACTTCTCCAAGCAACGAGCTGGTGGTAGATCTCTCTCCTCTGCATGGACCTCCCTCTGGAACAGCCTTCCTGCCTCCCTGAAACATGAGGAGAACCATCTCTGGTTCTGGAAGCACCTCAAAACCTTCCTCTTTGCTTCTGTTCTCTCTCCCCCTTTCCCCTGCTGAATTCCTGGCTGAAACTGCACTGGCTACCTGGCCACCCTTTGTGACCTTGGGCCATTTGCACACCTGCACTGCCTCCCTGGCAACCCCCACACCTGGGGACTGTATTCTGCATCCCTACAGTCCCCCACCAGCACTTATGTCTGCTCTTACCTTGCACTTGATAGCATCCGGCCATTTATTTATCTTATTTATTCTATTATCCCATGTACTGCACTTTCCCCTATCTTATGTACTGCACTTTCTCCTCTCCCTTCCCCCTCACACTTTTCCCTTTCCCCCTTCCCATGTACTTGCGTGATCTGAATGACACCTGGCCTAGTTAGATCGTTGTCTGTCTTCCCTCTGTTCCCCCTCCCTTGCCTCGTCGCACCTCGAAACACTTGTGTATTGGCGCGTTATAAATGCCATATCATATCATACCAGATTAGCAAATCCACCACATTGAGATCTAAAGGTAACTCAGAATGTATAACACTTGCTTCCAGCTGTGAATACTCAGGTTTCAGTGCAATGAATTAACAGGAAAGTGTAAAGAAGAGTTTGCCTTTTGTTCAATGCCGTCATTACAGTAAACTATGTTTTTTTTATTCAGAGTTTATTTTTTTTTCTGTTTGTGGGGCATACGTTGCAATGAATTGGCTTCTGCCCTGTAGGAAAACACGGATGATTAGAGGCTAAACCATCTACAAACTAAGAGCCAACACCATCATAAGGATACAATAGGCACAGGAAAGGCCGAGGGAAAGGTTTAATCTCAAGAGGTTTGTGAATGTGAAACAGTAGCAACCAAAACAGCAAATTATAGCAATGCACAATAAGGAATGCCAAATGAAAGTTTGTTAATACATGTATATACTTTTATTAAACACACCATGTGCAATAATTACAAAATACAAAAAATAAAAACATTACAAAAACCCACCCCTCTAGAAATAATACATAATATGCAAGATTGCAAGATGCTGCTCTCTAGGTGATGAGACATGAGAAGAGGCAAAGAAAAACAAAATATTCAGATAGGATATGCCCTTTAGTTTCCAATAGGGAATAATGTGACCTCGCCAGTTTCTAGGTCCCAAAAATGGACCTGTCGGTTGGGATGGGGGGAGGGAGATAGCAGGCAATCATGTGTCTTCCAGTGTTTTGGCGGTTCAACAACGGAATATTGGGCATATCTAGGGGTAACAGCTGCTATCCCTTGGAAACGTCTCAGTCCCCCTGTCACTGCCTCTACAACCACTAACCTCCTGGCCTCACACTAAGCTGTAAAGCAGTGATACATTTCTTTGTGAAGAAACACTGCTTGCCAGAAATAAATCACTGGTTTCAACACTCTTAAATATGGTAAGTCGTATGAAACTTTTTATGACTTATTGTACAGCGGGAGCTGCCATCACAAGGTATTCCTGAGGAGTAAAGGTTTGTCGATTTGTATAATGAAACAACATATTTTCCAATAACACTGTTCATGACATCTTCTGAATTATTAGTGTGTGGAGGTAGCAGCATTCCTATGTGTGCGGTGTGTGTGTGTGTGTGTGAGTGTGTGCATGTGTGTTGGTGATGAACCTCTGTGTTTTCAGTTTCATGTATTTTAATGTTTCATGTCTTGAGTGGCATTTTATCGTAAACTGTGAAAAGCAGTTAATTCTGTTTTTATGACACGCTCAGGGATGGATTGGGATGGCTCGGTAAATTCCTTGATTACCACTATTTGTGCTACCCTTCATCCCACATCACAATACATCCATCTTCTTTTAGAAAATAATGCTTCAATAAAGGTTTACTTCATATTTTCAGATTCGTTTAGAATGTGGTTTGGTTCTTTACATGTCCATTTTATTAAACGCAAGCAACTGTGCCTGCACACGAAGGAACACAATGCAGCACTCTAAAAAGTGTGCTGGTGGAAACTTTAAGATGGGTTGGTAGGAGATGTGGTATACTTAGCAAATTGTAGAAACATATGTGATCCTGGGCAAATCACGTCTATATTGGATATCACCAAAAGTAATGCAGTTAGGTTTTCTCTATGATAAACAATCATACAATCTATAACACGTATCTGAAATGTAAAGGATAACTTGCCATAGTGTGGCAGTAATTTGGTTATTCAGTGTGTATTTGGCAATGGTATTAAGCCTGGACTTGAGAGGACGTAGCTTCCCTATGGTAAATATACTTGACATGCATATGAGGTTTCACCTCGTATACGATGACACTATTGGTTATCTGAGGTTCAACTTAGCATTTCAAAGCAGTTCCTGACATGTGAGGCAATATTTAGCATATTATGGTTATTTCTACTTTGTGAGGCTCTATCAGATATATTATAGCCCTCATTATGCGTCTGCCGGCCGGTTACCGGCAGACTCACACTACCGTTTCGGCCACCTGATATCCCGGTAATACCGAGATATTACTGCCGCCAGAAAGCCACTAAGCTCCCAATCCTGTGGAGTCTCATAGGACTCCACGGTAATGGGAACCCTGAAGCACCGGCACCATTACCCATGGTGCCGGTGCTTCATTGAAAAATCTGCTGGTGGGCCCAGAACTACCAGCAGGTCAGGCCTGCCAGTAGTTCACAGCCCCACAGCCCCTACCGTTAGACTTGTAGTTTGCCAGTGCGGAAAGGGTGCTGTTAACCATTGAAATGAGGGCCTATGTCAGTGAATGGCCATTTGAGGCAGTCCTGGCATCAGAACGTTGTGGTACTAGTCTATAAAGGCTCTGCTGGGTGTGCCCCCAGCGTATCATTACTGTACCCATTACATATTGGGACAGCACCATTGTTTATATATAATTGAAACCTAAACTAGAATTGTCTATGCTATAGTACTATTTGTGATTTGATGAATGGTGCACTTACTGAATATGCTCTGTTTTCCAATGTTTAAGTGTGATGTCATAAGTGCAAAAGATCGCAAGGCATCTGTGTTTGTGATGTTGTCAGGGTCCATTTACTTACTGTGACAGCATTTTGGCATTCTGTTATTGAATTCCTTTTATTAACTCTATATTGGCCATGTTTTATAACAATATAATACATCAGGTTTGATTGGGACATCTGGTCGGATCTCCTAACTAGTGCAAGCAAGAAAAACATATTAATAATCCTACAAATTCAATGGGGAACAACAGATGTTGCTAACCAATGCTAGTCTTACTGGAAACTGACAAACACGTCCAGAGAGACCTATAGGCTCGAATTTAGAAATTACACTCCACTGCAGCTTGGAGGAAAGTAGTGTTCCCTGGCGTGGTATCAGGGAATATAATGGTTCATGTAAGTGACAGGTTCATAACACAATTCAGGTTCATAGCACAAATACTGCTCTCTTTACCAAAAACAGAAAGTAGCCTATTAATATCAGAAATTAGAGACACGGTGCACTAGGGACACGCGATGTAAACAGTTTAAACGTCTGGGAGAATAGTTAAAGGGCAAGTTTACCCAATTGGTTACACTCAGAGTAAAGACTTTCCCTTAAAACAGTTGCAGGGAATATACTGTTGTTTGAATGTTGGGACTTGCATAAAAAACACAAGTTCCTTTACAGAACATACACCATCCTGGACCATGAGTAATGCAAACTCACGACATCATCATCTCTGTTGGATAGATGGATTTCGGCTGGAGCAGTGGACACTGTCTACCATCTTAACAAAAAGGTTCAGTGATAACAAAATTTGAATCAGTGGTTATAATGAGTAATGGGATGACCATGGATTTTGTAGCTCTAGAATAAATGCAGGAGCAAAAATGCACTTTTGTGGACTGTTGTTATAGGCCTGTAGTGCTGTCCCTAAAAGCTGATAGTCCAGCTACCAGCCACATTTGAGACAAAGACACATGGAAATGCTCATAGGGCACTTGCAAGTCCACCCATCCAAGGATACACTTCAAAACCAGGATCACCATATGGAATCCACTATTGTTGAACAACCGATGCCCAATTAACCTTGTTTTAACTCTCTTCAGATCGTTGAGTTCTGAAAAAACTGTAATTTGTACCCTCTTTAACTAACACAGCTGCAATTGCATGTTCATGCATTGCAGGTCTTTGACCTGTGTTTCTGAACCTTCTAAAAAGGATGCTGCAGAGCAAATACTGTCCAGAGAAGACAAAAAAGCAAGATGACAGACGGCAATTCAGGAAGATGGTTCAGTAAATGGTGTTTGAGGGTCAGTGAAGGGCAGTGTCTTGGAATGAAAAGGGGAGTTTGGATTTTACCAAGGACGTTCTGGGTAGGGTGGCATGTGGGAGAGGAGACATCAAAGACAAGACATAGTTGGAGAGGGATGACAGCATGGCAAGAAGATGGTTGGTACAGACGTGTGGGGTTAAACCTTTAGATGGAGGCAAAATTCCACCTATACGAGGCTGCTTCAATGCTGTGTAAAAAGGCAGTCATTTTGTAGATGCAGACTCTCATGGGTGTGATATTGAATTGGAAACACAGAACAACAAGGCCATATCCCTTGCCTCACCATTGCATCCCAGTTCCCATCACAGCAGAGAACATGCATAAGCCCCACATCAGTTGTGTCTGTGAACCAATTAGACAGGAATGTGTGTGTAGTTGAAGATGTGACGGGCTGTAGCCCAGTATCTAGGTCCTATTCATTGAGCGAAGTTAGAGCTCCTCAGATGCCAAAACATGAGCCAAGATTTAAGACTCTGGCACTCCCCAGAATGATTGTCACTCTATTTGAGCTACCAGACATGCAGGAAAATAAGCCTTAAAGACTGGATTGATTAGTGGGACACTAGGTTTACTCTTGCGGAGGGCAACTGATAAAGGGGAAAGTGGAGAACAACATGATATATAATGTGTACCACAGAGATCTAAGCGTGATGCCAACACAGTGGGGAGGGCATGATGGGGGTGCCAATGTGGGATGAGAAAAGGGATGCTTTGTTCACAAAGACCAGGCGGACCTCAAAAATACCCAATGAGTTCACGCAGATAACCAGTTACCTGTCACGTGGTATGGATCGAAGGTAGGGCGGTGCCAATTGAAATTAACTAATTTCCTTATAGTATTCCAAGATGATCAAAGTTGTCACTCGCGTGTGGTGAATATGAGTGACAAGACAGCTGAACCAATTGGCGGATGGGCCATACGTAATCATTAGCATGTATATAAGTGGCAGCCAATCAGAGTGGAGGATTAACATTATATATCGAGTGCATCATGAATGATGATTTTTGTGTTTATAATCTGTTTATAATCTGAATTTTGTATGAAAGATGTCAGAGCTCTTCGGCAGTGGATTTGTAATACCATGTCACCTTTTTCTTTTATATACAAAATAAAGACCTTGGCTTTCTTGAAAAAGGGTACACCTAGCCTTTTTCATTAGCGGGTCGAATTTCCTTGTTCTGATCATGGGGCGTTGACCTACATTGGTATAGACCACTCTCCACTCAGCCTTCACACAAATCTTCTAGGATTAACCTTGAGCTGAGTCCTGTCATCTCTAATTCAATTGTATCTGGAAATTAAATAGGAATGAGACCAATTCTTGAAACCTATTTTGCAAATGTAGCGATTAAGCTTGTTTATTTATTTATTTATTTGTATTTGTAAAGCACACTTACAGCACACAGGCATCGAGGCGCTGTTGCAAAAATTGTCTTATTTGCACATATTTATCTTAGTTACGTGGGTATGCTTGGCTCATGGTTACAGTGAGCATGAACGTGCAAAAGCATTGTTGCGTATGGAGATCTTAATACAGTAAACATGATTTAGCTCTTGGATACAGTGAGTGTGATATATTTCTAGTGTACAGAACAGCAATAGGCTGATATGACAAAACAGCCACATTGATGGGGTGAGGCCCTAGGTGAACAGCAGTGTTTTGATTACTTTCCTAAAAGCAAGGTGTGATTCAACCTTTCTGGCTTGGGGAGGGAGGGCATTCCAGTGTGTTGCTGCCAGTACTGGAAATCTGGATCCTCCTGCTTGCATTCTCTTAGTTTTAGGAAGAGAGATCATGTTTGCATAGGCCATTCTAGTGGGTCTGGTGGGTTCCTGCTTAACAACTCTTTGAGCTACCTATAGGGGTGCATGGTTGTTAACACACTTGTGTTTTAGAGCAAGGGCTTTAAAGACTACCCTTTCTTTAATGGGGAGCCAGTGAGCTTGCTTTCTGGTCTCAGAAATGTGTTCCCTTTTAGAGATGCCAATAGCTGCCCTAAGGGCGTAATTCTGGACTATCTTCAGTTTGGAGATGTTTTTGTTGGAAGTCCCTAGTAAGAGGGCATTACAGTAGTCAAATCTGGATCCGATTATGGCTCTTGCAAGGGTGAGGCACTTGGTCTTCGAGAGATATGGTCTGGCAGCATTGATTAGTTTGGAGTGATAAGCGGAGGTCGAGGCAATGGCATTGACCTGCCTATTCATCGAGAGGTCCGAGTCCAGGTAGACAGCCAATGTCTTTACAGCTTGTGATACTGGGATTGACGAGTGGTCATTTGTAAAGGAGCTGTATTGTTTGTCCATTTTCTTGAGTGTGGCCGGTGATCCTATTATCAGAAGCTAGGTTTTATCCCCATTGAGGCATAACCAGTTCTCGGCCATCCAATTCTAGACAGTGGAATAGATGGACTCGATGGCGGCCGGTGTCAGGCATCTTGAAAAAATGGTTGATTGATTAACTTGGATATTTTCAGGCTGTGAAATTTCGATATGATTTGGAAATGTTCTAATTTATTTAACTGAATCCTTCAATTAGGAAGGTAATGTTGACACATATTTGCAGTAGTAATGAGGAAATGAGTCTTTGTAGATCATCACTGTAATCAATGCACGCAGGCTGCAGGATGCATAGGTGGTCATTTACCACTGACTGTGTCACATGACTGTTTGAGAATGCAGTTGTAAGAATCTAGATTAAGCTCTTGATTGAGAAACTGCACTCTCACACGCATGAACGTTTTTAACTGAAGCACCATGGTAAAATGAAAGCAAAAGAAGAACTAAATATGCATCTCTTACACAAGCATGTTGTACTGTTCTCCTCCAGAAGTTGATCGTCAGCACAGGCACATACTCTGCCTCCAGGAATCGCCAGACACAGGGAACTGCAGCCACCATTGTTTCCTCTGCAAGCATTGTCTCCTGCAACATAAAGAAAAAACAACCTGCATGAAATTCCTAATGCTTAGTAATTACATGTGTGCCTATGAATGCATTTGAAAGTCCCTCTATTTGGAAGTTATGAAGTTTAAAGCATGCACTAATCAGAGACACATAGTTAAATAAAATGGTGTAGTGCTTACTTAATTCACTTAATGTTTCAAACTGAAACCCGATATTCCTATTTTTTCTCACCCTAATTAAGAGGAAAAAATTGGGTTACAACATAATGTGACATGAACCCTCCTCCCGGTGCTTGCCGATTCCTTTAAAAAACCTAATCGTTTTTAGAGGGTGTTTTTAAAAAGTGGCTCAATTTTCTAATTACACTATCGCACTAAGACCAATTTAGCAGATCATTAAGGCAAACATAAAGTAGAAGAAGTACTATGAAGACGTGTCATTCCTGTCCATTTATCTGCTGCTGAAAATGTTCAGGAAAAGTGTGCTGTTATAAATCATTTCCACGTTTAAAAGTATTCATAGAGAATCAGGATAGAAAAAACATCTTGCCTTAATAATGGGAACTATGAGGAAAAAACGGTTTGCACAAATCAATCATTAAAATGCGCACTTCAGACTCCAATGTCACACCAATCCAACTTGCACACTTTGGCTGTCTATAAAGTGTTGTCTTTCAAAGGTATAAACAGAGTGTGGCTATACCTGCACTTTGACGCAGAGTGTATGCCTTAGCTCTGTCAGGTCATCTAGGGGGCACAAGGTTTATGAGGTGTAGGCCCACACAGTCATGAAATTCTGGCGATACCACTAGTGCCTTCCTGCTTAGCACACACGCTCTACCATTTAAAAAAATATATTTCTCCTGCAAACAGAACATTTTTGAACGTTTTGAAAATGTTGACATTATTTCAAGCATCAGCGTTTCCACTTGCAGTATTAATCCCCTTCCTCTCCTCCCTGCCTATCTCACTCTAAAGCAACAATAGAGCGTTAGCCCAACCCTTGTGCAGAACTTTAATTTCATTTCACACTTCTACGAAATATGTTTTTTAATAAGTGCCAAGGACGAGTATGCTTGTCCTTTTTGCATAGACTTGCAAAATAGCCTGGCACCTAAGGGGTTAAACATCTGCAATTTATTTAAAATCTGAGTAAAAAATGATGATGTTGACTGATCTGAAAAAAAGAGAAAACCTTCTTTTTAACAAATTGTGGTTTGATGATTTTGAACCTAAGTCTTCAGTTGTCTCTTTTGGCAACAACGCGATTTTCCATTTACCTTAAAAGAGGCACAGTTTGAAAGAAGTGGCTCATAATATCACAGTGAATCACTGAGCCTGCCCTTTCCTGATTCAAATCTGCTACGCTCTGAACCTGTTGATAACGTTTCCGGTATCATATTTGCATGAGTGATATGGGCCAAATATTAGCATATTTCATTGTTTATGTATTTATTTTTGCTCAGATATTATTTGATGTGATGTTGTTCCAAAAGTAGTCATTGAAAATGCCACCACCTCATAGCGCAGCTGTAATTTTATCTTTAGCAATTTAACAAGATTAGAATTCTCTCTCTCTCTCTCTCTCTCTCTCTCTCTCTCTCTCTCTCTCTCTCTCTCTCTCTCTCTCTCTTTCTCTCTCTCTCTCTCTCTCTCTCTCTCTCTCTCTCTTTCTCTCTCTCTCTCCCTCTCTCTCTCAGAACCATGATTATCTGCACTGAAAGAGGAGTGCCAAGAAAGGGTTGACTCTCTGCAAGACAGCGGCACCCAATAGGAATTGGTACAGATTATCAGCTACTCTTTTAACAACGTGAATCCTAATTCACCATCAAGACCGTAAAGTACATCATATTTCAAGCTAACTTGCACACAAGGCTCAAGTTGAAGGACCACCCACTTTTTTCAGAGGGTGGACTCAGTCCCTCCCAGCCAAAATGAGAAACATTGAATGTCCTCTTTGAATTTATGAATCAAATCCGACCTCGGGGATCGAACCACAGTCATCAGGTTTGCCGGCCAGACACCACTGCACTATATAACCTGATGAAAAATGACACACAACTAAAGGTGAAATGTTGCATTTCGGTACTGCAAGTTCCAGGGGACGCATTTGTATTGGTTCCTGGAGTTTAAACCATGCAAACCTTTTAACGTTTTCAACAAAACACTATTAGAAGAAATATCCTCTCTAGGTTTTATGTGTGTGTTGATTTTATGAAAGGCAAATGCCATTCGTCCTGTGCAATTTTGCTGCTTATGCAAAGCCAATTTAATGAAACGTGCGTAGTTCACCTTCATATACTAATTCCTGATGATGTCACATCCCATTGCATTTGTTGATGAGTCCCCCAGTGTAATTTTTAGCACTTGACCACCGCTTGCACATACCCATACAACAACAATCATATAAATGTATCTATCACGCATCGAACATTTAAAGGGCTATTAAACAACCGGTATTATAAAATGTAGCAACAGTCTCTAAGCATTCCTGGGCCATTTATATTAAGAGTGGTTCAAAGGTGTAATCGAGGTATGCGTGCTGAACGGGTAGTTCAAGATGTGTTAGGAGCTTACATTCTTGATAGATGTGTATACTCCTAGAACATGTGTTGGATTAGCCTGAAGGAAAATAGCGATGAAAATAACTTTGTCAGGCTCATAGCAGATGCAGTAGATATCAGTCACATTAACATGCAACGCTGATCCGCAAGTACTCACAGCTGCCCAGCAATGCATTCCACACACAGGTGTGCTTATTATGTTATGCTGCAGTTTTCAGATCTTACTGATCAAAGTGGTTTTGCCTACATTGTAGTGACCTTGAAGCAGCCTACCTGTGCTGGGGCATTCTATGAGACTGATTCACAGAAACATGTATAATGGTGCAATCCCATTGGAAGATACTCTGTGAATCAGGCCCTCTGGCTCATGCCTGTCTAGGGTGAAGCAAGAAGGAGATCCTACAGCCAAGGCTATGTGAACCACCCATGGAGCAGGTTTGTCTGACAGAGATTCAAATGTTTCACTATCAAAGGCTCTTTATGCAAGTGAGTACAGTAGGACTGAAGCACAACTAGATTGAGAATCAAACGTTAAAACGCATAATTTGCTCAAATGCATGCTGCACCCTCAGTTCCTGATTCCGATGGTGGCAGTAATCTCAGAAGAAAGTGTTTTAAACGGCAGCATTCCCTACACCAAAAAATAAGATCACATACCAACCTAGTCTAATGGAGTGACAGACGTTTGTGTGTGGTCCATCTGAAAACCTGGCCACACACTGCATACGTCTGTGCATGTGCTCCTCTCATACTGCATGTACATAGTCACACACCTGGTACCGTCCTGGTGCACACCCACCCCACCCTAGCTGAACACCAATTGAATGAAGGTAGCAGTAAAATTGCAAAAATGCTAACTTACACTGTCCTCTGTATTGCATATGAAGCAGAATTAAAAGTCCTTCTGCTTTGCCAGGAATTCCATCACTTTAAGTTCAGGAGCAATTAACCTTAGAAAACATTTCTTTCATTTATTTTTATTGTTTGTTGGTTAAATCAAAATGTTCAACCTTAACAATGCATTCAATATAAGCTCCATATAAATGCATACATCAGATTTACTAAACCACACAACACAGCCTCTTAAACCAGTAGAACATGAAATACGTGTAAACATCGGATAAAAGATAGAGGAATATAAAATAATAACATAGACCAACACCTTAAAACATTATTCTCCTTTTTAAGCAGCTATACATTGTACAGAATGACACATAAGGCCTCATTAGTCAGCAGAATGGGTTAACAGGGATCCATGGATGCAGACCTGTTATTCCCATTCCACCTGATTACGTGGTCCCCCCTCGCGGGACCCGGTAACGACGCCTGGTAATCGGCCCGTTTTTAGCTCCCTTTCCCATTCCCATTGAGCCCTATGGGGAAGGTCCGGGCCCGGGTTCCCCAAGGGAGGAATTACCGCCAAACCCGTAATGAGGCCCATAGAGTAAGAATCAATGCTGGCAGTTCCATAGGCCCAGAGGTAGTTAGATACTACATATTATAGATGACTTCAATTCCAAAGTGCATTTACATTACTATTTACAGTATAGATTTATTTTAATGAATATGCTTGATATTCAAAATTTAAAAAAATGATTTATAGGGCCTCATTACACGGAATGCGGTAAGGGTTAACGGTCACCGGTAATGGTACCGGTGACCGTTAACCCTTACCGCCTTACTACGAGGTCACTTTGCGGATAGGTACTTTAACGCCTGCTGTTTAGCAGGTGCTAAAAACCAACCCGCAAAGGGACCAGGGTGCTAATTACGGTACCGCAATTTGCGGCACCGTAATTAGCGCCTTCCCCATTCCCATAGAGCCCTATGGGGCAAAAATGGGAATGGGGAAGGGCAATGGGGGAAGGGGGAATTACCGCCCCGCCAACCATGGAATAGGGCGGTAATTCCCCTTTCCACCAAGGCGGTGCCAGTATTTTACTGGCATGGACCAAGGTGCTAATAGCACCTTGGTCCTCCGTCTACTGTGTAATGAGGCCCATAGTCTAAATTTAACATACACTGCTTTAGATAAGTGTAATGTATTAGCAACTACTCAAGTCTGTCCATGTGTGATCTCTTTTTCCTCCAATGCAAACTATGTAAGAAGTTTATCACTGTGATAGCGACGGATGTGGGATATGCTCTCAAGCACTTAACCCAAAACAATTCAGTCAATAGTGTTGTCTCCTTGAGCAAATCGTTTTTTTAAAATGCATTAATCTTGAAGACTTCAGAGAAGGACAAAATACCAAGAGATGCTAAAGAGTCTCTAATGTTTCTTGATCAATACAGAATCTACATTTTGCCTCCACCTCATTAATCTTCTTGCTCTCAACGAAATGTCTCCAGTTCGGTACCGGTTCCACCTAAATCAAACAAAGTCATACCCGACCTTGAGATAAGAGGCCAGGCCTCCCGAACGCATAGGTCCTAGGGATAAATGTTTCAAGCTGACATATCCATGAAAGTCATGACATTATATGATATGATATGGCATTTATAACGCGCTTATACACAAGTGTTTCAAGGCGCGAAATGTGCTGTGCAACACCAATCATTAGATAAGAGCGTTCTTTTGGCCCTAATAGTATCGGCTATCAAATCCACTTTAGCCAAAATGCAATCAACTAAATATTTATTACATCTTTCGGGAAAAGCTTTTAAAACTGTTACTATGTCCTCCTCAAATAAATCGCTCAAATCCTCATATAAGGGGTTTAAAAAAGGACATACCCATATACCATATAATGCCAATATTCTCTACTGTCCTATCACCTAAAGAAAAGTTAGCTAAGGCTCAAACCTAATCACATCTATGGGGACCAGGTTTGGCATACCAAGAACCCTATACTATAATAAACTTTCTAAAGCGCCTAGAAATTCCACGACCCAGTCCTTGTGAAGCTGAACACCACACAGAAGCTTCAGTATCACATTCCCTGCAAAATACTTAAGTAGCAGAATGTACATACATTTAAGCTATTTGTTGTAAACTTCATTTGAGATATGAGGGAATCTGTCATTTGCCTCAGGTAGTTCATTATGTAAACTGTATCCAGGTTACCCACAATGGGAGCCAGATACTTCACTTTTTCTAATGCAACCTCATTCACTAGCAATTTGATGTTCACGCATTTCTTGCTATTTGTCATTGACCGAAATTTCGTTTTACCTGCGTTTATGTTTACAAAATGTGCCCATGCATAAATCATAAAAGCTGTTGGAAGTCTCTGCAAACCAATGCTAGTTTGATCTTATCCAATAAAATCATCAGCGTAGCCTAACCACTTTATACTCAATGATCCTAATCTGGGAGAGGCAAACGCGGCCTGATCTAGGAATTCACCTACATCTGAAAAGGCAGCCCTGCCCTAAAGCCGATACAGGTGGGTATTTTCTGAGAGAGTACCCACATCAGATTCAGCCGCACCTGCACGTTAGAGTCATAGTGCAACCTCACTATTAATATTAACAAAGCCATGGCAATTCCCCAACTTTCCACATTTCTTCTATAAGTGATTGTGACTCACCAGATCGAAAGCAGACGACAAGTCGACTGTTGCCATATGAATCACCTCATATGTTTGCTCCCATTCTAGATCTTGGCAACACTTTATTATGAACGCATTTTGACTTCTGCCATGGGACTTCCTGAATCAAATTTGATTTTTTTGGGGGATTTTTTATTTGACCAGTCCCTGTCACCCAATCTTCCATCCAATATTGTGAATGGGAGATAGTTCTTGGGATGAGATCTTTTTCCCCATTAAAATATGGGAATTATTTCGGAGTGAACTGGGCAAATTGCAGGTCTTCATTGACACAATATGACCCTGCAGCGATCCCTACCAACTAGGCTTCAAGAAAAACGGCAGCACCACACTGAACATCTTCATACTTTCTCTTCTAAAAGCCAAAATAAAACAAGGATCTCCTGCGGTGTACGTGGCTTTTATCGACCTCTCTCAGGCGTTCGACAAAGTGGACCGACCTAGACTATGGAGAAAGCTGGCAAACTGGAACTGCCCACCGGCCATATTACACCCTATAATAGCCCTCCACACCAATACTTCTCTTAACGTCCGTCTAAACAAACAGGGGGCCCTGTCTAGAAATATCCAGACGTTCAGAGGTGTCAAACAAGGCTGTCCTCTAGCTCCGGCACTTTTTGTGGCTTTTTTGGGGGACTTCAAAGATTCGGAAGCGTTGGTGCGCTGCTTCCCCCCAAAGTTTGGCAATCTCCCCCTGTCTCGCCTCCTATACGCCGACGATATGATCCTGTTTGACCAAACTCCGATCGGCCTCCAAAGGCAGCTGGACAATCTGGCAACCTACATGACCACCAACAATCTTCAAATAAACCAGACCAAAACTAAAATCATGATCTTGTCATCTTCACGCCACCCGCCTAAAACCACCGGATTTTGGTCAGTTTGCAAAACCAGAATCGAAGTGGTTCAACAATTTAAATATCTAGGTGTGCTCTTAGATGGGTCGCCACATGAAAGCAAAATGCAGCAACACCTCTGGACCAAAACAAGGCAACTGACTTCCCAATTACGAGCACTCGACAGGAAGTTTGGCAAATTTTCACTAATCCCGGCCATCAATTTCTACAAGGGTAAAATGGTACCCTCTCTGACCTACGGCATGGACGCCATGTTCACCATACCGCCCCAACTATGGCGTAAACTAGAGGCCTACATATGGAAGTCCCTTTTAGGTCTGCCAAACGCCATTCCTATAGAAGCAATCAGACGTGATCTGGGCCTTTTGTCTCTAGGCGCCACTGTCAGTGGGGCTGCTCTTGCCCTATTCAGGAAAACCTTAATTAAAGATAGTCTCCCAATTTTCAAAACAATTGGGCAGGAACTTGAATCAACCACGACCAAGTCGGTCCAAAAGTGGGTGGATCTTCAAAAAATCAAACTGGAAGGCCTGCAATGTTCACTTAACGACCTGATAACAAACCCACAAAGAGTAAGTGAAAAACTAAAACTACAGGACTGGATCACCACCGTGGACAAAGCAGCTTCCATCAAGTGCCTAAACCATCTTCCTCCAACCTACAATAAACTGAAATCTCCTATGACGTACTGTCTGCGATTTCCAGATAAAAAACTACGCTCAACTTTTCTAAGGGCTCGTTTAAACCTGCTCCACACCCGCGAAACCTTGAGAAGAAGACTGCAGACCACCTCAACTACTTGTAGACTGTGTGAAGACCCTGACTCTGTGGAGAACATTCGCCACCTGCTCCTAATCTGCCCGGCTTTGGACGACATTCGTGCCCCATTTCTGTCTTCGCTTCGGTCAGACTCGGTCTTGATCGAGGAGCACACATGGTGGTGCCGTTTAATATCTGGCGAGAAGTCTCGTTGGGCGGTTGTCACGGCCAAAATATTAGAAGCAGCCTTCTCCAAAATTGGCGGCATAACTAGTGGCCTGCAGACCGTGGATGCCTAACTGACGGTTTTTCTGCTACTTCTAAAATCTACTGTGTAGCTGAGTCACTGGGTCTTAACTTGGCGAACCTTTCTTCTTTTGATTTCTTTTGATTTTCATTCACTGTAACTGTATACTTCTTGTAAAAATCATTTTCTTTGATTACACACAAGTAAAATAAAAAAAAAAAAAAATATGACCGCTATATTACAGAATTATTTGTTGAGAAACTGGAATGCAAACAATCACAAGTTGCAATTCCTAAGCAACTAACAGGAATTTGAAAACATTTGCACATGTAGCGGTAAGTGATTTGTGAACAGGGAATATTGCACTTGTATCTCAATCTAATTGAAGAATGTATTTTTTGCATGTATTTTTTTGCATGTAGTCAATAAAGTATGCATATTACTCACACTTGTACTATGCCTATGGTGACGTGAGAACGACACCAGTGTGGTTGCTGCGTCACAGAGTGAATGAAGAGGACAGTCGGGCATGGTCAACTAGTTGAACAGCGAGCATCCGTGTGTGTGTGTGTGTGTGTGTGTGTGTGTGTGTGTGTGTGTGTGTGTGTGACCACATAAGCACTCTCGCACACAATGCCTCCCTGGCAAAATAATAATGTAGCACTTCCTACACTTTTTTCTATAAATCTGCATTTGAACCTGGCGAGGGACACAGAGTCTACAAATTTCTACCCCAAATTAGGATGTACTAATGTGACCAGATGCCCCATTTTTCAGGAATGTCTGAACTTTGGGAACACTGTCCTAGCATCCCAAGTCTATATTTAAGCAATATAACCCAAGCAAGGGGGCATTACCGGTCAGGTTTTTCCCCAGGGCATCAGTTACAAATCTGAGCGCAGCAAGGGCTTTAAATAGGCTCCAGGGCAATACCTGACTGGTAATTCCCCCTTGCAATGGTTATATTGCCATCAGTAACCAAGCATGTTGTACCAATGTACTAATAGGGCCTCATCACGACTTGGGCTGTATTCCCGGCTGTAACACCGCTGACTGTATTAGCCCTAGCACCGACCGGTCTGGTGGTATTACCACCAGATCACGGGTTGGGCCTTAACGGGAAATCCCCATTTCTGATTGGGTTAATTGGATCCAATGGGGAATTTTCGGTGCTAATACTGTGGGCTAATACAGCCGGCTGTAATACCGTCGAAAACAGGGATTTTCACCTCCAGAAAAAAGCTGGAGGTAAAGCAGCCGATTTAGCACCCAACTCAAGATAGGGCCAGCCCTTAATGTGGTGGTAATACCGTTAAAACCGCATTGAAGGGCTACCGCCAAACTCGTGATGAGGCCATAGTGTTTTTATCACCAGTTGAGAAACAGCGTGTTTGCCGTTTCTCAACTCGTGATATAGCAACAAAAAAAGATAGCCGCCATGGATTGGGGAGCAGGGTAGTACACAAAGTCCCTTCTGCCTTTCCATGACAGCCTTTTGAGAGTCAGAGATGCGCCGGGAACATTGCTGTTCCATGCGATGGTGAGGAACAAGGAAGCTCAAGAAAGTGAGGAGGGGGGCAGCCTTAATATGTGGAAAATGGGTGTGTTGGTGAGGGGATGGGGACACGGGAGCGAAGGGGAGCACACTTGCCTGATTCCCGGCAAAAAGGAAGATGGTGGCCTCTCTCTATGAGGATACTCGGAACAGTGTCTTTACTCTGCTGTAAAGATCCCATTCTGAGCCTCCTCATTGGCTGGACCACCACCATACCTCCCCTAACTGTGTACTAATATGTTTTAATGCCATGCCCCAACTTTTGGAGACGTAGGTAAGACATAAACAAAATCACAATAATTATCCTGTTTGACAATCTCAGATGTACTGAAATGAGACTCAGCCAGTTTTAATTTGTGAAGCTGTACGCCAGAGCTGAGCCCTGGCACTTATTTCTGTACTGCACTTTTTGCCTGAGTCTCAGTTTAAGTATGATGCAGTGCTTGGACAACTATTTTCTTTTGACCAGCAATTAGTTGCACTGCAACAACAAGCAGCAACAGTTTACACAGGCCCTGTGCCTCTTCATGTCTGGCCAGCTCATTCTTATTTGTGAACCTGACAAGCCCTGACTGCTGCTGTGCTGGTTATCGATTTCATGAATTACATTGAGATGGGTGGTGTCTGTGCTGGTCATTCATGCTGGCCATGCCAGAACACTGCTCCTGTCAGGCTGCACGACACTGAAGCTGCGCTGCTAATGTAATAACCAACAGCACTGTCACAGCAGGGCAGAAATCGATAGTGTGTGGTATGGACAGTAGCCAGGCAGCTGTAGTACAAGGACTAGCTAACTAGGGCAGTGGAAAGGTGGGCACACACATGCACATATGCCCTTGGCATGACTGGTATGTGGAAAGCACATCTCTGTCTCTGATGCACCTCTGCATTCAGCAGCACTCACCAGGCTTATACAAGAACTTGGTTAAACTGGGAACTGCCCATTTCTGTGCTGGTACGCATGCGGTCGGTCAAAATGTAGGTGCATGGCCAAGCTTCAGATTAATTGAATCTTAAACACACACTTGGACTCAATTGCTGTCAAAGCTGGCGAACCACTGGGGCCATTGGCAGAGCAGAAGGACACTCAACACAGAGAGGATAACAGCAGGACAGGCCGTCAAGCAGCATCAGCACCACAGGGCGCACGACCAGAGAAAAGGTAATCGCCAAGAGTGTCTTTGCTGAGTGCCGAGCTATAGAGCTTCTTGCTGTAATGTGTGAGGCAAACTCATTAAGTCAATAATGATTTTATCCGCATTTATTTATCACTTTCCATTACAAAGTAAGCACGTCCACTTTTTTCCCTGCGACTAGACGGTTACAATGTCAGACTTGAGAGCTATAGAACTAACATTGTATGTTATTATTTGTTATGTTTACCGACACATCTCCCACGGATATTGCACTCATCACGCCCAAATAGCCATGGCAAGTTGCAGATGCCACCGAAAATATGTTAACACTGTGGGGAGAATATGTAGTGTTGGAAGGACTGGGCAGCAAGCTGTGGGCTGTGATGCTGAGCAACATGGATGTCTAAGGTGTGGTTTGATGAGCACAACCCTTGAATACGTTTTGGACATTATCCAGTGGTTGTTCTATTAATGGCAAAGGATTTTAAGACACTATCGTGGGCATTCCCTTCTTCCTCTTTCCCTCTCTAACCGTTTTTTGATGGGCAAGATATTTGGTTTAACATGCATGGCAGATGCCATTTAAAGGAGCCCTTATGACAGGGATGCAGAAAGTGCAGAACTGACTGATGAGGTCTTATCTTGCTAGACGTCTTGCTGTAGTTTCAGGAATTGATAGAGTTATAAAACACAAATTACTACCAGGCGAGGGCACAATCAGAATGAAAGAACCATTCTGATTGGCCCTCGCCGAGGCATTACCCGGCCGGGAATCCCTCGGTCAGGATTCCAGTGCCATTGTCCCCGGCAGGGGGTATGGCAGCCCCTCAGCCAATGAGGAGGCTCGAAGCAGGGCCATCCCCACTCCGAGCCTCCCCACGCTGAGAGGCAGCCTTTGCTCCCCGGCGTGGACTCAGGTAAGGCTTTTTTTTTCCTTCGCCTTTCCTCCCTCTTCCCTTCCCTCCACACTCCACTTACCTTCTTGCTCCTTTGTCCCCGCTGGGGGACGATGGCAGCCGCCAGCCGTGTGGAGACTTCGGCCGGGGCCATACCTGCTCTGCCCCTCCACATGGCTGGAGGCTTCCATCGTCCTGGCTGGAGGATTCCATCGTCCCCCGCCGGGGACCCAGGTATGTTTTTTTTTCCTTTTTTTTCATCCCTCCCTTCCACTCTCCGAACCCCAATTACCTTCTTCTCTTTCTTCTTTCAGGAATGGACGCACTGGGAACAATTCTGTTCCCAGCGCGTCTGCTCCTGATGGCCGCCATGGCAAGGGAAAATGGACTACATTTTCCCTTTCCCGGCGGCCATTTTCTTGGTCGCTTTTTTTTTTCTGTCCCGAAACGCTTTTAGTGCCCCGGTCACGCAGATATTGTGGGCCGGGGTAGTAATAGCTATATTCCCCTCGCGGCAGGGACATTACCAACTCAGGGGCATATTGCTTAAATATATGTTCGAGTTTCAGCAAGCTAAGGACACATGTTGATCAAAATGCTTCTTTCATGAAATGTACCTGGAGAGATGTCTATGGAAAGAAGTATGTTATTAGCATCTATTTATGCGACAATGCTGAAATAAAGAAAAACATATCAAGCACAGTCAGCAATGGTGTCTGCTTCTCTGTGTGTGATTACTGCCCATTCTGGCATCAGACTGTGTATAGTTTGGCAAGAGGTTGATAGATCTAATGTTTGGATCCGTTTAAACCAAAGGTAACATTGACAGCTCTGCCATGTTTAATCTTACTGTTAGAGCCACACATAATTCACAAAAGACAATTGCAAGTGAGCTGGTCTCCGTACAGAGAACCTCATGAGATATGCTAGGGATCTGATTGGTCTGCTGTCTTGCTGACAGGTTGAGTGCTACAGATTGTCCCACTGGACTCGGGTGACAGTTTCAGCATGATTTTGGGAGCTTCTGAATCCTGCAAGATTTTACAAGTCTATACAAACATTTCTTTTGAATTCATTACAACATGCAGGTTGGCCCAAGTGAAAGGTCACCTAAACTGACTTATGACCCACCTCAAAGTATCCGTACCTGTGCCTGTTTGAATACTGTTTTTGTCTGCTGAGCTTGGCTGTCTAATTGGCTGTATAATAAAGTTGAAATATAGTGCACCTTGCCCATGCGGGCATGTCCCTTATGATTTGATCAAAGCAGAAATTGCACCTATTTTCTTACATGCATGACGCAGAGTTAATAAACCTGTTGTGGACACTTAGTACAGCATAATCATTGTGTACGTGTTCCTTTTTTTAATTCTAAGTGAAACCCATGTGTGTTTGATGCCGTACCTTGTTGTTTCCGTGGATCATAAATTTGAAGCCCAAACAATGGAGGTCTCTCTCGTCTCAGAAGAGTAACATTTTGAGTGATCAAATCCAGTTGAAATATAGATCCGTTCATATAATCTGTCCAGAAAATATAGTTGCCATGATGAGAAAGGCCGAAAGGATGATTCAATTCTTTCCCACTGCGTACTACCTGCAATACATACACAAGCATCACACATAACGGCCTGGATGATGTATCTACGGTATATTGAGATGCAGCCGTGTAAATCACCAAAATAATCATGAAAGAGATTCTGCAATGTGTGCGAGCAACACAAGAAGCACAACGCAAACATTTAGTATTGCACACAGACTGCAGTGGAGCACACCAGAATACAAATAATGGTCCTGCACCATCTGGTGTAAAATTATACAGACGACACCATCCAAATCATAGTTCATATACATGAATGGATCACACTTTAGATGCCAGCAAACTACTAATAGGACATCTTAAAATATCTTGAAAGCAAATCCTGCTCAGTGTGATGTAAAACTCTTGAGGGAACCTGGCTGCCTTCACCACATTAGACGAATCCTTTGAAGGAGACCCAGGGCCCCATGGTACTCTCATGCCCACCGCCCTTTTCATCTAATTCTCCTGACATTGATGCTCATTGCTGCTTGCAAGCTCTCCGCCTCCCATCCCCCACAACGGCTATTACTGCTATGAGATAAGCTGTGAGCCTTAACCTCAATGGGTTGTGCATACACCCCAACCGCATGTTACAACGTCAAGCACCTCTTCATCCAAATATGACATGCTTACAAAGAGATCTAGCAGGACCTCTTTTTCGCTCATATTATCTTCTATTGGGTGGTTGAGCTAGGAGGTGGATATTAAGGGACATTTTGTGACAAAGTTGTTCTTATTTCTAATTGTTTTTCTGTTGGGAGGAAGAAGGTTAAGGGAGATAGATGGATCAAAACAATGACATGTTTCATAAACGTGTTCAACTGAGTTTCAAACAAAGGTTTCAATAAAGTGCATTTTTGTGCATTTTGGGTGAAACGAGGGACGGTAAGGGAAACTGATTATTGAATGAATAGAACAAAATAAATATTCCAATAGCAAAAGGCTGCACACAAAGTTTTGTACGCAGTCTTTCTTTTTTTGTTTCTTTTCTTTTCTTTTCTTCTTAGGAAGGAATATGACACGTCAGGGGAAAGGGATTTTTTTTTTTAAAAGACAATCAGAAAGTGTTTCAGAAAAGTGGTCTCAAAGTGGAAGTAGACATTTAAGGGACTTTAAATATATATTTTTTTTAAATCACACAGAGAATCAATTGTAACAAAGAAATAATAATGGTCTGAATAGCTAAAACACGACATCTTAACCTCTTGTTGCATGGGTCAGCCATGTTCCGTCATCTAATAGCCAAGTACACACCAGGAGAATCAGGGAGTGAGGTTGTATATGGCTAATGAACCTCCTTGGAGACTCTAGGCACTAGCTTGCCCATTGAATCTCTCCGATCAGTTCTGTGGAACTGACTGAACTGGAAAACTCGATCCTACTAGTTGAATTTACACTTGCACTTGGGTACAACTTCTGATTCCTGTTAAAGCCCAGGAGTATGTGTGTTGAAATCCAAAAATGCTGTTCAACCTGCATGCTCGATAGATGGAGTGTTCACAAATGATTAAACTTTGATATTATTTAACCAATAGTTCATGACAATAGTGCAAATAGGTCAGAGAGTGAAAATAAAGGAATAAGGGAATGACAGAGAGAGGAAAAGAGACATCAAGGTAGCACTTGCTAGAAGGAAGACCGGGTGAATGAGAGGGGACATGTGAAAGGGTAAGGAAGGGGGAGAGAAAATAGTAGAGGCACATGAAATGCAGACACTGAATGAGAATGAGAGCTACAAGGGATTGTAGAGATGGGAGAAAATGATAGTCTTTGAATGAGAATGTGTTAGAAAGGAAAGGAAATACATGTGAGTGAATGCCATAGCTGGAAACATACCAACGAAAAATTAAAAAAAGCCCTTGATGATGTTAATGATGATGACTATAAAAGGCACATGGTTAGATGATCATAGCCTCTTTCTATTTCATTGACCATCTCTATGATTGCAATTTAATGATGCCAATTATTTTGAACATTTAATATCTTATGACTTGTACCCTTGAACCGTTAATATATTGCAGAGAAGGCAGAAATAATATAATGCTATGATATTAGGATTTATACAATGCTGCGCTGAAATTTGCATGGTCTCCAGGCAATCTGGTGGATCTGGAATATGGAATAGGGAGTGGGTTTGATTCATTGGGAAAAGAGGGAAAAGCAAGGTTGCAGTGTTGTGTGTTGATGTTGGAGATACGATGTACCATGTGCACTGCATGTGTGTGACATGAAATGACTAATGCCCCACAGGAGTACACGGATGAGTAGTGGCTAAAACACATACTCAACCCTGCGGTACTGCTCAACCAAAAGTGATCCCAATTATAAAGTTAAGGTATACCTCCTACAAGCAAAAATAATTAATACTTGTTTCTCAACTTGACCTTATCAACTGTTTGAGTGTTTTAAGTAATTTTACACTTTAATTGGATAGTTTCTTTGGCTTGACCATTGTTAATTTTTGACAATGTGAACATGGAACCAAATGAGGTTACCATCTTTGTTGATCAATTGTTATGTAAACTGCTATGTTTTCTAATTTAATACGTGAATAACGTTGTGGATTTTAGTTCATTTTGCTTGTATATTAGTACTGTTATGTACATTTTTGAATGGTGTTTGTTTTGTCAATCTTGTATTTATGTTTCAAGTGTTTGTTACATTAGTATTGCACTTTAACACAATGCACTGAAAAACAATGCACTTTAAATTAAACAATGATATCAACTATCAGAACACTATATTTGTATTTATTTATTTATTTATTGCATTTGTTATACGCCCAAACCCTTAGGTATCACAGTGTAGTTATAGAAAGCTTGATTTATCTGGTTACATTGGGAGAATGGAAAGAAAACATGAAGCATAGAATATAACATAACAAAGTAGCCATCCTCTGAATTTGACAAAAGTGAGTTTACAGACATGAAGGACGGTGGGAGGCATGTGAAATGGCAGAAGTGAAGGCAAGGAGGGACTGCAGGCTGCACTACAGTAAAATGTGTGGCATCTTGTATAAGTATTTATTGAACAGCCAAGTCTTTAGGAGTTTTTTTTAAATCTGGGGTGAGAGGTTTCATTTCTCAACGCCCTTGTGAGTTTGAAACATGGGACCCAGAGATGGGAGACAACTGATTGATCGTCTTAACCTCCACATATGTTGTAAGCAACAAAAAAAAAATATCTATACATTCTTGTAAGAAAGGATTCCCAATGGTGATACATTTCTTGAATGATGAAATGAGAGCAACTGCTGAACATCTGATACCTGTGCTGTCCTATTTTGCCCAGTTTCTTTCTGTTCTTCCCATAGGATTTCAATTAGTAATAGCCTAACAGTGAAACAGCCAACAAACTACCAGACCAAACGAGAGACAGCAAAGAGCATATAAACACAGCAGCCTAAGAACACCATACCACTGCATGACCTACACCACTACAACTTCAGTGCTAGCTTGCAGGCAGCACTTAGGCAATATCCACATGTTCACCCACAGAGAGAATGTTCTCACCTGCGTGGAAGATAGAGGAGAGGGTTCCTCCTCAAACTAGTATCTCAAACTGTCTGGTAAGCCCTCACAGATAGTTCATACATTGAATGCAGTGTGACACCATTTCCTGAAAACAGTAGACCCACACAAGAGAAAGGGAGAAGACTTAATACCCCTTTTAAATAACATCTCACATGGAAAAATGACAGTCTGTGGTTAGCCCAGGGCACCAGATGGAGGAGAGAGGAAATGGACAGTGAAAGGAAAGGAAGAAAGGGGAGCATGAAACAGAATGTTATGGGTTATTTGGGAAAGGACAAGAGAGGAGAAGGCAGACCAAGAGTGCAGGCAGAGGAAAGTCAATGCAGGGGAACATGAAGGAGAATTGCTGGAGTATGGAAGTTGAGGTATTGGTTGAGGGAGAAAGTGGTAGGTTTGATTACATGTGCAAGGTGAGTAAGTGAGGGGAACTAATAGAAAGAGAATAGAGTGCGAATGAGAATATGACTAGTGTGGAGAGTGGAGATCAGTAGTAGTGTTCTTTTCTTTTCATTTTTATTATTGTCGTGCAAACCTATCTCAAGAAGATTGGAGTGATTTACAGCAGGATTGTGCAATTGTTGGGTTGGAATATTATACGGTAACACAGTACTGTTGGTGGAGCAAGAGAGATATTTTTACTAATCCTGCATGCATTGTTAAAAGAGCCATGTTTTAGTGTGTTTAGTGTTTTGCAGAATTGGAGGATGGTAGGTGCATTTCATGCCTTTACCGGGATTTACCGTTCTTGCTGTTCTTGAGTTCTTGAGTTCTTGCTGATCAGGGCATGCAGGAGAACGTTTGCTTGCAAGTCTTCTCTTTACGGGCTAGCTTTTTCTCCAGAGGTGTGGGGCTTAGCCACCAAGTATGTTGGTGTTCCGTTTTAGACTGCTTTGTAGGTGGTAGATGCAGATTTGAATACGATCATGGCAGCAATGGGAAGCCAGTGAAGTACGTCCAGTATTAGGGAGTTATGGTCGAATTTGTGAGCAGCTGTATTGAGACGTTCTGCAACGTGGGGTGTTTCTCTGAGGGTGCCAGGTGTGCAGCTGGAGGCACAGCAAGCAGGGCATTTAATGTGTGAGATAAAAATGGCTTGGACCACCGCTAGGAATTAATTTAGGGGAATGAAGTGTTTGATTTTGCAGAATGTGTGGAATTGTAACCACGCAGCGTGTGCCTTTGACATTGACAGTAGACATTGCTACATGAGTTGTTGGTTGGGGGACCAATGAGGAAACATTCGGTTTTGGTTATGTTTGGTTTAAGGAAAACATTTGACATCCATGTTTACATAGTACCAAGGACGTTGTGGAGGCAAGCAGTGTCCTGGTGGCCACTGATCTTAAGGTAAGTGTCATCAGCATATTAATGGAATGCTATGTTGGAGTCATTTAGGAGAGGGTTTCATATATAGATTGAATATGTTTGTGGAGACAGTGGCACCTTGGGGAACCACAGACCTGACTGGGAAGTGGTTGGATATGATATGATGAGTCATTTATAACGCGCCCGTACACAAGTGTTTCTAGGCGTGACTAGGCAGATCTGAAAGAGCCAATATGTACGATCTGATGCCAAACTTATAAGTAGGATGCAAACCATTTTAGGACAGTTCCAGAGAAGCCCATCCTGTTGAAGAGGAAGGAAAGGAATATTTTGTGATCAACTATGTAGAAAGGCATCTGAGCCATCTAACAGGTCTAGGAGACATGAGTCCCCAGACTCAGTGATTCTGAGCACATTGAACACCACTTGGATGCTTGCAATCTTAGTGCTGAATTTGGGACAGAAACCATACTGGTCGCCAAGTAGGTCAATTTTGGCAAGCAGTTTGGTCACAACTACACATAGCCCAATATTCAGAAATGTACACTCAATTGTAAATAGAAATATGGCATTCACAAACATGTGTTCATTCTATAAACATTTTAGTATGTTCCCTAAAAGATATTTACACATTGTTCAGTGAAAATGAAAGCCACACGTACAAAAAAATACACAAGCACAATAAACAAGCATTATTTAAATGTACCTGTCTGTTGCTTCCATTTAAAAAAATCATTTCGATGTGATCATAATAGGCATCACACCAGTAGAGAATATTACTATCATAGTCAAGTGTTAGACCATTTGGCCAGAGCATTTTTGATGTCACAAATATCTGCCTGTTGAAACCATCCATCCATGCCTTCTCAATTCTTCCAACATTATCATCAACTTCATCTTCCTCCCAGTCAGTCCAGTACATCCATCTAAAAACAAAACAAAAAGAAAGCAATTTAAGAAAAATTAAAAATAGTTAATATCATAAAATATGGCTTTAAAACGCTTTTTTCTAATGTTAAAACTCACAGTAGATAGAAGCAAATATCTTGATCAGTAGCTGCAATGAGACACAGAAAGTGTAGCAGTCTATACCTACCGATTTAAGAAATATTGGCCGCATTGAGCATACCACCCTTTGCTTTAGAGAAAAAAAAAATCAAATCAACCACAAAATGATCCACCTTGAAATGAGGGGTAGGGCAGGTTATGAGAGCAAGAAGTGGAGGTGCGATGGAACAAGGAAAGTTAAGTGTAGGTGAGCGAGGGTGGGGGTAGTAGTGCAAGAATAAAGTAGAGAAGCTAGGGAGCAAAGTTGCTGAGTGGGTATAAGCAGAGGAGATCTTTCTCAGAATCCGGGATTGAATCAGAAGATTCAGATCTTATTCTGAATAATCTAATTGGCTGCTGCTGAACTGAAGCTTAAATTCTGAATATCCCAGTTAAACCTATGCCATTTTATACTTACCTTTTCAAAGAGAATGACCGAGCAGTCAAATGAAAGGTGAACTGTTAGGAAAGGGACCATGTCTTTATATGTCATTTTTGCAGCATGGACAGTGACAATGGCTAGAGGCTGAGGCCACTGGCCAATGGCCAGGGAGCCTCGAAGAAAATATAGCATAACACAACCATTGAAAGTCACTGAAAAACACTTTGTTAAGAGAGAGTTAAGCTCAGCTGATTTATCAGAGCAAAACACTTAAAATTCAGCGGTTCTGGGAAGTGATGACCATCTTAACTTGCCCCTCCCAATGCAAAGCTCATGAACACATACATAATGCAGCAGAAGAGAATGTGCTGGGTTTTAGTATTAGCAATGCATGTTGGTGGAGCGAGTTATGGTTGCTTAACTTACCTTGACTAGCGAATTTCATGGGGTTTTTGGTTTTACTTTGAACCATAAAGTCCCTTCAACAAAGTTTTTTTACTGAATTTCATAGGTTTTTTAGTAGCACGACTTAAACATATCGTCCCTTTAACAAAGTTTTTTACTGAATTGTATAATAACCTCCCTTTATCAAAGTTTTTTTTACTGAATATACATATTCGTAGTGTGAATTTGATACATGTTTATTAGGATTCCCTTACTTTATATACATGTAACATAGAACATACTGAACCCCCAGCTTGTGATTTTGATGTCCACGGACTGTGCGTATGTCCGCGGACGGACATTCACAACATCAACACTACCCAAAAACTCAAGGGGTATCTTAAATTATTCTACCATGCCATATAAACACTGAACAAGTACAAAAAGCAGCACATAAACACATTATATGTAATAATAAATAAGAAGTGGAACCTATATATGTAACACATCCACCGTCCATTTAAATAGCATATGTACCAAAATGGAATGTACCAAAACAAAAAAGATATACCTCCAACATAATTACCTCACAGAAACTGCACAGCAAGAACTAACAACAGACCTACACAACAGTAACAACAGAATTTACCAGAAACTAGTAAGTAAAGTTCATTTCTAAAATTTCTGCATTAGGTACACTAAAAGTAATATATTTTTTATTTATTTATTTTTACAGAAATGTCCAGTAGAATGGCTTGAAGAAACTTTCCCACGTGAGGAAATGACTGAAAACAGTGATACTAATGGTAGACACTTCTCTATACAAGCAAATTAATAATCATTACTTTATGTGTACTTAACATATATATATTTTTTAACAGACCATACAAACATTGAAAATAATATAGCAAAAGAGACATTACAAAATACGCTGCAGCGCAGGGAACAAAAAATGGATATGCCTATGGAAAATTTCAATCTTTTAAAACATAAAAGAAAACAATACACATCATTGTCCCACATGCACGTGTTTCCCCTCTCCATGTCCCAGTCAACTATCCCCAAACCCTCACCACCAAGGAAATAGTTATGATTATACTTCCATCCTTTCAACCCCTCCCATCCATCTTCTCCAAACCCCTGATTCCCCTGTATTTGTATCAGTTTCTGCTTCCCCCTATATTTAATACATTTTATATCTGTATATAATTAAAAAAATATTATGTGTGTTTTAATTCAGTCCTTTGTGTCTTTTTTTTTAAACGCAGTTAGGGTGTCCGCGGACAGGCGGGTGTCCGGGAGGTCCGCAATTAACCAAAATGGAGGTGTCCTAAGGACACTATACCTGTCCGTACTGTCCACAAGCAAGATGGAACTGTTCTTAGAACACACTCGGTGTCCTGAATGTCAGCAATTAATCAAAATGGGGGTGTCCTAAGGACACTATACCTGTCTGTACTGTCCACAAGCAAGATGGAACTGTCCTTGGAACATACTCGGTGTCTGGCATGTCCGCAATTAACCAAAATGGAGCTATACCTGTCCGTACTGTCCGCATGTAAGATGGAACTGGCCTTAGAACACATTCGGTGTCCGGAATGTCCGCAATTAACCAAAAAGGAGGTGTCCTAAGGACACTATACCTGTCCGTACTGTCCGCAAGCAAGATGGAACTGTACCTAGAACACATTTGGTATTTGGAATGTCCACAATTAACCAAAATAGAGGTGGCCTAAGGACACTATACCTGTCCGTACTGTCCATAGAACATCTACGGACATGCGCACCACACCCATAAATCCTACAAACAATTATGTGGATATGAACAACCTCCTGCAACCCCAACAGTCAGGCTTCAGGACAAGCTACAGTACTGAATCAGCACTATTAGATCTGCATACCGAGATGATGGGTATATTAGACAGGGGCAAATCAGGATATTATTAGACCTCTCGGCAGCCTTTGATCTGCTTGATCACATGAGGCTCCGAGAGGCCTTAGAACTTTCAGGAAAATGCTTGCAAGAAGCAACTGAACGGATATCATCCTTTTTGCAAGACAGACAATTCAGGATTGTCTGGGGAACCAGGCCTCCAAAACCAAACTTGTCGACTCTGGAGTCCCACAGCGTGCCAGCTTTTCCCCCCTGCTATTCAATCTATACATGTGCTACCTTTGTACCATGCTGGCACAACTAGGCATATTCTTCACTAATTTTGCCGACGACACTCAATTGGTCTTCAAGCTCAGTGGAGATTACAAACAAGAATAGCGATAAACTCACATCTATATACAACATCATTGAAGGCTGGATGAAGGATAACTGGATGTGCCTAAACGGTACCAAAACAGAATTAATGATCTTTGGGTCCTCACATTGCAGAAAAAAACTGAACCCATTGCATTCTTCATTCAGCATCAAAAACGTCCAAATCGCAATATCAGACAAAGTGAAGACGCTTGGAGTTTACTTGCAGGACTCAATGGGAGCCGAGGCTCATACAACATACTTGAAAAGAAACTGCCAATACCATCAAAAACTCCTCAAAAAAATCATACCCCTGCTCAATCAAAACAATAGCATCACCATAGCGAGAGCTACAATTCTCTCTAGACTTGACTATGGCAATTCTCTGCTACTTGGAGCTAGTAGCAAATGCCTGAAGCAATGTCAGGTAATTCAGAATAATGCTATTAGGACTATCACGGGCAAATCAAGACGAGAACACATAATGAGTGACAGAAGAGATCTGAATTGGCTGGCCATTGAGGAGAGAATTACATTCAAGTCCCTCATTATGGTCCATCGATGCCTGTGTGGCAAAGCCCCAGCATATCTAAAAAAGCAATTCAAGTGGGATGAACCAAGCAGAAACCTAAGATCCTCTAATAAAGGCCTCCTCCAGGTTACCCCAGCTAAAAAGCTGAATGGTCTTGGCAAGGCCTTCCGGGCAGAAGTATCCTTAAATGGAACAAACTACCCATGACCCTGAAGTTGGAAACAAACTACATACACTTCATAAAGAAATGTAAGACTTTACTATTTAAATAAACCCCAGACCAGACAATAAAAGCACACCATGGATCTGATTTATATATGTGACTACTTCTCTGTCATGTTTTCTGTATCTACTTGTCCTGTCTCATTGGAAAGTGCTCTGATGCCTGCAGGCTTTAGCGCTATATAAACAAATAAATAAATAAAATAAAAAATCGCACCTGTCCATAACTGTCTGTCTAACGTGTTTTGCACTTTTAATTATTTTGAGGACCCGAACACTGTCCGTAGAAAACCTGCACGCATGTGCACGACCGTTACTGCGTATTTGGAGTCCTGCGGACACCCCTCCCATTCGCGGACATGTTCGCAACGTCATCATGTGACCGCACCCACGCTGAGCGTGTGTCCTGATTTGCAGACACTGTCTGGGTCCCTGAACATTTTAAAAGTACTTTTTTGGACAATCCAAAGTATTTTACAGTCATAATTCACCATTGCACATGTCCCAGACAATGTCCCTGGCTTTCTACATGCTTTTTGGAACTTTTTGATCCTTTTTGGGGTGTTTGACCTGACCGCTGTCAGCCACACCCCAGAGATCATCCTCATTGTGCTTCTGGCTACCTGACAGAACATTGTCTTTTTCAGCTTTTGCTGCGCTTGCTGCTCTTGCTGCTTTCTATCATCAAACCTGATGGCATATATGGTTGCTGTTGCTCCAGCTGGTGCTACTTCTGCCTCAGCACCACCCCCAACCCCTCCACCACCAGCACCTCCCCAAGGGCCTGCAGAGGGGAACAGGCGTTAGGATGTAGAGGAGTCAGATGAATAGGATGAAGAGGATGAGGTAGTGAAAGTCCCTACTACCAGCACTCGCCATGAGTCTTGGGTGTGGCGGTTGTTTACCATTCATGGTGGAGTACCAAAAGCAAGTGCAAACAAGGTCACATGCACGGAGTGCAAAATGGGGCTCAGTCGTGGGAGGCCTGGTTCGTACAGCTTTCATATGACATCCATGAAGTGAGACCTAAGGTTGTTCCACAGTGGGGCTATTCGCAAGGTTGTACCTTGTGATAAATGTAGTAGGTTGAGTTCCTCTACAACATCCTTAGTTTCTGCTCCTGTCACCACAAGAGACACTCCTGTGGGACAGTGCATCCCTCCAGCTGCCTCACAGGCCATCCATGATGCTGTTGACCCTTACCTTTCAAGGGTCACAATATTGTATATGTTCTGCAATGCAGTACTCTGCAGGGGGAGAGTCTTCGGAATGCTTTCGAGACTGCGGTCACGGAGCATGAGAAGGTCTACTACCTACCTAAATATGGCCCACCCTACATCTTCCTCTCTCTACCTGCCCTTTCTTATCCCCGTGGTTGGTTTCCCTTCCTTACCCTCCTTTCCCCTCCTTTCCTAGTGTGTTATTTGTAAAAAAACAAAAAAGTATATAAAACAACAACAACCCCCCCAAAAAAAGCTCTTTTCAGAGCTGCCTTTCACAGTTCAAAAATAGAAGTGACAAATAAATAGTGCAGGGCCCTGTGCATTTTTTAAAAGTCTGCGGACAGTTCGCAGACATCTAAAGTTTTGGGGTGCTGCCCTATCATAACCATTGCACTTTTCTATGGTAGGAAGTGGTGGCTCTGAAAAGAGCCTTTTGTGGTGTTTTTTGTGTTTGAAAAACTTCAAATAGTCAATACCTACAGCAAAATGGATTGCTGTAATTCCAAAAAAGGTTGCAATGCATTTTGTACATTTGTCAGAAAAATCTGATTGCCAGCATAATTAAGATGGACTCCATCTCTGTGAAAAATGTATGTGCTACGAAACATAATATTTTCAATGTGAAAAGAGCACATGCCAACATCTCTTAAAAAGGCTCAAACAGCCTTATTGACATTGTGCCTCGCTTTCTCCATTTGTGGACCAAATGAAGAACAACGCAGCCATATTTGTCTCTGCGCAATATGAGAAAAACGTACTTGGGAATTTGGAAACATGTCCATGACCTTCCCAAGTCCTTCTTTCATTGCATATTGCAAAGAAATTCCAGACACATTTCCTAAACTGTTCCCTCCACAATGAATTATAATTATGTCTGGATGATGCTGTGTCTCCAAAGTAGCACAGAGAGATACCAAGTCCAGCCACTTCATTTCACACACTCCATGCCAGTGCACTTCCACATGAGGGAATCCAAGATCTGCAGGTACTCCACAGCATTCCGCATGCACCTCCAACCAATGTATCCATGAGACTCTAAAAATCCAGATAATCTGTTTTCTAAAACACACAGACATAGCTATCTGTTCTTCTCTCAGGAAAAAAATACTTCCTGACAAACTCTCTCCTTACACAACACACCAAGTAAACTTTATTTTCTAATCCCTTGCTCTACTCTTTCTCATTTGCATGCCTCTCCACCCCAAAATCCCTGTATGTAATATGCGGTGTCCGTTGGCTACCGCCATGTCCGCGGACATATCGAAAATCTGAGTGTGGTGAATTTAAATTTAAATAGTGTGCCCCATTTCCCCTTTGAGGTTGGCTTTGAAAAGAGCAGTTTTTTTTGCAGATGCTTGACTGACACCTGTTATTTTGTATTTGTTTTTTTGTTTTTTTTCTTAGTTTACTCCTAAAATCTTCACCTAACCTTCTCCAAAGCAACCCTTACATTCCAAAACAGCATGGCATTTCCCATAACAGATAAAGAAATGCCATCTTCTTTAAAATAAACAGCATTACTGGAATAAATATTCTCATTATTACAGAAGAACAAACCAGTTCTAAGCATGAAAGCACACATGCCTCGGTTGATTGCACACCTAGCAATATTTTGCTGAGGACAAAAAACAGAACTATTGTTGCATATTGCCCTAGGCACTAATCCAGAAAAAAATAACTTTGGCATTTGGAAGGGTGTTCATTACTGCTTGAACCAAGTGTTCCAAATCTGCCAAGAAAGTAGGGGCACTGACATAACCCAAATGGAAAGCACCACAGTGCAAAACTACCAGATGGCGACTGTTCATCCTGCCCATATCTTCACAAACTCGTACAATTCCGTGTACATTGCAATCAGGCACAGTGCTCCACACCACCTCGACTCCTTTAACATCAACATTGTTTGCCATATGCCTGCATTGAGCATATTGCTGTAAACCATGCACTAACATATCTCCAACCACCAACACCCTGACTTCCTACACTTCTGCCATCTTCACTACACACAGCCTCTTTCAACACAAATCAACACCTGATTGTCTAATCCCTAAAGTACCCTTTCCATGCTGGATTTGCTGGAAAACCCTGGATGTGGCACGCCCTGTCCGTGGACAGCCACGATGTCCGCAGTGCGCAAAACACTTAGACAGTCCTTCTACCCTTTCCACTTCACTCTCTGTGCCATTCCCTCATTGGATACAGCTAAGCAGTCACGCAACCATCCACCATTCACATTCTCCAATCACCAATCACAGACCTCTAAATCTAACTCCATCATCAGAGTTCAGCACTTCAAATGTACTGTGGATCGCTCCGAGTACAAGTCTCATGTCATTGGAAAACACCTACTACAAAAACTACTGCACAAGTCTCCAAGATTTCTACTTGCAGCTTCATGCACATCCACATGCATGAATACAAACTACAGGTATGCATATTTTCTGCACAGTACATGTACAGCTCTTATAAATGCATATAAACAGAGTAACTGCCACTTAACCTGTATAACCTATAACATGAACTTACTATTATTTTTCCCATCTTCTATAATCAACTGTCATTTCCAAACCTGTCTGCTATCTAAATTCTTTTTTACGCACACAACTTTCTAAAAAATCATAATATTAAAATATGGGAGAAATAACAGTATAATTGTAGAAAAACACTTAGTATTGTATTATAGAATTACACACAGCCAGGATAAGTTCATTCATCTCTATACACTCACACAGATAGACACTATCATTGGAAAGCTCCCAGCTGAAATACCACCACTGCCTGTACATCAATTCGTCTGCTTTATTACCCACACCTTCACAAATGCATACATGCTATGCTTTTCTGTACAGGTTCTGCCATTTACCTTATAATAATTGCAAAATAAGTATATCATTATTTCTGCTATCTCCTAACATGCAATAACACAGTCTTAAGAAACCAAGTGAGTTTCATACACTTAGTATTCTACTCATTTGCAAAGCATGTTGAACTAACATATTGTACGTAAAATATAAAGGCTACACACACAAAGTCAAAGGAAACTGCATGCACACACTATGTTCAGTTATCAAACAATAATACTACTACACAAACATAAAAATCAACGTGTAAATTAACATCAGTGCTATAAACACACACAATTACTAATTTCTTTCTTTTACAGTGCAGTGAAGACCACTCTCCTGAAAAGCAGCAGCATCTGAAGTACAAACAACAACACAGAAGAAACCTGCTCATTCCAAACAAAACAAGTAAGTACAATACTACCATAATATTCTTACTGTTACTCAAACACACTGTGGGGTTGATTCATGGAATTTGTGCACCGAAAAAGGGGGATTTGTGCACCATTCTGCCCACAAATCCCCATTTGATAAACAAGGATTTGCAGGAAGAATGGTGCTCACATCCCTGTAACTCAGCCCCTAGAATGTTAGTATTGCAGAACAAAGAACTGTTTTAATTCTATACCATTAGATTTAGTATTAGTGCTTCTCCTCACCACTAGCTTACTTTCTACTGTCATCTGAACACCAGTATATTAACACACAAATACAAGAATAGACTTCCCAACTAGTTGTAGCTGCCCAATGCACAATCACACACCACCACATACATCCTTACCATAATACTCAGACAAGCATGCACACAGCACACATACATTGCAGCACAGCCAAACCATACCTTCTTTTTTTTCAACAGACCCCAAAGAATACCTACCAAAAAGCAAGTTTGTAGAACGCAACACAGAAGTAGAGCAAATGAAAATAAAAGTGTCCAAAATAAGCATCCATCTCTAGAAGAATTTGTACAAAAAGTTCAAAAAAAAGATCTAATAGAGTTATTAAGTGAAACAAGAGAAGCTTCCAGTACAAAAACGTTGCCTCCTCCTTCAAAATGTAAAACGAAACAGAAAGTGAATAACAGAATTCAGCTACCACTACTGCTAACACTGCTCCTATAAATCTTGATGTAGTGGCAAGTAACCATACCAAAAAAAGTATTTTACAAAATAAATTCTGCCACAGAGTCCTTCAGAATCTTATAAAAACAGGAGAGAAATCATGCGCAACCCTTAACTCCTACAGTAGAAAATTAATTTTAGGAACTCTCATAGACAGTGCAATCCTTCTCAAAAGGAAGTTATTTATTTTAGTGTTAAACAGAATGAAACCACTAACAAAAGTAACTACTAAATTACAAAAAATACTTCTCAATAAACAGAATGTGAACAACAATAAGTTCTTAAATATCCGTGGAGGTGTATGGGTCACACCACAAGAACAGAACCATATTTAAATGAAGAAGCATTCAAACAAAAGCAAACAAAAACAATTGCCATGCATAGCAGTGGACGGGGTATGAAAAACGTAATAATACCATTATGGAAGGGGAAATGCTGCTCACAAAAATATCCCCAGAAAACTCAGTATCACCTCTCCATCAGACTGAACCAAAACGTCCAGTGTACAAATGGTTGTGCATGTCAAAGTGTAACATTGACAAAAAATCTTTCAAATATTTACACCAGTTCCTCAATCAATAGGTAAAAGGCAAAGACAAGTTCAAAATGAAACTACTACAAAATATGGATTACTGTCCAGTGCGCAAACACACAGGACTTCAAGGACATTCATTAGCCTGCATTTCAGGACCTAATTGCAAAAGCACCTTCCATCATATCAAAATGAGATCAACACATCATTCAACTATAAAAAAATCTAGTCCACAAACTGTATTATGCTAAAAGTACAGCTTTAGCATTAGACAATTTAAATAACAATCTTCTACATGGTACAGCCAAAGACCTACTTGAAGAAATAGAGCATATCCAGATAAAATATTTTGGAAGTGAAAGCCACTTACAAAATGCAATAGCTTTACAACAGACTAGGAACAATTCTACAAATGGCAACCTTCTATTCCATACATACAAGAAAGAAATATTAAAATTTAAAAGCACATCTGCTGAAATACCAAACCATGTGTGTGTGTTTTGCCGCTGAACTTTTTATAAAAGTAGCACAAAAACTGTAGACATAACATACAAAATACAAGACCATGAAGATTCCAAATGGTTTGAATTAGCTTTCTACCTTATACCAGAAAACAAATACAAAATAAATGACCCCTTAATACTTTGCAGTTACTGCACTGCAAAACTTGACAATAACCAAACTCCTTCATGTGCTATTTCCACTACCAAAACCCTTGCAACAACTCAATTTATATCAGAGCATCATAATTCAAACAGTGCATCCATTTCAAGCAATAATACACCTTCAACCACAAACAGCTAAATTACCTCCGTCAGAAGTAGTGAAAGGCATTTGTGGCAAAGTAGTTTATTTACCATTAGACCTGAAAGAAAATGTACACACTCTAGGAGTACAACGCCCAATAGAGCAATCTTAAATTGTCTTAGTAAACGGGTATCTACAAAAGACAAAAAGATTTGGCAACAACTCGTAGACTTACATAAAGTTAGACAAGCCTTGCAATATGTAAAAGACAAAAACAATACTACAAAGAAATGAATATTGAGAGAAACGACTGAAATAATTGAAGAGTCTCCAGAAACTGGTCAATTTGAACTTCTAGATCCTGCTACAGTATCCAATATTTTAGACCATTATATAATTCATCCATTATACTCTAAAGACACCATAGATGATGCACTAGAAACATACCAAATGCGCAAACCAAAGGATCACCAATCAGCATTAGGGAAAAAAGTATAGAAGCACATGCTTTTCCTCTACTCTTTCCTACTGCGCAAGGAGGAAGGTACGATGATAGACCCACTCAGATAACAGCATCAGAATACTGCTCGTTAAGAATGTATTCTGAAGATCTGAGATTAAGACACATGTGAAATACATATTCCACCTACTCTTTGAAAGTGAACTAGCAACTCTATGCTACGAAGTTGCACACACATTGAAATCAGGTACCCATTTTCAAAATATGTCAGCTACGCAATTACTACAAAAAGTGCAAGAAAAAGATGAGGTTTTACAATCAAGCATTACAAATCTGTTAGCAGACATGTGTGGTACTAAAGAGTACTGGTTCCAACGTCACGGAGATGTACATTGTATGATAATGAACCTTGTCCCACCCACTTGGTTTGTTACATTAAGATGAGCAGAATATGCATGGGAAGATTTACATGATTTCCTACGCATAACAAACAAAAACAAAACAAACATAGATATACTAACACCTGGAGAACTTTGCTCTCTAGATCTTGTTAATGTTTCAAGATATTTCCACCATTACTTCATTGCTATGCTACACTTTATTTGTAATAAAATTGTTCCTCCCCTCAGAGAAGTGCAACACTTCTTTTGGAGAAAAGAATACCAGACCAGAGGAGCACCACATAGCCACATGCTTTTATGGATTAAAGATGCTCCTAAATTTGGTCAAGACAGTGATGCCACTGTTTTACAGTTTATCGAAAAATATGTCACTTGTGAAATTCCATCATAAGCAACAAATAGTGATCTTCATGCACACATTTTATAATTTCAAAGACACAAATGTGGGAAATATTTTTGTCGCAAATACAAAAGCAAAGGGAAATACTGCACCAAATGCTGCTTTGGTTTCCCTAGACCAGTTTCAGCAACAGGTCAAGTAAACAACTTCATGTCTTCAGTTAGACAAAGTATTAAAGGTAAATCACCTAAGAACACATATTACATAAAAAGAACAGAAGAAGCAAAATATATCAATGATTACAATGCAAGCATTGCCCTCTTATTGAATGCAAACATAGATGTGCAGTACATTGCAGACAATCCCACTGCAGTTGCACGATATGTTACAGCCTACTTAACCAAACCATAAAAAACAGAGCTTCAAGACCTGTGGGATGACCTATCATCAGACAAAACACTGTTTCAGAAATTGTACAGCTTAGGCATTAAAATGCTCGCCCATAGAGAATGTGGCTCCTATGAAGCAGCAGATCGTTTAACTGGTACTGCTTTGTATGGAAAATCTAAAATTATATGAAGATATAGAAACAATTGCCAAACATGATTCCAACAGCCAAACATTTTAAAAAACAATTTACTGGACACATACTACCCAAACAGAAGTACCACTTTGGAAACCATGTGTCTATACCACATAGCCCAAAACTTCACATACAAAAATAATATAAAACCCAATGAAAAAAAAAGGTAAATACAGAGTGACAAATTGTGAAGGCAGCTTAGTAAAACTCACGAAACCAAATTTAATTAATCATATAAAATTGTCATTAAAAACTCTTCAACATAAAGAACTATATTACATGTCCCTACTTCAACTTTTTTAAACCATGGAGAAAAGAAGAAGAGTTACTAGATATCTATGACTCCTATGGAGACACTTTCAAAGCAAATAAAAGCACCATAACTGACTTAAACTTTACAAAGTACCAAACAATGTTGCACAATGAACAGCAACACAAAGAAGAACTCCAGGCCCAACTAGATAAGGACACTCCTGACAGTAGTCAACCTTCAATAACGGGAAGCCAAGCAAATGAGACAGAATTAGCTATGACAGAAGTAGAAAACACAATGTGCCACTAGGAAGAAGATACAGAAGACTTCACTGTACTGCAATCAAAACTGAACAATGAGCAGCGTAGCATTTTTCAAGAAGTAACAAAAGAAATGACACATGGTGTACAACTGAAAATATAGAATGTACCTGTCAAAATTAAAAACCTAGACTACTATACGTCAGTGGTCAAGCGGGTTCAGGCAAAACATTCTTAATCAAAATCATCAGCACGTTCCTTCAACAATTGGCAAACAACAAACTGTCAGCTGTTGTAACTGCCCCCATAGGTTTAGCTGCCTACAACATAGGCGGTATCACTTTACACTGATTAGTACTCCTTCCAGTAGAACACCAAAACAAATAAGAATATTACAAACCTTCTACAGAAGCTGCAATGGAGCTATGTAGAGTGCTAAAACAAATGAAAATGCTACTAATAGATGAAGTGAGCATGGTCTCCAACCTAATGTTGGCTTTGATTCATCTCAGATTACAAGAAGTACTCAAAACAAACTACAAAGAGCTCTTTGGAGGAAAATGCATTATTGTTTTTGGAGATCTTCTTCAATTGATTCCAGTGAAAGGTGAACCTATTTCTAAAACCTTAGGAGAACAAACTCTGCCGTAAAACTGTTGGTAGCATAGGAAATGTCAAACTTTGGCAACATTTCCAATACAGAGAATTAACAGAAAACATGTGCCAGTCTGCAGACCTCATATACGCCAACCTTTCAAAAAGTATTAGTGCCTCATTACAACCCAGGCGTTAAGGGGTTAACGGCGCTGTAAAAGGTGTCGGCGCCATTAAACCCTTAACACCTGATTACGAGGTCCCTTTGCGGGTTGCACTTTACCGCCTGCTTTTAGCAGGCGTTAAAAAACCAACCCGCAAAGGGACCTAGGAGCTAATTACGGCACTGTAATTTACGGTGCCGTAATTAGCGCCTTCCCCATTCCCATTGAGCCCTATGGGGCAAAAATGGGAATGGGGAAGGGCCATGGCGGCATGGGGAATTACCGCCCCGCCAACCTCGGAATGGGGTGGTAATTCCCCATTCCGCCATGGCGGAGTCGGTAAGTTACCGGCATGGACCATGGTGCTATTAGCCCAGATTACCAGCAAATCTTATAAATGATTATTTAATATTCTTAAAACTAAAATGTAATAACTAATCTGTGTGTAAACATAAAAAAAAACTTCAATTATAAAACTATAAACAGTTAGAATACGCCAACAGGTATCCATCTGCCCCAAGATTCAACAATAACCAAACAGATAAATCAATACCACTAAAATATAAGAAGAAATAAACAGTTGGAATACGCCAACATTTATCTAACTGGCCCAAACACCTGCAACAGCCCAACAGATAGATGAGCAACTTGAAAATATAAATAAAAAACTATAACCAGTTAGAATTCGCCAACAGGTATCTAACAATCTGCAACAAGCCAACAGATAGAACATTAGCCAGAAACAACAAATAAACACTGAAAACAAAGAAAGAAATGTACTGTACCATAACAAAAAACGTTTTTTTGTTTATCCAACATGGATATTTTTTCCCACAGACCCAATGATTTAAGAAACAAACACAGAAACTGAGAAAATTGTACAGTACACTGGTTTGTAAACTACTAAATATAAGGGTTGAAATAATGCAGAAATGTCTATTATGCAATGCAATAACTCTTTATAAACCACACTAACATGATATTTTCTTTTGTCACAGAAATTGAAAAAGAATATCTGCTCCAGTTACCCAAGTCATGAAAAAAATATCACTAAAATCAAACAGTAAGTATATTATAATTCAACTCACAAATACTGCTCCATAACACAACCATTGAAGCAATCATCTAACCATACACCACAATCCAAAATGTTTACTTTCATGGATATGTTATACTGCAGTGCTTGTTACCAAACTCTACAATCTTAATTATATGTCGTAGCCAAAACTTCACATACAAACTATACAAATCAAACCGTACACAAACTGTAGATTTGCGGATATTTGATAGATGCTTTGGGTGAATGGCCAAAGGTTGTAGGCCATAGGCCATGTACCCAAGACTCTAGGCCCTGGCCACAAACACCACAGCATATCACACCCATAGATCACACCCGTAGAATCAAACATTTTAACTCTGCTATATGGGCTACTGCATTTTTTTATGTCCTCGGAAAGCCGTGGTGACCGCAGACATGACAAACACATCAGGGGTGACTGCCACCTAAACAAATACAGCATTTGACCCATCTCTTACTCCCCCACCCTCCTCAAGCACTTTTACACACCAACACACTCCCCAAAGTTGTATTTCTCCCCTGTTCGTCGCTGTGCTGTCCGCAGGATTGAAGATGGCGGGCGCATCAAAACATTATGACGCACCTCACGCTTCATTCCAGCCAATTAGTGAACTCGTTGCATGTCCGCGGACATGACGCAAGCCAATTAGCCAATTGGTGTCCTGTCCGCGGAGCAAACAGGGAAGTGTGTCCGCGGAGCAGACATAGATATCACACATTTTTTGTGACCTACTTTTTGGTTGTTTTCAAATAAAATACTGGATGGATTTTCACCAAATTTACAAGAGCACGCTTTCAGGACCAAGCCACCGCTCCTGCCACAAATGAGGTGAAAATCCGCCCAGCTGTTTGAGCTGTAGGCGTGAGGACATTTTTTTCCCCATTCAGTATATGGGAAAAAAAGACATTTTGGGATCCCCCTATAACTTTGCCCCCCCGGACCAAACCTCACCAAACATTGAAAAATAATTTAGCATGGGCAATATACTGTTTTTGCAAAGTTTGGTGGGTATTCATCCAGGGAGAGCGAAGTTATAAGCCACCCAAAATGTTCTCTTCCTATGGGATTAGCAACTTAACCTTAACTACATGTGTACTACCTGGGCCGTGTAATATATATATCACTTTTAATGAAGAAGAGTTATTCATTAAAATGATGCATTACTGAATTTGTGGTCCATGAGCTAATAGCGATTTTGGCCTTCATGGGCTGCAAAAAATGCCTTAGGACCCTCAAGTATCATCAAATTTGTATTTGATAACTTTGACAGTGTACTTTATAGAGAAAGCATTCTGTGGTAAGTCAGACATAGGAGACATGCAATAAGACATGTTAGTAACAGTGTACTATTTTAAAGGAAAACATGGCACTTCTATTCTGACTTCTACAATGAGTTCCCTAATCTTCAAAGAAAATGACTCTACTACAACATAAACTTAGCCTAGGAAATAATTACTACCCTGTTATTTTGTCTCTCGGGGGGGCTGTATTTCTGCACCCCACCCAAAGAGTTCTCTGTGCTTTCTCAGGCACCAGGCCTGCTGCTATAAATAAAATGGCTTGTATTTCAAATGACTTTTAGTCTTACTTTTTCCTCATAGTGTTTGGTCTGGCTCCCACCCACATTCCCTGATACTTTCTTCCAGGCAATTGGCCTGGTTAGGCTGTTCAAACAGCTCAAACTCAAAATCTATCCAGTGTCTTTCGGTGTGTGTTCCTCATTAGAGACAGCAAGCCTCATGGGTGTGGGTTCACCTACATTTGCACAACTAAAATGTCTAACATCCCAGCTCAGGGCATCTTGTGTCCCACAGTATTTCAGGTGTTTCCTTTGCTCACCCTTGATTGGGGTGTGGGATGTGATAACCCCATGTGGTGTATCTTGTGTTTTAGCATGACTTGGGCTACCTGGCTCTCCAATTCCTGTTCATTGAACAGTTATTTCACTCCCTGATGGTGTATCTTGATTCCCAGTCCAGCGTTTGCGATGCAGCTTCTCATCACTCCTTTAGTTATCAGTTTTCTCACCCCCTGTGGGATATCTTTATTCTCAGCCACCATTGGCATGAGGGCTTCTCATGCCAGATTTGGTTTTCCCACCACTCATGGGGTATACTCATTCACAACCCCATGTGGTTTATCTTGTGGCCCCACCGCCCTCCACATTCTCCTCAGTATGTGCAGTGTACCTTTTTGGTGGCACTGCTTGTTGGAGTAAGGGGTCACTTTGGCCAGGGTGGAAGCGCACCTCTGATTTCATTCTGTTCTTCACGGTTGTGTCTCTTGCGTCACTTCCTCCCGTCTTGGACTAGCAGGACTTCAGGGTCGGTTAGGGAGGATACGGGCACACCAACTCTGGCATTACTTAATTTCTTTTCTCCTTGGCAGTTCTTAGTTCCTTGGACTCTCCACCTTCTTGTTAATGACAGCGTTCTACTGGCTTTCCTGTTTCTCCACCAAACATGCTGTGTACCGGGCTCCTCAAGAGAGGGAGACGTTCCCTCCTATGTGCGACTATGCAAGCTTGCTTTTCTCTCCCTCTGGCTGGCTCTCACTTCCTCTGTCTGTGTTCCGGTACCCTTATGTTTATCACTGGGATGAGATGGGAGAATAGATTTGTTCCATTCTTTGTGCAAGGACGGCAACACATTCAAGACAGTAACCAAACCATCCACTTTTAAATTGCCCTCAACAGTAAAACCCTGATTAATTCCATGTAACCAACAAGTACTTGAGATTCTGTGTTAATGGGGGGTGGAGTAACACACTTTATTCTGGATTCCCTTTCCCCTAAGGGGGTCAGCCCAGTTGGATCCCACTTTCCCTGCCCCCTGGGGAGTTTTAAGTGTAGCAGGCTCACCTATCTGGTCCCAAAGGGGGTGACTCTGCTTATGGTCCAATTTGGAAGTGGTGTAACTGCAAAGGGCACCACTAGAGTTCCACATGGGAGGTAGGATTGTGGGTCTCAGTAGCCCTCTGTGTCACACTGTTGCTGGGACACTATCATGCACTGCCCCTCTGCGGGTGTCTATGTACCGATTCAAATTATATGAACAAGAAACACCCTTTGCACAATTTGACAGAGCTGTATGTTTAGCCCTCTCGCAGTCAGAGTGTTAGAGGTCAACTGCACTGAAAACCATCTTTCAATTTCAGAAATAGGCCTCATTACGACCTTGGCGGAGGACCATGGCGCTATTAGCACCATGGTCCATGCCGCTAAGGTCCCAACTCCGCCATGGTGGATGGCGGAATTACCGCCCCATTCCAAGGTGAGTGGGGCGGTAATTCCCCATTCACCAATGGCCCCTTCCCCATTCCCATTTTTGCCCCATAGGGCATAATGGGAATGGGGAAGGCGATAATTACGGCACCGCAATTATCGCCAAGGTCCCTTTGCGGCATGGATTTTAACGGCTGCAAAAAGCAGGCGTTAAAAACACCATCCCGCAAAGGGACCTCGGAATCAGGCGTTAAGGGTCGGCGCCGTTTACGGCGCCGTTAACCCCTTAACGCCTGACTCGTAATGAGGCCCATAGTGTGCACAGTGCTATTGTGTTATGGTTGCAGCCCGTCACTGTAGCATCTGGGGAATACTGGGAATATTGGTAATCTGGAAATTGGCTGGCAGTTGTGAAGGCTACAGGGTATTTCAAAATAAATGTCTCTCTCTCATGACTCTTTTTCTCATGCTCTAGCATCTCTTCATTGGCCTCCTTTTCACTAGCATGTGCTTCTTAAATTTCTCTACTTGGTCTTCAAATGTGTTCACATTCTGGCACTGCCATCGCTTGTATAATTGTATTCTCCCCCTTGATGCCTAATGTCTGAATCTTAGTTTCTTCTTACTGTCCCTGACCTCCCCTGTGCTTCCTCCCACTTCTGTTCCTTTCCCTTCTTGGTCCGTTTCTGCTCTTCCTCTTTCTCTTTATTCTCCTGACTCTTATTCTTTCTGTCATTCACATCTGAAGGACTGTCTTCTCTCTCTCGAATTTCGCTCCTATTCTCATTTTGATATTCATCATTGTGTAACTTTCTGCACAACGATTTGGTGTAAAGCGCCATGTAAAAAAACAAATAAAATACAAATAAAACAATTACAGAAAACAAATATGTTGCCAAATGATCCCAGTTTATAAAAGAGAATTTGATGTTTGTTAATTTGTAACAAAAAAAAATCAATGTTTTACACACTACTGAATATCTTTAAATGAAAGTGGGACTTTCAATGATATTATTAATGGAAAAATGCCCATTTGTTTTGTACTATGTGCTATAAAAGATAAACATCTAAAATGATATGGACAGAACCCAAATCTACTGCATGCAATTTCAATCCTATATCATACAAATTAGACCATCAAATTTCACAAACCATCATTATTTTGTAAATATATTTATTGTAAATAGAATATTTTGTTTCCAAACACACCACAAAATATTCATAATTAAGTCCTACATAACAAACAAACAGCCCTGAGCAGATCCGCCTTGGCCCGGCACCATCGCCTCTACAAGGCCCAAATCCGGAAAGCTAAAAAAGCTCATTACAACTCCTGAATCCTAAACTGTAAAAACCCCAGCAAAGAACTTCACAAAATCATCACCGAATTCACCAAACCATCATGTACCACCACCCTTCCCACCCCCTCACAATCACTGTGCGACTCACTCGCTCTAAACTTTTACACCACAGCTCTCGAAAGAACAAATGGTCTAACCAACAAACTAGCTCTCTTACACCCACCATGCAATCCACCCACCCTACCTGCCATCCCACCACCTGCGACTGCTACCCAACCGATTTTGGACTCCTTCACTCCAATATCAACTGAACAATTTCACAAACTTCTCTCTGCCCGCAAACCATCCGGCTCCCTGCTCAACCCCTGCCCAGCCACAACCCTCAAGGAAATCTTTGCAGTTACCTGCCCAGGAGAACACGCAAGAACCATAATAAACGACTCCTTCTCCTCTGGAATTTTTCCAGAAGCGTTCAAAACTGCTCATGTCAAGCCTCTTCTAAAAAAAACCTTCCCTCGACCCTCTCAAACCCAAAAACTACCACTCCATCTCAAACACCAGGTTCCTTACCAAATTTATTGACCGAACCACCTACTCCCAACTAAATGTCTTTGTCGAAGCCAACAATCTCCTAGACCCCGCTGAATCAGGTTTCAGAGCCTGACATGGAACCAAAACCACCCTAACCTCAATCTGGGATGACCTCAAAAACACTGCTTATTCTCGGGATGCGCCACATTTATCCTTCTTGACCTATCTGCCGCCTTTGACATGATCAACCACTCAATCCTCCTTGACTACCTCCACTTCCTAGGAATCTCCGGAAATGCTCTCAAATGGATAGCATCCTTCCTCGACAATAGGAAACAAATAACCCTTCTTTCCACCTATGCTTCCCACGCCCGACCAGTGAACACTGGAGTTCTACAAGGAGCATGCCTATCAGCCCTCCTGTTTAACCTCTATGTGTCCACCCTCCCATAAATAATCCACTCGCACAATACCCTGTGCTATAACTACGCTGATGACACAAAACTAATCCTAAAACTCCTGAATTCAAAACCCAACTGCCAACCCAACCTCTCTTACTGCCTACTCGACATAGATCACTGGATGACCACAAACTACCTATTGCTAAACCCCTCCAAAACTGAAATCATGCTATGTGGAAAAACCAAACTTCTTCCGCACCCGCTACACTGACCATCTGCCATGGGCCATTCCCTGACACCCTCAAATTCAGTAAAAAAACCTTGGCTGCACCCTAGACTCAGACCTATCTCTCTTGCTCCAAGTGAACAACGTCTCCAAGTCCTGCCACTACCACCTTAAAACTCGTAGGCGCGTGTTTCCATACCTCTCCTTTCCCAACAGATTCTCACGGTCCAATCAATTGTTATGTCAAGACTATACTATGCTAACCCCCTCTACCTCAGAGTCCACGCGTACCAACTGACTAATCTACAAAAAAACGCCACACCCAAACTGCTACTAGCACTGGGCCCAAGAGATCACATCTCCCCAGCCCTCAAAACTCTGCACTGGCTTCCGGTTGCCCAAAGGTTAATCTTCAAAACTTTATGCATTTCTCATCGGGCGGTGCATAAAACCGTACCCCAATATCTTCAAGATAAACTAAAACCCTACCATCCTCCACGCACTCTAATATCAAGCTCTGCCAGCCTCCTAGTCATACCAAAAACCAACTCAGTCAGGTTAGGTGGATCATCATTCTCAGCCCTAGTCCCCACTCTGTGGAACGCACTTTCACCCCACATCCGACTCACCGAGGACCTCATGTCCTTCTGCAAATTACTGAAAACATTGCTCTTCCCTTAGAATCGACTCTTAAGTCAAACTGGATAACAACAATCAATGACTCTAGCCCAAAGCTGCCTTATCATAAATAAAAATCCAGCATCATTTCCCGAGTGAGAAATCGAAAATTAATAACCGCCAATGAAAATTATAACGGATAAACTGAATAGAACGAGTGAAGTGGATGAAATTAGTAAAGTGTAAGAATGGAATACACTGGATGAAAACAGGGAAATAGATGAAATCAAGGAAATTGATGAAATCAATGAAATGGAAGAGAGGAAGACAGTGACTGAGAGGAATAAAATGGACAAGAGTTTGGAAAGGATGAATACATGATACGGATGGTGTGCACGGAATAGATAGAGTGCACAGAACGGATAGATGGCATGGAATGACAGAGAGCATGGAATGAACGGAACAAATGAAATAAATGAATCAAGTCCATGAAATGGATGGAGTCAATGGGAAAGATGGAGTACATGGAACGGATGATTTGCATGGGATGTATGGAATACATGGGACGGATGGAGTACATGGGACAGATAGAGTACATGGGACAGATGGAGTACATGGGACGGATGGAGTGCATGGGACGGATGGAGTGCATGGGACGGATGGAGTGCATGGAAGGGACGGAGTGCATCGGAGGGACGCAGTACATGGGACGGACGGAGTGCATGGGATGGATGGAGTGCTTGGGAGGGACGGAATGCATGGGAGGGACAGAGTGCATGGGAGAGACAGAGCGCATGGGAGGGACAGAGCACATGGGAGGGACGAAGCATATGGGAGGGATGCAGCGCATGGGAGGGACGGAGTGCATGGGAGGGATGGGGCACATTGGAGGGACGGAAAGCATGGGAGGGACGTAGCGCATGGAAGGGACGGAGCGCATGGGAGGGACGGAGCGCATGGGAGGGATGGAGTGCATGGGAGGGATTGAGGGCATGCGAGGGAAGGAGTGCATGGGTGGGACGGAGTGCATGGGAGAGACAGAGTGGATGGGAGGGATGGAGTGGATGGGACAGATGGAGTGTTTGTGACAGATGTAGTGCATGCGACTGATGGAGTGCGTGTGATGGATAGAGTGCATGCTACGGAGGGAGTGCGTGTGCATCTGATGGAGTGGATGAGACGGATGAAGTGCGTGAGATGGATGAAGGGGTTAGAGAGTGTGGAGTGGGTGAAGAGTGTTGAGCGTGTGAAGAGTGTATAGCGGCTGAAGAGTGTGGAGTGGGTGAAACAGTTGGAGCGGATGGAATGCATCAAGCAAGAAGGAGCTCGATCTCAAGCACCTACAGAAAACCACCATATCACATCACAACGCTTACTCTCTTCTATACACCAGCACTCAACTAGAACACAGCGATACTATGACACATTCAGTATAGCTGTCCTCATAAGAACACATGTCACATACTCCCCATCATCCTAACTAAATACAGCTGGCTGCTCACCCACCAGCCTAGGCGTTCTCCTCAGGCCTAACACAGCCAGAATCAGTCTGGTATCTCCCTGCCAGAACCAACAAATACTCCTGATCCCTCAACCACCACACCTACCGCTAAAAAGCAGCTATCATACAAGTGCCACACCTGCTGTACACATCCGGTGCACACATGCACCTTTTGGCCCTCTCTCACTCTCTACTGACTTGAACTACGGTTCCCGAGGGCGTTCAACCTAACAGCGCCTTGAGATAATACCAGTGGTACATAAGGCGCTATATAAATGCTAAGTAACATAACATAACATGTATGATTCTTAGACACAAGAACATAAGATTATAGGATAGCATGCAGAGTTGTACCATTATTGTCAAAACAAGCATTGGATGCAGCACCGCTAGGACAGGAATATATTAATTGTAACTAAACTCAGACAAGTGATCATTATCTATTTCTCTTTCTCTACATGTGGTGTTCCTCGGGGGTCTAACCTCTCTCCCTGCCTCTTCACCCACTACCTGGCACCTCTTGACCACTGCATCACTACTTTCTGCTCCAATTTTCAATGTTATGCGGATGATACTCAGCTCTCTTTTAGGCCCCCCTTAGCCAACTCTGCTTCTTCTCTTATACCAGACTGTCTGGGTGCAATTCAGGAATGGTGTCCCGCCCAAGAGCTCTGCCTTAATGCCAGCAAGACTAAGATCCTCCTCATTTGGACACCAGCTCCCTCCTTTCCTCTCTCTCACTGGCCAACAACTTTGGGCCCTCTTCCCGCTCCTTCCTGTGAGGCTAATACCCTTGGTGTCATCTTTGACTCCACCCACTCCCCCTCTCCTCTCTCCTCACATTTCACATCTCTGATGTGTCTAAGAAGTCAAGCTATTCTTCCGTTTCTCACTTTCCCCAGAAGTCCACTGTCTCCAGAGCTCTGGTCCACTCTAGGCTGGACTATTGCAAATCTTCTCTTCGACCGTTACAACTTCTCCAGAACAGGATTGCAAGATTTTTCCTTGGCCTCCCAGGGATCGTAACTCTCCAGCTCTGAAATCTCTTCACTGACTCCCCGTGGCTCCAAGGTTCAACTTCAAGACCATCTGCATCATCCACAAGGCTTTCTGCGGACTGGACCAATCTACCTCCAACTTTCTCTTCCAAAACATCTTCCTTCTCGAGCTCTCCACTCATCCACCTCCAACTCTCTGAGGGTCAGACATTTCTCCAAGCAGAGTATTGGGGCAGATCTATCTCCTCGGCTGGGGCCTCCCTCTGGAACAGTCTCCCTGCCTCTCTCAAATTCGAGCAGAACCACCTGTGGTTCCATAGGCAAATCAAGACCATCCTTTTTGCTTCCACTTTCTCTCTTCATCTCCCCAGCTAATGCACCTGACTGTGACTTGCACTGGTCACCTGGTCACCCTCTGAACTTAGGCCCAGGCTCATGCATGTCCAGTTGCCCTTGCACTGCCTCCAGCCTCCCCAGCACTTAAGGGTCTGTATCTGTAACCCTACAGTCCCTTCACTCTGCACCAGCTGGCTGCACTTGTGAGTTAACTGCACTTCCGTCTTCCCCTCCCCCTTGGAAATTCTCCCCTTCCGTCTTCCCCGCACTTGTGTGATCTGAATGACACAAGGCCTGGTAAGATTGTTATTTTGTCCTCCCTTTGTTTCCCCCTCCTTGTTGTGTCACGCCTAGAAACACTTGTGTACAGGGGCGTTATGCCACAGCATATCGTATCATTACCCACAGGAGCGCACATCCAATTAGAGACAGAGTTTGGGAGCACCCTCGGTCACATTTGCTGAGTTTGAAAACATCAAATTTCAAAAAAGTCTCGAAGATCACCATAACAAAATGTATTTGGAATATCTATTCATTGCCAAGTTTTGGTTAGCTTGTCAGTGAATTGATTATATGCATAATTCTTAACTCGACATTGTCACAGTTTCCATACTAAACACTGTTTTTTTCTCATAGAAGATTTATTATAGTATGACTGTAAATGAACATTTGTACTTGAAAGAGAATACAAAATATTGACATGCAGGAATTATAAGGCTAGTGTAAATAAAGCATGGCAAACCTGCCCATCTTGGAACTCTAATTAGATTTTAATTAAGTGTCAACTGTTGAAGTTTTATAGTTTGGACAATTCCAAAGTTGTTATTTAATATTATTATTATTATTATTATTATTATTACAATCACTGAGTTTAGTGAAATATTTGAATTAATCCAAAGATTTAATCTAAGTAGAATGCATTGCCTTTTTAATGTGGTTATTCTTATGTCCCATTCTGACTATAATGTCTCTGATGTTGTGGCATGAGGGTCAAGAGCAACTCTTAATGAACTAGGCACCAGCCTGCCGTTCTGACCAAAGCAATGCTATGTTTTTCCGAATTGCTTCCTGAGTCTAACTTTCTACAAAGAAAACAAAACAATTAGCTTTAAAGTATGCATACACTATTAATGGATTCAAAACAAATTCTCACATTAGTATATTCAAAAACTATATAAGTGACAGAAAAACTGTATAAACCAGTATGTGCCAAAACATTCATTCAAACATTCATGTCACTATCAAAACTGCCAAACGATGTGTGCAGACCTGTGCCTGGCAGCAGGTGAGACAGGATACCTAAATCACGAAAATCATTTTAATGTGTTTTTTGGAACTACAGACATTATGCAGTAAAACAACATATGTCTATCACACTGTGCCTGTCTTGGAAATATTTCAAATCCTTAGCTTTGAGGCTACATACATCCACATTCTGGAAATAGTAGTCCTCTACTTAAATACTGTAAACTCAAACTCAAATAAATATTGTGAGTATTTTAGTGTGAGTATTGTTGTGGTTGTATCACTATGCCTGATTTTATAAGTAGCATTATTAGTATTGATAATATCAGGCAAGATAAAAACACAGACCACGTGTGGCCTGTATAGACATACCAGGAGCAGGGTACCAGTCTCCTAGAAAGATTAAAATGGGAAACAATATCTGTAGGAATATTTGTTTCAGATTTGCTTAAAGTAAATGGTTGCCTAATCCCAACTTTTTTGCCCAGCAAGTTAGATATGTCTGTCCTTTTTACAACCTATGAACACCTACTCTGAAAATTGTATTAGCACTGTCAAAACCTCAAAAGCCTTTCTCACCTAGAATAACGTCTTCACTCGATAAAGAATCAGAATGAGTTAAACAAGGACTGTTAAAAGCTCCTAAACAGCTCCTTAGTCTGAAGACAGAAGCTAACAACTTTAGAAGTTGCATTTGAGAAATACTTAGTCTGATGACAAAGAGAGATAATCCATTACATTTCGGGTTATTTATCTCATGCTGCTTCAAGTCTGGCATGGGTCTCTCTCAGGAAGCAAAATGAGTGGGCACCACGGGAGTATGAGCCTGTTTAGTATCCTTAAAGGTCTCTAATGTGATGACTACTTTTTTATAAATATGGTTCAGTGTGCAGGAGCCGGCTGAAAAAGGTTTGGAGACACCCAAGCCCAAAAACAGTAGAAGCAAAAGATTAGGTGAAATACCCAATCATACAGCTGCTCTCTGAAATCCCAATCTGGGTTTTATGTTAGTTGAAATTTTACTAAATGCAGTTAGTGTGACCATTACAGCTGATTCATGAAAAAATTCAAAATCGTTGTAGTCGTTGTACCAACCTTGTGCAAAGAGCGCAAAGAATTTGTTCGAAGGTGGGAAGCGATATTGAACAGGTGTTCATTGGACCTCATCCTGCTAACTATCCAGGAATTATCAAAAAATCTAACAACCCTTAGTACAGAAATCGAGGAGATAGAGAAAGAGTTAGTTGGTACACTTGGAAGAGAAGAATACAATACCATACTACTAGAGATCAACACTAAACTTGAAGATTACAAGTCTGAGCTTGAACAAAAGAAGGTTAAAAAATGTAAACGTGATACTTATGACTATATTAACGACGAGGTATACACCTGGATGGACAGATACGGCCCGGCAGCACCTAAGAAACCTTTCAAATATACATCGGACAATACTTCCAGTTCTGACTCAGAGGCCCAAAGAGAGTCTGAGACTCCAGTTGAACAACCAACCGACAACCTTGCACGGACGACAAGCCCCGCAGTACAAGCTCCGTCTACTTCTTTTTTAGGCGCCCGCCGAAAAGAACCCGCAGAGGGAGCAGGCAGCGTAAAAAACAAACCTCAGACCAGATTGCAGCAGAAGAGAAGCTAGTCATAAATATATCTGAGAGGAGACTGAACAAGGCGGAGGAAGAGACTCTACAAAAGGGTCTTAGTTTCGTACCGACTTACGGAACCACTTTGTTTGACACGAAGATTGAACTTTACAAGTTTGTTCGCAAACTTAAACTTAATGTCTTTTTCAATGAACTGGAGACACAAGAGAGTCCGATTAAGATCCCAGACTATCAAGAATTTAGAATCAAAAGTGGGTTTGTTCCACCTATCACAGTACCATCCATAGAAACTTTCCAGAAAATGGTCACCAGGGACCTTGAACGTATCAATTCTCAAGAATCCTCCTCACATGAACCTAAAACCTCACGAGATGAAGCTAATTAGGGACCTGTATAGTGACAAGAGTATTACCATCTGTCCAGCGGACAAGGGAGGAGCCTTAGTCATTCAGAATACGGTCGACTATGATGCTGAATGCAAAAGACAGCTCCAAGATCATACCACATATGCCACCCTGGATCATGATCCTACCCTTACAATCAAACAGAATCTGGAGAGCCTTTTGGCGAAAGCACTTGAATTGGAGTGGATCAATGAGCATACACAAAAATTTCTCTTGAAAGAACACCCTAGAAGACCTAATTTCTACATGTTACCAAAGATCCATAACGATGCCACTAAACCACCAGGTAGACCAATTGTTGCAGGCATAGAAAGTATTAACCAACCTCTAGGCATCTACATTGACTTCTTCCTACAGCCGCTAATATAAGAAACTAGTACCTATACTAGGGATACTACACACTTCCTACAGAAACTCAACTCCTTGACACCTCTGCCAGAAGATCGGATGTTCACTATAGATGTTAAAAGCTTGTACACCTCTATACCCCACGATTTAGGGATAGAAGCGGTAGAGTGGCTTTTACTAAAAGCACCAGAGATCCGTGCCCAGAAAGAATTCATGTTTGGCATTGTTACAGTTTATTGCAGAGAATTCCTATTTCCAGTATGGCAACCATTTTTTTCTACAGACCGCAGGAACATCAATGGGGGCCACCATGGCACCCTCATATGCCAACAGCTTCATGCATAAGTTTGAGACAGATTATGTACTGGACAAACATGAATGGAATAAGGACATCCGGATATGGACAAGATACATAGATGACATCTTTGGGGTCTGGAAGGGGACCAGAGAGTCCTTCGAGACATTTTTTGAATATCTTAACAACATTGACCAAAGGATACAGTTCACTAGGGAGCTCTCGAATGACACTATAACTTTCCTGGATGTCCAAATTAGGAAGCAACTGACCAACTACAGTACCTCACTGTTTAGAAAGATAACAGATCGCAATAATCTCCTACACCGTCTCAGCTTCCACCAGCCGAGCCTACTTAAGAACCTGCCATACAGTCAACTACTAAGGGTTAAAAAGATAGTGAGTGACCCTGAAGATTATAGAATGCAACAGATGGAGATGAAAGGAAAATTTCTGGCCCGTGGATATAAGCAAGATGAATTGGATCTAGCATCCGACAAGGTTGATGCTTTGTCACGAGAGACTCTATTGTCAGGACAGAATCCCAAAAATAAGAGAGAGCTTAAGTCACCGGTATATGTGTCCAAGTTTTCCACGCAAAGTAACAAAATCAAGAGAACCATCATGAAGCACTGGGAGATATTTAAGAATGACATCCGAGTACAAGATCTATTCAGGGAGAAACCTGTATTTGCTTACCAACGCAGTAGGGACCTCAGAGACGAACTGGTGCAAACGAAACCCACAACTAAAGAACTTATGACACAGCGAACTGGAACCTATCCTTATCTTCATTGTGTCAACTGCAACTTTGTTATCAAAGGGAACATCATTAACCATCCGAGAACAGGGCAGAGAATTATGCTTAAAACTTTTGGCACTTGTGACAGTAGTAATGTCATCTATGGTATTAAATGCCCATGTGGGAAATTCTATGTTGGACAGTCAACACGAACAGCCAAGTTGAGGTGGGGTGAACACCGGTCCTGTATTTGTAATGCGAACACTAACTCTGCTGTGGCACGTCACTGGATGGCCAATGGACACAACGTGTCACAGATAAGATTTGTGATTTTGGAAGTTCTAACTAAGAATAGTCCTCATGAGGATGTATGCCAACGTTTGAATCACAGGGAAATGTATTGGACTGATAAACTTGGCAGTTTGGTACCGAATGGACTAAATGAGGAGATTAACTTTCACTGTTTCCTCTAACAATCTTCTGTTTTTCTAAATGCATGTCGCAATCTATTGTTTTGATCAGCACCTAGGTGCAGATGGCACCACTACACACATGACCTGAATGTTGATGGTCACTCGGAATGGATATAACTTCTCACATACATATGTAAATGATTTGGATATAGTGACCCAACTGCTGCGCTTCCTGGAGTCCCATCCAGGACCCAAGGTGCCGTCTTCCAAGACGACACCACTAGCGGCAGTAAGGGACACACATATAGTGCATAATATAGCCACGTGTTTTGGTTTTAAGGGTTTGTTTATTGTGTAATTATACTGTGCAACATCATTTCTTGACCTGTGTTCAATGAACAGCTCTTTTCCTCTTTATTTGCCCTCTTGATATCCCCCTTGATATCCCCCTACATTCCCATTGATTAGCCTGTTTGGTATTTTTTTGGTATTTTTTCCATGTCCATGAGTTTCGCATTTTTTCCTTTTTTTCATTTTTTCATTTTTTGGTGATGACTTTTTCCAGAATATGTCCAGGATATCCCATAATTATTTGCTTTCAAGATTTTCGTGCCAATGGGTGTGCTTGCAGACACGGATCGTGGCTCGCGCTTTTCAGCGAGGAGCCGCGATCACGTGTCACATAAAATCAGGTTGCTCGGCAACACGCCGATGCAACAAGGACAGTCTGCTCTCGGCAGACACGGAGAGAACAGCTCCGCACCGTATCCTTCAAGCGGTAAGGCAACTTCCACGCTTGTCACTACTCGATGCATCAGTATATGCTCTGAAAGGTTCCTTATGCATACTTTCTTGTTTGCAGCCACTGCTCACCAAGCTTGGTGCTGCTGTCTGCTTTTTGAAGCTTAGAAAACGCCACCATTCACCTACTTAAGGTAATGGACCATTTTCCCTCCTAAATCAGTAACATGACACCATTACTTACCGTGGTACTGATCTGTTTTCTGCATTTTCTTTATTTTCCATTCTTTATTTTCCATTGTTTCCTGCCTTCTGATTCTGCATACAATACATCTGGGTATGTGCAATCTTTTACATTTTTTAACCATTTGGGTTATGTCATTTTATTTAATCATTTTATTTAACCATGTGAATGATGACTGTTCATGTTTATGTTCATGTTTACACACACATGTCCTTTTTTGAATATGGGATTGATTATATATGGACCCTATCCATGATATGGCTGGCACAATTTTATGCATATGTTATGTTATGTTTAAATAGATTAGCTTTGCCTGATGAAGGAATTGTTCTATTCCGAAATGCATTGGCACAATATAAGTCTACAGATAGAGTGACTTGTGGCAAATCCTTCCTCACTAAGAACAATATTAGTGATAATTCGTGATTTCTTTCCTAAAAAAACTTTGGTTTGATGGATAAAACCGACCTTGAAAACTACAACGACTTTGAATTTTTTCATGAATCAGCTGTAATGGTCACACTAACTGCATTTAGTAAAATTTCAACTAACATACAACCCAGATTGGGATTTCAGAGAGCGGCTGTATGATTGGGTATTTCACCTAATCTTTTGCTTCTACTATGGGTCTCTCTCAGCCCAACATACAATGCTGAAGTTCAGTTTTCTAACATTTATGGAGAAAGTTTGAGGTTATGTTACGATGACCGTAAGTCATTAAGTTGAAATGCTTGTGTTTCTACTTTTCAATGATTTGAGATGTTGATTGTATATCTCTTCTGATTTTAGACCTATTTCTTTAAAAGATCATTATTATACTTAAAAGCAACAAAGGTCACGCTCCACAATGTGGCCCCTCTGGTCAGTTTAAGTATAATCCTAAATTCTAGGCCCTTGTATTGTGTAATATGTTAAGGCCTTTTTAACATTAGGAAGTTTTCTGGTCTCTCGGCAAAAACAATGTCATGTTTTTTATCTTCTTTTTTTAAAGATATGAGAGTTCACCATACTAGTTAATAACCAATGGATTGCGAATAACAACATGTTAACCCTGATTCAGTTTGATTTTTGTGAATCAGGTATTAAACTTGTGTTTGATAATAACTAAAACATTTAATATCAACAAGGAAGCCTTGTATGTTACCTTCATGGACATGGCCCCTGCCTTTGACTTGTTTGATTGCAACTTTTAAATGTTATGATTTCACCAATTAGTTATCCCAATGAAGATTGTATTGGCGTTACTTGCATTATATCACAATAATTGTGTCAGAGTTACATGTGCCCAAGATATATTGACTAAACCTTTCCAATTATCTGTGGGATTCATCAGGGTTCTGAAATGACTCTGTACTTATTGAATTTATTCAACGTGTATTTGTATAATACTCTCTTCCAAGTACATGTAAAAATCCAGCAAATGGAAAATACTCAGATTCCTGTTGTAATGAATGTGTGTTTTTGTCCCGTAAAGTAAAGTTAGTCCAACTTTTACTTGACACATATAGTACCTACATGGCAGCGAACAGTATACCTATTGATGCAACCAAGTCCGCAAATATAATCCTTTCTTCAAAAATCAATATTTTCTTTAAAATCAGGATGAGAGATGAAACAAGCAATTGGGGGCATCTTTAACTTTGCACATAGATTTAAAGCTTACACACTTGATATATTGCTTAAAGTGTATTTGGCAGACACTTGCCCAGTTGCACTTTATATTTCAGAAGTGTATTATTTTAATGATATTGGAGTGATTTTACAAACAACACACAATTGCTTTGTTAAAATGTTATTGGTTTGTCCTGCATTGGATCCCAATGTTGCTTGTTATAGAGAAATTGGTCTTGTTTATTTAACTGACTCATTTCTTGTGGAATTAACTTTTTTCTTTTTGAAATTGATAGCTAGCCCAAGAGCATGTATCACTCAGACAACAGTGAAAGATCTTTGGTAAGTGATGTGCTCTGTAATTACTTAGGTTTAGACATTTTAAAACAGATCTCTGCAAAATTAACTTGCCTGCCTATTGCTCAGACCTTATCAATATTTTGTTTACTGTTTTAAATTATTCAAATATACAAGTCTGACGTATGAAAGGTCTGTTCATCTGCTAGAAGTGAGATTTATATGATCACACCCACAAAAAATGTATGAGGTTATGACTGGCTGCACTGATAGGCAGTCTTATTTGCTCTGATTACCTCCTATTTAATACTGTGCCATAATTGTCAATTGTATGCACTGAGAAATCTGGGAATCAGACATTGTCGGCTAACCCTATGATATTTACTTAACTAATGTGATCAATCTAAGATGTGGTTTTTACTGTACATTATCTGGAAAGCTCATGCCTAAAGATCTCAAATACTTTTACTACCTTGGATCTCACATTGTTAATATTTTTTTTTTAAAAAAATCTATATTCTATTGTATGACATGTCTTAGATTGCATTATGACTGTACACAGATTATATTGTAGTATCACATTTTTGTTGTATTTTTAATAGTTGTACAAATCAAGTTTATACATGAATTGATTGTGTGATGCCATTTTCAGACAATTAAAAAATAAATAAATAAGTTCCACATTCCTGCCTTTTGGCCAGCAGCTGTCACTCTTGTGAATTGCATGTTATGTGGAGGATCAGATTGAAGGAGAGCCGTTTGGAGGATTTTTTGTGAGCGTGAAAACTACTCTTGCCTAATGCAGAGTGTTCCCTATCCTTGACCTGTTTCTCCAGAGCCAGCCATGGCTGGACATGCCTGTATCTCTGAGGTCAAGTTAGAGAGACAGACGTGTAAAGGGCTTGATATACACATGCGGTGGGGGATGAAAGAACAGGGGTGAATGGGGTCATGAGTTGGATTTTTGATCTTCAGGTTGCGGTCCCAGAGCATGACAGACTCAGCTTTTCAACATTCCGAGGTTGAAAAAATGCCTTAGAAATGGATATTGATGACATGTTTTGTTGTGCTTAGAACCGGGAGGAAATCCGGTATGAAGCTCTGAAGCCCAAATGAATATTGTAATGCTTGTTGTTGTGTGCTACTATTAAATAATAGTAATAATAATGATAATAATAATAATAATAATAATGAGTATTATTATTATTATTATTATTATTATTATTATTATTATTATTATACGAAGAATAGTATCATTATTATTATTTTTATTTCTCATATTATTTGTAGCATTATTACTGTTGTTACTTTGAAGCAAAGTTAAAGGCAGCATGCCTTTATATAAATAGCAGGAAAACTGCTTATATGGTTTTTAAAGACATTAAAAAAACATCATGTCCACATTACTACATTTCTCTTTTGTGGACTGTGCAGTCTTTGGTGGCTCATATTGGGTAGGGGCCACTAGGGGGATTTTACCAGTACGTCAAGATGTTGTCTGTGGCTTTAAAAACACAAGCGGCAGGGACTTACTGAATAGGGCGGATGGCTCACAAGTTGGACATGTGCCCTGGAATAGGGTGGGCATATGCTCCGCAGTTTCTGGTCCCATGGTGGGGCAGACTCAGTCCTTCCTCTTTTCCAGGTTGATAAATTGACTGCCCAAAAAATAGATCACTTTGTATTGCAGCATTTAGACGCAGAAAGACATCCATGAAGAAGCTCTATGCAAGAACACAAATGAACATTGCAATTATTGTTTTTAATTATTTTTAATAATTCTGGTGTAGTTTGTAGCATTCATGTTTTTGTTTCTACACACAGGTGTAAAGACAGAGTTTAGATATAGCCTGAGTAGACTGACTGGGCCTGAGGTTCAATATTGGCTATTCCCAACATTCCCAACATCATTAAGTGTGCCCTAATAGCGTCACTGGGTTAAAGTTGAATTTAGAAAGTGTGCCTGATAGCATCACTATGCTAAAGTTGAACTTAGAAGGTATCCCCAACATCATTTGAGTGTGCCCTAATAGTGTTACTGTGTTCAAGTTGAAATTAGAAAGCGTGACTAATAGCGTCAAGGTTAAAGTGGAACTTAGAAGATGTTCCCAACATCATTGAGTGTGCCCTAATAGCATCACTGTGTTAAAGTTCATTCTAGAAAGTATGCCTGATAGCGTCACTGTGTTAAAGCTCATTCTAGAAAGTATGCCTAATAGCGTCACTGTATTAAAGCTCATTCTAGAAAGTATGCCTAATAGCGTCACTGTGTTGAAGCTCATTCTAGAAAGTATGCCTAATAGCATAACTGTGTTGAAGTTGAATCTAGAAAGTGTCACTTATATCATCATCTACGGTGCGGATAGTGACAACTCCCGTTCTCCATGTGGATGGAGTGGATGGAAAGGATAGAGTGGATGGAACAGATGGAAAAGGTGGATGGAATGGATGGAAAGGATAGAGTGAATGGGATGGATGGAAAGGATGGAGTGGATATACCCTGTATATCTCTGTATCTCCTATATATGCTATGTATATGCCATGTACCTGTATCCCCATGTAATCTGTATCACATGTTACCTCTATCCATCCTGTCGCTTTATATAGGTAAGCCTCTATGTACGCCCCCTGTCCTGCTCTCGTGCTTGGTCGCAGACACTTTACTGATAACCACTAAATCACACTACTACGCTTACTCTCTCTTATACACCATCATTCAACTAGAACACAGTGATACTATGACACATTCAGTCTAGCTGTTCTCATATTAACATGAACCCAAAACACCTCATCATCCTAATAAAACACAGCTTTAGGCGTCTCATCAGGCCTAACGCAGCAAGAACTCAGTCTGGGTGTCCACACTCCAGACTGAACACATCCAACTGATTTTCAGCACCCCACCTACCGCTAAGAAGCAGCTATCATGCAATAACCACACCAGCGGCACATATATCTGGTGCACCAACGCACCATACGACACTCTCTCGCTCTACTGACTTGAACTATGGTTCCCGAGGGTGTTCAACCTACCAGCGCTTTGAGATCATACCAATGATAAATAAGGCGCTATATAAATGCCAAGTAACCTAACATAACATTAAAATGCATGTATGTAAATAGTGGTTAAAATGCAAAACGATTTTGAAAAACGTTGCCAAAACCATGTGTGTGTGCATTACCACATTTCATCCATCAGCGGTCACTCTTGTAAATTGTATGGTCCATAGAAGCTCAGATTGAAAAAAGGCCATTTGAAAAGATGTTCTCTAAATGTCAAGATTGTGTTTCCTCAACTGGAGTGCTTCCTATTGTTGACCTGTTTACCACAGCCAGCCCAAGGTCAAGCAGGGGAAAAAAATACAGTAAATGCCTTGAACTCAGGAGGAGGGTCTTGTCACACGGCAGGGCAAACTCAGCCCTTCACCTTCCTGGGGTCAGTATATCCACTGCCTGGGTAATAGTGACACCCTTTATTGCAGCACTAGGAAGCTGGAAACAGTCGGTCATGTGGATCTATTATTATTATTATTATTATTATTATTATTATTATTATTATTACCATTAATATTATGGTTACTATTGACAGTGGTAAGGGCAGGGACCAGAGGTGGCATGCATGGACTGCCTGGGCCTGGAACTCAATAGTGTCCATTAACATACCTTTATGCAAATAGAATACATGCGTTACACAATTGTGAAATGTGTTTTTTTTTAAAAGATGCATTGTTATATTACAGTAGATGTCACTGTGAATTGCATGGGCTGTGGAGGCTCGGAATGAAGTGGACCATTCATGGGATTTTCCCAGATGGTCAGGCGTTCTCTTGTCTCATCTGGAGGGCTCCAGGTATTGACCTGATTGTCACCAGATGGTGTGGGGTGTGCTTGCCTGCTCCTTCAGCATGACTTAGGGAATGCTAGGGTAGTCTACCTGAATGGGGGAATGCTCAAATGTTAAGTGTGTTCCTCCTACATGGAACCATGCCGCAGAGTGAACACAGCCCTTCATTATCAAACCACATAGAACAAAGTCTCTTCTCTCATCAACAAAATCTCTATGTGTATCACCATTGTTTCAAGCATCAATTCATATAGAAAAACGAACCTTTACTAGCACAGAGCTGCACAACACTAATAAACAAATTAAGTATTCATTTTCCTTATTCCCTCCTACCCAACCATCCTACCCCGCATCCATTCTTACAACCACAACATCAAGTTAACAGCATATAAGATATACAGCAGCATGCAAAAAAATGGCAACTACAGTGAAAACAGGAAAGAGGAAAGGAGAAGGAAAGTGATGGGAGCCTTTTTAACAATGCTTTCTGATGAGTCAACAATAAATCATAGAGGACTTCTAATGAAACACTTCGGAAGATCCTTAAATAACTTAATATCCATACACACCCTTCATCACAAGACAATCTCCAACAGACTCAAAAATCCCACAGGAACTGCGGGTCAAATGATCTTGCCTCAAGAAGTACCTACTCAGCCGGTTTATCTCTGAAAGTCTCACCAATGAGTCCAGGAAGCAACTGAAACATCAACATTCCTACCACCGACTCTTCTCCCATCTCAGAAAACGGTCATGATACGGCTGGCATCAGAAGCCTTCTGATCAATGCAAGACCACTCGCCAAACTCTCCGCTGACATATGTGACCTCCCATTGAAGGACCAAATTGATCACTGTTTAGCACAGAAGGAACCCAGGGTTCCAATAATCAGTCACCAGTGATCCATGAAAGCATCCACGCTGAATCTAAGGTTAAAGGAGTGAAATGTCCCCACAGTAGAGATTGAGTAACAACTTAAATCCACGGAAACGCTTAAAAATATCCAGAATTTTTATTCACATTATGATTATGGGCTGTATTCCTTCATTTTCATCAAGCATTCCACCCAACATTCGATGAAATGAATACAACTTAAAAATCATGTTGAAACACATTATCACTTATTAGATGGCAGATTTCACATTTATATTTTCCAGGTTTCACAAAATATAACTAATTTAAACCTTATGACATGATCTGAAATAATCTGGCATTTATAATGCACCTGTACACAAGTGATTCTAGGCACAACAAGACAAGGAGGGGGAAACAAGGGAGGACACAATAACGATATTACTAGGCCTTGTGTCATTCATATCACACAAGTGCGGGGACGAGAGAAGGGCAGAAGTGCCAGGGGGGAGGGGAAGGGGGATGTGCAGTTAATTTACAAGTGCAGCCAGCAGGGAGGCTCATAAGTGCAGAGAGAAGGGACTCTAGGGTTGCAGATAGAGACCCTTAGGTGCTGGGAGCCCGGAGGCAGTGTGAGGGTAACTGGACATGCAGGAGCCTGGCTCTGAGTTCACCAGTGCGTGGAGCAGTCAGGTGCATCAGCACGGGAGAGGAAGAGAGAAAGCGGAAGCAAAAATTAAGGTCTTGAGTTACTTCCGGAACCAGAGGTGGTTCTGCTCAAGTTTGAGAGGCAGGGAGGCTGTTGCAGATCAGCTCATTTTAAATTCACTATTAGAAATTAGCAGGTAATTGTATTCAACACTTTTCAAGGGACATTTGGCTAAGCAGTAAAATATGATCAAATTATTATGTTTGATAGCTAGCAGAGTCAACATCTAACATGTCTTTAGTACATAAGAGAACTTATATCTAGATGAAATTCTGAAACAGATCTGTCATCAAAATCTGCACTTTGCTGTTCTGAAATATATCGTACAATAATAGCATGCCTATTGTTTTGTGGGCCACAAATTCCTCCTTGCATGAGTGTGTAGAAGGTAGTAACATGGACAAAGCATAAAAGTATAGCATCTATCAGTGGCTTCCATCATCCCCGTGTCTTACAAATAACGTATTCCAACATGTTAACATGTATGAAATCAATGGACATGTAACTACACCTACTAATTTGAACAAAACAACAGGACACTGGAATATTTGTAAGTAGTTGAAATTGGATTGTGATGAATAAACACTGAAGCGGTGCGTTTTGAGTAAATGCAATGTATCTGATGTTCCTCAAAAAACAGAAAAGAAAATGCCTGACTCCAGGTGCAAAGCGCTGGACCGGGTGTCAAGCCTGTGCTTCTTGTCTTGGTGCTGTCTTGTTTCCAAGACCAGCTTGTTGCCCATGAAATATTGCCAACATATGGTTCTCATCTAGTTGCTTTCAGGTACATTACCTGCCACTGTAGACAATGCAACAGATTTTGAAATATATATTGTTGTTAAGAGTGATTTTGCCAATGATTGGAATGGCACAGAATTGAGATATTGAATAACTATTGGTTGCTGTTTCATTTCTACATGTCTACTGCTTACCAGGACTTTAGCCAGGGTGAATCGTGTATTGGCCGTTGAAGAAAGACGTGCCTTCTTATTGGTAGAACTCAGTCCCCCATTTCATAGAAGTGAAAAAAGGAGCCAAATCGGATTATTTTAAAAGATGGCAAAACGTGCTAATTAATTGAAGGTAGATGAATGTCATGTGTACACCTTTAAAACATGTCTCGAAACCACTTTTTAAAAAAAAATGGATCAGGGCTACATAGCATACTATAAAGTAGATTGCATGAACTGAAACACGCAAACGTACACATCTACTATTGTGCAATATTATTTTATAACATAGTGTTTTTTTAACAGAAAGCAAAATATGACTAAATGAACTCTGTGTTACTTGTTAGTCCATTCATATCCTGCCTATCATTCCTTCCGTTTCTATGCACTATAACGTCAAAGAACATGTATTTCTAGTTTTAGCTGTAGCAAACTTAAGAAAACATAATTGACACAGTGGTCAAAGTGCACACAGAAGCGTGAACACAGTTGCAATCAAGTAGAGGATTACCTGTGTTCTTAAATCCTATCTTTCTTCCCCAGATCCCTGAATCAATGACAGTGCTTTACTGCATTGTAAAGTATTGTTAGTAACACAAACACAGTCTATTGCCCTAAGCTATAGGAAATGCACTAAATCAGTTTCAGAGGAACTGCATTAAGGTAAAGTGCTGTTCCTACGGCTGATATCTGAACATCAGTTGTCTTGAAGTTTTGTATTACAGAAAACCTTTTAGGTTTCGGTCAATATTCTCCATGCACTCCTGAGAAGCCCAATAAATCAATATCAGTCCAAAACATTTATATGACTTGTTAAAGGGCAATTACTGCGCTGTTTTTCACGTGCGCTAGTTACAGAAGCTTTATCACATGCTGTGTTCAAGATGGCTGTGAGGGTTACCTTATTTTACTGAAGTAGAGATTAACACAGACACACACAGACGTACATCACTTTAAAAAAGAAAAACCTTGTTTCCAGCCTCACACAGGCACACACATACAGGGACCATTGTGGCAAATTGTCATTTGGGAAGGGAGTGAAAGCCCTTGCATTTTTGATCATTATTAAATAATACAATAATGCAGGAAATGCAATCTCTGAAATGGTAATCTGGAGATCAGATTCTCCTTTCATACACACCAAGCGAAAAGCATAGTGTGTATATGTGTCCTGATGCAACAGTCTCCTGATTCACAGCACCTGCACTAACAGTGACATAGAGCAGGTGAAGTGGTCGTAGCGGCCCACTTGACAGTGGCAGTGAGAGACAAGTCTATGCAGTGCAGAGCTGCATTTAACCCCTTAAGTGCCAGGCTATTATGCAAGTCTATGCAAAAAGACGAGCACGCTCGTCCTTGGCACTTACGCTCCTGTAACTAAACTATGAAAATCAAAACGAACCCATGATGGTGGCAGAATACACTTTTAAATGAAGCTATGATGAGTTAAGGCATGGTAAATGGCACTGATGATAATCATAACAGGCACTTTCAATTTGATATCAAACATGTGTCAGCCCTGTGGGCTAAGTTCAGCTGTGGAAGGGTTGTGTCTATTCATCCCAGACAACTTTCCCCATTGCCCACCGGCAGGACTATGGCTATCTTGATTCTCTCTGCCTTTCTTTCTCTGTCCTGTCCCTACACTTCCTGTAGTACAAGGCTCTTTGGTTGTGATGTCAGAAGGGCAAAGTCTGTTCATTTCAAGAGCAGGGATTACATCTCTAAAGCAGGTTAGCTTTAGACAATCACCTGTGCACTTTTGTCTTTAAAGGAAGGGTCTCACACCACTTCTTTGAGTAATCTTTGGACTCCAATACTGAAAAAAAGATTATGATAAACCCAGTTGTGAGGTGAAGGCAGGTGTTCCAAAAATGAGTTTAAATGTGTCCCCATACCATTCCCAGGGACCATTGGGGGTGACCTTTTCTGGTGGACCAAGAGCACGTTTCTGCCAGCCACCCTGTTGCCTGATACCTCACCGTGTTTCAGGACCTCTGAAGATGTGTGTCCACCTCCCACATGTTTGGGAGCCTGAGAAAAGGACTAACTGTTGCCCTTGAGAAACAGGAGTTGGACTCACAGCACCTCGAAGCCAGAACAGTTGAAATTCCTGTTGTCAACCTCAACCCACTGCAAGCCATGACTCGAGCATGTTTGACACCAAGCCAACATATCGATGATGCCTGTAGCGTTCATCGTTTTTCAAAGTGCCACTTGCCTGTTCGACTCCATTCGCACCCACTCCACACCATCTGAAAAGTGTTGTGGTGTCAGCTCGTACCAAAATAGTGCTGCTAACTTGCATTGCTTGGGTCTCCCTCCAAAGCACCAGCTTTGTCATCACTATGGATGTAAGTCAATTGACCCAACCCATGTGTATCCTGAACAGTGATGTCTGAGCCTCTGCATAGAATCGACTTGCATGTGCATCATGGTGCCAGCCCACCACCAAACTTCAACTGTCTACCGAACCTTGTGAACGCCTGATACGCACAGCGCAAATAGACGATTCCAGACTGCAGCCCTCTTCCATTCGCCCCTGACTTGATGCCAGCTTGATGCAGCACCACCGTGTCTGCCACATCTTTGAACAGTAAATAACCCACCATTGAAGCTTAAAAGCTGGGTTTGACACAGTCAAATTACAAAAACCCTTGCAATGGTATTATTGACTAATATCTGCCCCAGTGGTCCATTTTAGGAAACTAGAGACCGAATGGGTCATTTTGATCCCCTTTGCAATCCCGTATAACATATCCTTCAAACATTGTGGTCTTCATTTCCTTTTCTCTTCTTGCCTCCTTTCCCCGAGTGCTGCTTCTATTATATCTGTGCAAATTATTTGTTTTTCTACAGAAATGGAATGGGGAATTTATTTCTGGGGAATCACTTATTCACGTCAAATGGTACACCTGCAAATCGATCATATGAAGAGAACCTCTATAGATAGAACTTAAGAGTTTCTGTTCTGAAAGGAGAAATGATGGGATTCATTGTTGGTACATAGAGGCAGGGGTGCAGTGTTGCAGACTGGAACACTTTCAGCAGGGTCACACAGGCCAGGTTTCAGACTCTTTGTAAGAATGCTGTCCCAAGTGATTTATACTAGGCACAGCTTATTCTGTACTATTTACTACCCCCTATATTGTTTACATTTAAATTGACTATGCTCTCCAAGCACAGGACAGGGAACTAAGGAATTGTCCTCATTCATTTGACCTCAAATCACAGAACCTAACATTGTAATAGGCGCCAGTGTGAAGAGAATGGTCCCCCACTTAGTTGTTGCTCAAACAAATATTTGTAGGTAGAACGGTCGGATTCACATGGTGCATTCCATAATACCACAACGTTGTGTATTCCCTGACCTGCAGATGGTAGGATTCAGTTGCAAAGAAAGATAGAACCTACTTCAAATCACAGCACAACACTCAAACATGTTCCAACTCACAGTGATGCTAATTTAAACATCCAACTCAGTCAGTTTTTAAAATTAGTTGTAGTAAGTGGTGGAGATTGGAGGCCAGTAAAGTAGAAGTTGAAGCGTGACACCTTCTTGCGTGATACTTCCAGTAAGAAGAATCATTGGAAATAGGGCTGACTGTGTTCTAATGGAGGACTCCTCAACCAAACTCAAACCTAATACTTTGTTAATCATTCTGAGTTCCACCGATTAGGGCTCAATACCCCAAGCTTCAATAATAGCCAATACATGAAAAAAAAACTAAAAAAAAACCTTAAACATAAGACTTTCCTCTGTACAGGAAAGATGAACAATTCTGTGCATGGGTAGCAGATGCAGAATATCCAGGAGATGTGTGCTTATCATGTTTACAAAAATAAAAAATAAATCAGACAGCCCTTAAACAAAATGGTTCCCAAACAATATAGGTCTGTATAGAGTATCTTGAACAGTCTTGACACCATCATCATGGAGGGTATATGCCAATGGAATGGAAACCTCTGTTAATATATACTACAAAACAGCATCCCCAGCATCACCAATATCAAGCGAAGAAATCCCTCCAGTAGACAGTACCTATAGTCATGGCCACATGTACTGAAAAGTGCCTGGCAGATGCACACTACTGCAAAATGAATCGAATTTCCTGATTGACCTAAATTAATTAGAAAATGTACCTGTGACAGCCAATCCTCATCATCCCGACCCAACATAGCAAATGAAACAGTGACAATCTTGCAGCCCAACATTGCAAATGTTTGTGATCTAGATTCTCCAGTATATCTTCTAGTAGGCAAAAGATTTGAAGTGTGAATACATGACTACCGCTCCACAAGTTTATCAGGATGAATAGTGGCAAAACTACCTACAGGCTCCACACTACTGCTAAACCAGGATGGATCCCAATTATACATGTTGAACAGACACAGCCATCGTCTATGCCTTTGCCCTGAATTGGCACTGGAAAAACCAGCGCCTGACTTCCCCGAACGCCGGGGTTGTAATCCCCCAGTGATTCCGGCAAGCCAGGTGCCGGTAAATATTGCAAGTCTGGTAAATAATGATGCCCAGTGTCTTGCAGAGAAGTGGAGCTTAAAACTCACAAAAGTGTACCAGGGTGATATGGTCTCTTCATAGTACCTTACCACTTTGTCTTCAGTGCACACCAGTGATGAGGCAGGCTTGTATGTTCATTACTGCTGTGGAGCTGGTGCCAAGAGGTGACAATTTGCATTGATCCAGTCCTGAGTCAGCATCAAGACAGCCTCTGTTTAGATTGCTCCAGTGCTCCGGCGGATGGGGGTCAATGGGTCCCAACAGTTTCGAGTTATACTTCAAGTCATTTCTAAATGGTGCTTCAGCTGGGTCGGATCGGCATGTGACATGATGACTTCCAGCGAGACGAGTCAGGGCGACAAGAGGTTCTGTTGGTCTGTTTGGTCAATGGACTGCTTGAACAGTGGTGAGTTGGATGCATCTACATCAGTTGCCAGCACTAAAGCCAAGGTTTTGTTGTTCGTTAATGGTAGGAGACAGTCTGCCCGATTCATGGAATATATACACATGCCAGTGCCCGTTTGCCGATTCATGGAACACAATGCCTGGGGTTTACCGGACACTTACGAGGAATCCGCGCGGGTCCAACATGTCACTGAGACATTACAAATGCCCTGTGTGAGACTCCTAGCGAGGGGGGCATACCGTCTTGCGCAGTCACCTAAAAAGGGAGCAGAACTCGAGGAATGGGAAAAAACAAGCGTAAATGTGGGTGTTACGTGGGAAATGCCACAGTAAAAAACTTGCAACGCCCATACGCGCTCTAACAATACGTATTCATGGAATCAAACAGGGCCCACCAGCGTGCAGGAAAAGACATGCCAATCAGGAAACACGTCCGCCAAGCTAAAGCTGGCGTAAGCATCACCGCGCACAAGTACAATGCATAAATAGACACGCAAAATACAAACGCGTGTATACAGCTACGATGAATGTGCCATTTATCACAGCAGTGATCGTGAGGCACCGCAGGAGGAGGAGGATTGCCAGGGAATGCATTTATTTACCCAGGACCAGCCTTTTTGGGATGCTTGATCACCAGGTCTATGGCAGATATAGGTTTCCACCTGATATCATATTACACCTGGTCACGGTGTGGGAAGATGACCTCACCCACCCTGTGCTCCCAAGCAATGAGCCCCTTGGAAAAGGTGCTCAATGTACTGCATTTTTTGGCCACTGGGTCATTTCAGCAGACAGCTGCCATAGTCGGGGGCATTTCACAGGCCACGCAGTCATGCTGCCTACACCAGGTGTTGGCAATCATGACTGCACACCCCTCAGTCCGCAGGAACATTTACTTGCCCAGAACACCCGCAGAAAGCCAGGCCATAGTCAGGACTTTTACGGGGTGGCACACTTCCCTAAAGTGCTTGGTGCTATTGATGGCACGCATGTGGCCCTATGCCCACCTAGGACCACGGAGCACATCTAACGGAATCGCAAGCACTGGCATTCCATCAACATGCAAGTTCTATGTGATGCCAAGGGAATCATTACCTCTGTATATGCTAACTATCCAGGGTCCACCCATGAGAGTTTCATATACAGAATGTCACCCTTACACCGGGCCCTGGAAGCTGGGAGGCATGGCAACACATGGATCATTGGTGAGTACAAATGGCCCTGAAAATGCATGCATGCCTCACACAAACCACACCACTGACAAACCATCTAACCTCTACATGGGACAGTGCCTACCAACTGAGCACCTACATGATGACGTCAATATGGAACCCCACCACACCACCCCAGGTAAGATATAACGCAGCACATATTGCAACTAGGGGCATAGTGTAGCATACATTCAGAGTGCTAAAGTCACGCTTCCGCTTCCTTGACCTCTCTGGTGGAGTGCTCCTATATGCACCACCAGTAGTGTGCAGGATCATTGTGGCTGCATGTGTCCTGCACAACAATGCAACACAGCGGGGCGTACCGGTGAACATGGTGGTGTCCCCATATCCCCAACCACATGCACGGCCCCTGCACATGGGAGGGGAAAGGGCACGTGGCAAGGCTGCACGAACCCCACTTGTGGCACAATTCTTCACCTAAAATCCAACCCCTGCGGAGTGCACATAGCCCTGGCACTTTACAGGTGGCAATCGATGATTGCAAAGGGACAATCATCTGTCCCAACATTACCACCCTGAGAATCTGCCCTTGGAAGTGCTACATTGTGTGAATTCCTTAGAACTTAATCTAACTCAAAAGGCAACCCCATGAAAAAATACACATCCAAATGCCGGTATGTCACCTAAACCCTCCCAAAATCCATGTCACCTGGTTGCCACAACATGCCATGCTAAGCAGCCTCAAAAGTGACACATTAATGTCCAACACACAACAGTACTGGCAGAAAGTGTCCGACGAAAACTAGTACTGAAATAACTCACTCTCACACATCAAACAATCATGTACACGGGAACATGAATTGGCCAGTATAACATAACAGACAGGACAAACAATCATGAATCCCATTAGGGGTGTATACACAGGTTGCACTTGAGACTGTCCACAGATATCACAGAACCTCAATGCTTCTGTGTAAGTTACTTTCACATGCTGCACTCCTTGCAAGCCCATGGAAAGGGGAAGCAGGAATCACATATGTGTCTGGACCCTAAGGCGCAAACAAGGAGTGTACCAACACAAGACGAGCCTGTATGGGCCCAGCTGGAACCTAGAGTGGATGCCCCCGGATGCCACACAATGCAACATACTGTCACATAAATGCACAACAGACAAACAATGATTTAAAAAAAATGAAAAATACCCATGGTAGACCGGAGGTTGGGGGGGACACCCAGGAAGGTGGAGGGACCAGGTGCACCTAAACACCCACAATGATGTTTAGAAAAAAATCAAAATAAAACCCCTCCATGGATTTGTGGTCTGCACGGCTATCAGGTATCGGGAGAGCTGTTGCTCCAGTCGCCACCCTCTGGTGTAGCAATAAATGGTGTCAGTGGTAATGGAGGTAGACCACGTATAGCCCATGTCTGGTCTGGTCCAGTGGGCATGCAGGACTGAGATGTTTGCATCTGCAACATGATTGCACAGATGTCTGCATGCAACACATCATGGGATGCACGCAGTTCCGCTTGCACCATGTCATGGGGTGCACACAGTTCTGCTAGCAACACCTCACGGTTGGCTAGCTGTTCCACAGATATGGTGTGTGTCAACTGTTGCATCTGCTCTTCTGAGTATCTACTGCATGCTGCCTCTAGTGCAGTCAGTGTAAGTCTCAGTGACCTAGCCTCTTCCTTCAGGGCAGCCCTGTGGGCCCGACCCTCTGCAGCCATGGATTTGCGCAGAGACCAAAAGTTCTGCCCATCGGCACCTGTTGCTGGCCTGCATCTGGAGCATGTGTGAGCGGCATGTGGACCACACTGCCTGCTGCTGGAGCTCAGTCTGTCTTTCTGGGGTGAGACTGGAATTGGCCACCCTATCCATGCCCTGAGCCAAAATTTCATATGAATCCCCCTGTTGCTGTGCAACTGAATACATGGATTGCTCCCACACATTATCACCTGTTGGCACATGTTCACCGCATTGTTGGGCCCCACCCCTGCTGTGCCCAAGGAAACCTGGCCCTTGATGTGCAGGCACAGTATGTGGCTGCAGGACTGCATCCCTCCCTTGAATAGATGTCCCAGGAACAGGAGCCAACACTGTGGAGCGTGGCCTTGCACCCGTAACCACCACAGACTGATGTTCCAACACTGACTGGCCCTGTGAGGGGTCTTCCCCCACTACAGATGTATGGGTTAGGCCAGCACCCACAGTTTAATCACTCACCTGCGACAGTTCCAAGGAAACCATCTCCAATTCACCACCAGAGCCATAGGCTACCTTAGAGGCGGAGTCAGAGTGAGTCATGGCCAGGATGGACTGTAGCACCAGTGAATCTACGTTGGCTACCACACCACGTCCTCCACTGGGGCCTGGTTGCGGCCCACTCTCATGCACCTCCTCCACTTCGTCTTCTGTATCCAGTGCCTCATCACCTGCACATGGACAGAAAAATACATGAAGAAACTTGTAAGTAGCATAACCCACACACATAGGTATCACAATGTAGTCATGCAACACATAACATGCCATGCCATGTCAGTGAGGTCCCAAACTCTGCCAGGCACGCATTGTGAATGGAAGTCAAGAGTAACATGAAAGCTGACATGGATGTGTGTCAAAGGGCACCACACCACGTGTAGTGCATGGTGCATAGCACCTGCTTCACACACAAGCACCAGACAGGCATAGTTGAGTTACCAGCATCACTGATGCAAATACAAAGATGCCAGTAGCATGTCCATGCCTGAACTTTCAAACAGCATCAATGTAAGTTGATGGCTACTGTCCCTGATCCATGTACATAGCTTGTGACATGACATGCTAACAATTACCAAAAACAAAAGTGACACAGTGCTACGTTGCTATGTTGGTGGAACAGAGTGAAGGCAGGCACACCGATTCCATGAGTCCAGGTCACATTGACATAACGCAAGTGAATAGGCGTAGAAGTAGAGACCTGGGTTTGGAAGTGGGAGGGGGCATTGCAGTACATGCAAACATGCTGAACGTACAATAGAACTACAAAACCTGGAAATGCAAAGTTGCGGGCTGACTGCATTTGCAGTGTAAGTGCAAGTGCATGAATCAGGTGTAAAGTATTGTCAGTGGGTTGGAGGAATATAGTAAATACCCCCCAAGTATGGGTGGTGCCTGGAAGCCAGTGCCATCACCACAGTCCTAGGGAGATACCTGGCTCCAAAACAAATGGACCATTAACACAGTCCAGGCCTGGGTGAGTTGCAGAGTAAATGAGTAGAAGCACAGACATTTCTGTATAGTCTGTTGCTGTAGGCCAGCATAGGAATGACCAGTCCCCTGGATACAGTGTGCTGCTGAAAGGGAGAATACCTCTGAGGAGGTACATCTGGCAGGGTGACCTGTCAGAGACGTCAAGAGATGTGATGAGGGAATGCGAGTGTGCTTAGGAAGATCATCACAGGCAATACACCATAACAGGTTGTAGCTGGAAGAGGGCCAAGAGAGGCTGGACAGCGAGTGACATGGAATGAGTGTGCAGGAGTGTGATGAGGTTTGGCTTGGTGTGCAACACATCATCCGTATGCAGTCTGCATGACAATAAGCACGTGCCATTCCAGCATGACATGGTCCACCCATGGCAGTCAGGTAAATGTAGGCGTAACTGCAAAACAATCATGACACTTCATCCAAGCATCATACACATGTCCCCAACACACACACATCACCACTCACCGGACATAACATCATAAATTGGCAGGTCTCCCATGCATTGGATCTGCTCCACATCAATGAGATCACTGACAATCTCCTCATGTAGATTGAGTTCCTCGTTCTCTGGCTGTTTCCCACCTCCAGTCACCAGGGTAGAAGAGTAGGTGGCACCCAGCTTATCCTTGGCTCTGCGTCAGAGGTCATTCCAATGCTTGATTACCTCTCGAGCTGTGCGCCTCTCATGGCCCATGGCGTTAATACGATCCATGACGCACTGCCAGTGGCCATTACGCTGAGCAGGCAAATGTGTGCTCCCTGCCCACACAAATATGTCAGATTTGTGCTCCAACAAGTAGTCCACGAGGATGTTGAGTTCCTCATTACAGAAGCTCTTCTTCCTTGATGTGTGGGGCTCCTGTGCTGTGCCTGCAGTTGGAGCCTGTCCCGCTACTGCACGCTTTTGCTTATTGCAAGGTCGTGCAGACCCGGAGTGGCTGGGACCACTTGGGTCAGTAAGGTCTGGAGTACTGGTGGAGTGGGCCATGGCATCAGCCACTGATGAGATGACAGTAAGCTGGCTTGCAGGTATCTGTACCAGTGTGTTGGTGCCAGTAGCTTGCACTGCATGTCTCTTGCCCTTACGGACAAGGACATCTGTCACTGAGTCACTCTGGGCCTGGGCTGGGATCACTACAGTCCTGGCTGGGTGACCCTGAGCCTGGGGGGTGGTAGCCACAGCTGTTCCTGCAGCTTCCATGCCCTGTATGCTCTGGACAGCAGATGACACCTCTGGTCTGTGGCCCTGGGTGCTGGTGCTAGTAGCCTGCACTGCATGTCCCTTGGCCTTAGGGAGATGGATATCAGCCACATAGTCACTCTGGGCCTGGGCCGGGACCACTATAGTCCTGGCTGGGTGACCCTGAGCCTGGGGAATGGTAGCCACAGCTGCCCCTGCAGCTTCCACAACCTGGCTGCTCCGGACAGCAGATGACACCGCTGGTCTGGCACCCCGGGTGCTGGGAACAACAGCATCAGATGCATCTCCCTGACCCTGTTGGATGGGGGGTATAGCTCTCCCTGCACAGGCCTGGACACCTCCGACACCTTGACACCTCACCGACCTCGCTGACCTTGGCCACCTTGGACACCTCGGTCACCTCGCCACCTCCGCCAGGTTGCCCAACTTTGCCTCCCTTCCCTCTTGTTGGCCTCCCAGTCATGGCACTGGTGGATTAGCGCAATGGAAGGTGCAGCTATCAATTGTCCTGGGCAATTGGAGTGAGGGGGCAGGGTATGTGATGTAACACGTATAACTGTGCTCCAGCAAGGTTCTAAGTAACCCCATGTGAAAAACTAACGGTTTGCGTAATGCACAGCCACCCCAAAATCAAAAATGAACGCGTACGCGACCCCTCTGTAGCCCACATGTGAAGTAAAAATGTCAGGCAGTATGCTGTGGCACCCAGCAACACAATAGACATACAGGGGCAAAAACAGTATGAAAAATGCATTCCTGACTCACCGCCTGCCTCGTAGAAAAAATGAAGAAAATAACACACACACATGTGTGTAGGCAACTCCCCAGCCAAAACAAGAAGTACGTACTGTCACAGCAGCGAACAGATTGTGTGTGTCCCCAAAAAACTCTGAAGTCCACGCATCCGTCCCTACGAAATGCACCTACATTGCTTTGTTGTCCTACGCTCACCTTTATCTCGATACTGAACTGCAACGCCCAACGTACAGTGCGTGTCATGTAACTTACACGTTCAGGGCCTTTCCTCTGATTCCACGCTAACATGCTGTTTCCGCACGTGCAGAGTCACTCTGTTTACGGCTGGCCACGCGAGTAACACGGGAGACCCACGCTCCTGCCCATCAGCCAATTTACCTGAATCTGAGTGCCCCGAGCTGCCTCCTACAAGCCATCTGCTGTTGCTTGCCCACTCTGTGTGCTTGCTGCCCACGTGCCCTGCATTTTTTTGACTGCTCATCAGCCATTGTCAGTGATCCTGTCGTTGCGACCACCTCTGCTGATCCTGAAGACTCCCCACTGCCATACTACCGCTCCACAGCCCAGCCCCAGGACCACCTTGCCCACCCACACCTGCCTTGTGAGTTGCCATATCAGACACAGCACCATCTGAGGCAAGTGTCAACCCCTCGGCAGAGAGGCAGAGGACTGTCAGCTTCTCACCCACGGAAGTTGGCATCTTGGTGGAGCAAGTCCTGGGGCATTATGATGCCCTCTTCCCCGGACCATCGCAAGTCGGCGATGAAGGACAGAAGTAGATCTGGGCGGACATTGTGGTGCCATCCATGCGGAGGGGGTAGCACTCTGTGACTACACACATGTCCACAAGTGCTAGGAAGGCTTAGGGCCTTTCCTCTGATTCCACACTAACATGCTGTTTCCGCACATGCAGAGTCACTCTGTTTACAGCTGGCCATGCGAGTAAAACGGGAGACCCGCGCTCCTACCCACCAGCCAAATTACCTGCCTCTGAGTGCCCCGAGCTGCCTCCTATGAACCATTGATGCTGCATGCCCACTCTGTGTGCCTGCTGCCCAAATGCCCTGCATTGTTGTTCCTGCTCATCAGTCATTGCCAGTGATCCTGTCATTGTGACCACCACTGCTGATCCTGAAGACTCCCCACTGCTATACCACAGCTCCACAGCCCAGCCCCAGGATCAGCTTGCCCACCCACACCTGCCTTGGGGGTTGCCATGTCTGACACAGCACCATCTGAGGCAAGTGGCAACCCCCCGGCATAGAGGCAGAGGACTGTCAGCTTCTCACACAGGGAAGTTGCCATCCTGGTGGAGCAAGTCCTGGGGCATTATGATGCCCTCTTCTCCGGCCCATCGCAAGTCGGCGATGAAGGACGGAAGAAGATCTGGGTGGACATTGTGGGTGCAATCAATGCGGAGGGGGTAGCACCTCGAGACTACTCACATGTCCACAAGCGCTAGGAAGACTTCAAGTCCAGGACCCACAACAAGGCCCGGCGCCTCCACAGAGCTGGTGATGACCGAAGGGGCCACCGGGTCTGGATGACCACCAATGAGATGTGGGTCCTGGAGCACTTCTACGCAGCGCTGTACCCCCAGGTCTTGGAGTTGGTGCTCCCTCTGGAGTCTACTGGTAAGTGTCCGTGTGTTCTTGTCCACCATAGTGCATGTGCATATTGACGTGTGGCTTGAGTATGCACCTTGGCCTTATGTCTGGCATGCCTCCTGTACAGATGTCTGTGTGCATGTCCCAGACAGTGCTGCATGTGAGTCCATTCAAGTGTGTGCAACATCAATGGTGTCTGTGTTGAAATGCGTGATGTGCGCTAGCATGTTACAATGTGAACATGTTTGCATCCCTGAGTCTGGACTGTGTCATGCCAGAGGTGTGACACATGGGTGCTTTGACTGATATCATGGACATGCATGGTGTACAAGCGCATTTGTCTGAGTAGTGAGTGTGTGACTGGACAAGACTTTGTGATGTATGTTACTTGAGCTTTTGATTGTGTGATTGCCTCACACTGCCAATTTGACCTTCAGTGTACTCTGACGTAATAGTGCCATGGCGTGCCTCATGACTCTCAGGTGACATGTGTGAATGAGATGTGTATTTCCCATGATGCGTGGGAGCTGAATGCTCAATTCTGATTAGCTGGCAGTGCCTTGTCCAAGGATGTGAATGTCTGTTGTGAATGATGACAGACATGATTGTGCATTTGTGTGACAGGCACTTCCCTGTGTGTAGTGGACAGTGATGATGGGTGTGACCTTTCTCAGTGCCACTGATGTATATTTGCATTGTGACAAACACACATATGTTCAGTACCCTGATGTATGTGTTCTATGTTTACCTATCCACAGCGACAATGGAAGGAGAGGGCGGAGAAGGCACTGTGGAGCTCGGCAGCAAGGATGCATCCACCAGGCGTAGACACAAGGACCAGTCTGCCGCCCAGGCACTGTCATCTTCCGGGAGCGAGCAGACTGGTGCTGCATCCAAGTCAACAGCCGCAGCTGCTGAGGATGCGTCCAAGAGGGTGAATGTGGTGGATGACTCCTCAGCAGTGGGAGGGACAGGTGAGCCCGCAGAGGGGCAAGACACTGCAGAAGAAAGTGGGGAGGCTTCCAGGTTGACGGGGGAGGGAGAGGAGGAGGAGGCCACATCAGCCCAGCCCATGTGGCCCGGGGGGGTCATGAGGTAGGTGTGACTGGTGCATTCCAGGGTCAGAGGAAGTGCAGATCACTGTGCAGGGGCCTGTGCCTAATCCTGTCGCTGGTACTTCGATTGCACCAGTATGCATCTGCGAGCATGATCCAGGCTGGACCCATCCGTAGGTGACGGATGTTTCCACCCAGACGGAAACACCAAAGCCTGTGGATGTCACCATTCGGTATAGGGTGGAACCTGTGCTAGCTGGTATCATGAGGTGGGCAAACTCCATCCGTGATGATGTGCAGGCTTCCAATCGGGGCTTTGCACATCATCACAAGGAGATCTGCAATCTCGTTAACTGGCTAGCGCATTTCCTGGTATCGCAATGGGTGCATGGACTGGCCACTTATGTGACCTCCTCCTCATCTGCCTCCTCTGTGCACCAGTCGTCCTCCCTGCTGTCTTCCAGCCTACATACCGCCGCGGCCCCCTGTGTACCTGTCCCAACCCCGGCTGCCAGTCTGGTGGAGGCCACATCCCTGCCAGGATTGGGAGTCAAATGAGGATCACCACAGAGATCCATCCTGCGACAGGACATGTGGCAATGGTGGAACAGCAGGCACCAAGCAGCAGGCACATTAACGACAGCCCCAGGGGTTGTCATCATCCCAGAGGCTGTCCCGAAGGCACAGGCACCGGGCTATTCGGCGGCAGCATGCTCGGCGTAGGAGGCGACAGGACTCGGGACTTCCAAATGAGGGGAGGCACGTATCGGCTATCTGGCAGAAGGCACACAAGGACCTTTCAACAAGGATGTCTTCTGTGTTGGAGCGATTTGGCCAGCAGATCAGAGCAGAGTGGCAGCGGGCAGAGGAGGCACAACTCACCATGATCAGGGCAGACAATACCTTGCGTTGGGCAGAGAGGTGGGCCGAGTTCCTCGAGGAGCCTTGCAGGGAGTTTGAGAGGAGCACATTGGAGTCCCTGCAAGCCCTGAAGGGGAGAGCACAGGCCCACCTATTGGAAATCGATGCAGAGTTCGATGATGCCCTTGCCGGAACGTGAGGCGCGAACAGTGAGTCAAAGGATCAGCCCGTTGCCATTATACATAGTTCTTTAGGAGTAGGTTTCATTTGTTTTTTCTCTTTTTTTTATGAAGTTCCTGGACTTTGCTCCACATCTTGTACATAGTTCTTTTTTGATTGTTTTGTTTGGAAGTTCATACATGTTTTGGGACCATGGACCCTGGATATTTGTATATAGTTGCCTTTTGCTTGGAAAAATGTATTTTGCACCAGGGAGGAATGGTTTTGTTCTAATTTGTATTTTTATTTGGACATACATTAATGGACATGAACCAGTTTTTGCAGTTTTGTTTTATTTTTTCCATCCCGTTTATTTCCGTTTTCACTTTCTTTTGTTTATTTGATTTGATTCATGCAGGTGTTATTGCTTGTTTTTAATGAGTGTGACTTTCATGCATATTTCTATCCGTTGAAATCAAAGTGGTGTCTGATCTGAATGGTTTAGTGCAAGTTTCATTCTTCCTTGACTCTGTTACGTGTCCCTGCTATTGACCAATGTTGTACATGTGTGTGCACACAAGCATGCTTGTGTGATTTTAGGATTCCCATGCCATGGGGCATGTACTGGGGAGCATGACCAATGGATGGGTGTTGAGGTGCACCGGGGGTGTGCAGCATGTAGTGGCATTTTGGTTGGCATGTGCTGCATGATTGTATGTTGGTCTAATATGTTTTGGGGTGGGGGGTGCCCCATGAGACAGGGCCTGCCTGCAGGTTGCCGTCGCTGGTGATGGTGGGGGGATATGAGGTGGGGCCTGCCTGCAGGTTGCCGTCGCTGGTGGTGGTGGGGGGACATGAGGCGGGGCCTGCATGCAGGTTGCTGTCACTGGTGGTGGTGGGGGGACATGAGTCAGGGCCTGCCTGCAGGTTGCTGTCACTGGTGGGGGGACATGAGGTGGTGCCTGCATGCAGTTTTCCGTCACTGGTGGGGTGGGGGGACATGAGGCAGGGCCTGCCTGTGGTGTATGGTTATGAGTGATGGGGGTCACATGTGGTGTGGGCTGCCTGCAGGGTGTGGTCACATGTGATGGGGGTCCATGGGGTGTGTGCTGCCCGTGGGGTATGGTCAGGTGTGATGGGGTGTCCCATGTAGTATGGGCTGCCTGCAGGGTATGGCCACGGGTAATGGAGGGTCCCATGTGGTGTGGACTGCCTGCGGCGTAGGGTCATGTTTGATGGGGGGCCATGTGGTGTGGGCTGCCTGTGGGTATGGTCACAGGTGTTGGGGGGCCCATGTGGTGTGGGCTGCCTGTGGGGTTTGGTCATGGGTGATGAGGTCCCATAGGGTGTGGGCTGCCTGTGGGGTATTGTCATAGGTGATGGGGGTCCCATGTGGTGTGGGCTACCTGCGGGGTATGGTCATGGGTTATGGGGGACGCATGTGATGTGGGATGCCTGCAGGGTATGATCACGGGTTTTGGGGGGGCCCATGTGCTGTGGGCTGCCTGCGGGGTATGGTCACAGGTGATGGGGGCCCATGTGCTGTGGGCTGCCTGCGGGGTATGGTCACAGGTGATGGGGGTCCCATGTGGTGTGGGCTGCCTGCAGGGTATGGTCATGGGTGATGGGGGACCCATGTGGTGTGGGCTGCCTGCGAGGTATGGTCACAGGTGTTGGGGGGCCCATGTGGTATGGGCTGCCTGTGGGGTATGGTCATGGGTGATGGGGGACCATGTGGTGTGGGATGTCTGCGCGGTGTGTTCACGGCTGATGGCTGCATGGGCGGGCCTTTCCACGTGATTTGGATGGTGCAACTGGGGTAAGCGATTAGGCTGGGGTGCAGTAGGGGTACACGCAACGGGAGTACGTGTTTGCAATGGGGTACGGGCGGGCCTTTCCACAAAATTTGGTTGGTGTGACAAAGTGTACACATTTACGCTGGGGTGCGTAAGGGGTACGCATGGGACTTTTCACGCGATAAAGCTGGTGCAACCGGGGTACGCGTTTACGCTGGTGTGTAGAAGGGGTAAGCGCGGTCCTTTCCACGCGATTTAATTGAGATGACTGGGGTACACGTTTACGCTGAGGTGCAGATGGGGAACATGCAGGCCTTTCCACGCAAATTAGCTGGTGCGACTGGGTTACGCATTTACGCTGGGGTGTGGATGGGGTATGCGTGGGCCTTTACAGGCTATTTGTCTGCTGCAACCGGGGTGCATGCAGATTTCTCACGCAATTAGGATCGGGGAGCTGTGTGCTGTCCCATGGATGGCGCAGGGCCTTGCGTGGTATTAGGCAGTTCACTGGCTTTTTCCTGCGCATGGGGGCATGTTGGGGGCGTTACTGGTGCTGCTTGATGTTCATTACACAACCTCTATTGGTTCGTCAGGAAATCGATGAATACGCGTGCCGTGCAATTGATGGTTTTTGACATGGCTGGTGGACACGTGGCGCACGCTCCTACTCGGCATGCGGCGCTTGCGCTACTTCTGCGCTGATTCTATGAATCAGGCCCAGTATCTTTTGCATCTGGAATGGCCCTTTAACTGACCTTAACTATTTCTTTGACTTTCTTAATGGAATAGACCAGATGGACAACCCAAGTGGGCAGTCCGGGAATACACTTTCTAGATGTAGAAATTCTTTGCAATGAACATGGACAACTTACAACCATATAATGTAAACCCATGGATAGACATAGTCTATTTTCAGCCTCCTGGCCTTATCAAGCATTTACCTTACAGTCAATTACTAAGGGTAATACGCAATGACAATAGCAACAATGCCTCTTGCAGAGATGGAATGAATGGCTCTGAGATTCCAAAATAGATGCTATTTTTTATTTATTTTTATTTTATTGTTTAAAGCACAGACCTAGCTTTAATCACAGACCTAGACAGCCAACTGAATCGGAGTGGAGGTTAAGCTGTGAGATGGCCAGCTTTTCCAAGAGTTTGCCAAGAAAAAGTGGGCTGGAGATCGGGTGATAGTTTGCTGTGTGTTTCTTGAGAAGAGGGTGCACACGAGAGTGCTTCAGAGGGGAGGGGAAGGCTCCTGAGGCAAGGGAGAGGTTGCAGAAAATAGTCAGGACAGGAGTAAGGGTATCAATGTGGTCCTTGATGGTTTTGGAGGAACAGGGAAGAACCTGTTTTGATGAGACTTTCATAGATCGGACTTGTTTCGAAACCTCAGGGTAGAAAAGAGGAAAGAAAGAGAAAGAGTGTGGGGGCAGCTGCAGGAGGGCCAGAGTTAGCAGAAGGAGAAGGGAAAAGAGGGGGAGGGGATGAGAGGGTGGACAAGATGTCCTGGGTTTTAAAGATGAAGTGAGTGGCAAGGGCCATGCAAAAGGGCATGTGAGGCGACAGGAGAGGTAGAGAATGCAGAAAGGTTGGCCAGCTCCTTGCAGATTTTGAAGAGTTTGGCTGAAATGTTAGATGCCATAGTGACACGGGCTTGGATGTGGGCTCTCTTCTTAGTGCGGACAGAGAGTCGGTATTGCCCTTGGAGCAGGCGGCATTCCAGTTTGTCAGAGGATGAACAAGAAGCCTTCCATTCACTCTCAGCCACCCTGCACTTACGTTTAAGGGTAGCTAGGTCAGAGTCATACATAGAATTGCACTTGCCTTTGGGCTTCAAATGGATCCTCATGCCAGGGGCAAGAGCATCAAGAGTATCAGAGATAGACGAGTAGAGCATGGAAAGGGCTGTGTCAGTACGTGAGTCAGTTGGAGGAGGAGAGGGGAGAGAAGGTGTCCGCGAAAGCCTCAACTGACACACGCTTCATTGGCTGGATGTCCGAGTAGGTATGTGGCAGTGTTGGGGTTGGCTTGGCCTGCGGGGTAGAGAGGGTGATATGGGAGGAGAGGAGGGTGTGATCGCTCCAGGAGAGAGGAGTGGTCAGAGGGATGGAGAGTTGGAGGTCAGAGGAGATCAAAGCATCAAGTGTGTGCCCTTCAGAGTGAGCAGGGCCGGAGGGGAAGATAGAAAGGGAGAGGGAATCGCAGAGGTCACACCATAGTGCAGACAAAACAGGGAGAATCTAGATAGATATTGAGGTCACCAAGAAGGAGGAGTTGAGTGGTTGAGGCCAGGAGGGAGCACGAGAGGTCCGCCCACTCGGAGAAAAGAGGTCATCTGACCAAGAGGCCAATTGATAGTAGCCACGGTAAAAGAGTGGCCACGAGAGAGAGGGATATAAGGAATTTTTGCATAATGACACTTCATGAGAGACCACAGAATTATTTGTCATAGTGTCAATATGTTGGGTTTGTTTTGTAAGGCAAAATACTCATGGTTTATTGAATTGCATTGTCATTCATGATTTCTAGTATAATGACTCAAGGTAAAATAAACAATGCTCAATGATGTTCTGAAAAGGGATTTTCATGGTGACTGTGTTGAAAAATGTGCACACTACTCGTGAATAGTGTATTTGTGGAAACACACTGTTCCCAAGCACTGCTACTCTCAATATTGGCAAGGTGTCTGCTAGAGGACAGATCGGCCTCACAACTGGTCACACAGTCCCTGAAGAATGGTCATGGATTTGGCCTGCCCTATTCTACAGGAGTGACCTGTGCTTGTATGCTAAAATAGAAGTTACCTGCAAGAAGCCTTTGTGCAGAAGGTTAACATTTCATACTGCACATTACCCTATCTTCTTGATGAATCAAAGTAGCTGATTTGTTTGTGATTTAATGCTAGCCATGCATCAATTCAAGGATTGCTCTCATATCCATCCAATTGAATGTGGATACACAGTAGATGCAAACAAATTAATAAATATATGATGAAATGTATTGGACTGCTTCCACTAGTTCGCTGGTTGACCAGTATGTGGCTTTTTTTTCTCTTTGGAATTGAAGAAAAATACAATTATTATTGGTCCCAATAAGAAAACACAGGTACTAATTGTATTATATATGCAGATTGCCTGCAGGGAACTACCAACATTAGCATGCATGTGCTGTTAGACCCTGGCTATGCAATTTTCAAATATTGTAAAACAGAGTGAAAAGGACAAGTGTAAATACAAGCAAAATAATACGTACATCTTTTTATTTGCATTTCTTTTTATCAAAATTGTGAAAGTTGCCTGCCCTCAATGCATGACAGGCAGCTTTACCAATGGGTTCAAATGGAATGTGCCTGTTAGCTACTAGCATGTGCTAAAATTGGGAATCCATACGTTTTACTCCAACATGAAAATCTTGTGCTGCGGTATAACGGATGTTGAGGTAAGGGGTTGGCAAAGACATATATCCGCTGCCAACCCCCACGCCAACTGTAAAACAGCAATGAAATCCCTGGAGCTTAAAAGCAAGTAATGAAACTGTTATATCTTGCTATTATGTCTTACTGTTCCACTCTGGGAGCAATCATGAGTTGCAAAGGGTTCTGGCCTTATTCAAAGGCAAACCACTATGCAGATGTTCTTGTTCACCTGGATTCTCAATCGTTTTAGAGTTTCCTGATGCCGCTAACGGTAGCCAGCACGAAATAAACAGGGTGTGAGCAAGCCACGTATCTTAACTGGGGCAAGAAATATCCCAGCATTCGCACTGAAGTACTCGGCATTTGAGCAGAGCAAGTGTGTCTGTGTGACAAGACCCTGCATTTCTATGGACTTCTAATGGATGTGTAGCCTCCTGATACTGAGCACGGGAGACAGCGCGAAAACTCAGTGTGTGACAGAGCTGTCTACTTGAACCAGGGCATTTATCCCTTATCTTGCACTGCAGTTTCCTGCCATCTGAGTGGGGAGTCTTGTACACCAGTGACAGGCGATTGCCCCCCCTTTTTTCGAAACTGGTGTTAATAAATGCAAAAGACACGTGGTCTCTGGTGGTAGTTGGCACCTCTCGGTGTTGGGACCAATATGTTTATTTGTGCCTACATTATGAAAAAAGTGGTCATGCTGATCAACTCTGGGGTATAGAGTCTTTGTTGACCTTTTGAAGGAATCGTGCCCTGAAGATGGCCTAAGAAAAGAGAGATCTAAAACACTAGAGATAGTGTCCGAAACAAAAAAATTGCCAAAACACGTTGACATCTATCTGAAATACCCTCATGATTTAACTGTGGGATTTATATACAAACAAAGCATTTTGAGTTGTTTGTACACCCTTGTTCCATGAGTGCATTTGTACCTTGGTTGTTATATGGAAATAAGCTTTTTTAACAAATTCTGTATTGTTTATTTTGTGTAATGTTGTAGTTAGGGCATGTGTAGCCCCCTTTTTATCCACAGTATTAAAAAGTGAATTTATTGTAATGTTGTATTTAGGGCATTTGTCGCCCCTTTTTTATCCACAGTATTAAAAAGTGAATTTATTTTTCCAAAGTCTGTGCCTGTACTGGGTTTATGATGTCCCTTAGTAGCAAGATGGGATGTGTTTAGTTTGTAATTGAGCGTCACAGTGACACATTAGGGCAACGGAAAGATGGGTAATCAGACTCACCTTCTGTTTTTCATATTAGACTTGGCCTGACTGTCAGACGAATGTTCTGGAAATCCTATACTCTTGTTAGCAATAAGGCATGGATACGAGCATCAGTTAGTATCCCAAGAAGCAGGAGTATACAGAGTCCTCTTCAACATGCATGTAGCTAACGAAGAGGTGGAGTGGGGCTAGATGCATTTCTACTTTTTATGGCTTTTAATTTACAGATCAATTCATGTCTTTGTGAAGACCACCTGTCAAAAGTAAATTATTGTTTTCCTTTATAATAAAATGAATAGTGCCTGTTTGCATCATGAACCATGGATTCCATTACACAGAGTACAGCCAGTTTAGTTGGTGGAATGTACTTTCAGAGATGTTGTGAATTTGAAAGACTACTACGAAAAGGGAGGGCAGTGTCTCTCTAGAATGCTCTCGCTACTATCTCACTTGTGTGAACCGTTAACGAATTGGCTATCTTGACAGAATGTTGGCTGAGCTGCTGTGCAACGGGTGATACGCTGTCACTGGATGGCAGACACAGTTTTGTATTTAATACCCTCAAAGCATTGATTTGTTGTGTGCATATTACAAATATCGTGGTCTCCAAACTCATGCAGAATAGGAATGTAAAAACACCAAATACAAAATAGTTATCTGTCTACTAAAATCCTTTGGATTATGAATGCTTTAGTCAGGGACGATGTTCAAATTTATCAATATACTATTTATCAAAATATGTGATAAATAAAATGTGACCCTATCAGGGAAGCAATGCGATCTAGTGCATAATATAATGCAGAAGTGTGCACGGAGTTGAAACAAAATATCTTTTTTTATAAAGCAAACATTTAAAATTACCAAAATAAAGCAATTTAACATATATTTCATTATTGCCAGTAAGTAAAATCCTCAGTGACATTAGTTGAAACAATGCTTATCAAATATAATTGCTCATTAACATCCCTATAACAGAAAACAACAACTTGAGTATTCATTATTATTAGTGACATTTGCACACACATATATTTAGTTATGCTTGCATTTCAAAAAAGTCGCAATGTGCTAAAAAGACTAGAGGTGAACGAGTCCAGTGTATCATCATACCCATTAATTGGATCAACAACAATTCCCCTGGGATGTGACATTTCGCCTTCTAACAATGTTTTTCGACTTTGCGAGGCTTTCTCCAGCTTCGCGACATTTATCGTTTTTCTATGGCCATCATTTGTCCAGTAAATATTATTTCCAATCCAGTCCACCGCTATTCCTTCCACGTTGTCAATATCTGTGGTAAAACAGTAGAAAGGATACTTAATAGTATTCATCGATTTGATTTAGTTTGTGCTTAGCATTTCATCAATGCAAAATGTAATATAAAGAACAACAATCTCAAAGTGCAGAGAAAAATACAAAAATAACAAAAATCATAGATAAAAGAAAACACCTATAGACATCCATTTCAGACACAAAAGAAAACTGCAGGAATTTACAATATGCAGACATGCATTCCACACAAGCAACACTATTCTAAATATAGCATATGATTGTTAATACTTAGCAAATGAAACGTGATTTTGGTAAAAATAAATATGTACTACCATTGTATGATTAAGGAATAATATGCTATGCTAAAAGGAGGCGCTGAAAAACCAAAACATCCACACAAAATTAATAATGACATAAAACATGACAGTCGTGTGATTATGAAGGATATATATTTTTTTTAAGTGTACTTAAAAACGTGCTAGATTAGGACAAGGAGACAGCACATGGTTCTCACATTCAGACATTCTCTGTAGGCATGTAGACTGTTTCCTATTATGACTCAGCAGGATGTCAGCACGATATTTCAATAGACTCCAAATGTTGTTGCTGTTTTTTCTACGTCCCCATAATGGACCTGAACACACCTATTTCATTATGGTGATATCCATATACATATAGACAAATAAGCACGTGCACATGTTATTTTCTGACACAATCTTGGAAAACCTCTACAGTTATACTGTGCCTCATCAAACGTTTTGTGGTATTTCTGCCCTTTTCCCCCCAAATTACTGTTCAATAAATTCCAATTGGCAACACGCTTTCTGGACAAATTTCCCCAGGATTACAAATGGTGTTAAAGTGTGAGGATGTTTGCAGATTTACCATGAGTGGTAATTCTGCTGTGGTAAATCCACTGATTTTTGGAGGGCAAGTGAAGGATTTACGTTCACTTCGTATTGTGGAGATGAATCTTCCACTTCACCCACAACTCAAAGCGCGTTGGTGTGGGAAAGAAGCATTAAAGAGTCTGTAATCCCATTGTAGCAGTTGTTCCCCTACTTCTGAACTTGGCATGGGGCCCATAGTGGTGGATCATGGAAATCCTGTTGCTTTGCCGCATAAGTTACACAAACATCAGAATATTATAAGCAGCATGTTCCTTAGATGAGGTTTTAGACTACTATCCTATCGGAAAACTGTTCCCAGTAGCAAAATCAAATATGGCAACACGATGGGCCGATTCATGGAATTATTTGTGTGGTAAATAGGGACTTTGCGTGCCAAACCGCGTACAAAATCATGGAATCGACTGTGCAGCACTTTTTCCTAATTTATGGGGACTTCATGCACCCTTGGCACATCCCTGTGAGTGGGTGAGTCCATTGCGCGAGACACCACACAGAGCGTTGGTGTGGCCTGTGCAGAGGGCAGGGAAGTGGGCGGAACTCTTACAATGAGGAAGAACAAGAGAAAATATGGGTGTTATGATGGATGGCCCACAGGCAGTTGAAAGCTGGCATCCCCCACAGTATAATAAACTAGCCAAATAAAAGACGCTAATGTAGACACCCCAGTAGGGGATGAGACCAGAAGTGCAGGTGAAGTGAAAGACAAGTCTTTATATAAAGTAAAATGGGGCACGCAGAGGACTCTCCTTACTCAGAGAGCGCTCGGCCCACCCAACAGCAAATACATGTTATATTAAAAAAAACATGTCATCTATGACGTGTGCTATAGGGGATACATTCAGTAGTGTTCATTGGACAAAGGGGACTGGGCAATATGTAGCATATAGGGATGGTGTTCCTTGATTGGTTGGTTCTGAATTGTAACTTCGTGGGCCACGTGGATCAGCTGGGCTCATTTGGGAGGGGTGCGAGATCAGGCAATGTCCAGGCAGTAATGATGTAGGCTATCTAACATTTTCCCTTATGGCCACACATGCCTGAACATTATTTATTTGTTTGGACATATAAGAATTATATTACTAGACATTTGATCTGGACAATAAAAGTGAGAGTACATGAGTCCAGGTGCCTGATCTATTCACAGTATTTCATTGATACATTCATCAATACTCCTTTAGATCCTTTATATCTTATGGGAGAATGGTTTATAGTTTGTTAGTATGAGAAAAATATATGGCCACATGTAGGATTAGTACTGGGGGTGAACTGGGTTGGCACACAAACGAGGGGCATGCAACTGTTAAATCAAAAAGACTTTGGGGTGAGGGAGCAGGTAGTCCATATTTCTTTGTATGGGGTTTGTGGGTAAACGGCAGGTTTGTGGAGACAAATGTTTTCTTCCAAGACCAGGCTCCCGCCCAGTCATTCAAAGGGCAGTGATGTAAAAGGGAAGGTCGAGAGATACATTATTTAATTTGTTACTTCTCGTGCCCATGCTTCTATGAGAACAGGACAGCCGTGGAGACAGCAGAGGGGTGGATGTGGGGGGTTGGCTTGCTGACTGTGTGCGAACACTGAAGGGGAGAGATGCAGGCTGGCTTCTACTGTTTGACTGAGACCTAATATAAAATGTCGGTGTCTAACAAAATGGAGTCTCGTGGTGTATATGTCATGCATGTGTCATTCAGTGGACACCACACACCTTGGCCTGAGGCACGTGGTCAGCTGCGGAATGAGCATATCATGTGCACTCTAATAGGAATGTAGGGGGGGCTTAGAGACCCTTCCTCCCTCACACAGTCCATTGCACGTCCACGCAACCTCTCGGCAGGGAAATTGCCATGCAATGCCCTCATACTATCTGCCACCCGAAGGCAGGCGTACAGACACAGGCGCATAGGATTCACCACGCAGAGGTAAGATCGGGTGTTGGCTTTAGGGGTGTGTGTACACAGCTGGTGTTCCAATCTAACTTAAGGGTGCACATACGCAGTGTAGAAGTGTGCAGGAACGATTTACGGGGGTAGACACGCATATTTTCAGAGTTTTACCTGAGTCACAATAAATCATAAACATGTTGTCAGGGTGCCCGTAACAGTTATGAGGGATCCAGAACAGGATCCCTGAGATGCAGGCCTGCTTGCAGGGGACCCGACTCACTGTTTTGAGGGTGCATGTATTTGTGCCTTGTGAGCACCCAAAGGTCGCTGTTCCTGGATGTTGATGGTTTGTGTTGGGGCCTGTTGGGTGCACCACATCTGCATGCAGGCTGGCGCAGAGTTGGTCTCAGTGCACAGGCTTTCCGGTATCTATGCATGGATTTCCATGAATCAGGCTCACAGTGCAACTTACAGAACATTATATTAAGCTTGACATGCCTTGGCTGCTGCATATGTTTACAAAATGCACCTAGCAGGTTTTGCACATTATTTACAAACCTGTCAAAGTGGCAATTTGCTACCAGTCGCATCGTATGCAAATGTCCCTGCAAATGAATAGGCTGGAGGGGAATCTACCCCCAGACACCACCAACTTTGCATATGCAAAAGGAGAGTTCCTGAAGGCGTGGCAATGGGTTGGAAATACAAATGAGGGTCAAACCAAGTGGCAACTTACTCAGACTCAACAACTCAGAAACTTGCGATTGTAGCCTTTAGTCCCTCTTACAACCTATCATACGTCACATTTGGAATGCAAGGACTATTTCTCTGAAAACAGTTTCCGTTCTCCTAATGTTTGACACCATGTTCAGGATTGTATTTTTATTTTTAACTTTTCACCTCCAGATGTTATGTGTGTGTTCCTGCTAGGAATTACTGCTGTTTTCCGTTCTTCACATAATAAGGTACATTTGTAAATGTGCAAAGTACATATATCATTCGCTCTATGTGTGGGTCTTTGTGAGTCAATTAAATTACAGATTTAATTAGCTCAGACTCCTCAATCCCAGGAGCCATTGTTAATCATTAATTTCCACCAATGTTGCATTACATGTCAATACTTGGACTAGCAGAGCTTCAAATAGTGATATTATAATCGTTCCTGTCCTAATGTAGACACCCCAGTAGGGGATGAGACCAGAAGTGCAGGTGAAGTGAAAGACAAGTCTTTATATAAAGTAAAATGGGACACGCAGAGGACTCTCCTTACTCAGAGAGCGCTCGGCCCACCCAACAGCAATACATGTTATATTAAAAAAAACATGTCATCTATGACGTGTGCTATAGGGGATACATTCAGTAGTGTTCATTGGACAAAGGGGACTGGGCAATATGTAGCATATAGGGATGGTGTTCCTTGATTGGTTGGTTCTGAATTGTAACTTCGTGGGCCACGTGGATCAGCTGGGCTCATTTGGGAGGGGTGCGAGATCAGGCAATGTCCAGGCAGTAATGATGTAGGCTATCTAACATTTTCCCTTATGGCCACACATGCCTGAACATTATTTATTTGTTTGGACATATAAGAATTATTATACTAGACATTTGATCTGGACAATAAAAGTGAGAGTACATGAGTCCAGGTGCCTGATCTATTCACAGTATTTCATTGATACATTCATCAATACTCCTTTAGATCCTTTAGATCTTACGGGAGAATGGTTTATAGTTTGTTAGTATGAGAAAAATATATGGCCACATGTAGGATTAGTACTGGGGGTGAACTGGGTTGGCACACAAACGAGGGGCATGCAACTGTTAAATCAAAAAGACTTTGGGGTGAGGGAGAATGTAGTCCATATTTCTTTGTATGGGGTTTGTGGGTAAACTGCAGGTTTGTGGAGACAAATGTTTTCTTCCAAGACCAGGCTCCCGCCCAGTCATTCAAAGGGCAGTGATGTAAAAGGGAAGGTCGAGAGATACATTATTTAATTTGTTACTTCTCGTGCCCATGCTTCTATGAGAACAGGACAGCCGTGGAGACAGCAGAGGGGTGGATGTGGGGGGTTGGCTTGCTGACTGTGTGCGAACACTGAAGGGGAGAGATGCAGGCTGGCTTCTCCTGTTTGACTGAGACCTAATATAAAATGTCGGTGTCTAACAAAATGGAGTCTCGTGGTGTATATGTCATGCATGTGTCATTCAGTGGACACCACACACCTTGGCCTGAGGCACGTGGTCAGCTGCGGAATGAGCATATCATGTGCACTCTAATAGGAATGTAGGGGGGGCTTAGAGACCCTTCCTCCCTCACACAGTCCATTGCACGTCCACGCAACCTCTCGGCAGGGAAATTGCCATGCAATGCCCTCATACTATCTGCCACCCGAAGGCAGGCGTACAGACACAGGCGCATAGGATTCACCACGCAGAGGTAAGATCGGGTGTTGGCTTTAGGGTTGTGTGTACACAGCTGCTGTTCCAATCTAACTTAAGGGTGCACATACGCAGTGTAGAAGTGTGCAGGAACGATTTACGGGGGTAGACACGCATATTTTCAGAGTTTTACCTGAGTCACAATAAATCATAAACATGTTGTCAGGGTGCCCGTAACAGTTATGAGGGATCCAGAACAGGATCCCTGAGATGCAGGCCTGCTTGCAGGGGACCCGACTCACTGTTTTGAGGGTGCATGTATTTGTGCCTTGTGAGCACCCAGAGGTCGCTGTTCCTGGATGTTGATGGTTTGTGTTGGGGCCTGTTGGGTGCACCACATCTGCATGCAGGCTGGCTCAGAGTTGGTCTCAGTGCACAGGCTTTCCGGTATCTCTGCACGGATTTCCATGAATCAGGCTCACAGTGCAACTTACAGAACATTATATTCAGCTTGAAATGCCTTGACTGCTGCATATGTTTACAAAATGCACCTAGCAGGTTTTGCACATTATTTACAAACCTGTCAAAGTGGCAATTTGCTACCAGTCGCATTGTATGCAAATGTCCCTGCAAATGAATAGGCTGGAGGGGAATCTACCCCCAGACACCACCAACTTTGCATATGCAAAAGGAGAGTTCCTGAAGGCGTGGCAATGGGTTGGAAATACAAATGAGGGTCAAACCAAGTGGCAACTTACTCAGACTCAACAACTCAGAAACTTGCGATTGTAGCCTTTAGTCCCTCTTACAACCTATCATACGTCACATTTGGAATGCAAGGACTATTTCTCTGAAAACAGTTTCCGTTCTCCTAATGTTTGACACCATGTTCAGGATTGTATTTTTATTTTTAACTTTTCACCTCCAGATGTTATGTGTGTGTTCCTGCTAGGAATTACTGCTGTTTTCCGTTCTTCACATAATAAGGTACATTTGTAAATGTGCAAAGTACATATATCATTCGCTCTATGTGTGGGTCTTTGTGAGTCAATTAAATTACAGATTTAATTAGCTCAGACTCCTCAATCCCAGGAGCCATTGTTAATCATTAATTTCCACCAATGTTGCATTACATGTCAATACTTGGACTAGCAGAGCTTCAAATAGTTATATTATAATCATTCCTGTCTCTTCTGCTTATGAATAGTTTCCCCTAATGCATTTTTTCTCTTTGATCCTTCCCTTTGTTTTTCGAATCATATCTTTAACCCTGCTTAGTCCTGTCACTATCAACTCTATAATAATCACAAAATCTAACCATGTATTATTTTCTCGGCAGCTAAAAGTCTTATTCTGACTATGGTGTTCTCGGGGCCTGATTACTGATCTTCATTTCTTGTTGAGTTGTCGCGTGTGCCTACACTCCATCTACGGCACTACTATTGGAACAGACTGTGTACTTCTTCCCCCCTGTCGAAGTGCCCCTTCCTTCTCGTGATACATTTCATTTGCTTCCCTTTCCAGCACATCTTCAGAATGTGTTTCTCTGCATCATCTTTAAATGTATCCTTGTTATTGCCACCAGCCTATGTTCCTTCTCAGACATGTTTATTTGTTTCGATTAAATGTAATGCTCTTCATTTAATAATTCAAACTCAAAACGGTTTTAAACTGAAAATCAAGTCACATTGTTAAACCAACAAAACAAAATATTCAGAAATCTTGATATTGTATACGCTTTAATGAAAGAAAATGGGATGTTAAAGGTACTTTTGCATGCACGTTACCATATGAAAGTGTTATATAAAAAACTTATATTTTAGTATTATATAAGAAAATTATACACAGAAAGCTATTACAAATCAAACCAGGGGCCAGAGTACAGAAACTTTGCACTGGTGCAAGTGCAAATGTGCACGGTATTAGCACCATTGCACCATGATAAGTGCAATTTAGTATGGTGTAAGCACCAGGGGAGAAATAGCCCTAGTGCAAAAAAAAATGCATTTCCATTGCATTTTTGCACAAGGGCAAACTTTGTCCTGGTGCGAAAATTCAAAAATGTATCTTTTTTGTTTCCTATTCATAAAACCGTTTGGAAATGCAGGCCCTATATACAAACATTGTTATTCAGATATACAAATCCATTAACATACAAACATTAATACAGAACACATAACATTTCATCAAGAAAATCCATTTGCAGACGAAACGATTAAGACAAAAAAGAGCACTCAATGCCTCATTATAATAAAATAATCAGTTACAATGTGTGCTTTTGGAAGTTCACAAACCTTTACTTCATTCTCGATGACCCCTTGAGATAAAACAATAGTGCCCAAATCACGTAACAAGAATCAGCTGCCAATCAATGAGAAAACGCATCACAGGACAACATTGCCCAAATAGAAACTGCCTCACGTTCGGTAAAACCCTCCTAGTCCTAATAGGTCTGCTATTAGTCTGTATTTGCATTCAGAACCAGGCAGTCAAAGCGGGCTCTTGTGATCAACCACCAGTCTGAAGACGTATAACTCGGGGTTCAATAAGATGTTAGTAAATCTACCCGAGTATAAGTGGCATGTTTTCGGTTTGCATTGATTGACAGGTCCTTGGTTTCGATGAGCATTAGTCAACAAAGGGCAATAAGTGCAGCTAAGTTTTTTTTGTCAGAACAGGGAATCTTCATATAATTTTCTTTCTTTGTAATTTTGCTAATTATGAAATGTGAAATCAACGGTCTTGGGTTGGTCCAGATTCTTAGCTAATGAGATAAAAAAGCCAGACCCCAGTCATCTTCTAGAAAGCATATCCCCAGCTTGACATACACTGAGAAGTTAGCTGCCGAACACAGGAGACCCAGTAATTGCTTAAAAAATGTGGTCTTGGCCACTTGAAGTTCAGGAGTATTTACATAACCCCAGACCGTGACAGCCGCCTTGGTTTTTAAGCATTGTTTAAGCAACATCCTTTGAAATTAACCCTACATGATATCTTGTCATATTTGGATGTTTCCTTAATATAAGCTGATGGAAGGCATTCTTACAGTCTGTCACACACATGCCCTCTTGATGCAACAGAGATTGTAAAAATCAGTTGTATTAATACTTTATTCAGATTTTAGGAAATCTATACAGTTAAATGGGAGAAGAGATGTTTGGTGTATGGGGGGCTGTGCTAAAGGCCCTTGGACAGAATATTATAGAAATGGTTAGGCTCTCCATGGGGTGAAATGTATGGGTTGTGCGGTCTTCTCTCTTGCCAAGGTGTAGACACAGACATGGTCCTGCAGTCTGTGAAACATACACTGCAACATAACAGGCTTGAATTATCCAAGAAGGTAATCGTCATGAACAAATATATGATACATCTGAGAGAGGGGATGTTGTGATCAACCAATAATGTACTTATATTTCTCTACTTGGTGTCATATTCCTGTGGCAAAACTTTTATATCTCAGCAAATTTAGTTTGGAGAAGCTGTTGCAAAGTTAGGAAGAATCATTGTATCTAGTTGCCATCAAAGTGGCTTGTTTTTTTTAGAACAATTAGGCAAGAATAACACATTGTAATTATACATCTGGATCTGACAATGATTGCAATCCATTGCTGGATATTGATGGATGCGCTAACTGTAGAGAATAATATCAAGTATATGCCAAATCCTTGTCACTTAGCTGAGTTATATTCGGAACTAATCAGAATGAGCATTCATTTTGCTAAATGTCCAAGAGGTTTAACGAATGTTGTCTGCATATACATCTATTAAATGAGTGTCTGGAAAATTATCAGCATATGAAATTTGACAAACACATAGAAATATGGCTGAGATGAAGAAAAACAGAAAGAAGCCAGAAAAGTGAGCAAAATACCATGCTCTAGAAAAACGGGTCTATTATCTGTTGATAAGCCAGAGGAGAGGATCAGGGTTTTCAATTGAAGTAAACAACGATGCCTGATGAACTGACCGGGGGACAGGATTATTGAGTGCTTTTATATAAAAGATACCTCCCTGTGCCTCCAAGTTGGAGAAGAAATATTATTTTTTTGGGGGTTACAAATAGGGAAAGCACATTATATAAGCCGAGTCCATATGATAATTATTAATTTGCCATTTTTTTGGGAAGTTTAGATTTTTTTAAAAGCTGGGTAGAACAGATACAGTTTTTGATGTGAGACCAGTGAAGGGAGCAGAGTAAGGTAATTAATTATAGTGAATTACATGTAATAAAATGAGATTCACAAATGATTCCCTGCCTCATATAAATAAGGATGACACAGTTCAGTAAATTGTACCACAATGAACAACATTTCCTAACAGATTTGAAAGGGTTAACCCTGAAAACACATTGATAGGGCTCAGTTAACTAGCCTCCTTACTTGCCATTTGATTAAGGTTGTAGCTTTGATGAGCCATAAGGAGTCACTGAAATGCTTTTCTAAAGGTCTAATAAAATGAAATCCATGACCAGCTAAATTATCCCTTGAAAGGCACAATCCACATTGACACTTAATTGTAGAAAATGATGCTCAAGTTTCAACAGAATAAATTATTTTCAAAGCCTTTTTTCAATGGGAATTGTAGTAAACCAGAAGAAGGAGACTTGAGGATTTCATTTAATTGGGGTTAATTTAATTTAAATTGACCCATGTTTCTATTGCTTAGATGGATTTCTCTGCCTATAAAGTAAACTAAAGGTGCTCACTGTATTTCAAAACAGAAATGAGTCCTCATTCCAAGAACCTATTTACTATCTGGCCCTACCACTTTGGTGTGGGGTGAACATAAAAAGAAGCAAGAACAATAGCCTTTCAGTTTAGGCTGTTCTTTCGGTTTCTCTACAGGTATTGGTAACAGTTTAAAACAACATTCTTCACAGGTCTCAAGTTCTTTGAGTGAAGGGCTAATTCCCTTAGTCCTTCTACATCAACTGGTGTGTTCCCTTTTTAGTTGTTTTAGGTATGGGACAGACTGGTTGAACCCTGCAGTTTCCATTCTTCTCACAGGTTGAACAATGTTGCTTAATCCTCTAGTGCTCTCCAGACCACTCCAGCTAATTGGCTTGTTTAATGTCTGTGGTTGTACTTTTGGCCTATGCCAATCTTCACTGATAAGAATTCTCGCTTGCCTCTATCCAACTTGGGCAATGCCGGTATCTTTGCGGTCATCGGTTGTGCTCCAGTGGAGTGGTGTCTCAGCAAGGACGTGGCCGTTTGCTTCACTCTTCGACATCGCTGTTTCATAAGAATGTATTTCCTGTGTCCTGCCTGTCATGGCAAACTCAGTGGTCCTTGCCCTGAGGGTGAAGAACGTTTTTCTCCATTGCCTGCTGGTCTCTGTGTCTATTTGCAGGCCCCAGGCCAACCGCAGATGCAGCATGGTCCTGCCACCATATAAGATGGTCTGTCTTCTGTCTCTGTCTCAGGTGTAGTGTGGGATGTTTTTATCCACGCATCCAAACCCTACCTCAAAACTGTGCAGTACTGACATGGAAAACATCATGATGGCCAGAGCTTCCCAGAAAATGCACAGGGAAGTGCATGAAGAATAGGCTGCCACCCTTTTTGCCGATGTTATGGGCACAGAAGGACACTGCCTAAAACCACCATTGGACTACCCACACAGTAGTCTGAAACCATTGGGAATGGCAATGCTGATTGCCAAAAGCAACCTAGAATTGTGGGGAATTCATTTTCTTAAATCCCAAAAATGGGTGCAGTACCAGTACTCACCACTATCAGAAAGCCGGTGTTTTAAAACAACACCAGATTTTTTTTATATGTGTAAAACTGAATAGATGAACCCAAAGCATGCCAAAGAAAGACTTACTGAGAGGTGGATACAATGTAAAGTTATATTCTGAAGTGACTTGAATGCTCATAACAAGACTGGCTGAGCTCTGCAGGTCTGCAGCAGCCTAACTGAAACTGGATTTAAAACACTAAAAATCTAAATGTTTAAAAGAAATGAGTGACCTACTTCTGAGAGTCACATAGGTTGCAATTGTTTAAATGTCATAGTTTTAAACTTAGAATCAGCATTCTAGCTGCATATGTAAAAATGGTTAATTGTATTTGAATGCAGAAGACTGGGTAACTAAAAGTGACATTAGCTGGGGCCTGGCATAAGGAACTGAATTCTGCCCACCAGCTACCCCCGACAGGAGATGAGACTTGCACAACAGCTGTGTTCCCAGGCCTAGCTGCCCTTTTGCTGCTCCCACCAAAAGGGATATGACACTTCCCTGATTGAATTACCTGGGCTCTGCAGGAAATTGAACAAAGCCCTGTCCTGACTCAGGCAAATGTTTTATTATGGGGGCCGTAAAAAGTGGCTTCCTCCTGAAGGAAAGGGGAGGAGCACTGCCTGGGAGAGCAAGCTGGCTTGGCAGAACTGGAAAAACCAGAAATTCAACCTTGTGCTGGGGGGAAACCACACCCCTGTAGCCAGAATATGGTTTTAGAAAAAGATGAATAACTCATAGTGCGGACTTGTCATAATTATTTAAATGATACCATAATTCTTGTGATTTTTCTGCCCACATTTTAAGAGGTTTGTAGAACCGGTGGCATGATCTGGGGGCAAACTAGCAGTTAAGAGGGTATTACTTAAAATGTATGCATGTTAAAAATCTGACACTTCATCAATTAATGTCCATACTCCTTGCGCACATGTCTGTAAATTTGGGTTAATGTCCGATATTACGAAACCAGTTAAAAAGTGCAAATGCCGCCATTTCTGAATGCAAGCTCCCAGGAAGAGCAGATTTGGACAGGGTATACCTCCTGTGATATGTGATGGATGCATGTAATTTTAAACAAATGTGTACCTGTGCAAATATGTCTTTTGGATCAAATAGAGATTGTGTGTAAAGTTGACAGGGGTGGGTTCTCTGTATCATAAACAGACCTCATCATGATGACACGTCATTTCATTCCCCCAATCAAGGGGAAGAGGATGAAGTGGCCAATGACAAGTGGAGAGGGGTAGAGCCTAGAGATGCTGCACACACACCCATTTTCAAAACACATAAAAGCAGACAGACAGGACAGATAGGGACCTTCAATTCCATTTGCTGCAACGCGCTCTGCCAGACCATACAACATCCAGAGATCCAGACTTCAAATCCATCAATCTCCAGAATCCAGAGAGGCTAGAGAGAGAGAGAGCTGACCCAGATCACTGTGAAGTGCAGAGACCAGACCAGAGTCCAGTCTAAAACCTGACCAGATCCGTGGCGAGGCCCATTCTAATTCAAGAATATAGTGTGAGTACCTAGTAGAACTGTGCAGAACCAATCTCTTAGTTAAAATAATATAATTCAATCTATTTTAATCTAAGTAGAACTGCCTCCTAACTGTCACCTGTCATTTGCAAAGCTGTCACCTGTCATTTCTAGTTGCTAGCTGTCATTTGTCATTTTGAACTTTAAAATTTCAAATCCGAAAAACTACCTTTATTTAATCGTTCATAACTCCGTGACCGTTTGTGCTAGAGACTTGCAGTAACTTTCCTCTGAAAGCTGGGAATCGTGGCTCTTCTAGGAACCTAGCCCCGATACTTTTGCCACAATCGCAAAAAACGCACTCGCGAATTTGCCGCGATTTGCAAATTTCTCAACGTGTGAAAACAGCAGTTTTCTTGCTTTCAGTTGCCAAAAATTCGTTTAACCTGCTAGTTACTCCTAGATCCTTGCTAAAGTGCGCCTGGACTAATATTAACTTGATACCACTCACCCTGAACCTCAAGAGGGAATTAAAAGCATTTTAGCATATTTTTCACTTCATTGCCAGCACATATAAAAGCATTTTGGGCCTGTGTTGTAAACTTCTGTAGTCTAAGCTGCTGGGGTGAACTGAATTACATTTGATTGCATTTCTGAGAACTGTGTGCTTTCCTTCCATTTCCTTGCATTGCATAAAGGGGGGAGGGGATTGCCAGAGAAAAGTGATTACATTGTTTTGTTGAACGCCTATTGAGTATTTTCTGTACTGCATTTTCATTCCACCTTGCATCCATTTGAAACCATAAAGTATTGTTGCTATCTTATCCATCCTATAACCACTCATCATTGATTATAAAGAAGTGTGCTAGTGCCAGACTATCCATTATTGATTACTGCTCAGATTCAGTGTGATATTCAATTATTAAATTAGTATAAAGTGTGATATATATATCTATTGTTTAAATTATCAAATAAACCTTTTAACTTGCAAAACAGAACTACTTCTTGGCTCAGTGGGGTCAGGGGGATTCCAAGGGAGGGGTGTTATATAGGGGTAGTCATCCAGAACGCATGAACTGGACATAAAGATATATCCATAAGGGTTTCCATTCAGTATCCCAGACTAGGCATTGACTTAGCTGTAGTGTTGAATTGAATCCTCTTACAGTAGCGCCCTTTCCAATGCTGACCTCTCACTTGTCTATTTGTTACTTTATGCCACCACTAGCTCCCCAATGTAGTACTGCTCTGCCCCATCATGTTATCACGTCAGAAGCTCACCTATCCATAGGGTACTTATCTCTGCACTCAAGGCTCATTGCATCTTTATTCTCGCCACCATTCTGAAAAGGTGTGTGTTGTTCTTCATCACCTGTTCAGTTCATGAAGATTACAGCATTAACTTGATCCACCAGTAGGAAAATAATGTTTGGGTGTATTGAATGCCGATCAACTGAAACAACAGTCTATTCCCATATAGGCAGACATGTACTTATAGGATGTTCTAGATAGGAATGAGAGCCCTTGTCCCTGCAGGGAAGTCACTCCTTGTGAGGTCCCACTTTCCCAAACCCCTAGGGAGGGATTTGTTAAACTGGCTCCCCTCTCTAGCCTGAAAGTGGGTGGCTCCCCACTGGGAAGAAGCAGTGAATTCCCCAGATTCTTCACAGAAATTGCCATTGGAAAAGACTTTGTAAATCAGGCCATAAGGTTAACAAATGCACAGTGTACCGCAAATGTTATGTTTCTATAGCAGGCACTTATATTGACCTTTTCTTGGACAGTTTGCCTAATCTCTTGTACCCCTTTGTGTTCTAACTTAAAGTCAATAGTCAACAGTTAATTTGCTGCCTGATCAATAGAAATTAAAACACTTTCAAATGAGTTGTTCGCACTTTTGAATACAGTGTGATTGCCAAATCAAAATGACTCTACTTTAATTTATAAGATGTTGACACGCATAATGTAACTGAACATTTAGCACCATGTCTGTGAGTCCTGCATTGCCAATATTAACATTAGTTGAAGGCAATACTTTCAAAAACACGTGGGAATTAGTGAATCTCCGCAAATATGATAGCAATGGTTTAAATATATTAAAGCTAGGTTCACTGAATCCAATTTTGCAGAAGATGCCAGAGTCCTTAGCAATCTGAGATCAATGCGCTAACAAGACTGCTCCCAACCATTTACATATTGGTTTTGTTTTATGTTTAATGAGTTGAATTTAAGTGTAGTGGCTACAACAACACAATTCACAGCAAAATTCCGAGTCGTATGTAATGAAGGAGATTGAAGAAGGCTAAATGTATGCGTGCCTTATTTTAGTATATATTGTATATATCCGCAGAGGGGCGTAGCCAGAATTGTCTAACAAGTGGGGCCTGAAGCTATGGTAGTTGGTCCCACTACAGTGACATTGACATCTGTAAATGCCCACATGGCAGTGAAGAAAGGGGATTTTCAGATGTTGGGCCTTGCCTGCTCAGGCCCTACCCTGGGTGTGCCTCTGCATATCCTACCAAAGAATTAAAATCATGTTCTTGAATCATCAGCCATCAAATCCGAAACATGATTCACCTTGTGATTACATGTATTAGAGGCCATTTAGGGTGATAGCACAGAGCAATAACTCTCTCTAGGTTTTTATGTTCTGGCAAATGTAGGCTGTTCAGCATACAATTACAACAGAAGAGGACACAGAAAGTCTAACTTCATGAAGCACATTGTCTCAAACAATTCTACATTGCAAATTAAGACAGAAGGAGATGACTCCTGAAGACATGAGTGAATAATTTGTGTGACTTGCTGTTTGCATTGTCTTACCAGGAGGTAGACTAGTTTATTATAGGTCATGGGTTAAGAAGGGGCGTGCAATATTCTTAGGCTTAGTACTATGTTTACAACTATTGAAGGTGCTGATTTGGAGTGCCCTGAGGTGTTGGTGTGAGCAGGTGTGTAGAAAGAGATGGTGGCATCCTGTCGGGGGACCTATCTAATGAATTAACTTGTAGACAAGAAGAAATTTAAAGGGGGAATTTCTGCTCATGGACTGTAACCCCTTGTGGAGGTGGTGCCCAGAAGTCCGCCATAGGTGCATTTTTCCACTGCTGTGTGCTTCATATCTAGGTGCATTCTTCCACTGGTATGTGTTTAAAATCTAGGTGTTTTTCTCCACTGTTGTGTGCCACCAAGCTAAGTGTTTTTTTCCACTGCTGTGTGTCTGAAATGTAGGTGCATACACACTCCATTGTGTTCCAAATCTTAGTTTTCTTCCCACTGCTGTGTCCCTCTGGTTGTTTGTATTTTGCCTGACTCTGCGAGTTGGCCTAATATTGCATTTCCCCTTATCGTTCTAGTAGGCCTATTATTGTATTCACTTGATCATGTTAGTTAGCCTAGAACTGCATTTGACCTGATTGAGTAGGGTAGCCTAATATTGCATCTCACACGATTGCGCAAATTAGCCTAAAACTGCAACTGCATTTCACATGAGTGAGTGGGTTGCATATAAAGCTGAGTTTGTACTTGATTTAGAGGTTGCTGACACACCAGACACCTATAAAGGGTAGCATAGTTAATTTGGTAGGCAACAGAAGCCAATCAGGGAGAGGGAGGCCTCTTCCTACCCCACAGATACTCACACTACCTTCCACTACCCTGAGTCTCCGCTCAGCACCTAAACACTAGAATGCAGCTAGCCCCACATTCATGTCGGTCTAGTTGCATACATAATTATATATCACTTTGCACAGCACAACAACATGTAGAATGCAGCTATTACCCACGATAAATGTGGCCTAGCTGCATGCATAATCTCACATATGTGCATCATCTCCACTACAATTCAGCCTAGCTGCACACATACTACCTGTCTCAAATACCCTGCACAAACTTCCATCATTAGAATGCAGCTATCCACGAAAAATGTGGCCTAGCTGCACGCACATATAGCATGCAAACACACACTATTTAATGCTCTATGTCAACTGACCCGGACTCCGGTCCCTGAGGGCGTTCAACCTATAGCGCTTTGAGACCATGCCAATGGTGAAAGGCGCTACACAAATGGACAATGGCATAATATAACGTATGCTGATGGCTATGGGTAGCAACCAGAACCTTTGTAAATACACTCTAAACACGTTGGTTGCACACAGCAATGAGAATGGCCCTGTCCAGGATTGCCCTGAAATTATTTATAGAAAGAATAGAATGATCAACCATGTAGTAATCGAACCTCTGGTATGCATCTTGATAATGAAAAACAATTATATTACAATTGTACAATTATTGCGCAGTTTGAGCCAAATACAGATGATGATGTAGCAACATTTCCGCTTCACGGGGCATGCTATTTCCACTGAATAGAAATATGGTCATTTGGTCCCGATAGATTGTTTAATGTAGCACAAAATCAATGGATGAAACAGATTGAAATGCTGAAACTACTCGGGACCATCTGCCTATTTGGTTCGACTGCTCAGACCAAAAGAGACAAGCTATTTCTTTAAAAGCCGTACAAATTGTTTTCTGTCTCACTTTTCTTATCCTATCTGAAATTAGTGCCAAAAAAAATATGAACAGTACTTTTGTCTCTCAAATTGCATGTCTATGTAAAGCCTGTTGTGCAAAATATTTCATTTTTACATATGATATGATATGATAAGTTATTTATAACGTGCTTAATACCGAGAGGTTTCTAAGCGAGGACCCGGGCTCGATCCTGTTATGGTCTTTGTCGTCTTGCTCCCAAGGCAGGCATTTTGCCCCTGAGCTGTTAATTGCTAATAGACTGACACTAAACAAATGGACTCATCTTGTGAATAGGGTGCTTGGGGTGAGAAGTCAGGTGTACATTTTATTAGAAATTAAAATGAAGAAATTGAGAGGTAGCCTAGATAGCTGCAGATTTTGGCACAAGTAGGCTTTGCCCCAGCATATTTCCAACAGCACAATTTAACAAAAAATATGTGCCATTATCTATTGAGGTATTCTCTGTACCGTATCCTAGAGTTAAGTAGCAAAACTCAATGTTTTGAAATACATTGTGACAATGAATCATCAGATTATTCAATACTAACTAAATCAATTGAATAGCCAGCATTAACATTATGGATATTTCATTGTCAAATTCAGAACATGAGCTGCCCTTACTGACACATGTTTCGACCACCATGCTCCTTATCAAGGCAAGACTTAAATGAATGACTGTTTAAACACATATATTAAGTGCACAGACAGAATGTGTCGTTTGGAGACAGCCCTCCATGCTGCGCACATTACACTGATCTCTCACATCTACTGCATCACTCCTATAATTAGAATGCGGCCAACCCGCTCAAACCGCTTTGGATGCATACATACCAAGTGCACCAAAGCACTTTATGCCAAACTACTGTCTCCACTGATAAGGACCACAGTCTCTGAGGGCATTCAACCTGCAGCGCTTTGGGATCATACTAATGGTACAAAAGGTGATATATAAATAACCTTAACATAATATAACATAAAAACAAATTCAATTTGTACTTCAACTCCATATCTAATAACATCGACTTCTGTAGACTTTCATGGTTTTTTTAACAAAACACGCTGTAATCTTGCTCATCAAAAATATACCAAAATAGATTAAACCTTCCAGAATCCTTTTAGATGTATAACCAGAGTTGTCTACAATTGTTGTTTGTAGGGGGATAAGTAGGGCTTCAAGTTTAGATAAACTAAAGTTGTATTGTCTCCCTGACGGCTTCCACAGATGTTTGGTGATAGAATAAAACATCATTGTTATGTTTATGTTTATCTGTGTAGTTGTACAAGTTTTGTAATAAACCACTTGTATAGCAATCAAAATAAAAAAATAAATTAACAGGAATATGTGTTTTGAAGGGTACGAAATCCTTTCATAGCGGGATGTTTTTTCGCTGGGGTTTTTACTGCGGTTTTTAACAAAAAAACTCATCAATTTTTAGGGGGGTTAGACAAATATATATATGGGTTGTGGGTGATAGAGAATACCCAAAAGAAAATATGAGCAATTTTTTCATAAAAAAATCCACTGTAAAACCCCCTGCGAAAAAACACCCCACGATGAAATGACATGGAACCTATTGAAGGTAATGTGTCTCCATATGTGGAGAATGTGGTTTTTACATGTGGTCTGTTTCCCGCACTGACAACAGACACGTATTGTACTGTCACAGTAATGCAGAAGAGTAGTGCTTCAGTGTCTGATTGAATACCATGGTCAAGAATCCTTTGCAATACAACATAATGTATGCTTTAGTTTTGATGGAATTTATAGTATTTGAAGCACTTAAACATATGTGTGTTTGTTCTTCGCTATTACACCCTCCAACATCATTGCATACAGTGGTTGTAACATCAGAGAATTGACTTACCATAACGTGCGCTGACCAATTTTTGAATAATTCATATTATGCCTAAGCATCTGACAGGTTATAAATAATGTAATGGCATCGTATTTCTGCATGTGGTCTGTTTCCCTTACTGACAACAAACATACATTATAGAGAGACAGTAATGCTGAACTGCAGTGCTTCAGTGACTCATTGAATATCATGGTCAAGAAACCTCTGAAAGATAGTATGAGGAATGCTTTAGATTTGATGAAAGGATGGAAGGTGCAGCACTTTACCACTTCAGTGTTTATTCTTCCACATTAGACCTTTAAATGCTCTTTGTTTCCAGTGGTATGACGGCATAGAAAGGACATACCATGACGTGCACTGATCTGTGGTTTGATGATTGATAATAACTCTAAACATCTGCATGTGGGCAGTCTGTGGAGATTAATGACAATATATAATTGGCATCATTAATATTATAGGATTTCATTATTTTGAATATATAAATTAAGGGTCCAGTAGATGTAACTCAATGACTACAAGAAAGCTATCACTGTGTGTCAAGAGACAACATTAAATCCTACTGAATAAAACAATGACTTACGATCCTTTGTTTACTTATTGTAGAGCGTCACAATCGTGTCTCCAAAGACAATGCTTTCTTGGAAAGCAATTATCTTCGCATCACCACCATTATCTGCAGAAATGTCTTTCAGATTAGATCAAATCTTTCCTTATTGCCTTTGTGCCACGTTGTGTCAGGGACAGTTCTGAACACTTTCTGTCCTTGCAAATGAGGAAACAGTCCTAGTTATTCATCTGCACAGCTTTCAACATTACTAAAGTATGTTTTGCTTTGCATGTGATGTCCCGTGTTTCATGTTTTGTTATATGTATGGGTTGCTACACTCCAAAACATAGGGTATTGTCGTGGTCACATGAGCTTGAGAAAAAGGATTTAAAACGTGTATCATCAGTTCATGAATCCATGACGTTGGGAGTCATGGGCATTGACAATAACACGTGTGATGCACCCATAGAGTACACATTGTTTGCATGTGTGTGCTGTGCTGCGCTCAGGTCTCATAACAAATATGCTAAGGGTTAAATTTTGTCAAAACATTTGGTTTAGAGAAAGGGCTGCTTGAAATTTGAAATCCTAACAAACCCACCATATTTTTGTCAACTAGCATTTACCCATTTCACAATCCTTAGTATGTTGTTTGGCAAGCTGAGAGCTGCCTCAAATCTCACACTAGCATGTTCAGGTGCTGTGCTCCGTGGCCTGCTGGGAGCTTTGACCATTAGGAAATCAGTCTCTGTGACTTCAATTGCCTGGCATTCATCAGGCAGTCTGAGCAGGAGCTAGAATCCCTCCTTGTATCTCTAAGAGTTCTACATGGTTGATGTCCACAAGGCTCAATCCTCTTTCACACAGTCACAGACCATAATGCAATCCCCCTACTGCCCTCCCCTGACCTGGTCTGGAGGCAGCACCAGATCCTCACTTTCAGCATGAGGTTGAAAACCTGCAGTGGGTTCTCCACGATGAAATGAGAAGCAGAACAGATACAAAGGGGCAATGTAGACTTCTTGAAGTGCCACATTGACTTGGGTGCACCCTCCTTGTTCTAAATCGTTTGAACTGGCTGTATGAAGAACATCATGTTAATAGTGAAAGAAGGGGCATTTGGGCAGGGGGATAGGCTGGACCATCCAATACAATCGTAATCCCGGTTTTGCAATCTCTGTGGCCTCTTGCTTGGTTGGGATCACAGTCTGAGTTCTTTACAAATCTATGTTTAACAGCTAAAGGATGAAATTGGAGGAAAAGGAGGTATGCCATATTCATCTAATGTTTAAGAGCTGTCGTTCTAGGGGTAGGAAAGGGCATGAGGGTTAACATGGGGAAGAGGTGTGCGCTGTTCCCCAGGTACCCCCTCACCCATTCATAGTTATGTTATGTTCCACTTCAAATGGGAAAGGGTCTTCCCTGGAAGAGTGTGAGAATATTCAGTTTGCATAGTTTATAATAAAGCCACAATATGCTTTCTTATAGTTGCCGTGGGCAAATTCTGCCTTTGTGTGACTTATAGTCTCTTCATTTAAAGCTTGAACATGCATGCCACAGCATGTGCAACATGGAGTGCACGGCTGCTGTGTAAAGCCTGACGACAGATGGTGAAGAACGTCTCATCTGGGGTATAGCTCTCCTGTATAAAGCCTGACCATGTATGGTGCATGATGTATGATTTAAGGCGATTGCTGTCCTGTCTAAAGCCTGAAGAAGTATAGCACAGTATGTGCAATTTAGGTGCTAGTTCTGCTGTCTAAAGCCACACAAGCTGGCTTTGTTTCATTAATGATTGTCATAGATGGTAATTTGCCATTTCATTTGTTATACATTTTAAAGCAATATTATCTAAATTAAGCCATTCTCATAAAGAACTTGAATGGACATTGTTACTCTGTGCACTGCCTTGATAAAGTTCAGAGACCTCTGTGATGTGGTGAAACCTTTGCTGCTCTTCCCAACATTCCACTTTTTGGGGAGCTGTAGGTCCTTGCTTTTGCCCCTGTTTGAAGAATGAATATTGTCAGACTTTCCATTTCCATTTTTTGTTGATAGGGGGTTCAAAAGTGCTGCACTGTTCTATTCAGCAGTAGCAAAATGCATCTACCAACGTGAAGTATTTCAGGTGTAGCTGTGCCATGGATGCTATGCAGAACTGGGATAAAGGAGAGATGGCAACTTCAGGTGCAGTGATGACCCAACTAAGGTACTTGTAAGGCTCCCCACATGATATTAACCAGCCCTATATAATGAAATCACAACAAATATCAGGCTGACCCCATTCGTACCGACCAAGAAGCAATGGCCCATTCCAGTAGCTTTATTCCCTTTCAGAATATGTTCATCTGCTGGAAATACTTGTTTGCTGAAAAAATGTAACCATAAACAGCTCCTCCCAAATCTCGTTATATAATATGGCGCTGGTGCAAGATCGGTCCTTTTTTGAGGGGCTCCTGACGAAATGGCAGAAGTTAAACAGAAGAAAAAGAGAACCTTAAGGAAGTTTAACTACCGAGGCGTGGACCTCGACCAGCTTTTGGACTATGAGTAGATCATGCAGCTGTATTATGCTCGCCAGCATAGGCGACTGAACAGAGGACTGCGCCAAAAGCAACACGCCCTTCTGAAAAGTCTGCACTAAGCCAAAAAGGAGTCTCCTCCCACGGAGAAACCAGAGTGGGTGAAAACCCATCTGCGTGACATGATCATTCTTCCTGAGATGGTGGGCAGCATGGTGGGAGTGCACAACGGCAATATCTTCAACCAGGTGGAAATCAAGCTTGATATGCTTGGCCATTAAATTGTTGAATTTGCCATCACTTGCAAGTCTGTGAAGCATGGCTGGCTGGGGATTGGTGTCACTCACTCTAACTGATTCATTCTCGTGAAGTTAAATGTGCTTCAAGTGAAGAGTGTGTACCTCAAGTGTTAACAGCTTGAAAACCTCCTTCTTGAAAGAAATGTCTCCAATGAAGAAAAGGTTCCCTTGATAGAAAAGTTACTGTGCTGAAAATTCTGCTCTGTTTGAATTTACAATCTTCTATAACTGTGATTTAAAAAAAGAAAAAAAATACTACCCTAAAAATGAATAGCCCCTCAGTCCATATTAAAAAGATATCTGGTTTGGGAAGATGTCAATACTGATAATAATAATGTATTGACTTATATGTTGGCACTAACTGGGCGCCACATTGATAATGGCAGATTTTAACATTCCACATCAATGACGTTATGCATTTTGTTCCTTATTAAAGACATGTGAAGTGCAATTTGGAAATGTATTAGCACTACACCAGACATTGCACTAATACAAATGTACATGATTTCAGTGCATTTTACCCAAGGGCAATTTCTCCCCTCGTGATTATACTGTGCCCTGCCAGCACTATGGCAAACTGGTGCAAAAAGGCATTGACATATTTATTTTACTTTCTTTTTTGCCCATCAACCGGGATTATCATCCCTGCCCTTTAAGACGAGGTAGCAGTACTTTGAGATGGAAGGGGATGCAGACAGAATATACTCAAACATCAATAATCAAACTAATTTAGAAAGTTGGCAAAGCAAAACTGTTTCATTTGCAATTGTCTAAAACAGGGAGTAAAACGGACATCAACGGACGTTGCACAGCATGATCTCTCAGCATTTAAAAAAAACATGAATTAGGTAGTAAAAATTCATCATTGCTGACCTCAATCTACATGGCAAACTACAAAAACCTATTGGAGAAAGTGATTGGGTCTACAGGAAACATATAGGTATACATGTCATATTTGTCTACGAGAGTGATAGGGTCTTTAACATCAGCTAGGGCAACAAAGCCCTCCCCTTAAACAGGTCACGATGAACGTCATCAAATATACAAAGTCTCATTGGCTACAAAAACTATCGGGCTCCTTACTACGTGGCCCTCCATAATTGGTTAGCACCCTTACATCTGTCAGTACTTTTCCACATATGCCAGCAGCATGCAGGCTGGCATCCAGGTGCTGGTGGTTTAGTCTTGTCCATAGCTTCCTACCAATTAGCATTTCATCTATCATCACCTCTTGTGGTCTGTACATCGATAAAGGCTTTGAACTCAGCCTTGGAAATGTTCCTTGCTATAGAGAATATGGGGGAGTATAGCATGCTTTGTCTCCCTGCGTAGGTGTGGTTCATCACATTTGCCCATTTTCAGCCATCCACGTGATTGAAGACCATGATTTTGAGCTCTGATGTATTTAAAATATTACTATTTAATGAATCTCTTAAATCTTCATTGTTTTTGTGCCCGTCTTCTGAACAGGAGTTTGTTCTTTCACACATGTGTAGCTACTGTCTGATAATTCCAGCCTAGAGCACCCTAGGCCTCCTAGGGCTGATCCAGCCTCACCCTTCTTGATTCACCTCTGTAATTAAGTTGCTTTTCAGCTGTGACACACTGAAAAAGCCTTCCTTTTTCTGGTCCAGCTCTGCTAAAATGCATAGTGGAGTCGTCCATAGTTCACTCACTCATATATATATATATATATATATATATATATATATATATATATATATATATATATATACTGGCGCACACCGCAATCTATTCACTACATAGCTAGCCTCAAGAGTAGAATACTTTGTCATCCTGTGTTTCTTTGCATCTGTACACGTGTAAAATGACTTGATATCTTCATCACTTTTGTAGCATAAACATCTTCATCTCAATCCTGAAATGCTACTTACCTTTGATACTTGCTTGATGCCTATATAATATCTATGTTCTCTTGCCTCTGCATTTCTTCTGGGTGCATCAGTCTTGCTTCATATGACTTTACCAATCTGCTCTTTTGATCACTTTTCACACTTCTTCTGGTATCTCATTCAAATGGCCACTATATTTTCATGTACGCAGGTATGGTTTTCGCAATGGGAACCAGAACCTTGCTTCCAGGATTCTCCTTGGTATTGGTATCTTCACTGGCACTGCACACAGTTCACATTCCGGTTCACAGCATAAAAGCAACATGGGTGAGGTGGGGGTACTTGGCTCTTTCTCTACACTCTCCCCTCTAGGTGATTCATAGGCCATTCTCCCATCATTTTTCACATCTATACATCCTTTTCTGAAGAAATGCATTTTCGTGACCCATATCTTTATTACTCCTTTCAGGCATCCAGCTGATTTCACATGCTCATCCTTTTTCCAGATCATAAGCATCCACTGGCCACTTGGACTGCAGTAGATCCATTTCCCCACATACTTCTTATGGTCCTTTGGGTACCAGAATTGCATTCCCTCAGGTGCATGGATGCCGGCTTTCACCTAATCTCTGATTTCTTCATTTGTTAGCTCCTTAGTTTTCCATCCTGATTCAACAGTAATCGTGATATTCATTACTATAGCTGTCTTTGGAGTCTTCTTGCATTGTGAAATAGCCAATCTGATTACACAGAATACAAGTAACAGCATCACTATCAAGGCTCCAAGGAATTTGAACAGGTCTAACATCCATTGTGCAACCCACGAAAAGAGTGATCCAAACCAACTGTCATCAGCAATATCTTCCACTTCGTCTACCATCTGGACGCGTAGCTTCGTCAGCATCTATATGGCCTCTGTCAAGGTGCCATTCTCGTCACCATGAGAAGGTATAAATGGCAACATGATTCTCAAATTTTGGCACAAACACCTCCATCCATGGCTATAATAATGTCCAAGATGTACCTGTTCTGAAGAGTCATCAGTCGTATTGCTCTCAGCTCTGACCTGATAGCATTGAATCCCTTTATGGTAGTGTTGACAGTCTGCAACAACTCCCATCTGTTTATTTGTAACCACTTAGTATTTGCTGCTGTCTGGATCCTTGGCATGAAGATTATTGTGAATATCAATGAAGTCTGATTAAACAATCTGTGTTCATAGGGGATGGAATCAAAAGCTTACATTGACTTGGCTGAGAAGTAGTTCTCTCCCTTCATTTGATTTATCAGCTCCACAGATCTTTTCTTCCTCAGATGACCATCTGCTTTTGGAAATTTGCCAATGTTCAGGTCACTTTTAGGAATCACCAATGCTGGATCATGAACATTAACTATATAACATAGTCTTCCCCAATACTTGGGCAGCTTCCTATACGCTCTGGATCCGCAAGCCGAGTAGTGATCCATCATCACTGCTGTTCCACTGCTCATTCCTGGTGCCTCAAAGATTCGACCACAATTCTGGTTCTCCCCAACTTTTCTTGTGCCATTGTTTCTGAAACACAGCTCTGTACTTTCCAAAGGCACTATCTTCAAAGGCCCTCCTTTGTTTTTGACCCATGTCAATAGTTTTGTAATTTTTGACCAAAATGGTTTACACAGTTTTTCAGCATGTTTAACAGTTTGCTCGTAATGACCAACTACTACCGAATCTCTGCAGATTACCACACCTTCTTCCCAGCAATCTGGTGAGGTACTGAACCCCAAATCTTTCCTTCCATCTTCAAATTTATTCTGCAGATTTTTCCGATCTCTCACGTCTTCTGTTTACTTCCCATCTGATTCCAGCTCTTTTTACTCCACGCTTTTCGTATCTTATCACGTGATTTTTCATATGCACTCTTAGTCTTGTCTTTATGTCTTTAACATAGTAATCTTCATCTGGATCTGTCCATTCAGTTGCCCATTTTAGATAAGCTGTTCGATCCATGAATTGACTTCTTTAGCAGAATACAATGTGAGTTAGACTATGGGCCTGATCCCGACTTTGGCGGTAACGCTGGCGGTATTACCGCTGGCGATATTAGCCCTACCGCCAAACTCCCCGGCGCTAAGAGCGCCGGATCACGAGTTTGACGGTAATCTAATTCCCCATTGAGCCCATTCGGGAATGCCCCATTCCCCATTGGGCTCAATGGGGAAAATGTGCGCTCTTACGGCCGGCGGATTTCCCCCTGGCGGTAAGAACGCACATTTTCGGCGGATTTCCCCCCAGCCAAGAGCTGGAGTGAAATCCGTCGAAGTCCTGATTTGGCGAACCCTTAAATCTGGCGGTAATAGCACGACCGCCGGATTTAAGGGTTACCGCCAAAGTAGTGATGAGGCCATATGTGCTGTCAGGACGTCTATTTCAATAGCTATGAAGATTTTAGACTTCCCCATCTATAAGGCAGGAATGCACATACATAGCATTCCTCCTTTAACTCCGTCACACTTTTTTATGTGCCGATTGCACATGTTGTTTCCCAGATGTGCTGTACTATCCAGGTAATCATTCAAGTCATGATCATCCTCCCTAGTACTTCTCTCACATCTCCATCTTGTCTCATGAGCTTTGTTAATCATTTAATGAATTATCTCAGCATCATTTCTTCCTACTGTGGGAATCATAGGAACATTTGTCTGTGAAATCAGTGTTTTTACACGTGTTACTGGTGTAGGAACAATTACTTAAGGGCTTGTTTGTCTTGTAGTTGCCACATCTGTACCCTCCTTCTGTATAGGAAGATACACAGTGTCCCTTGCCCTATTAGGGTCCACATAATAGTACGTACTGTAAGTGAGAGAAGAATCACAATAAATAGGATGCATGTATAAATGATATACCAATTTGGCCCACTTGATGCAGTAATAGCGCCTTGCTCGTTGTGGTGGCCTCACGTTGTTAGCCACATTGTTGCTGTAGATGATGCCTATTCTGAAATATTTTTTAAGGAAGAAAAATACATTTTTATTTGGGCAACATCATAAAATACTCTGGCAGCATCTGGATCTATTCTACAAGCTCTTCAAGCAGCTGGCTGATTGCAGGATGATTAACGGGATTCCTGATGTACACAAAGGAGTCGTCCTTTCACCAGACGGGATAAGTATGTGTTTCCAGTAAGCAATAAAAGACCAAGCATAGCAAGTTCTGAAAGACTTCTCACAAAAGTCTCATTCAGAATCATTCTTTAAATTCTATCCGAAAATGAACGTACTTGCTTCTTAATTTCACAAACCAATTGATGAAGTGAAACTAGATTTCTTGGATCTCTAAGTAAGGAAAGTACAACATAACTTCGCCCTCCAATAAAATGAGGATGTTCTTCAATCAGGAAATAAAATACCCTTCCAGCTAGTCTGTTAGCAGAGTCCTCAGATAGGGGCATTTGTGTTTTCCAAACTGTTCTCAGGAAGCAGTAGTTCTTAGGTCTCCATCTTGTCTCATGAGCTTTGTTAATCATTTCATGAATTATATCAGCATCATTTCTTCCTACTGTGGGAATCATAGGAACATTCATCAGTGAAATCAATGTTTTTACATTTTCTACTGGTGTAGGAACAATTACATAAGGCTGTGGTTGTCTTGTAGTTGCCACATCTGTACCCTCCTTCTGCATAGCCCATTTCTGGCCCCTTTACCGTTCCAGAGCAGCTCTACTGCAAACAGCTGTCCCTGCACCCCTTGTGCGCTTCCTCCTACATGTGCCTGCTCTTTCCCCCTTGTCCTTGCGCTCGTGCCTGCACCGTCCCATCTGATCAGCTGTTTTCACCAGGCTCTAGCTACACTTGGTCTTCGTGTGCATACCCGGAAGCAGCAATCAACTTCAGTGATCCTTGCGGCATCTGGCACATCCCTGCAAATTCATATCAGCAGTTTTTGATCCGTTGGATCTCGCGCTCCCTGTGGCACCTTCTCCTTCATGAATCTTGATGTCGTGAGAAAGTGCTGACCATGCGCCCAGCAGCAGCTCCTCACCTTGCAGAGGTAAGCCCTGTGACCCCCTCGCTTTGCCATGGTCCCCCCATGTATAGAGATTTCCAGTGAAAATGAAAGAACTGGCTACCCAAAAAGAAGATCCTGATTTTAAAATGGAAATGACATTTTAACAACTTGGAAGTATTTGTTTTTGTAGTTGCACACGTGTCCCTGCAACCCCTTGTTTGCTAGAGAAGCACATTCAGATGCACATGTTTTTTGCTCTGGACAGAGCTGTTGTGTGCCTCTAACCTTACTGAGTGCCCTGACTTCCATTTTGCTGCACCTGGCAACCACTCCGAAATGGCTGCCTCATTTTTCACTGATCCCTTTGCTTACTGACCTAAGCCTTGCTGATTGGCTCACCCCTTCTACAACTTCCGATTGGTTGGACCGGGAGGCGTGGAGCCAGCCTGTTTTCAAAGGCCCATTTCTAAGGCCCCTGTCTGCTGACAGGCCGCTACATGAAACCTCTACCGCAACCCAACCCTCCTCAAGGTTTCAAACCTCGGACTACAATGCTGCTTCTTCTACCTCACTAGTCACCTCCTCCTGACTGTCCTGTGCCCTCATCTCTGTCTGTACTCTCAGCTTCTCCCTACTATATATTAATCATTTCTGTACTCACCTTCACCCTCTTACTCTCACTTCATTTCCTAAACAACAGAGCCATATATGAAACATGTGAATGAAGTCTGGCTGTATTTTGCATTTAATTTGATTATCAAATATGGCTGTATTTTGCATTTAATTTGAGTATCAAAACTGGCTGTATTTTGCATTTAAATTGCGTATCACATCTGCTTTTATTTTGCATTTAATTTGAGTATCAAATATGGCTGTATTTTGCATTTAATTTGAGTATCAAATCTGGCTGTATTTTGCATTTAACTTTGCCCATTGATTGTAACCTGCTAGCCCAGTGACTGTTCCATAATGCTGTACTTGCACACTCCTCCCTCTGCCCTGCCTCTCGCCTACCCATGGCACTTTCTGTTTCTCCTATCTCTTCCAACTGCTTCTCTATCAACTATCCTCCCCGTCTCACTAAGTCTGGTAAGAAGAAGTTTTAAAAGGATATCTTGACCTCTAACCCAGGTCTCCCTATTGTTGATACCTATTCCAGTGCCTCTTCCAGACAGACCCTCACCAAAATCTTCTTTGTTGTTCCTTTGCTGGATCTATGGACTCTACATGTGATCTCTGTGCTCTGTCCTGTCTACTCCTCTCCCATTAATGGTGGCACTCACTGGGATGTCCTCATGGCCTCCTTTGACTCCTCCAAAGTCATCTTTAATGTCTACCTAAATGGCACTGTCATGGCCCAAGGTCTTCAGGCCAATCTCTGCCTCTTCGATAGGTGCTTCTGTGCCTCATCAACTTCCTTTCCTCTCCGGCTGTACCTTCCTCTCATTCCTTGGCTACCTTGCCCACTCCTCCCTCCTCCTCTGCCCCACTTCAGACTACCTCCACTCCTCTGCAGGGCATACCTTTGATTTGTACCACTCCCCAGAAGGTATTTAAGGTGGCAACCTTCTGCATCTTGCCACTCTCAACTTGCGCTCTGCTGTCAAACACTCCTCTGACATCTGTTGCCTCCTCGAAGAAATGGACCTTGATGTCCTCGGTCTTAGTGAGACATGGTTCACAACCAGCTCTGTCACAAGCTTTGACACTCTCCTCCCTGACGGCTACAAGATCCTCTCTGTGCCCAGATCCACCCGGTCCAGTAATGGTGTAGCCCTGATCTTTCCTGAGTGGATTTCTGCCACTATCATTCCCACTCAGTTCTACTCATAATTCGAATGCCTTGTCTGCAGGCTCTTAATTTCTCCCTTACTCTCTTACTGTGGCTACTCTCTATTGGCCCTCTGGTCAAATCACCTCCTTTCTCTCTGAGTGGGCGGACCTCTCCTCCTCCCTCCAGGCCTCAACCACTCAATTCCTCTTCCTTGGTCACTTCAACATCCATCTTGATGCTACCTGTCCCTCTTCTCTGCTCTTGAGCAACCTCTGCGATTCCCACTCTCTCTCTATTCTGCCCGACTCACTCTGCTGGTCACACATTTGATGCCTTGATCTCCTCTGGCCTCCCCCTCTCGATCCCTTTAACCACTCCACTCTGGAGTGATTACTGCCTCCTCTCTTCTCATCTCTCACTCTCTTCCCCACAAGCCAGGCCTACCCCTACACTGCCACATACCTTCTCGGACATTTGGCCGATGAAGTGCATGACAGTTGAGGCTTTTGCTTCCAACTTCTCTACCCCACTCCTCCACCGGCTGACTCACACCCTGACACAGCATATCCCTCCTCTACTCTTCCATTACCGATACTCTTGATGCTCTTGCCCCTGTCATGAGGATCCACTTGAAGTCCAAAGCCAAGTGCAAATCATAGTTTGACTCTGACCTAGCTAAACTCAAAAGTAAGTGTAGGGCGGCTGAGAAGAAATGGAGGACTTCATGCTTATCCTCAGACAAACTGGTCTCCAAAGGCAATACCGACTCTCTGTCTGCAACAAGAAGAGAGTCCACATTCAAGCCCATGTCTCAGCGGCATCAAACAACTCGGCCGAACTCTTTAAAATCTGCAAGGGACTGGCCAATCCTGCTGCAGTCTCTACCCTTCCTGTTGCCTCCTAGGCTCTTTGCAATGCCCTTGCCTCTCACTTTATCTCAAAAATCCAGGACATCCTGTACACCCTCTGCTTCCCCTCCCCTCCTCTCCCCTCTCCATCTTTGCGTATTGACCCTACCTCAGCCATCCCCCACCCTACTTCTCATCCTTTTCTCTTTTCTGAACCGATGAGGTCGCTAGACAAGTCCGAACTATGAAAGCCTTGTCAAAACAGGTTCACCCCTGTTCCTCCAAAACCATCAAGGACCACATTGACACCCACACTCCGGCCCTTGCCAATTTCTGCAACCACTCCTTTGCCTCAGGATCCTTCCCCTCCCCTCTAAAGGAATCCCTTGTGCATCCTCTTCTCAAGAAACCCACAGCTGATACTTCATGTCCTGCCAATTATCGCCCAATTTCCATTACTCCCTTTCTGGACAAACTCCTTGAAAAGCTCGCCATCTCCCAGCTTAACCTTCATTCTGATTCTGTTGGCTGCCTCCACGACCACCAGCCCAGCATCAGAGCTGCCAGAAGCACAGAAACTGCTCTCCTGAACATCCGTGAAGACCTTCTCTCCAACCTTGACTCTAGCATTCCCTCTGTCCTCATCCTACTCGATCTCTCTTCTGCCTTTGACACGGTCAACCATAAGAGCCATCTCCATAATAACCTGAGTATCACCAATCTGGCTCTGGCCTGGCTGACCTCTTTCCTCTCTGATCAACCCTCCCAGGTCATATTGAGGTCCTTCCTATCATCTATCTCCCTCTCTACCTGTGTTGTTCCCCAGGGGTCTAACCTCTCGCCCTGGCTTTTCAACCAATACCTGGTAACTCTCGTCCGCTGCATTGCCATTTTCTGCTCAAATTTCCAGTGTTATGCTGACAACAGTCAACTCATTTTCAGCCTGCCCTCGACCCCCTCCTCTCCCTCTCTCATCTCTAACTGTCTCACTGCCATTCAAAATTGGTGTTCTGCCAATGATCTTTGTCTGAATGCCAGCAAGACTGAGATCCTCCTCATCAGCACACCTTCTCCATCCTTTCCCCTCACTCACTGGCCGACTTCGCTTGGCCCTCCTCCTACACCCACCTGTTTGGCTAAGAATCTCAGGGTCATCTTTGATTCCACACTTTCCTTCTCCGCCCACATCTCTGATGTCTCTAAAAAATGAAACTTACTACTGCACCTCCTCGGAGGTACTCTTCCTCTCCTTCCCCCAGAAGCTCACTGTCTGCCAAGCTCTGGTTCTCTCTAAGTTGGATTATTGTAACAGCCTCTTTCTAAACCTACCTTCCTCTACCCTCTGCCCTCTGTAACTGTTCCAGAACAGAACTGCGAGACTTGTCCTTGGCCTCAAGCCCTGGGATCATATCTCTCCAGCTCTGAAATCTCTCCATTGGCTTCCAGTGGATGCAAGGATTCAATTCAAAACCTTCTGCATTGTCCACAAGGCATTCTGAGGTGTGGGTCCAAAATACCTCCAGCAATCCCTCCGCAAATACCTCCCCTCCCGAGCTCTTCGCTCCTCTACCTCAAACTCCCTCAAGATCAGTCGTTTTTCAAAGAAACAAGATGAGGGTAGATCTCTGTCTTTGGCTGGTGCCTCCCTCTGGAACAGCCTCCCTGCCACTCTAAAACTTGAGGAGAACCATCTCCGGTTCCACAAACACCTCAAGACCTTCCTCTTTACTTCTTCCTTCGCCCACCCTCTCCCTGCTGATCTGCTCCCTTCTGGCACTGTGCACCTGGCCACCCTCTGCCCACCGGGCCCAGGCACCTGCTAACCCTGCCACCCGCACTGCCCCCAGGTCACCCCTTGCACTGGGGTCTGTATCTGTACCCATACAGCCCCCCTTTTTTTCTTCCTGCACTTATCAGTCTTACCCTGTCTACTGCTTTAAACCCAGCATTTTGTTGGCTGCACTACCACTGTTTGTTGCCTTTATTTATTTATTTATTTATGTATTTATTTATGTATTTATGTATTATTATTTATCTACTTCTGCGCCACACTTTCCACTTCTCCCCCCTTCCATGCACTTTTCCCCTCCCTCTCTCCCATGCACTTGCATGTTCTCAATGTCACTGGGCCTAGCAAGAACATTGTTTTGTTCTCCCTTGTTCCCCTCCCCTGCCCTGTCGCGCTCTGAAACACTTTGTGTAAGAGTGCAATAGAAATAAAATATCATATCATGTCATAGTAAGATACAAAGGGACCCTTGCCCTGTTAGGGTCCACATAATAGACAGTACGTACTGTAAGTGAGAGAAGAATCACAATAAATAGGATGCATGTATAAATGACATACCAATAGGGCCACTTGATGCAGCAATAGCCCCTTGCTCGTCGTGGTGGCCTCTAGTTGTTAGCCACGTTATTGTTGCTGTCGATTATGCCCATTCTCAATATTTTTTAAGGAAGAAAATAATCACATTTTATTTGGGCAACATCATAAAATACTCTGGCAACATCTGGATATATTCTACAAGCTCTTCAAGCAGCTGGCTGATTGCAGGATGTTTAACAGGATTCCTGATGTACACAAAGGAGTCATCCGTGCACCAGACGGGATAAGGATGTGTTTCCAGTAATTAATAAAAGACCAAGGATAGCAAGTTCTGAATGTCTTCTCTTGTTAGTCTCATTCAGGATTGTTCTTTAAATTCTCTCAGAAAATGAACATACTTGCTCCTTAATGTCACAAAGCAATTGATTATGTGAATCTAGATTTCTTGGATCTCTAACTAAGGAAGGTACGAACATTAGTTTGCCCTCCAATAAGACATTCTTCAACCAGGAAATAAAATACCATTCCAACTAGTCTATTAGCATAGTCCTCAGATAGGGGCATTTGTGTTTTCCATACTGTACTCAGGAAGCAGGAAGCAGGAGTACTTGCTTTATCATGGCTGCAAGCAGTCTCCTCACGATGGGACCGTTTTTAGGATCCTGATGGAACAGATGAACGCTAACATTTCTCCCCCACAATTGCAGGCTATGCACGACGAATAAAGAGGAAAACAGTGAGATTGATCTGGTAGATTTGGCCATCAGGCATTACCAATGGTGCCTCAAAAAAGAAACTCAGTGAAAAAGGAATTGGGGAACTGTTCCCTCTTCCAGTCATCATAAAGGAATTTCAAATCTCGCATCTCTTCCTTCTCGATCAAGACTTAAATGTATCTCAGACCAATGTTTAACAAGCTCCTTTGGCTCAAGAACAAATAACTTTTCTTTCACTCCTGGTTTAGCAATTTCAAAGAGTGTCCCGAAAGAACCACAGTCCAATGTACTCTTTATCTGTCTCTTTGGACAGTCTCTGCGTCCTTCTTCCTCGTCATCGATCTAGTCTGAATGTGCTGAAATTCTCCTCTATTGCTTGCTTCCAACTGGGGTGGGGGTGAAGGGGACTCTCTGGTGTAGATCTTTTTGTATCTAAGGAATATCTAAGCTTGTCTTCCTAAAACCTTTACTGCTGATGGCGTGATGTCGTCTACAAAAAAAGCACAGTTGAATTCGGGCTTGTGCACTTCCTGGTGAACTTCTTCATTAAGATCTCATCTCCGGGGTAAAGGTTTGGGAAGACGTAATTGTTCAGGTCTGGTTGCTGTAGGTTCTCCATCTGCGTTCTGATCCCAACACCCCTTCCACTTGGGTTGTTGGGAAATGACAAAGATACTTGTACTCATACATGTTAAGCAGGCATGTAGTTCTTATCCTTACAGTTATGCTGTTGTCTGGGCATCACTTGAGGGTGTCCTTATTCGCCTCCCTGTCACTATTTCATGGGGGGTAAAATGATGGTCAGAACCTGGTTGATTCCTCAACGCTTATAATGCAAGTGGCACGCAATGTAACCGTCCTTTTTTCAATGGAAGTTTCAATTTAGCTATCCTTTCCTTAAGCAAGCCGTTGAGTCTCTCACAGATTCCATTTACTTGCAGGTGATAAACTGAAGAGAATGTGTGCTTTATACTCTGCAACAAGCTTATTTTGTGGAATCAGAAAATACAATATTAAGGCTTTTACACCATGCAAAGAGAAATACACCAACACAGGCTTGTAAAGATTCCCAGAATCTTTATTGCAATACTGAACAGTTTACGAAAAAAGTACACAAATAGCTATTTGTCCGTCAGTACTTCACAGAGACCACCAGAAGGTTCAATGTGCGCAGTGAACAGGAATTGCTAGCTGGACATCAGCATATTTATACAGTTTCTTCATAACGATGTCCAGCCTCCTACAAGTTAATCATGTACTGGGCTAGGGTTTGCGGCATGTTCATTCCTAATTTACATATCTCGTGTGTTTTACTTCTTAATACATTTATTAACAAGCACTATTATTCTCTGGGTTTAACTTTACGCTCTTTACACATTTGTTTCAATCCAGGTCAAACAGATGTTTCGCATGTCATGTTTAAATAGCGTTATTGTTCTTATATACTTGTAGGTTAACTTCGCTGATTCAAGTAATCCCCTGATCCCGAGGTCAACAAAGAACAAGGTCTACATGACCCTAACATGTAGCCTGCAGGCAGGTTGGACATTAACTCGCCTACAGAGGTTGAAGAGGTTAAGTAAGAACAAGAGAACACAGGTCAGCCATTTTAGGCCACAGGGTGACTTTGCACGACAAACTAAAATGGCGGCTTTAACCTAAAATGGAGGCTCGATTAACTTAAGGTTACGACCTTGCGATGCAGATTTCCTCGCAGAGCGACTGGGCATAGGCCAACATATACAATGAGGACGAAACAATATTATATCAGTTTTAACAAACCCTCCTTTTGGCCTATGCCAAGTGCTAAACTATTTCCAATCACTTTAAGACTAACTCCACATTTCAACGTCTATACACCCTGAATCGTTATCAGACATATCTATTGTCATTAGATCAGACACTAGAGTTTCTTTCAACACATACTCCTTGGAAACCTTATCTGGGGCGTATATTTTATGCCCTAATATACTTGTTGCTTGCGCACAACACCTCCCTAATACCGAACATATACCAGGGAGACACTGTATACAACAACAAAGGAATAGAAAACTACCCAAGATAATCAGCAGGGCCGAAAACAACTTCCTTCCCCACGACCATAGGAGGTCCCAAAACCATGCACTAAGTTCCCAGTTTCCCTCAGGAACATGTACTTCCGAACTAAGAACATGTAGATTTTGGATCGCCCTAAAGATCGTTGGAGAGGAGTCTGGTACGTAAACGCAGCAAGCGGACCCCACTAATTTACATACTCCTCCACGCTCTGCCAGAATGACATCTAATGCCATCCGGTTCTGAAGAGCTACTAATCTTATCGCTTTCTGTCCGTAAGTCATATTATAGAGTATGTCAGTGGTCCGGTTGATGGTTCTCTCCAGTACTCTCGCTAGTCCCCTGATATCTTCTGAATTCATAATTTGCCCAAAAAATGGCCCAAAGGATTTCATGATGTCTCCTAGAGTTTGCGCTGGAGTATCCCCCTTCACATTTCGTCGTGGACGAGTCTTCGAAATTTCTGCAGTACTAGCAATAAATACCCCAGGTAATAGAATCCCTAAATAGCAAGTTCCTTGCCAATCCCTGGGCAACCATGGAAATGCCACATTACCGCAAACGAAATAGACAGGTTCACCTACATACAGAGGTCTGTTCTCACTAGTCAAATTCACAACGTTGGCGCATCTTCTAAAATCACCCATTGACCGTGTTCCATTCCTCTGTATGCAGAAGGAAACTGAATCGGGGCTATGGTTAACAGAATAAGATGGAGGTGTGGCATCCTTATTGCCTATAGGAGCCATTTTGAAAGAGATCAAAGACTGAAAAGGATGAGACAATCTATCAGAGGGCCTAACAGAAGCAACGTTTGGCTTACTCCTATTTGCAAACAGCGAGCATCCCAGGGGTATCAAAAAACGTTTTTCAAAACTCTTCAAATTTGTACCATCAAAGTTACCTGAGATGCTGTCATTCCAACGGCCAACGAATAGTGCTCTAAGAGAAGCATAATAAGCATTTGTCAAAGGTAAAGGATGAATGTACCAACCTAGCCCCTTATCCCCATGTTGCGGTAAATGCGAGCAGATCCAGCAGTTGGTTCTATTAAAAATTGCATGAGTGGCATTCATTATTAACAAAAGAGTATTATTCTGATAGTTCCGTCTATGCGAAGAATCTCTAGGCAACAAGGTATGCAATTGCACGGAAGGAGTGGGTATAACAGATACATTTTCAACAGGTAAAAAGTCCTCTAGTGGATATGCTTCTTCCAGGTACCATAACCCAAAACCAATAGTTACTAAAAACCCAGTTATTATTACAAAAAGGCAACAATATATTTTTGGGGTCCCCTTACATGCTTGATCATTGTCTCTGCTAGTCACATATTTATCTAAAAGTTCGGTACGAGCGGTAGCGGGTGCAGGCATCGTAGTCTTCAATCGAAAAACACCAATTGTTCGTTTGCTGGCGACTCCAGTCGCGCGTCTTCTTAACGTCTTTCCCACAACCCTTAGCCAACAGAATCCTTTCATACAGTCGGGCCAAAAGGCAAGCCCTCAAATGATTTCCTCAATCGCACAGTCAAACCGTGCCGTACGTCTATCTTCTTGGACGTAAATTATATTTCACAATTTCTGGTGCTGAAGGGTCAGAAAACAGTATGTCGTCACTTCCCACTGGAGGTGGCGAGTAAACGGAAAGGGGATCAGAAAATGGATGATCCAGAAGTACCACTGTTGGAGAGTGCGGAGACAAGATGGCCGTTTTGCCTGGCCTTAAGAACTATGGAACGGTCTCCGATACTTGGGCACGATGGTTACAGCATTGGAAAGGGATTCTGTGTCTTCTGTATCGTATGGCACGGGCTGCGGGATCCGTTTGGTGTGTGTTGCATGTATCCAGTTCTTCCGCCCTGCTACCCGCACCGCAGTCTGGGTGACTAGCAGGACCTGGTAGGGACCCCTCCACCGAGGTGCAAGGCAAGACGACCTTTCGAAAACCTTTCGAAAACCTTCGTGAGGATCCAATCCCCCGGTCGTAGACTGTGACGGGACCCTCGTACTGTACAGGTAATGCCTCTCACACCTGGTGATAAATTGAAAATAGATTTTTAGTCAACTGGATACAGTAATCTGAAAGAAGCACATTCTCTATATCCCACAATGAGTGACTCTTTGGCATACCCCAAATATTAGCAGGCCTCCCCATTACCACCCCAAAGGGAGAGAGCCCAGTCTTAGTTTGAGGGGTTGTTCTCATCGACAGCAACACGATCAGTAAGACGTCCAGCCATTTTAACTTGGTGCCAGCACACGTCTTAGCGAGCTTGTTCTTTATAATGCCGTTATGCCTCTCCACTAATCCGGCACTTTGGGCATGTCTGGCCGAATGGAACCGTTTATCAATCTGCAATCCCTTGCATATTTGTAGGATTACAGCAGCGATAAAGTGTGGCCCATTATCCGACCAGGTGACTGGCAGCCCGAACCTAGGAAAGAACTCTTTCAACAGAGTTTTTGCTGTGGTTATGGCCGTTGCATCTCTAACAGGGAAGGCCTCAACCCACTTGCTAAATGCACAAATGACAACCAATACGTATTTAAGATTGTTACAACGTTCCATCTCAATAAAATCAAAGTGGATGACCTCAAACGGAACAGAAGGTGGAGCAAAACCTCCTCTTGTATTCGAGGTGCCTTTTCCTACATTGTGCTGCAAGCAGACCATGCACCCTTGGACAAAGCACTCCGCAATTTTGAAAATGTTATCATTGGCACATAAAATATGTAACATTTTAGTAAATGTACGCACACAGACATGGGTCGGGCCATGAGCCATTATGACCATCATTGTAATGTAGGCGTCAGGGAGTAGCCATTTTCCTTCAGCATTGTCCACCCAACACCCATCACCATCCAATCTCCCTGCACCCTCCACCCATATCTTGGTCTCCTCTGCAGTAGCATCTGCTTGAATGTCTTTTACAGAATCGATACTTTCACCAAAAGTGCAAACATTTACAGTTTCCCTTACAGCATACATTTCTGAACTAAAATCAATGGCAGTTTGTTTAGCTATCTGATCAGCGAAAGCATTCCCTTTTCCTATATCATCTGTAACCTTTTGATGTGCTGTACATTTTACAATGGCTAACTGAACAGGGAGTGCGAGCGCTGAAAGTAATCGCACTATTAAAGTGCCGTGCTGTATTTTTGTGCCATGTGAGGTCAAGAAACCTTGTTCTTTCCAAAGCCTACCCAAAGGCATACTGACTGTCGGTATATATATTTACTGTAAGCCCTTCAGAAAGTTCACAAGCTCGAGTTAATGCTATAATTTCTGCGGCCTGCGCGGAATTATGCATAATTCTTTTGGTTTCCACAATCGTGCTTAAGGTAATGACGGCATAAGCAGCCATGGATGTACCATTCGGAAGTTTGAAACAGGAGCCATCACAAAATAGATCTCCTTGTGGACTATTCAAAGGCATGTCTTTCAAATCGATTCTACCTTTAGTCTCTTGTTCTCTAGTGTAAAGGCAATCGTGTGACGTTTCGTCACCATCAACAGTATCTTGCGGGACAGGTAAAAGTTCAGCCGGATTTAATACACAACACCTCTGAATTTGAATGTGGGGAGCAAACAAGATCAATTCGTATCTTGTCAATCGTGCAGAAGTAAGGTGTTGCGTTTGAGTTTTTATTTAATAGAATATCTACAGAGTGAGGTACCATTAGGGTTAACGCATGACCCAGGACCATTCCCTCGCTCTGTTTTACAGACGCAGCAGCAGCGACAGCTCTCAAACATCTCGGCAAAGCGCATGCAACAGGATCAAGGACGGATGAGAAATAGCCGCACGGCCTATTCTTCCCACCATGTTCCTGCGTTAACACAGCCAAAGCACATCCATCACGTTCATGCACATACAACATGAAGGCCTTTTCATAATTTGGAGTTCCTAAAACCGGTGCCGAACACAACGCGGTTTTGAGCAAATCAAATGCTGTCTGGTGTTCCAAAGTCCATGGCATTGGCAAAGAAATGCGCTTCTTTGTCAAAGCCAGCATTGGTTTAATCGTTAACGAAAAGTTAGGGATCCACAATCTACAGTAAGAGGCCATACTTATCAGGGCTCTAACTTCCTTCTGCGAATTTGGGACAGACATGCCAGAAATAGTTTTTATTCGTTCAGGTGTCAACCTTCTTCCCTCCTTTGACAGGAGATAGCCTAAATAGGTGACCTCCTGACAACAATATTGGAATTTTTTGAGTGAAGCTTTGTGGCCATGTTTTGCCAGATGACAAAGCAACAACAAGGTGCCTTCTTTACAGGCACTCCCAGAATCAGCAGCCAAGAGGAGATCATCTACATACTGTAGTAACGTGCAAGTACTAGGCAACTCGAGAGTATCGAGTTGCTATTTCAATGCTCTACTATAAATACTTGGACTCTCATTGTACCCTTGTGGTGCACGAGTGAATGTGAACGAGCGTCCACCTAGGGTAAACGCGAACAAATACCTACTATCCTTGTGTATAGGAATACTGAAAAACACATTTTTGAGGTCAACAACGCTAAAGTGAGTGGCAGAAGCCGGAATCATAGTTAGTATCGTTGTAAAATCAGGTACAATGGGAAATTGAGGAACCACAATTTTGTTAATAGCACGCAAATCAATTATAAACCGAAAAGGAATCGCATTATCACCTTTTTTATATACTAGCAAAATCGGGCTGTTACACAAACTACCTGTAATTTCCTCAATTACTCAACGATGTACAAAATCAGAAACTATACATTTCAAAGGCTGTTCGCCTTCAACTGAGATCTTATATTGTGGAATACGAGGCAATTTCACTCCATGTTTCAGAATAATTTTAACAGGTTCAATTTGAACAATGCTCACATCATTATCATCAATTGCCCATAAGCATTCCGGAATGTTACTGAATTCTGGCGTTAAAGGTTGAGTCAAACACTGAGAGGTGAGTGATTGCTGAGGTGAAATTGTTAACCGAACTCCGTCCGAGGAGGAATATTTTACTGCATTCAATTCCTTCAGCAAATTTAACCCCAGCAAATTCTCCCCACAGTTTGTAGTAAGTAGAAATGGACACTGCTCCGTAAAGGGGCCCAGTGTTATCGGTAGAGACTGGACAAACTACAGGTGTGCCTGAAAACCCTACGGAAACGTTGGACTGCCCTGACAGGGGAATGTTTAGAACCCGTGAATGGTCAATGGAACACTTTTGTACTCCCGTATCTACTAAAAATAGATGCTTCCTATTTCCCACCGCCATCTCAACATAGGGACCTTTCTAATGAATGGGAATAGGCGTTGGTTCCAAATCCTGCTTCGGGCAATCCTAACGAAACAGAATGTCGTCAAAAGGAAGCTCTTCAGAGAGGTACGTGGCAGAAGGATGATCAAAAATGTTTCTATTATCCACACTCGAAACTTGTTTATCCTGTGAAGAAGGTTGCTGTGATTCTGGCGCAAACTGACCTCTGCCAGGGCCCCCTGCACCTGGGCGACCTCTGGATCGTCTACCCATGTTCCCAAATGACCTTTGCTGCAAGGTCAGACATTGTGCGCGCCAGTGACCTTCCCGTTGACAATAGGCACGCTGGTTAATGGTTACCGGAGCCAGGGGCGTACTTCCCTGTGGAATGTATTGACCCCTAAATTGATTACCCCCTCTAGGGTTTCTAACGATCTGTTGCAATAGTACTATTGTTTTCATGTCACCCTTTCTTTTCTCAAGTTTTTCCTTTTCATTATTTACACGATTTTCATAGTACTGAGCCATGTGCAGTACCTCTGATTGAGACTCGCCTGCCAAGCGCCTTCGGAGGACATAATCTGTAACTGGATGTCAGGCAGCAATCCACGTACAAATTTGTCGACAAACAGCCTTTTCCCTGACTCTGTGCCTAAGTCGTGTCCACTGAAATCTTAAAATACCTGTTCAAACCGATTGAAGAACTCGGTAGCACCCTCAGACTTTCCTTGGACACAGGCCGTAAGCTTGTCCCAAATGATTCTTTTTTCAGGAACTATAGTTTTTAATTTTACAATAATCCTATCAGGCAAAGTTAATATCACTTGAAGCGGTCGCTCGCCAGCTGGTCTTTCTCTGTCGAGCCTAACCATGTTATCCCATGTATCCCCTAACCCAGGTACATCATCTACAGTCCTAATCTGTTTCCACAAATCAACTGGCAGGAGTACGGGAAATAATAAATCAATATCACTTAAGGTGAATACTGATGATTGTAAGACTGACTCTATTTCTTTATAGAACCCCGTCGGATTCTTTCTTATATCAGGAATAGATTGCTTTATGGTGTTCACTTCCTGTCTCGAGACCGGGACGTGAACAAACTGCGATACATAATGTGCAGGAATGTCCACAGCGACTATACCTCGTGCAGAGTCGGTCGCAATCTCAACTTTTGGGACAAATGTCGGAGTGACCTCTCTCATAGGCAACTGAGAAGTAGGTAGCTCGGAACGCTTACTAAGCAACAGAGCCAAGTCAAGCGCTAAGGCAGTCAAAGAGGTATCAATCGAAAAGGCTCTCTTATAAACACTCATCAATTCTGCGGGACAACAAATCTTTCTTTTTACACACTCATTCTGCAGGTATTCTACCATAACCTGTATCACTTTCTTTTGCATTTCTAACGTATACTGACCATACATGTCATATACTTCATCTGGAGTTATCGACATATCCGAAATCCATCTTATCGCATCCTTTGTACAAATTCACGCTTCCTCACCTATCAATTCACGGCGAGGAGAAAACCGTTTCTGTAAGAACATAGTACCTAAACTATCACCATCTGCTTCTTCATTCTGTAACTCTTCCAACTCCCTCCTATACACAAAAATCCTCTTGACATGCTCATACTTTCTCCGCAGTATCGCTAGACAATGCTAAGGTGTTCAAATCCTGTAACCCTGTTGGAGATCTACATCGTTAATCTATTCCACATTATGCTCAAATGAATTCCTAACCCTTCAATAAAAACATTTTTCTCAGGAATACTTTTCAGATTTTCGAGTGTGGAAAAAACATCAGCTTGTTCACCCTTCTCCATACAATGTTTAGCCCAAACAATTAATTCATTCTTTTTATCTGGGGACACAGTATTGCAAGTCACAACCCTTGATCCCGTTCCCTGGTCTACTACATGCGATGCAGAATCACTTGGAAGAGGAAGAGTAGGCGCATTCTGAATGTCAATAGGTGGAAGCAAGGCGGCAGGCAAAGGAGCAACGGCTGGAAGAACAGCAGGAAGAACAATAGGAAGGACCGGGGGAACTATAGGAGGAGGAATAACGACAGGAAGGGTCAAAGCACCAGGAGGAGGGACGTACAGGGGTGGAGCAGAGGCATCGGGCCTTTGTTCATGCAAATGTGTGTTAATCAATTCATCGGACGTATGAAAATCTTTTGAAGGCTACATTTTCTGAATGCCTAATTGAATGCTCTGTCCATGTTCCTAACTGATTCCAATTGTCTATTTTGATCATGTAACAGCGCCTTTTCGGCATTCATCATATGTCGACGCATATGTTTCTCTCTACTTCTTTGTTGCTGCAAAGCTTCTGTTTTATAACTGTGCAATGCGTCAAATGCTGCAGGTCTAGCCTTTTTCTTTACCAATACAGACTCTAGATATTCTATACGAGGGATTTCAAAGCTACCATTGGTTGTCCACCGAAGATGAGAGTTATGTCTGGTCTGTCTGTGCCAAATATCATTAAATGCTTTTCTACCAAAGCCTTTCTTAAAGTACATAGTACATGCCGGCGACCCCTCCTGTGGTGTGGGACGGCTATCTTCCAAAGATTGTCTGTCGCTGCGGAATAATGCCCTGAAGCAGGCAGACAATTTCCCAGGCATATCAGAATTCTGGTGTTACCTGGTCAAATAATTGTGCTTGCGAGTAAAATGCGCCGAATTTAAATTGTCAGGGTTAAATTAAGAATCGGGTCACGATTCACCTGACCAAAGCACTGGGAGGCCCGGTCGCGTTACTAAGAACAATTCTAAGGACCCACGTGTCTGGTGATTTCGGCAAATTTACCCACCTCGATATATGGACCCTCGTCAAGACGTCGTCTCGGGCTACAGCTCACCGTTCAGGGATCGGATCGTGCTGTTCTGTCGAGGAATTCGCTTCTCGTCCATAGGGGCCGTTTTTGTTGGCACCGTCCGATCCCGGTCCGATAGCCAAGCCAACCTTCAATGAGACGAAGTCGATCTTGAGGGTCGCTATTTGGGCGCCATCTGTGGAATGAGAAAATACAATATTAAGGCTTTTACACCATGCAAAGAGAAATAAACCAACACGGGCTTGTAAACATTCCCAGAATCTTCATTGCAATACTGAACAGTTTAAGAAACAAAGTACACAAATAGCTATTTTGGCCGTCAGTACTTCACAGAGACCACCAGAAGGTTCAATGTGAGCAGTGAACAGGAATTGCTAGCTGGACATCAGCATATTTATACAGTTTCTTCATAACAATGCCCAGCCTCCTACAAGTTAATCATGTACTGGGCTATGGTTCGCGCCAGGTTCATTCTTAATTTACATATCTCGTGCATGCGGTTTACTTCTTAATACATTTACTAACAAGCACTATTATTCTCTGGGTTTAACTTTACGCTCTTTACATATTTGTTTCAATGCAGGTCAAACAGATGTTTCGCATGTCATGTTTAAATAGCGTTATTGTTCTTATATACTAGTAGGTTAACATTGCTGATTCAAGTAATCCCCTGATCCCGAGGTCAACAAAGAACAAGGTCTACATGACCCTAACATGTAGCCTGCAGGCAGGTTGGACATTAACTCGCCTACAGAGGTTGAAGAGGTTAAGTAAGAACAAGAGAACACAGGTCGGCCATTTTAGGCCACAGGGTGACTTTGCACGACAAACTAAAATGGCGGCTTTAACCTAAAATGGAGGCTCTATTAACTTAAGGTTACGACCTTGCGATGCGGATTTCCTCGCAGAGCGACTGGGCATAGGCCAACATATACATGAGGATGAAACAATATTATATCAGTTTTAGCAATTTGCTCAAAGACTTCCTTTACAAAATGGATGTCATTGTCTGATCTTAATACTTCACATATTCCCCATCTAGGAAACACTTCTCGCACTAAAAATGTTGCTGCACAGATGAAATATGGATGTTTACAAGGACCATCTTCAATCCACCTTGAAAAGGGACATACTAGCACTATCCGATATCTGTATCCATTACAGATCTGCAGCATATTGACATAGTTGTTGTGTAAATGCTGAAAAGGACCATTAGGTTGCAAGATAACTCTAACTTTAGACAGTGTGTGTCCACCAGTAAACTTTTGACATACAATGCATTTTACTACATAAATTGCAACGTGTTCTAACAATTTGCTACAACCCAGTCCTCTGCAACAGCTGCTGTAAGGCTTTCTCTAGTGACATGCGCAGGGTAGTGCAGCTGTTCCAACACCACCCTTAATAAGGCTACAGGCATCACCGGTTTACCAGTGCTTTCCTGTTGCCACAATGCTTCAGAAGGGGTTAAAGAACACCCCCTCCGTGTCCACAGATATTTCTCATCCTGTGGTGCTTCCGCTTTAATTTCCATCAGTTGAGTCTTAGAAAAATTGTTAAAACTGTCATTCACACTCATCATCATCACCATTCTCTCAATCATATCAAAGCTCATTATAACTTCTGAATATGCAATTCATTTTGCATCTTCATCTGCGGTTTGATTTCCCTGTGAGATAAATCTGCACTCTTAGTATGAGCTGCGACCATGATGGCTACTGGGAGCTGCAGTGCTCTAATAAGTCTGTCCAATAAGGTGGCATGTTGCACCGGAGTGCCATCTGCTCTGAGGTAGCCCCTGCTCTTCCAACGTGCTAGCCCTGCATTTGTGGTCGATGTTATATAGGCAGAGTCAATGTACACTTTTACTTCCTGGTCTGCATTTTTCTCGAGCGTGACAATCAGCACCACTAATTCTGCAGCCTGTGCTGAAAAGTGAGGCACTAGTCGTGCACTTATCAATACTTCAAACTCCCCATTGGCCCTGCGCTTTACCATAACGGCACCTGTATATCTTTGCCCATCATTTTGATCGATGTTTGAAGAACTGTCAAAAAAGAGAATTTGCCCAGCCGCCAAAGCATTTTCTTTCACCCTTGGGATCTCATCATAGAATTCCTCATAATTCAAGCAGGCATGTGAGTGGTTCAGCTGCAAACATGGCAGGGTTCACTATTCTACATATATTTTAATCACTGTATTCAATATGACCACCTGATAGGCAGAAGCCCTTTGAGACGTCAAAGTACCGTTAGGTTTTTCAAAGATAGCAAACAAAGCAAGTTCAACAAATAACGTCATGGAACACCCCATCACTAAGTTGGCAGCTTTTTCGATGGCGAACGTGGCCGCTGCCAGAGATTGTTTGCAAGGGAAGTGACCCCTCATAACTGGGTCCAGATTCCCAATGTAATATGCTAGAGGTTTGTTACCAAGGTAGTTCTCTGTGTGAGTACTGCTATCATGACTGTACCATTTGTATGCGAAAAAAGGAAGACTTCTTCAGTATAATTGGGAATCCCTAAGATTGGAGCTGTACAAATTGCATTTTTCAACTCATCAAACCCTTCCTCCATATCCTCAGGCTAGACAATTGTTCCCTGATTTGTCTGTGCCTTTTTCAGTGCTTGTAAGAAGGGTCTTACATATGAACTATAATCGAACACCCATGCTCTAACATTATTACATAGTCCCAAAAATCTTTACATATGCTTTATTGTCTGTGGCATTGCTGTTTTCAAAACAGCCTCAGCCCTTTCAGGTGTAACTTTCAATCCTTCATGCAGGATTAAATGCCCAATACTGCAATTTCTCCTTATCCACTTTATATCATTGTTCAGCTAGAATAATCATTAGGTGTACTGAATCACATCTGTACTCTTTCTCTGATATGCTGCAGACTAAAATGTCATCTACATATTGCAACATAACTCTTTGTAAATCAATATTGCTTAAGTCCATCTGGAGGAATCTGCTGAAAATTGATGGGGACTCACAGTACCCCTGGGGAAATCTTGTGCTGAACGTAAATGATGTCAGATCTTGAGAATCCTTATGCAACGGGATTGAGAAAAATTCATTTTTCAAGTCAATCATAGTGAAATATCGTGCCTCAACAGGAATAATAAATAAGATTGTTGCTGGATTAGGAACTAGAGGAAACTTGGGCCTCTACAATCTGATTAATTGGGAGCATGTCTTGAATTAAACTCCATGACACACTGTAGATTTTTTGATAGGGTACACTGCAGTATTGCATGGTGGCTCTGACATCACTAAGATGCCTCGATCCATCATGGCGGACATTGTGTTAAAAATACCCTTGTCTGCCTCTTGAGACATGGGATAATGTTGTGCTCGAGGCAAAATTGCTCCTGACTTCAGTTTAATCTTACCTTCTTCTTCCCCCTTTAATAGGCCTACATCATAAGGGCCTGTGGTCCATAATGAAACTGGCATTTTCGCCATGTCTTCATCAAAAAGGCTGGGACATTGCCGTACTATCATCATCTTCTGAGGAACTTTGTGTCTTATTGCTCTCTCCCAATAAGTGATACTCATTTCTCATCTGACGGGTGGTCTCTAAACATATCCTCGTCAGTGACATCAGTCAATCTGTAACCCTCTCCAATGGCAATCACTATGCTCCATCGTCTAGGTTCATTATCAACTCCATCAGGTATAGCTAATTCTCCTCGCACTATAGCTGCTTTTAACTCTGAGGGAAATATTTGTCCCCCCTCTTAATCCATGGGTATCCTTGACCTGAATAAAAACTCATTAGGTATTCTCACAGTCTTACCCACTAAGCCAGGTAACCACATTAACAAAATGCATACCCCATAGTGAAAGACTTCTGGTTCTAACGGTATTCCTCGTAAGGCCATTTGCCCTGTAAATGCCATGATAAATTCATCTATGTTTAAATAATGCGTTCCTGGAGTTGAACACACTAAGCCTTCATCAGTAAGCGATATTGTCATGTTTAATTGTGTCATTAAATCTCGACCCAGTATATTAACTGATGTGTGCCTTGAATACAATAATGGTACAGACATATCACATTCTCCTGCAGAGACTGGCAATTTCTCAGTAAAAGGAACTCTACTTGTAGCTCCTGTGAAACCTTGAGCATTCATGGCATTTCCAGATAATGTAAACTTCCCTTCTTGTATACATGAGCGGTTTGCACCCGTGTCTACCAAAAAAGAAAAATATGTGTCTCCTATAGTGACATCAAACCTCAGTTCCTCTTGAGGATTGGGAGTCATAGATAGCACTGAATACATCTAGTCACCCAGTGAGCTGTCCTCTTATGGGTGCATGCTTATTTGTGTGCCCGTGAAAGGGTTCCCTCCCTTAACAGTGACACCCCCTACCCTAGGAGTCAATAACTGTCCCGTGCTTGGGCCCTGCTGTATCTGCATGTGTGCATGCTGTGATTGCCCTTGTGGCAGATTTGACGGTGCCTGCTGTATTTGCCAAGTTTGTTGCATTTTCTGCACTTGTGCTTGTTGCACTGTCTGATTTTGGGGAAAGCCCCTCCCTACCTTGCTGGCTATATGCAGGTGGATGAGTGGCCCCCCCTCTTCTGAACTGCTCGTTTTGCACAAACCCTTGACTCCCACACATGCGCACTGTCATTCCACATGTCCAACATACAGGAGGGAGTCTCCTAATTTGCCCTTCCTGCATGTCCTGGCTATCATTCTGCGTATCCTGAAACCCACCTCTAATATTCTGGAAATGTCCATAATTATTCTGGAAGCCTCCTTGGTTATTCTGGAAGCCTCTTCCTCAGAACCCTCACCTACCTCTTGGTACAAATCCATTATTAACTTGATCAAACTACTTTTGGTTACTCACTTGTGGCATTCCTGCTGCTTGCTGCAAACCCGGCCCTTCTTCACTAGTCAACATTGCGACTTCTATGGCGTATTTTGACAATTTCTTTTGCACCAATTTTGCTTTTTCACCTTTCCTAACAGCATCTTTCTTTCGATTCTTCTCCTGTAGCTGTCTGCAGTAATGTGCAATGATCAGCTGTATTTCTGACCAGGGCTTTGCCTCCATACTCACCAGTTTTATGAGCTGTTTCCGTACTTGATCTGGCAATCCTTGACATAATGTATGGTAGAATACAGCTATACATTTCCCCCACAGTTCCCGCATTTCCGAAGACCACTACTCTTGAAAATTCTGAATTTAAACAAGAAGATCCTCCCCTTCTTGCATCTTCCTGCAACCTTGCTTCGAGGATTCCCCTTGGTATTGGTATCTTCACTGGCATGCACGTATTTCACATTCTGGTTCCCAGCATATAGGCAACATGGGGGTGATGCTTGAGTTGGGGGTACTTGGCTCCTTCTCTACACCCAAATGCAAGGTTTTCTATAGTGGTAAAGGCATGCAAGACTTTCTTGAACTGATACAAAATGATGCCACATTCATTTTGGGTGATATTATTTGAAACACTATAATATGTTAATGGGCCAAAATTGATTTAGAGCGTCTGCATTCAAAACATCTTTGGAATTATTCTGAAGAATACTATGGGCCCGATTCATAGAAAAGGGTGCAGAGATACTGCAAAACTTGCACACCGAGAACGACTCTGCACGGCCTGTTATGTATTTATGGAATTGTCCAAGCAAATTAACCTAAAGGACAAGTCATGGCCGGCACGCATGCAACACGCCAACACACAGAGCTATTCCAACCATGGAAACAGACCTTTGCGCACTCTTCGCGCATGATGCAATGAACCCTGAAGAAAATGCCTGTGAACTCCCTCAACCAGGCTAGCACCAGGGAGGGAGTGTGTGGGGTCCCCCGAACTTCCCAGCACCGCCACAGCATGCATAGCAAGTATCATAAAAATCGTAATTTTCCACATCACCCTGTAAACTGTCCTGCAACCCGATACACTTTTTGTGAGCATCCCCTAGTCCAATCGGAACCCGCCTGTGAGCATACACCCCTAAATCTGATGCCTGATCTTATGTCTGCACAGAGATTGTTTTGCGCAAGAGTCTTTACGCCTGCCTTCGGGTGGCAGATAGATTGAATGCATTCCTTGATGAGAGATTGAGCGGACCGATCCATGAAAACGCTTGGTTATGCGCATTTGTCAGCATGCGATGGACTGCCAGGGGCCGTCCCTCATAACGCCCATATTTTCCCTTGTTCTTCCCCATTTTCTGCTCCTTACTCCAGTCTATGCTCAGGCCACACCCACGCTCTGCAAGGCGTCTCACGCAAGGCGCTCGGCTGCTCCTAGAGACGTGCCGAGCCTGCTTGTCATCCCTGCAAAGTACAAAAAAGTCCTGTGCAGAAGATTCCATGAATCGACAAACTGAATTTCACGTGTGGTTTGGCACAATATGTCCCGATTTACTGTACAAATAATTCCATGAATCAGGGCCTACGTTCTCAACCACAATTTTCATAAATAAAACAGCATTTAAAACAATGTAAATAGTGTGCAGATATGCATAAATTGGTGCGAATGCATGTCACGCATGCACACACTGTAATTCTGAATGCAATGTATCATCATAATATGGCACATGAACGCCAATTTCTAAAATGGGCCTCATTAAGCGCCTTCAAATAGCTTAGTCCTTTGACAAATTTGTAGTTTCTGCCTTATTTGTGCCATACATTGATCAAATGTTGGCACAAATTGAATGTGAATCGTGGATGAGAATGACACATTTAGGGCCTAAGTCATGAAATGTTTAGAGCGGTTCAAAGCAACTTTGCACTAGCAAAATTCACGTTCCACCGCGCCTAATTCACAGAGCTGTGTAAAGTGTATTTTTGTGGCGCAAAGTCTCTTTGCACTGCAAAAGTACTCTTTACACCGCACTAAATGGTCCTAATTAAGACAAAAAACTCAGGCCCATTTAGTGCCATGCAAAGAGTACTTTTTTCAGTGCAAAGTGACATTGCGCTGCTGAAATACACTTTGCACCGGTCTGTAAATTAGGCGCAGTGGAACGTGTTCATTGGCAGTGCAGAGTCACTTTGCTCCGCTCTAATCGTTCCATAAACTAGGCCCTTCATACTGTCTGGGGGGGAAAAAAGAGGAAGTCTGCAGGACTTTCAAGATCTACGCGTTGACATCGGAAATGTAAACAGGAAATATACAGGACATCAAAGCATGTTCTGAACATCTGAACGGATGGCGAGTTGGTTCGTCATCTTTAAATAAGTCTTGGCAAACCCCCAGTGGGTTCATCAACCCACTGAATAATACAAATGAATCAGATTTTCATAGCATGACAAAAATGTGTGTGTTAAATAACATATAATGATATTCACTAGATAATACTCACATGTGTCGATAAATCTTAATCCAAACGTGATCGTACAATACCAGTGTAAGTGTAAATGCTGTAGACTCATGATTAAAACATACATGCGGAAGCAAGGGTCTTTAATCTTTGGCTCTGCAGATGTGTTGGACTACAAGTCCCATGAGCCCTAGTCCAGATCGACAATGAGGGATCGTGGCAATTGGGTGAGCTGCAGCTTGCAGGCCTATGCTTCAGCGTACATTCTTTAGTCGTGAGTCTACAGCATTTACATTTGGATCAACAGAAATCTCGGAATCAGCTGTGTTCATCATGACTAAATCCATTGCTTGTGTTGATGTCTTACAATTGTTTACTATACAGTTCTTGGTGAAAGCATTTCTTATGAAAACAAAAAAAAAATCAATACCTGTGTACATAATGATGTCTAGCACACAGTATGCTCGCATTAAATAAAACATAGTATTTAGTGATAAGGGCAATAATGCAATACATATCCCAGCACGCAGCTTTCATTTCGGTACTTACCATCATTTAGGATTGTCTCACGGCCAGTGCCATCCACTTTTTGTCGTCCAATCAGGAAGCTGGTGGTGTCCGCGAAATAGATGCAATGTGTCTGTGCATGGAAATCCAGAGCTCGTGGGTTGACCAAGTTCTCAATAGGAAGCATGTACTCATCAGTCACGTTGTTATTCCAATCCATTCCCCTGATAATTCCCGGGCGTCCCTTCCCATAAAGCAAGAAGAGCTCGTGCTTCGGCCCTGCAGAGGAGAGATTGCACACATAAGCAATGCACCCTGCCTAATGCCACTACCTAATTAGGTGGCACAATTAGCGCGTGTATTCAATACTGAAAATGTAACTTTCCTGTAATCGAAATGTCTCCGATTCTACAAGGTTGCATTACCTTAATTAAAATACAAATAACGTTCTTGATTAGGTTGCGTTACATTAATTGTTCTTTTGTATGTGTTGCTCTCTGTGCAATAACAGCATGACAAATGATAGGATAAGTGGTTCCTCGCTGTGAAATGGACATGTATAATGTCACAGGCGTTTAATTCTGCAATCCTTTAGATGGTATAATAGCCCGGACAATAGTTGATTACGGCGCTTGAATTCATTAAACTCAACAAAGTTAATACAATTAAAAGAAACAGTTTAAAAACACATAATAAATCAACGATGGGAAAAGTTGGCAATTTAGCGGCAACAAGTGTAGTACAACTATTTATTTATTTATTTATTTATTTGTAATTCTTATATAGCACTACTCACCTATGGGCCTCAAAGCGCACAAAAAAAACAAAACAAGACACGCAAACAAAGAGCCAGGCAGGGTATGGGGCACCATGGTCTAAGCTGATGAAACAGTTGTGACCTAATCTGAATCTAAATTGAACACATGGTTTTTAAGACTTTTCTTGAGCTCACGGCTCAGCATGGATGGTGCTTCATGCCAAATGTGTACGGATACATCAATCTTAAAGGAGTGTCATCATTGTTCCTTGGTTTTGATTGTGTTCCTGTTATTGTGATTTGAACATTGCATGTGCGCTTGCTCGCCTCTTCTGTCAGTTTGATGGAAAACATCAGCCTTCCAAGGCTGCTTTTATTTTCCAGTTACCATTTCTGTCTGTTTATTCTGTGATCAGAACTTTAACAAATGTTCTCGCGTGTAAAGGAGCGAACTTTAAAGTTGGCCTTTACTCATGGCAGGACACGTGTCGGGGCTTTTGTTCTGCCGCAAATTGTTATTGGGCGTGTCTATCAGTCTGTTCTTGTTAGGATTGTGACTGACATATACTCTCCATAAATTCATGCACCTTTGAGAACTATACTGCAAGAGTACAAACCGCTATCAACCCTATTAGTTTCCAGTCAACAGCCGATATTATTGGTGTCATTTAGAATATTAAAATAAATGCATCTGACTGCTGAACACACACATTACGTTTCAAAGTAGAAGCACCGGCTGTCAACCACTGCGATGACATTTCCATGTAAACTATTGCGAGAGTATTTGATCCCGAGAACCTACTTTTGCACGACCTGCCATCACTTCCCACGCTGAAGCCGGTCCTGCAGCGACATGTTCGTGTTTTATAGCTGGAGCTGAGCAGACAGATGTGCGCGCATCCCCCTGGCGTTCCATATGGGTCTACTTCGCATGCATGGTTTCTGACTGCAAGAAAGGGAAAACAGCAGGCGTGAAATCATCAAGAACTGATTATTAATGTGAATCAGCATGCAAGAGTTAGAAGCCAATGCATCCTGTACAGGGGCAACACGTGCAAGGATACATTCAGCCACCCAGTCACACCGACGTTGCAGAAAAGGCAGCAGACACTCACTTATTATGTTACAGATCAGTGGCCAGATAGCAATAGCCTCTGCCTGCTGGCGCACATTCAATTGACGGGTTAAATTGCATTTCCGTGTCATTTTCCTCCAGTTGTGCTAGACTGCACAGTGGGAGCGTCGCATAGGGTTTATAAATAAGCAAGGCGACATGTCCCACTTCACATGTGCGTTGCTGCTTTTATTTTCAGCGAGGCATTTTAGCTGCGCCTCATTTCTACTGTGCCTTTTAGAAGCAGTGAAGTCAAATAAGCCCGAATGCATTCTTGAAACTCGGTTAAGTTGCCATGCCCGGTGAGTATATTACATCTCATCCCAGGTGGCATGGCGTATAGGGAGATTGTTCTTCTGTAAGGCGTTCTGTTGTGTACGTGCGCCCACCTTTATCCCTGAAAACTCGTTTTGCCATCTTCTTTTCATTTGTTATCTTTTGTACAGTTCCTATTCCCCTGATATTTCACAGCTAATTACATAACTCCACCCTCTAATAGAGAGTAGCGTAGTGGTGCGCTTATGTTATTTTAAAAATAAATGCACTGTTATGTAGCAGTTGCTCTGTGTCTTGTATTCGATTGATCTGTGTTGTCTGATCCGTTAGTGTGTCTCTCTAATCTCATGCCCATTCATTAAACCGTTATTTAAGCAATATAACCCGAGCGTTGGGGGCATTACCGACTCAGGTAATGCCCCGGGGCCCATAGGTAAAGCCCCGGGGCATTACCAGAGTCGGTAATACCCCCAACGCTCGGGTTATATTGCTATTAGTACCCCGGCCCGCAAAAATTGCGTGACCGTGGCACTAAAAGCTTTTTTTTGTCCCGAAACACTGCAGCGTTTCGGGAGAAAAAAAAAATTAAAAGAAAATGGCCGGTGCCATGGAAAGGGAAAACGGAGTCCGTTTTCCCTTTCCATGCCTTCCACCGGGAGCGGACGCGCTGGGAACACGCGTCCGCTCCCGAAAAAGGATCAAAAAGAAGGTAAGTGAGGTTGGGAGGGCGGGAGTGGGACAGGGGAAGAGGGGAAAAAAAACAAACGTTCCCGCGTCCCCGGCAGGGGACGAGGAAAGCCCCCAGCTGTGTGGAGGCGCAGAGCAGGGATGGCCCCGCTCCGAGTCTCCACACGGCTGGAGGCTTCCCTCGTCCCTCGCCAGGGACGCAGGGCCAAGAATGTAAGTTGGGGGGGCGGGTGGGAGGGAAGGAAGGGAATTCAAAAAAAAAAAAACATACCCGAGTCCCTGGCAGGGGGTGAAGGCAGCCTCTCAGCCGCAGGGAGGCTCGGAGGAGGGATGGCCCCGCTTTGAGCCTTCTCATTGGCTGAGGGGCTGCCACGCTCCCCACCGGGGACAAAGGCCGTGGAATCCCGACAGAGGGATTCCTGGCCGGGTAAAGACCTGGCGAGAGCCAATCAGAATGCGTGTTGCATTTTGCTTTGCTCTCGCCGGGTACTAATGTTGCTTAAACAATGGGCAGTGCGTAACAGGAATATCTTAGTTGACATCATAGGGCACCAACTGCATGACGCGCCTCCGTGCAACATGGTGGCCATTCGCACTGACAATCTGATCTCCCTTTCAGAGTCGGACACAAAAACGGAACCTTGCCTATGACAGCATAACCCCATCTACCAGTGTTTCTTTCAATCTCAAAAGACAACTTCCTGAATTGTAATCATTGATCATACATTTTGTGTTTATAATATGTTAATATAGTATATCCAATCAGTTCACACCTGCCTCGTTTTCTATCTATGTGTTGTGCCATTTTGCGTCTTAGTAACGCTGCTATCATCTACGGAACTCTAGTAATTCGAGCAAGATCTTTTTGTCAAGATATACAGATAGTAAACTAATTGTTACACTTTATTTCTAGCTTATTTTGCATGTATTTTCTGCCATGTATGTGAAAAAGTCTCATAAATGAAGGTTCAATGACTCACAGCAAACACCAGATTGATCCGGTTCTGAGAGACAGTTGCAGCAAAGTGTGTGCAACTCAGAATTGATGCACTGTAATGAAATCAACGGCAAGACTTACTAAGACCAAACTCATTGGCTATTTTATGCATCTTTCCTTATTCGTAAGATTAACTGACTTTGGTCAAAGAGTTATCATCTACATTTTATCATGTAGCAAAACGTATTGGCTTAATTTTAGACTCTTGCCTTTGCAAGATTTGATTTTATAAGAAATATTTTTTATCACAATTACACAACGTGTCTAGTTATAAATATGTAAACAAGTACACATCAGTCGAAAAGATGTTCCACATTTAAATTTCAGATTTGTGATAAGAAAAATACTGCACTGGCTACCTGTCGTGTGACGGTCCAACTTCAAGGCTTTGCACATCACCCACAATGCTCTGCACCACTGAGGCCCAGAATCTTCTTAAATTTAATTTTTACATGTTTAAAGCGCTCGAGGCGCTGTTACAGGAATTGTTTGTTTTGTAGTTGCGTAATTGTTTTTCTCTTAGTTGCGTATTTATAACGCGCTTAAACACCCAAATGTTTCTAAGCGCAGACCCCGGGATTGAACCTGTGTTGCTTCGTGTCGTCTTGCTTCCAAGGCGCACACGTTGCCGCTGTGCTATCCTCCCGGGACCGTTATAAACGGTACCGCTGCTACCATCCTCCCCATTCCCATTGAGCCCTATGCAGGCTCAAGTGGGAATGCGGATGTACCGGCTCCTGCATCCACGCAAGGGGAATTATCGGGGTCCGCCGAGGTCGGAATGGCCCGGCGATTCCCCTTTCACGGGTGGCGGAGCCAGATGCGAGTTTGGGGGTAGCCTTGCTGGTAAAAGTTGCAAGGATACCTCCAACCTCGTAATGAGGCCCAATGAGGCCCAAACACATGCTGAACCCCTACAGACCCAACAGAAACTTGAGATCAGGCACAGCTCTACTCTTGGTCATCCCTTCCGCTAAATAAACCAGTATATGGGGATCCATCCTCCTTCTCCGTCCAAGGACCCACAATATGGAACTCCATCCCTCTTGGCATCCTCTGCATTGAAGAGCACCTCGCCTTCCAGAAGGCATTTAAGACCTGGCTCTTCCCACCTGCATCTTGACTGACCTAATGTGCATCTCAGGTGAACTTCGCCTCCAGACAGGTAGGCAGGGCATCGATGAGTGACATGAGGAGACTCCTAGAAAGTTCAGAGCAAGCACAGAATGGGTTCCCATTGACCTACACCACAGCAACAGCAATCCATCAACAAAACAAGTGATCAGCCATGACTTTCGGGTATGTATCACTCTCCACCTCGATGGGAGATAGCTGTATCCTTTCCAAAGGCATGGCCACCCACCCACAAACATCTGCAATAACCCGCTTCTCGATCTCATATCAGGCATCACCTTTGCCACTAGAATGCAGATAAGTCCCACAATGAAATTTGGTCTAGCTGTATACATATTCAGTCTCCTTGACTCACATACTCTCCCAACACGCTTCAGAGCACCCATCCACAAGCCAGTGCTATTTGGGTCACTAGCAGGGACTTAACTCAGAGGCGACGTGCTTGCCTTGGAAGCAAGATGGCACAGAGGAACAGAGGTTCAATCCCCGGGTCCGTGCTTAGAAACCTCTGGGTATTAAGAGCGTTATAAAAAACCTATCATTATAATGCCTACCTTCATAGTGGCTAAATGCACACACTCATTATGAACTCCCCGGAATAATCTCTCATACTTCAAACCTCAGTCCTCCAAGAGCGTTCACCTACAAAGCTTTGAGGCCATACCAATGGCAAAAGGTGCTATATAAATGCCATATTACATTACATTACATTACTTTAGTGAAAAGACTATAAGGTTAATAAATACAAATAAATACAAGTTTAAGGTGTAGACAGTGTGTTGGCTACATTTGCACTTTAGTCTGCTCTGAGCAATTGTCATAATTTGCAGTACCAAGCAGTTAAAATGTTTGCACTCTGTAGTGCAAAAAGTGTAAAGGCCTACTCCAAGTTATGCATACTGGAGGCATATACAATTGGGCGCATTAGGAGTATGACTGTAAGGCAACAACGGTGCCGGCATTGCTACCAGTGCTGTTGCTTCTGTACCGGCATACTAGGACTTCTGCTTGCAGGTGCCTTTGCAGCCACCTGGTCTGACAAGGTGGCCGTACCGGCACTCTCGAGCAGAACATGATGGTAGCAGCGGTACCGTTATAAACGGTACCGCTGCTACCATCCTCCCCATTCCCATTGAGCCCTATGCGGGCTCAAGTGGGAATGCGGATGTACCGGTTCCTGCATCCACGCAAGGGGAATTACCGGGGTCCGCCGAGGTCGGAATGGCCCGGCGATTCCCCTTTCACGGGTGGCGGAGCCAGATGCGAGTTTGGGGGTAGCCTTGCTGGTAAAAGTTGCAAGGATATCTCCAACCTCGTAATGAGGCCCAATGTCTTCCTATGGAATTGGCCTGCTTCTAATGGAGTGGCTCAGGCAGGTGAACACTGTTGGAATCTTCCAAGCCCCCAATTCTACAGCAAAAACAAAGAAAATCCCTCTAGACCACAATAGGGTCTTAAACCTGGTGTAACCCTTTAATGCCTATTAGAACAATTGTTTTTCTACCAGCTTGACTTAAAAATTAGCTCTTATTTGCATATTTAAAGGACCTGCAGACATTATATATAGCCATATTTGTTTGAAGTTATATAAACCTAACCTATTTTTTTTAAATAATCTGAAGATTTTTATCTCAGAGCCAATTCACTCTCCAGAGGCATCTTCAGTAATAAAAATCACCTTGAATATGTGTTTTCCAGTACAATCAAATCCATTCAATTTAAGAATTTGGCATTGAAATAGAATCTTATCAACTGTGCTTTTTGTACCTGTAGCCTACCTCAAGGTTTTATCCTATAATTGTGGCTCTTCCATATCTATTTCGTCCCTCGGGTTTACCTGCTGTCTTCCTTATTTTTAATTTCCATTGTTATGCTAATAACACACAGCTTTCCTTAAACTTCTCTGAACTAATTTGTCATCCTTGTTTTTTTTTATCCCTGATAATTGATCAACATTGAGGCATTGTGTGCGGTCAAGAGGGAGCAAGCCGTTCCCGTCCTTAGGGGGTTACTAATCAATGCTAGATCTGCAGTCGCCCACAGAGATAACATTTCTGCACTCCTTGAAGATGTGTCTCCAGATATATTTAGCATTACGGAAACCTGTTTCTCGCCCTCCTTGGAACCAGATAGGGTGCAATTGCTAGGTCTCCAGGCTATGTTATTCTTCACCAAGATAGACACCCCTGAAGCGAGGTGGGGGCCTGTCTTTAATTTGCGCTGAGTCTTTGACCTGTTCAATTATTCCATAGCCCTACTCGCTGCCTTGTGAACTGCTGTTGCTTCGTATTCATAGAACAGCTAACATGTTGATCTATTTACTGTTGATTTACAGGTCACTGTCAGGGTCCTTAGCTTGCTTTGCTGTTAATTTTTCACAATTAGTGGGGAGTTTGGTGATCTCCTATCCCAATCTACTGATTATGAGTGATTTAAATGTTAAGAAAAACAAACTCTCTGATATACCAGCTAGAGACCTGGGGACCTGATGAATACATTGGCTGATGCTGGCTTCATTCTGTGCAATGATCAACCCATGTATTATATTTGATTTTTACGTCTGAGAAGGAACTTGTTGTAGTAGCGTCCCCTTTTCCGGTGCTTTGGTCCGACCATTTTGCACTTCCCTACACTATTGCCTGCTCCCCATACATTAACCGCAGACCTAATTATGTGGGATGGCATCGATATTGGCGAAAGATGTCCCAGTGGCCATCTCCAATCTTCTGGTGCAGGCAACTAGGGACCTCATCAACAATGAGTCACCCAGCCCTGCTGGGAGCAATGTCACATGTTGTGGATGTGGTTGCACCCCTTAAGGACAGCAGAGTTTGTCACAGGTTGTGAGAAGGGTGGTTCAATGAGGAGCTTAGAAATATGAAGTGTAGCTGGCGCTAGCTGGAAGGTAAATGGAGACTGGATTATGACCTGTCCTCCCGGCAAAAGTATAAGCAGTCTGTGTTCTGTTATCAGGAAGCTATTCGCAATACTAAATCTCTTTATTATGCAGATCGGATTATCTCAGCTCCCTGAGCTGCAAAATAACTTTTTAAAATTGCAAAGGAATTATCCTCTGTCACCCCCCCCCAAGGACATTTTGTGTTCACAGAGCCATGGATTATGGTCTTTATTGTAGGCTAGAGAAACGTTTTTTGGGACAGGAAATAGTTTCTATGTTTTTTTTCTTTTTCTCTAGTATGCAATTGTCCATTATTCCCATTAGCATAGTATAACATGCTAATGGGAATGTTGAAGAATCGTTTTGAGTCTAATTACTTTACTGAAAAATGTAAGCCTATTTGTTTACTTGTATTTTTAAACCGAGTAAGGTGGTTCCTACTGGAACCTTTTTTTTGTATTTTTATTATTATTTATTTTCAGGAGAGGTTAGGAAGTAAGGTGGGGGAGGGAAATAAGGAAACAGACACCAACCACAGATATAGAGCAGCAGGTGGACAGGGGAATATGTTGGGTGTGAGTTCATTTTAAATTAGGAGCAGTGTTTCTCATGCTCCTTGATTATAGCCTCGAAAGCACTTCTAAACTGCTCCGCTATGCAGAATGGCATGTTGTAGTATCTACACAGTACTGTTGTCTTGGGAAGATTGTATTTATTTATTTATAATTTATTGATTTGTTTATAATATATACAATATGTATTAACAGCTTCTTTTATGTCTTGCAAGGTAGCGGGTGACATTTTCTGCCCCACAGGAGTAGCCTGTGTGGTGGTAATATTGGTTGAGGAATACGAGGTAGAGGAAGACAGCGTACTACTTCCTGAGAAAGGAACAGCCTTTCTAAAAGAAGTCCAGTGGTTGAATTTAGTGTGGCGGCGCATGGAGGTGGTCCTGTATGTTGTCCTAGGTTGTCCACGACTGAGCACAACGTTGAACTTAGTGCATTTCACCCTAATAGCCTTTGGTACACCCCCAATGGTGGTAAAGAACTGCCACACCCATGATTCTGTCTGGGTGCTAAAAGTAGCCATTTCCTCTACATTATCTCCCTGGGCCTCTTGATCGTTTTCTGCTTGATTGCATTTCTTCCATTGTGTACAACATCCAGCTGGTGGTGGTGGTTGTGGCTCCTGGGGAGAAGGGACGGCTATAGCTGATGCCATTTTGAAGATACATAGCAGTTCTGCTAATATTCTTCTTACCATGTGCTCTGTCCTAGATGGCAAATGGATAATGAGTAAAAATAGGTCTAGGAGCTGTGCAAGGGTACATTTTCAGCTTGAAACTTCCTAGATCAGCTAAAAATGCAGTTTCAGACTGACCCATTCGCGAATTGCTGATCTGCTCACAGACACGTCACCATACTGTGCACGAGTGTGTGGTAACGTGACCTTCTCCGTAAAGTCTGTGATGATGTCAGATATTCACGAACGTCGGTGAACACAAAAACAGCAGAAAAAGTTGTAAAAAGACTGTAGAAGTGTTAACAATGTTGGCAGGAGGTGGGGCATGGCACAGTTGTAAGGTCAAACCTTTTACATCAGCCAAACATGCTTCTATATTGGGGGTAAGTATGATATTAGGAAATTGTAGCAAATTAGGGTGCACTGCTAAAAACCCATGAAATTCAGTAAAAAAATAGTTAAAGGGACGTTATTTAGGCCTAAAAAAACCTATGAAATTCAATGCAAAAACTTTGTTAAAGGGACGTTATGGTTACAAGTAAAACTGAAAAAAAATGAAATTCACCAGTTATGGTAAGCTAACCAACCATAACTCGTGCCACCACCATGCACCTCTAGGACTAATACCCAGGACATCAAAGATCGCATCACAAATGTCCATCGTAGTCCTGTCAGATACCATTCAACGGGGGATAATTACTTATGTCTTTGGTTATAAAACCATGTGTGTTCCATTACATTAGTCTCTTCCAGACATACATTTGACATAAAAACATCCAGCATCCTTCAATCCATGACTTATGGTCTTGGGTCTTAGGAATTGATTTACAAAACTGTCTTCAGTGGGGCTATTGGTACACCCTGGTACCCACTCCCCTCCTCCAGATTGAACAGTTTGGGAAAGATACATAAAAAAATCAAATGTTTTAGAGAAAACAAAAAAAGCACCTTTGGCCTACTCCCCATTCATTATCCAATAGACACACAGACAATTTTTGCTCGACGCACAGCTAAAACTATCGGACAACTATGGACCAGGTTTGAAACAACTTGGACACGAAGCGTTGGCTTGTGATTGTTTTGTGGTTTGGGGATATTCTGCCCAGTACTTTTTAAAATATTTGACAGCTATATCTCCCATGGTACTTTGCAGCAGATCGGTTGAGAGGCATTTCAGAAACAGCCTATTTCTCCCAGAATTCTTTTGCTAATAATCTTTGACTTCATGGATGGATTGGGATGAAATTATCAATACCAAATATGTGTCAAGGGCCCCACCTGGGAACAAACCATTATAAAAAGAAAAGGTTCAGCCCATTCATTTATCCATCATGTCACTAAACAACACTGGTAAATCTGATGCACCTTGGATATGGCAACTTAAAGAATAAATTGACAGAATGCTCATTCAGACGGACCACTAGAGATAGCAATGGTAGCAGGATCAGTTTCAACAGGAGACAGCTATTATTTGCGCACTCAGCTGGAGGTCTCTACTTAATTATGAAAGGCTTTACCCAAGCACATAGAATGCTAGACCCATAGGTAACAATGAGGTAGTGAGGAAATGCGCCAGTTCAACCGGGGCTATTTGGCACGGAATGCATATTAATATCTGTGGGGGTAGGAACAGAGACACACTAAGAAGCACTTTGATGGTTCATTTCATTGAGGACGGCATCAATATTGTTGGTCTCAGCCATAGGTGGCAAGATCTATTTATTTTAATGTATTTCCTATTGCACTAAAAAAAAGGCACCATCCAGGTCCTCCACAAAGGTAGCATGCTAACAGCACCAAAGTCTGTGGACACATGCTGCAAGCACAGCTCCCCATCCATCCACTCTAGAATGCAGCTATGGCCATTCAAATCCAGTCTAGCAGCTCGCAGAGCCGTCTACACTGAAATCTCTGACAATCCTCAACACCTCTGGCATTAGTATACAGAGACAACCTTTGTAAAAAATTCCAACTAGCTGGGAACACATCAAATCCCCTGCCCTAGCACTCTATCCTAATCCACCAACAGCACTCACCCACATGCCTGACCTCAGGGCTGCTTACTGGGGCCCAGCCAACTCTCCCAAGTCCTAACCAGACAGAATGCACATACACATCTTAAACTGAACTCTTAGAACCTCCCATACATGGACCTTGGTTCCCGAGAGTGTCCCATCAACAAAGTGCATGGAGGCCATGCAAATTGGGAAAGGACGCTATAACTATGAGGATCATAATTCCAATAACATAAACAAAAAGTGCAGTTTTTGAAAAGGCGTAGCGCAAGAAATGCTAAGTAGATTTGGTAAAAATAATAAACAACTTGGGCACAAAGCATGGATGTACATTTCTTGACTGGTTTGGGTTAAATCCATCCATTAGTTTTTAAAATATTCAACAGAGAAGGGGGTGCCCCCTGCTCCTTAAAACCTTTATATCAATCTTGATGCTTTTTAGAGCAGAGAGGCTGAGCAAGGCTAATAACCTTTGACCTGCTGTATGGAATTGGATGACATTTTCCAAACCAAAATGTTTGTTAACAGACCCACGAGATTTTGGAACCAATTTGGTTACAAAATGAAAGTTAATAAGAAAACATCAAAATGCTGTTTTTAGTCTCGTTGCATTCATTTTCCCATAGAGAAAAAGTGCAATATTTGAACAGCCGTAGCTTGAAAACCGCATGGAAGATATGGACCAAATAACAAACAATTTGTGGTACAATGTGTTGACTTAATTTCCTTAACTGTTTTGGAGTAAATTCCACCAGTAGTTTATACAATATTTCACAATATTTCAGAACCTTTATATCTGAGAAAGGCTAATAATGTATGACTTGCTGGATCGATTTGGAGACATTTTCTAAACCAAGCATTTGTCAATGGCCCCTGAAACTGGAAATGTTGGGAAACATTCATTAAAACATGAATACAGTTATTAAGAAAACATAAAAACACAGTTTCAGTCTAATTGCATTAATTTTCCCATAGAGAAAAAGTGCAGTTTTTGAACAGCAATAGCGTAAAAACCTCTGTACATTTATTTGGACGACATAAGAAACAATTTGGGCACAAAGCATTCACTCAATTTCCTTGACTCGTTTGGGGAATTCCATCCAGTAGTGTTGTAAAATATTGAACAGAAATATGGGGGTGGCCATCTGCTCCTTAAAACCTTTAACTATATCGGCCTTTCACCTCAGAGAGCAAAAATGCATCAAACGAACCAAACACTGACAGGGGGAAATGGCCAGGTACAAAATAACCAATTGCAGAGAGTGGGCTCATGGAAAGAGGAAGATGACACTTGGTGATTGCTTGTGAGGAAAGGGAAGAGTTTGGAACTTTCAAGTATTATCGAGGTAATAACGGGGTAATCCCACAGTCATGGACAATTCAATGCCACTGTGTGTGTGTAGTTTGTGGCCACCTAGTGGGTCCAAAAGAAACATATCGGGTAATCATGTATAGAGGACATGGTCAAAGGCCATGTCTACTAGCCCAGTAGTGTTGTAAAATATACAGTGGACATGACTGAAGGCCTTGCTCACTGGTCCTGAAAGACATGTATAGTGGCTCCAAAAGAATCATATCAGGGGAACATGTACAGTAAACACAGCTGAAAGCCATGGTCAATGGCTTGGTAGTATTTTAAAATATACAGTGGACGAAGGCCGTGCTTACTTTCCAGGGCTGAATGCCTGATGTAGGAGAGGATAGCTCAGGGGCAATGTGCTTGCCTTGGAAGCAAGACGACAAGGAGCACCACAGGTTCGATCCCTGGGTCCGTGCGTAGAAAACTCTAAGGGCCTCATTACACGTTAGGCGGTGGACCAAGGTGCTATTAGCACCTTAGTCCATGCTGGTAAAATACCGGCACCGCCTTGGTGGAAAGGGGAATTACCGCCCTATTCCAAGGTTGGCGGGGCGGTAATTCCCTCTTCCACCATTGCCCTTCCCCGTTCCCATTTTTGCCCCATAGGGCATAATGGGAATGGGGAAGGTGCTAATTACGGTACCGCAAATTTCCGGTGCCGTAATTAGCACCAAGGTCCCTTCGCAGGTTGGTTTTTAACGCCTGCAAAAAGCAGGCGTTAAAGTACCAACCCGCTAAGGGACCTCGTAGTAAGGCGGTAAGGGTTAACGGTCACCGGTACCATTACCGGTGACCGTTAAACCTTACCGCCTACCGTGTAATGAGACCCTAAGTGTGTTATAAATGACCTATCATATAACAGTGCTCTTTTTGAATATATGTGCAGTGTAAGGGAATGTGTGGTGTGAGGGTGTGTATGTCATCTGAGAGGGTGTTCATGCAATATGCGTGTATTTAATGTGAGCCTGTGTTCATGGTGTGAAGGTGTGTGTGAGAGATTGTGTATGCAGTGTGCATTTGCTCTGTGAAGGTGAGTGTTAGTGTGTGTGCATGCATGTGCACCCACATGTGTATGTGAGAAAAGTGACACATCAAGTGTGTGTTTTCTATGTGTGTGTGTCTATGTGTGTGTGTGTGTCTCCATGTAATTCGGAAGATGCCCATCCTGTTCTTGTTTTTCTTTTTCTATTTTATGACTTGTAGTTTTGTTTTGTCCATCTAGTGTCCTGTACTACTGGTCCCAAAAAAAAGGAAAAAGGAAATCTGAATGATCATCTTCCAAATAACAAGGAACATGTGCCATATAACAAAATATGCAAGACATGTAACTTGGCTATATACATGATTTCTCCTTCACCTCTATATGTTTGGATTGAGAGGCGGTAGGGGATCTGTAAGTTGTTGAAGGAGGAGGTAAGTAGTAGAGAATCAGAGGAGGGCAACACAAGTAAAATATGTTTGTTTTCAGCTGGGGAAAGTGAGAATGAGGGGCTTGAGAAGAGTGGTGTCTACTTGCCCTTGTCATTTTCAAAGTCTAAAAATAGCACACTTTATTAAGGGAATAATGGGACTGTGTGGCAAGCCCCTCCCTTGAGCTGCAAAGAAAGGTTTGTTTGTGCTGGCTCAAGTGCAGTATGTAAAGACCGGAGGGGGGTTCTGCACTTCCGATCTCTGTATGGTAGAGGGGAGGCACAGAGACCCCTGCCAAGATTCTCTATTACGGTAGCAATGGACGAGCAATCAAGGCCTAGCTTCTCGGGAGGTGATGCGGGCTGGTTCTTAAGTACAGTGTGGTCCCCAAGCACCCAAAAAGGAATGTCCACAAACTGGATCGTTTAAAACACAGTCTTTATATAATTAATATTCAAAGTCATATAAACGATCACGATAACTCACTTTGTGCTCCGAAAATCAACAATGGTAAATATGTACAATTCTAAAGTGGTACCAGTAACTTTATTGGATCTTATTAAAGTGCATACGGTCGGAATGACACACAGATCAAAATAAAGAGCAAACCAGCAGTAGAGAGAGGAAGGAAAGCAGGATGGTTGAGCAATAGGGTGAGTACTGGTAACTTCTGTTAAACCCAGCTCAGGGTGGATATCCCCCCACCTGGGCAACCTGTAGAAGAAAGATACAAGCCCAGTCCATATATTGTTCATCCTTAGACTTCCCAATAGTTCTGCAACCCAAAAGTACCTTGGTGTTGTAGCGTTCCGCATCGGGGAAATCGACAACCCTTCTTGAGTGTTCTCCCTTTCAGGCAGGAGTCACGGGTCGTCGAACGTCCAACGGAGGACAGGTCGAGCTACGACGGTGAAGTGGCCGCGTCGTTCCTAGCAGTGCTCATTGACGGGGAAGCGTAAACGTCCTGCAGGGAAGAGGCATGCGGGGCACCTCGGTGTCGATAGTTCTGGACTGCAAAGAGTTGAAGAACTGTGGCCCAGCAAGGGCTTTGAGTCGTCGGTGTCTCTGTGGTCTTTGGGTGGCGGGAAACCCACCGGTGGATGCTCCTCGGCGCATCAACGGTCAGGCCTTCTCCAGCAGGATACAGCGGCAACGATGCGGACAAGAGCGTCCTTGGGTAAATGAAGTTTTTGGGCAACGGCAGCACAGCGGATCCGGTCGGTGATGGCGGTCAGCGACAGTGGCGGACAACAGTCCGGGCGCTTCTCCTTGGAGTTCCGCAGCAGTCCCCATATCGGGTCGGCAGCCTGTCGAAGGTCTGTCTACCAGGCTGCTTAGGCAAATATCAGCTGTGCATGATGGTCCCTCGTGGCTCAGGAGGAGGGCGCCTTACTAGGTCCTCTTTGGGTTAGTTCTTGAAGCACAGCAGCTTTCAGATTGCAAAGGAGAGCAACAGCAATTCTTCTCGTCCAGCAGGGCTCAAGGTTAAGCTTCACTCCAGTTACTGGTTGTAGTGGACTTCACATTCTGAACACGATTCCTAGCAGTCAGAGGTCCCCAGATATACTGTTGATCTCCCATTCATTCCGCTGGGTCGCACTCAAGCATCCAATCATGACTACGGGCATTCATGCAGGCAGGCAGCCAATCAGGCACACAAGGTATTCAGGCCATTCACTTCTCTCCAGACACTCACAACAAGTTATGTGTATTTGGACAAGTACCGCGCATTCAACAATCCAAGCTTCATTCATACCGGTTTCAGGCAGGGCTGTCTCAACCATTGTGTCAAACATCAGATACTAGACAGTCACATCATACAATGTATATTCGTCACACACTCCATTCACCCAGGTCCCACCACAGGCGTACCCACAACATACGGTTGTTGAGAAGGCTCCAGTCAGTCTGGTCGGCACTTCCCCACACTACCAAATACGGAACTTCCACCCAACAGCCAGTCAGGAGGAAGGGACAGAGGTAGGGCTTCCCAGGACTTTGGGAAGATCAGGGTAACAGGTGATGTAAGGCAAGAGGCCATGGGGGCCATTTTGTCTCCATCAGGAATCTACCGATTCCAATGACAGGGCCTGGGCATCCCAAAATGGAGGATGCTCAGGGCACCAGTCATTTCAGCATGGAGCTGCCACCAGCCCATACCCTGCTCTGTGGGTCACACACAGGTGCCCAAAAACACACTAAGAGCACAGGGTTGTACTCCTACCCATGGTTGCCATAAGAGTATCCCACGGGTCAGTTCACCAAACCAAAAGGAGAGAGAGCTGTACCGCCAGGAGTCCCACATGAACTCCAGTGTGGAAAACACGACAGAACACACAATAAAAAGCAGTAAAGGACAAGGATACTGAGGCCCTGTCCCTCTGACGCATTTCCAGCATCACACAGTAGAAAACCCACAACTATTATTAACCCATTGGTAGTGCAGCTCAAAAGACCTTCATAAAATCATGCTTAAATTGGGTGAAAAAGTTTCCATGAAGATGGCTACATAGATCAAAGGCATGCTTTTAAGACTACATAGCCCAGAATTTAGAGTGTTTTTCCAAAATATGCTGTTTTAAATAAAACATAAAAAGTACTGAAACCTGGCTTAATGCATCATGGTGCATACTTTAAATTATTAGCCTACAATTTAATATGTCCAATTGTAAAAGGCTAAGTATGAAACCTGTGAGATTTCCAAAAATAATATAATTGTAGCATAATGGTAAAGTGCTGCATCTCCACCTCCTGCCAACCAGGGTTCTTGAAAGCAGCGTTCAGTACAAATGTATTTTTATTTTATTTGTTTCTATTCATGATGTTGCCCGGAGACGGTGTAATACATGTTTCATTTAAGCAATAAGCCCTAAGCAGGGGGGGCAACCACTTCACAGGAACTCCAATTAAAAGGTTGCACCATAACGAGGAGTGCCTAACTGACCGCGCCAAAATGTCCTGTCCCATGATCCAATCCCCTTGTTTGTTATACATCACACGATCCCAACTAACCACATGTAAGCAGCACAGAAACGGGGAAAGAAATGACAGGGCTGCAAACATAACATATGCCCAAGAATGTTCTTCACACATAACGAAAATCAAAAGCTGGCACCCATCAATATACGTAGAGTACTGCTTAGCTTCAAAGTAAGGGAGGGGCTGCCCCCCTCAGGCCATGTTGCTCTAAGCTGTCTTGTAACTTTGCATCGCTTATTAGCACCATGGCCTGAGGCGGCTATCCTTTTCCTCACTTTCAAGCTAAGCAGGGTCAGTCCTTGTAACAGCATGGATGGGAGACCCAAGTCACCCGTGATTTTTCAGCCTCAATGTCACTGTAGCTGTACAAATATCTATGTTTCATTATGTATAAAAGATTGTAGGCTTTGAAAACTCCCAAAGTTTTAGTTAATGCCCTGTGCTATTAAATTATTTGTTGAGGATCAGACAGTTTGGTTAAGCAGTGTGCTACAAGCCCCTTATGTTATGGCCGGTCTCTTGGTGGCTGGAGTCATGCATTGCACAACCCCAACTTAACACATTTAAGCAGCATGTACAAGGGAAAAAAATGAACAGCTGCAAAAATAACATATGCCCAGGTACTTTTGCCCTCATAGCGAAAATAAAAAGTTGGCACACATGAATATAAGCACAATAAGTGAACATATATCTTAAAGTGAAATATACAAATGTAGTCCAATAGACCTACTCCTTAGACTAGTGTGTGCAAGACAAAATAGCACTGGACTTTAAAAGAAATTAATGAACACCAGAAAAATAACCTGAGAGAGGAAATATTCCAATAAATATGCTGGCAAAGTTTTAAACCCAGCACTCTGTCACCAAATATTTCCTGGAAAACTACATGCCAATAGGAAACAAGTGTTTGTGGTATTGTGAGTAAGAGTCTGGGAACATGACAACATGAGTAAATTCCTGCTAGCCAAATACTTCAGCAAGCTTGATAACTACAAAAAAACCTGCCCTCTGAAGAAAAGTTATGCTGTCTACCCACATGTGTCCTTTACTGGAGGTCTGAAAAGCAGCCATAATCAGGAGAAAATAACTGCACCAGTGTCCAGGATTGCAAACTCTCATGACTTAATTGCCCTCTCATCATTTCCCCTCCTCACCCCCATGTCTAGCTTTCAACAATAATCTGCTTTATAAAGCAAACTTGAAAAGTACACATACGATAGAGTCACTCAAATATATTTCAGTACTTTATTAGGCACAAAGTGTACAATTGTGGTGTTATTTCCCCTCCTTGTCTGTGTGACAACTACCAGAATGCAATTCAGCCAAAGGCAAAAAAAAATGGTCTCTGAGTGCAAAACATTTAAGGAGTGACAATAGCACGGTTTAAAACAAATAATGTGGATGCTGTGCATTATGAGATATTTAAAAATAAAAAACACATGGCCTTCCGGAATGTGCATCCATCCATGCAATAACGAGGATTGCCCTGCTTAGTTTCAAAGCAAGGAAGGATTCAGCCACCTTAGTCCATGTTTCACTTAGTGATCTTGTAATTTGGGCTCATGTATTAGGCAACATGGCCTTAGTGGCTGACCCATTCCTCGCGTTGAAGCTAAGCAGGGTGTATCTCAGTTACTGCTGGGATGGGAAACCCATTTCTGCTGAAAAAATATATATTTTTTTATTGACTGGCAAACTACAAATACCAGAATGCAATTAAGCAAAAGGCAGAAAATGGTCTCTGAGAGCAAAGTTTTCAAAGACTGACAGTAGCACAGTTTAATAAAAATAATAATGTGGATGCCCCTTTCAGTCGCCCATCCATGTAGTAACTAGGACTCATTCTGCTTACTCCAAAGCAAGGGAAGGGCCAGCCTGTTTCTCTAAGTGGTCTTGTAATGTTAGCTAATTTATCGGGCAACATGGCCTGAGGAGGCTGGCACCTTCCTCACATCATTGCTAAGCAGGGGCTGTCCCGGTTACTGCATGAATGGAAGATCGGGTTGGCAATCGTTTCACTGGCTATGGCCAGTGATTTTTCACCCCTGGCATCCCTATAGCAGTACAAATATATATATTTTTTAAAACTGTAACCATGGGAACTGAACTACAGATACCCATGGCTATCCATAGTCCTTTATAGCTGAGAATATCAGCAAAATGCACAGAAGAAAATGCTTTCCTGCCCCCACATGCCTTCACCAAGTGCCCCTCTCATATGTGCCAGCTCCTCCCACTCCCCAGATGGCCTCCTCTCCTCCCCTGCTCTCTCCCTCCCCCCCATCAACACACACTGTTTCTGTGACACAGTGTGCTTTGACATGTTGACTCCCTCCAACTCCCACATTTCACTTGGTGCCCTATTGCCACGCCCCACCTCTAGCCTGATGGCATTTTCATTTTTATGAGCTGCAAATAGCTTTTTTTCCTGCATTTCATTTACCCATATACTCGACCGTAGCTGTGGATAACTCTTGCATCGAAAGAAAAACAAGATGGCGGTTGTTTCATTTCTAAAAAACCCAGTTTTGGGTAAATCACAAATATATAGCTATCTATTTCTGAGAAGGGGGTACCCCCTTCTCTGTCAAATATTTAAATAATTACTTTACGGAACAACCCAGATCATGAGTCAACGGTTCATGCCCAAATTGTTTTGGACCTGGTCCAAATCTATCCAGCAGTTTGGGCTGTGCACTTTTGGCAAATATTGACAGTGTTTGTCTATGGGAAAGTGAATAGGATCTAAGCTGTATTCTTGGAGCGCAATTTCAGCCAAAACCATTACTCAAATCAAAAGTTATTAAAAATATAATTTTGAGGGGTTCCTATGGGAGTCCGACTACCCTTAACTATAGGGAGGCTATCGCAGCCCTATAATATATATATTCTCGTTGAAGCAGCATCAGCAATTGGAGATGAAGATAACATGTCAGTGAAATCTCTTTCTTCATTAATGGACAGATAACCTAATTGACCTAGAGTTTTAGAACGGTGGGGACAAGAGCAGAAGCCAGGCTGTGTGCATGCTCAGTCCCCGATGTGCAGACCTCCTTCAACAATTATATGTATAGGACCTTCATAGTACCTTGAGTTACATCACTTTTACTAAACTCCTGTCTCAAAGTGTCCCTGTGCTCTGTCAAGGGTTCTGGTCACAAGGCTCTGAACACAAATTTGACAGAGTATTACTTAAGACTAATTGTTAGGTCATAACTGTATCATTAATTAGATATCATTTGCGTATTGCTACTTGTTTTATTCTCACTTCCATACACATAAAATAAAATGCGTTATATCCAACAAGTCGGTTGTTGTAGTTCTGAGATAAAAATGTATTAAATAATGTCGTTTTGTTGATGAATATTGAATTACAAGTGTACAAATATAGCATGTTGGATACGTTTGGAAAAGCTGCCTTCAATATGTTAAATCGTCTGGTAAAAGATATGTTAGCCAGTTTTAATCATGTTTAGTAGCTTGAACTTATGTTTTATGATTGCACTTTTGTATGAAATCGGTTCATTGTATTGTGATGTGTTATAGTGTATATTTCTTTTTTTTTTAGGTTTGTTAGTGGTGATAGCCGAATAAAAATGAATTGAACTGAAGCCTTCATTTTGGATAGATATGCAATAAACAACTTTTTTGTCTGCTGCTTTTGCAGATTTTGTTTTGCAGATCCATTTCCTTGTGGCACATTTGTTGGTTTTGTCATGAATATTTCTTGGTGATGCCAATTGGAAGCAGAGCGTAAGAAAGTCATAGTGGCACTGATCATTGTGATACTGTTAAAATGTTAATGCTAACGTATTTATAGGGATGGCAAATACCCTGAGGCTTTTCAGCTTTGTAAACACATGCCATGCCAAAATGACGATTGCCTATTGGTACGGACAGAACAGCCAAGTTTTCAAATGCTCCCTGAATGCTAAGTGCCCTTCTAGTAAAAACATTTCTGAAAAAGAATTCCAAAGAACACACGCCTGTTCTGGGAAGGCTCTACTTGGATATTAAAACACGAGAAACTGTAAGAAACTGCTAAATTGCTGTTTCGCCATCTCAGTGTATGGAGGGTGTTATGATCCGTAATGTAACACTTGAACAAGAAGAGCCTACAGAATTAATAGAACTGTGAATCTTACATACATACTTTTGTTGTGAGGAAGAAACGTCTGATGAGATCAGTTGGAATCCCGCAATGTCCATTGATACAGTTCAACAAGTAAGAGATGTTTGAGACAATGAAAGGTCCAGTGCAGTCTGGTGTTAGTGTGCAGTGTTGTGTTAGGACAACTGAAATTGGCAAATTTTGCCTCAAACATAGCTTTTTCTTTTCCATAGAAAAAAAGAAGGATCTGGGCCTAAAATTACAGAACACAACATCTAAAGAATGTCCCTGCAAATTATGAAATTTGTGTAATTTCACTGTAATTGTGCATGCATATTTGAAAGATTATGACAAATATGCACGGAAGAGAGAATTATGGCCGGAGTAAAATGTTCTAAAGTAGGCAAATGTCTCACACATTTCTGCAGAGTGGATTCACTGGAATTCACCCCTACCTCAAGTGCTTAATTCGTATTGAAGATCCAATGTACTTTATACAAGATCTTGACATAGATCTGACAACTGGGGAAAAAGAAATGTAATTTGGTAGCAATTCAGGAAGCCCACAGTTTGGAGAAATGATAATTAAACATGACACATGTCATGGAATACATTAAATGGGGAAACATGTATTAAACCAGATATACTCTCAATCAATGAATGTAACACATGTCAACCTTATAATGTAATTCAGTTAATCCCTTTTTTTCTTACTCCTAAATTGCACGGTTGGCATGCATTATAGTATTGTCAAATAAAGCAAATAATCAGGTTATCAACTATGTGAATAGAAAAGTTGAACACCTTGAAGTCAAAGAGTGCTTCCGTGGGACACCAAATGAACATCTGCATCAACAAAAAATAGAGATAGTGCAACAATCTGAAAGCTGTAAACTAAAAGAAGAGAAACCAGACAATTGTACATGACCTAAAAAGACCACATGGCAACAGTGTCATAAGCTAGATCTGACTAAATCAGGTTGATACCACTGGAAATATCTGCACACAAAATGCTGGCTATTAACTTGCACTACTATACACAGCAAATGTTTCCCTTTCTAGCCGCTATCCAAACGGAAAATATCCAAGAAATGTGTTTCAGCCAAAGCCTGACTTTACAACTTAACCATAATATTTGATTGATCATTTCCACCAAACATGGAAAACGTTTGATAATGCTGATAGGACCAATAACGGGTCATTTTTACAATGGAATCGTCAATGGTTTATTCAAGTCCAAATAATATGGTCCAAACAATTCCTTGTTCATATACGTTAGTGGGAAGCAGATATGTGGGACTCTCAGAAACTATGAGGATGGGTGTGAAACACAAGACCAACATTTCGCAGAAAACAAAAAAAAAAAGTGAAAGTATAGTTCTTAATTTAGGTTATTAAAGGAATTAATTCCTTATAGAAATAAATACAACATACTAAAGGATGATACTCCTTAAATGAAAGTGCACCGCTTAAATGAGAAGCAAATATTTGGAATCTTTTTTTGTATGGTTTGTCCATTAATGATCAGCAGAATGGGAGTAACAGCTCGGCTGTCTGAGGCATGAGCCTTTAAGGTGAGTATAGCCAGATGCTTAGCTCTACTGTCGGTGTCCAGAGCCTGGGATATCGCTGTGACCTGAGGGATAGCTCTAGTGTTTGAGTCCTTGGCATGAATGATTGATAACGTGAAGCATACCGGTGTTACTTGCCAACTATGTCTGTAAGATCAGTGGATCCTAAATAATACTTCAGTGCTAGCAGCTGTGAGCATCTAAGATCAGGGTAGCATTTGGCTTGTTTAGCAGTAAGAGCTTTGATTCCGATCTTTGATACTTGATGGATAATACTACTGAATGACACCTGTACCATTTGAGATGACTATAACTGAGGCATAGCATAGCTCTCAGAGGCACATGTATTAAAGGTCAGTGCAACATGATGATTACAACTGTCAGAGCTAGAGCATGCAGCATCTGTAATCTGAGGGCCATCTCTGCAGAAAGGGACCTTTGCCTTATATATTGTTACTTTTGTCTGAGTCCTGTGTCAAGTGTAGTGATGTAACTAGACCTATGCCTACACTCCTATATGACTGCTGTCCCCCATTATTCAGGCCTTCTTGGCCATCCCTGGTGTGTAAGTGGGGTAGTAATGAAAAAGGCCTTCCTGGAGGCCTTAATTGATAACAAAAATCCATGGTGGTTTAGAGGGTTTGGTCTTGTGCATGTGCTCCAGCAGCTTCCTGTTGCTGTAGCCACGCTCCTCTCCTTGATGAAGATCTGCTCTGTGGTCCCTTCATGGCCTCGTCCGTGGGGCTGGTTCTGCCCCTGCCTCTCCCTACCCCACTCTCTCTCCAAGGGAGTTGCCAGCAACACTGCCGCATCTCAGCAAGTGTCATTCTGCTGCCTGCCGAGTCGGCGCCGGATCGCATGGCCTCTCTCCCTCTGCATTTCATTGCAGCATTGCCGCTGCCACCAGGACAGGTAAGGAGGGAATGGGGGTGTGAAGTGAGTTTTTTTGGGATTGGGCTCCATCACTACTCTGACAGGTCCTGGAAACAGGTCCGGTCACAGTAGATACCATTGCTGTCTGAGACCAAAACCTGTCATAGGTATGACACCTTTGGCTGATCATGTCATGTATATTATACATGTGCCTGCATGAATAGGATAACCTAGCAAATAATGATCAAAGACTGAGATTGTGATATTTCAGCAATTTCAAGGACGTCCCTCCTATCTGAGTACTGCCACTGCAGGATATGCGTAGGATTTGTGTAAATTGAGTGATAGTTTGTTCGACTGTAGTCAAAACCTGTTAGATCTATTTTACCTAAGGTACAGCTTTACTATCTTTGTCTAGGCCTCTGGAATTTGTAACCTGGAGAATATCTTCTCTTCCGAAGACCTTTGAATGCAGAAATAGTGCTGCAAAGTGACTTGGGATCTATGCTATGCTGTTTACGTATGTGTCCTTAGGATCCATCAACCATCTTTCTTCTCTAAGACCAACTCCTATACACTATTTATACCCTGGAAGAAAGCTTCCTACAGAGAGTAGAACTCTCGCTTTAGTAGGTAGAGTTTATAGGTTTATGGTTAACAGATGTCGGTCAGATTTTTCAACCTGAGGGATACCAATGATATACACAGTCTGAGCCTCTAATAGGTAAACATGTAAGTATACATCTGCTTACAATATGTATGTTTGTAAAACACGTAACCTGAGATATGCGCTTCTGTGTGAGAAATGGGAATGTATGTTAAATGTAGAAAGATGCGTCTATTTATTTTATTTCATATTGGGTACTTATGGACATAGAGTTGGGAACAATAGATCTCTGTACATAACAAGTTCTATTAGTCATACATTAAAGTTCTTGCAAAGCATTCATCGGCAGGATAGGATTTGAGGTAGCAGGGAATAGGCAACATTTTCATTGAGTAGGAAACATTGTTGACATTTGGTGTGGATGTTGAACAGGTGTGTGTTCTAAGAAGTGATGTCAGCAATAGAAATACGTGGGTGGTGTCGGTTGGTAAAGTATCATACCTCTTCCTTTGGCCCACAGGGAGGCCTACCAGGACGTCATCCAGAGCCATTCCTACACATGAGATGGGTTGTGAAAGAAGAAGGGTCCCCCATTCATGCCACTCTTGGGCCAGCATGTTTGTATGCAGACCCTGGTCTTCAGCGTTAACTCATTTTTTAGAGACTCTTCTGTGGCTTTCAGTCCAGAATGCCTGCATCCAAGCCAAAACTGAATCTCTAACATAGAAGACAGCTCCATCCTTGGGATGAACCCTGTCGAAGAATGAGAGAGTGCTGCTAGTGAGACATGAAGTGCAACAACTGACAAACGTCGGAGGCACCGGCAATATGCAACGCAGAGATTAAAAAGTAGAAGCTCTATGAGGCAGTCCAGAAAGGCTTGTGGAGCTGCTGGTGGGTGCCAGCAAACCCAATGAGCCACCTTTCTCAGAAATACATGCCAGAGATACCCTGCAATCAGGTTCCCAGAGCACAAACCAAAACACAGACCAATCTACGCTGCCATCTTTGATACATGGGAAGCCTTCATGGAGAAAGTGGGTGGGGCTTAGCCTTCATTTCAATGTTTTCCCTCTGACATAAATGAGCAAGGTTGGGAAGCCATGGCCAGTTTGGTCAGAGAGAGGTAGCCAATCCTGACAAGGGAAGGGGTTTTAAATAAGGGTCATGTAGTAGGAAGTATTTTCTTTAGTTGTGGTCTGAGGTGGAGGTGGCGGACCAACAAGAGGCCAGCAGGAGGAATGAGGGAGCAGTGGTTTCTAGAGGATATTCAATGAGCAAGTGAGGTATTGGCCTCACAGTGGAAGTGGTTCTGCAGTGTGAGCGTGTGTGACGAGTGAGTAAAAAAGTTGTGTAAAGAATCAATGTTAAATGAAAGATACAGAGTGAAAAAAGGATGTTTGAGTAACTGGGGAGCAGAGTAGACATTTTAGGAGGTGAGAGTAGTCGGGGGCGTGCAGTGGTTGGAGGAGAACATTGGTTGGAAGAGTAGTAGATTGAGGAGGGTCTTAGTTCAGGAAGAGTAGAATAGTAGCAGGAAGATAAGAGTGGTAATGGGAAGAGGAGAGTGATAGTGGGATGAATAGAGTAGTGGTGAGAGGAGGAGAGCAGTATAAGTGAAGAGGATTAGTGAAGTGGTGTGAGAGAAGAAGTAACACCAAAGGCTGGAAGAGAGAACTAGGAGGAGTGAAATATCAAAGGGTTCGAAGACTGGTGGGAGGCATAAGGAGGAGGGGAGATCGTTTATATATTTCATGGATTCATGGTATAAACATGCTCTTTTGAATGCAAGGAATGTACAGTTGAAAAAGGGTCTTATTTCACAGAAAACCGTGAGCTTCTTACAATGGAGTGAGTTCAAGTGACATTCTGACCAGGTTGTGGTGGGGTGTAAATGGAACAGTCACCGGGCACAATACATGGATGGACTTTCAAATATTAAGGACAAACAACATTAAACATTTGTAAGTACAGGTAGGTGGTAAGCCAGCTATGTTAGGGATGTGACCATGATGGATTAAGAGTTAGAGTGAAGCAGAGAAAGTGAGGGACAGAAGCATGTTAGAGGTGAGGGCAAAATAGTAGCTTACGGGCAGATGAGAGGTTGGTCAAGAAGATATCTAAGAGTTAGGAGATATGGATTTGAACTAATCGTTGTGGACTGCTTCTCAGATGTCCAGGGAAGATAATTTCCTACAAGTGGAGAAAGAATAGCAAAAGAGCAAAAGTGAGAGGAAGCACAGGGAGGGTGAGGTGCCAACAGCATAGTCAAGGATGCAAAGTGCAGGTTATGAGATGGCTTGTAGAGTTGGAATTTGGGGAATAGAGTGGTGCTTGATGACGGTAAGAGGAAGCAGGTGTGAATTGAAGGTAGAATAGATAATGATCTTGTTGAGAGGACAGAACGCATACTTGTGGAGACCACCGAGGATGCTGGCAACGAAATCCAGTTTAGACAAGAGTGGTTAAAAGGTGATTGGCTGTGTTGAAAGGAAAGAGGTGCCTAATGTTCCTAATATTTAGGAGGTTGAGGTGAGCCACCATTGCTGTTTTAGAAATTAACATTAAAAATGTGTGAGAAGAGTCATAGTGCACGCAAATGTTTCGAGCTCAAGCGGAGTAGGTGGAAGTATCAAGTGGGAACTCAATAAGCAGGGGAGGAGATGAGAGAGAGTATATGGCAGGGAAGAGTTTACCATCAGAGAGTGCAAAGCCATCCAGTATTTAATGTCAGAGAGACAGCTGGATATCAAAGTTCAGGAAGAGAGAAAACGATGTGGGTGCTATCCATAAGGAGTTGGTAAGAGAACCCAAAGGAGTATATTAGTCTTTCAAGAGCAGAGATATAGGGCCCCATTACGAGTATGGTGGTCTGGGAATAAGGGTGCCGGTAGCAATGTACCGGCACCCTTTCCAGACGTCCATACTACAATGATGCCGGTAGGGGCATGGATCCCCTGGCAGGCCAGACCTGCGAGGCTTTCAGGCCCCTACCGGCATGGTTGTCATGGAAGCACCAGCACTGTTAGCAATGGTGCCGGTGCTTCCAGGTACCCATTTCCATGGAGTGCTATAGGACTCCATGGAAATGGGGATTAACCCTTACTACCGCTGCTTGTGATATCTCATCGGCACCAGGATTGCAGGCGACGGTAAGGGAGTTACGGAGTTGCTGTTAACCTGCCGCCTACCGGCGGGTTTTACCGGCAACCACGTAATGAAGCCCACAGAGAATAAAGAGGACATAACCCAAAGCAGAGGCTTTAGGAACAACCACAATTAGAGAAGTGAGTTGAGAAGTGTTGTTGTTCCAGGAGAAAGAGATTTGGCAAGGTGCTAGGTGGGATTCAATCCAGGCAAGGGCTGGATTGCGAATCCAAACAAAAGAGAGAGTATTAAGGAGATCAGAGTGACGAAGGAGAATTAGGATACACGATAGGTTAGTGGGCTTAGCAGAGGCAATAAAGTTGGAAACATTCAAGAGAGCAGTTTCTGTGGAGTGTGTGGAGCGGACACATGCTTTAAGGGTGTCTCAAAGGTTTTAGATATATAAGCAATTGGTAAGACGGTTGAAAACAACACCTAGCATTTGAGAGTAGTGCAGAAGTAGTGACACAGCTCTAAGGTCGAGTCAGCCCCTTGTTTTTTTAAGAGGGGGATGACAGCAGAAGGACAGGTTGAAGAGTTCAGTGAGTTGAGAGGGCACTAAAGCAGCAATACGCTTGTCTAGATGAGCAGCAAGAGAGTGTGATGGGACACAAGAGTTGTTAGTCTTCATCTGTATAACTCAGACTTCTTCGTTACCAGTGTAACTAAAGTGAGAGATAGAGTAAGACGTGGATGATAGAGTAGGCAGAGTGTATAATGTAGGAGAATTGAATGTTAGAAAGGTAAGAAGAGAGCCTCTAATGTTCATAATGTGTGTGCCAAAGTATTCAGCTAAGCTATTAGCTATGAGAGTTGAGTTGATAGTCATAGGCTTAGGAGAAGTAAGGAGTACATTTAGATTGACAGTAGTATTAGTAGCTGAGAGAGAAAAGGAGATGAATAAGAGATCCACAGAGGTAGCCCCTGTAATGGTTGGTAGGTTATGGATAAAGCGGAGAGCATGGTCACTAAGAAAAGACTGAAGTTCAGGTTTCTTCGAAGTGGTTTGAGAGGGAAAGGCAAAGTCCCTATTTGCTTGTATATCGTGCATGTTCACCCAGAGACATCTTGGCACTAAATGACCCACCGAGGCTGCAGGGGGAGAGGAGACTAAGACAGCTGAAACAGAACGATTTTTAATAAGCATCTAAAAACATAAGGTTCTTCGTAGCCCTCAAAGATAGTGGCATGGAATTCCATAGCTTGGCAGCATCCACAGAAAAGATACAACCAACCCCACCCCCGTCCTTGATAGTCTGAAGCATCGTATTGAAACAAGGCAGGCATCCTGGGAGTCTAAAGAACATCACAGAATATAGGAGCAGAACTTCAATTGTAGATATTCTGCACCCTGACCATTAAAGGACCAAAGAATTATGTATACAGACTTAAATGCAATCCACTTTGAGATGGGGAGCCAGTGCAAGGCGTGCAGGACAGGAGGGTTATGAGAACCATGAGAGGTACCAGTCGCCTCTCTGACTGCAAGGGTCTGCAGCAATTGTAGCTGATGAAAAAGATGTTGAGGTTGAGCCAGATAAAGAGCACTGCAATATTCAATACGACTCAGTACAAGTGAGGAAACTAACACAGCGTACAGTTGTGGGGGGAAGAAATGCAAAACCCTCTGAAGAATCTTCTGGTGGAAGTGGCCATCTTGACATATAGCACTCATCTGGGCAAACACGGAAAGTGGAATGAAGTGCTGTTTAGTTGAAAGAGAATCAACGAGGTACCCCACTTCATCAAATAATGCAACACTGGTCCACAGGAACCTGTAGGGCGATATATAGAGAGGATGTGGACTAAATGAGGCAGCACAATAATAGAGATGGTGAATTCAAAAGAGGTAGATGAGGATGTGTTTTTGTAGATTTGTCAGGTGCTGATATGGGAAGAGAGTAAGTGTTCAATGTTTCCACCTCTAAAAATCAGACGAGGAGAGTGAATGAAGGATAGCTTGGAGTCGTTGGCAGTGAACTATGGATCAATCCAGGTGTTAATGTTAATGTTAACTATCTTTTATAAGGCGCAACTTGCCTCCGGGCCTCAGTGCACAGCATTTAAGAGGAGAAACAGGAAGTCTAGAAAACCAAAAGAAGACAGGAAGATGTAAGGTGCTTAGTCATAAGAGTTAAAGAGATGCGTTTTTATAGACCTCTTAAATGAGTAAAGTTCGGGGCAAAGACAAAGATCAGTGGGCAGCGTTTTCCACATGCGAGGTGAAATAGAATCAAAGCAGGTGCCACCAAATCAATCCAGTCTATAGCGAGGCTGGTCTGGTCTATCGGGCTTCTCGAAGAGGACGGGAGATACAGGGTTGCCAAATCCTTTTCTTCAGATAAGGACGTGCTCTGTCACTGAGACACTTGTGAGTAAGGATAATAATTGTATAGGTAACACAGTGTTTAACTGGATGCCAATGCAGGGATCTACAAGCCTCAGTGATATGATTCCCTCTCGCCAGACCACAAATACCTCGAACAACCTTATTCCGAGCCACCTGTAATGAGCCCAGATTGGACACAGAGGTGCCTGCCAACAGACTATTTCCATAGTCCAGTTTAGAGTTGACCAGAACAACAGTGAGGTTATCAGTATTAGTTGTAGAGAGGAAGGGCTTGATTTGCCTTATGAGGCAAGTAGTGTAGTCACCAGATCTCTTCAGCTGGATAATGTGCCCGTTAAGGGCCATTGAGTTTTTAATCATCCACTCCTCAATCAAAGTATCCTGGACCGATCCCTTTCATAGTCGCCAGTCAGCTCGATCAATATCTGGGTATCATCGGTGTAGTTAGTGTAACCCACACTGATCCTATCCAGAAGATTGAAGAAAGGACGAATATAGAGGTTAAAGGGGGTGGGTGAAAGGGAGGCACCCTGCAGGGCACTGCAGGTAAGGAGTTTGGCAAGTGACTTAAAGCCATGGGAGGACACATGGGCAGAGCGGGGTCCCAAAAAGGTAACCAGCCATCCCAAGGCGCTACTGGAACAGTTTGCGATGGTCCCCGACCTCTCCAACAGCAGAGAATGTTCAACAATGTCAAACACTGCAGAGAGTTTGAGGAGCATCATCATAGCAACCTGACCAGAGTCAACAACATGACACAGGTTGGCCTTAAGTCCAACAGAGCAGTCTCAGTGCCGTGAAGTGCTCTAAAGCCAGATTGCGAAGAGCCCAAAAGCAAATTTTCCTCAATATGTTTCTGAATCTGCAGGTAAGCAAACCTGTCCAGAATCTTCAACAAGAAAGTAGTATTGGTGATAGGGCATCTGTTGTCTATGGCATCATGAGAAACCTGCTTGATAACAGGGGAAATCCAGACATTTCTGAGAGATGCCGGTAATGTAGAAATGACAAAGGAGGAATTAACTAGTTTAGTGACAAAAGGGGCTAGACAGTCAAAAGATTATTTAATTTTAGATGGCAGACAGAGATCATCTGGGCAGGAAGATGGCTTCAGATTGCGGACAATATTAGCAAGTTCAGTTTCCGTTATTTCCTTTAGAGTAAAAAACAGGGCTAGTGCAATTAAATGTTTCAGTGCAATCAAGTTCCTTGGAATGGACATTGGTCAAGGTGGCATGACCAGCGCATAGGAGAGTCATCTTATACTGATGGACATGAAGTTTCTTACTAAAGCCCTGTTGAATATCGGAGCGCCATTGATCACTTCTGTGATAGGAGGAAAAGGGTTATCTTTCCCTTCAAACTCTTTAAGAATAGGGCAGAGTTATTTTTGGGAGGAGTTGGCTGTTTCGATGCGTTCTTGATAATACTTACGTTTAGTAGCCAAGATGGACAGTTTATGCTCAGAGGCGGCTCTACGATAAGCTGCCAGAGAGTCTTTTTAAGGATTTTTTTCCAGAACTGCTTTTTTCCTTTTACATGTTTGAAGGTGAAGAATCTTATCAGAGAACCATGTCAGTGATAGCAAAGAGATCTAGGGGAACAGAGTAGTCATGAAAGTAGTCGGTGATAAAGGAAGTTTTGTTGAATACAGATTGAACATTCCAGAGTTTAATGTTCAGTTGATGCAGTAAGGAAGATTAGACAAGTTGAGTCGCAGAGGAAGAGTGGTTATGTGGATATGAGTTAGAGGTTGTGTGGCTTGCTAATCAGCTTTTAGGAGGAGGTTCAAGAGAGATGGCATAGTGGGAGCTTAGAAACATGAGTTTGAAGATAGGGATAGGAAAGGAGGATGCTGTATCATGATTGGGGTGTAAAAATGTAGGGACATGTGAGTAAGAGGAGCAGCAGCAGGAGCAAATGGCTTATAGGTATATACCACAGTGTGGACAGAGAGCAAAGTAGTTAGCAAGCTAGGGCTACTCACAGGTGCAGCAGGTAGGAAGGCAAAATTAAATGATCATAGGCGAAGAGTGAAAGAGGCAAGTCAGTGGCATGTCATTGTCCTTTACAGTTCTGACATTTCTTTGGATGCCCCTAGGGAGTTTAGATACAATGTTGCACGCTTTTGTCACCTGATCACCTAGGACCATATGAATAATAAGGAACAGATGAGCATAATTGTGATTGAACCAACCTGAATCTAATAGGGTAAACACAACACACTCTCCCAGATCCCATTAGCCCATGGATAGTGTATGGAGAAGTAGAAAAGTACTGAGGGAGGTTAGAGAGATAATTCCCATTGCCTTTTGAGTGCCGTTGTTGCTCATTTTCACATGCTGAGGGAGAAAAAAATTGATTGCTCTAACCGTGGGTTAAGGATGAAGAAGAGAGGGACAGTCATAATATGAATACAGATTATTTAACCATCTCTGTGATTTCTGTGCCATCTGTGACAGCTGTCTGAGGAAAGTAATATCAGTATAGTGTAAGGTTGTAGCTCTGCTGTACAATATCTGAATATGTTACATCTATATAACCAGAGTGATACATGTGCTGAAAGTAAGCACTGATTGTACCATTACTGGGATTTCAGTACAGATTTTATTAGGCTTAATCTTGCAATAGCCATGTGACAATTTGGATAGCTTTGCTGTTTATAACATTAGTGAAGAATCCTCAGATGTTGTCCCTTCTTCCCTAGGTGCAAGCCCTTCCCATGAGGCCAGGGAGGTGAGGTTTCTACCCAATAGTCCCACTGGGGATGGTACTCAGCAGGGGGATCACATGTGGAGGGATCCCTCCTATGGGACTTTGGACGACTCTTCTGGGAGAATGCAGTATATCCAAAATACATCCCATCCTCCCTCATCCTCATTCCTTGGGCACAGTACATTAATCCCACAAACTGCCATGTGCATGAGTAGAGTACATAGTCCAACACTGAACCACAGAACCAATGAGAAGAGGGAGAGTCAAGTATTACAGCAAAGATCATAGTCTATATGGACATTGAGCAAGTATAAAAACTGAGGTGGGACTCCTGCGAGAGTCAAGCCCTCCCTGGAGGAACCACAATTGCCAGCATGGCCCAGGAAAGTGGAAAAGGAAAGCCATTTCAGAGGAGACACACCACCCTGTGCGCCTGGAAAGGGAAGCTCCTGGTGTTCCTGAGAACCGGGAAGCACTGGAAGGAAGACCCACACTACCCAAAGTAGAATTATCACTGCATAGCCGCCACAGACCACAGAAGGACCACGAGGGTCAGGGAAGCCCACAGCTGACTGCAGGCATCAAAGAAGACCCAGAACAATAACAGACCACGAGAAAGTTACACAGGTTGCTGGGAAGGTTCTGGGGCCCAATGAAGGTGGTGGAATGCCCAGATGGGAGAGAAAAAAGCAAAGAATGTAGTGTGTGGGAACCAGACAGAGGGAAAGGAACTCTGTCACAGTTCTTTGCTGCATGATTATACTTGGCAGGAGAGTGAGCCACTTATATCAGAAGAACCAACCATGACATGCAATTCTGGGACATGCACCGATAAGAGAAAGTATTTAAGAGTTTGTGGAGTAATCTTAAGGGGTTTGGGACCCTGAGAGAGACAATACAAATCTTTTTTTGCACACTACTTTGAGGGTCTGGTCCAAGCAGAAGAAAAACTGTACCTGGCAAGATAGTGAACCATGTATAGGGGAAGCCCGGATGAGGGAAAGAGGCTTCTCCAAGGTGCATTTTCCACGTGGCAGTACCTGGCAGGGGATTACACCAGGTCTGCTCAACACCAGTCTGTGGATCGGGCATGAAACCCAAAGAGAGCCTGAGAAAGACCAAGGGAAGGAGGCATTCCCCATGGTGTTGATGAAGTTTGTGAAAGATGCCAAGAGAAGGGTATCATTCTCTTGGCATTGTGAAAAGCCTGACAGAGGCCAAGGGAAGGGAGCCATACCCCCTGCTGTTGATGAACATTGTGAAAGAAGCCAAGAGAAGGGAATCATTCCCTTGGCACTGTGAAGAGCCTGAGAAAGGCAAGGGGAAAGAAGTCATCTCCCAAGTATTGATGAACATTGTGAATGAAGCCATGAAAAGGGAGTCATTTTCTTGGCATTGAACATTGTATGAGAAGCCAAGGGAAGGGAGTAAATTCTTTGGTATTTTGAGAAGCCCAATAAAGACTAGGGGAAGGGAGTCATTCCCCCTTGCATTGTGAATTTCTAGATAAAGTCTATTTGAAGGAAGTAGTTCATCCTGGCGCTGTGAAAGGTATTGAGAAACCTGAGGAAGGTTAGTTAGTGAGGGAGCCATCCTCCCTAACACTGTGAAGATACAAGACTTTGTTTTTCCATGTGCATTGGTGGAGTGCCAAGGCAAGAAAGCTTTTGAGACTTTTGGTTTTGATCTTTTTGAAGAACTTTTCCTTTTTGTCATCACACAAAAGTGAACTTTGGTTTATTATGCCGGAGAAGGGAGCCATTCGTTTGGACCAAGAAGATCACCACTTTGCTTAGTTTTGATTTAAAATGTAATCAAAGGAAACAGGTTTTGACACACAACGGTGGACTACTTGTTTTTACAGACATCCCGACAAGAGGCCTTAGTATTTAGTTGAGGCAGGGAAACCCTTCTTAGTAAAAGGGTCAAGTTGTGTGTTCTCTTTTATTTTACATAATAAAATTCTATAGCCAAAAATATGTGCCCTGTGTGTCAGTCTCCTACTTCCACATCCTTACATCTTGTATTGAAGATATGTGTAACTGTGTGATAACTCCGCTGTCTGAGATTTGTGTCTGCATGATTTCTTTAACTCAAAGGATATTCATGCTGTCTGATGTCTTAGGTTTTATGATATGTGACCTGAGGAATTTCAATAGTGTTTATGGCTGAACATTGTGCATAGTGAACCTCTATTGTCTGCTCATGTCGGATGTCATTGATAGAAGAAAGACTAAACTCACTGTTATGAGTTTTATGTTAATGCTTCTGTGACAGGGGACTGAGTGAAGCCTAATAAAGAAAGTAACCATACATGTTCATAGTGTGAATGACATGTCAGGGAGAAACTGAAGAGGAAAGAGCAAAGCGAAGGAGGCTCAAACAGAGCATGTTATGCAGTCGGGAAGGGCAGGGAATAAGAGACTGGGTGAAATATAATATTTGTCCATGCTGCAAGAATGCCACAGAAACACCATAAGGGATATGCAGAACAAACACAATGGTGAGAATAAGAGACACTTTGACCTGGGACTTAACTGGGTTAAAGTAATCTGAAAAGCTCTATTCTTTAAAAATAAAAATAGAAAAAAAAAGCACTTAAGGTTCATCGGAAAAGAAGGTGTCAGAAACAGTGATGCTAGAAATGTACTTATGACACCATGATTAAATAAGGATATTTCAAATTGCAGACCATCTATAAGGAAATGGCCAAAATGGACAAGATTATCCACTTTATTAACAGGATTGATTCCACAGAAGCTCCATGTAATGAGTATTAGACCATTTTGGGCAAACGCATATCTAAACATGGCATATTAGGCTAAATTGGATGGCACAATAGGCCTTTTTGGATATGAAACAAGTTACACTGAACCTACTAACACACCACAATGCATATGACAACAAATGCTATGTGATTATGAGACTAACTTGTAAAATAATGGCTGCTTAAATATAAAATTGCAAACTAAGAAGATAAGTGACTGTCTTTTAATGATACATGTGAGAACCGCTTACAGGGGGGGATCTAGCTCTTATCATATCTTATCATATCTGAAAATACATTGATTAAAAAATGACAAATAAATGACCACCAATGGACCTAGAGAGGCACATGTGACAATTCAAAGGTAGACAAGAGTAACCCCCAGTGTCGTATTTAAGCTTTCTGTTGACCTAGGCCCCTACAACTTTACTCTACCTCTTTTCCAGACTGTGCATCTTCATCATCATGCAGTTCAAAAAGGACATCCTGGTCTCCAACCCAGTCCACTCTATCGCTGATACTTACACCAGCACTTCCCCTGGACAGACCTTTATTGACATCCTCTTTTTCTTTCCCTCTCCAGACCTATGGACCACTATAGGGTCTCTGTTATCTCCCCTTTTTCCTCCTCTATTTAATGGTGGCACTCAGTGAGAGGTCCTCGTGCCCCCCTTGCACTCCTCCAAGAACATCATTAATGTCTATCTGAAAAGCACTGTCTTGGTCCAGGCCGCTCAGTCCAATCTCCTCCTTTTCGATAGGTGATTCATGTGTCTTATCAAGTTCCTTCCTTCTCCTGCTACACCAACCTACACCTCAATGGTTCCTCCACCATATCCCTCTTCTGCCACCTCGCTTGCACCCTCCTCATCTTCTCTGGCCAATATGCCACTGTCTTCCTACGCCACCTCTCTGGCACCCTCTCCATCCTCTCTGTCTACTGTGTCATCTCCTTCTTTGACCTCTACCCACTCTCGGGTCTCTTTTTCTCTGCCACAGACTGTATCTCTTGCCTGTACCCCTCCACAGAAGTTGTTCAAATGTGGCAATATACTCCATGTTGCTTTTGTCAACCCCCACTTCACTGTAAAGCACTCCTCCAATATCTGCCGATTGAAAAACTTGATCTGGATGTCCTCAGTCTCACCAAGACATGGATCACAGCCAACTCTGTCCCGAGTTTTGACATTCTCCTCCCTAATGGTTACAAAATCCTCCCTGAACCCAGAACTCACTGCCCAGGAAGTGGAGAAGCTCTGATTTTCCTGGAGTGGATCCCTGTTTTGGTCATTCCTAAACAAGCCAACTCTTCCTTAGAATGCCTGGTATGCAGGCTCTCTATCTAGCCTGGCCTCTCTCTTACTACGGCCACCATTTACAGGCCACTGCACCAAGTAGCCCTCTTCCTATTGAGTGGGTGGACCTCTCCTCCTCTCCCCTTGCCTCTTCGTCTCAACCTCTCCTCCTTGGAGAACTCAGCATCCATCTGGATGCTTCTGTTCCCTGCTCTGGGCTATTTCGCAATCTCTGTGACTCTCTTGCTCTTTCTATTCTACCCTCTAGCCTGACAAACTCCACCAGGCACATCCTGAAAGTACTAATCTCTTCTGACATCCCCCTCTCAAACCTTCTCACCACTCTTCTCTCTTGGATTGACCACTTTCTACTCTCTTCCCACCTGATGCTCTCTGTCCCCCAGGTAAAGCTGACCCCATCACTGCCACCCACATCACAGCCATCTGTCTCATTAAGCATGTGTCAGTGGAGGCTTTCACCACTACTTTCCCACCTCCTCCTACGCCTGCGGCTAACTCACACTCTGACACAGCCCTCTCTGACCTGCATATCTATATCACTAACACTCTTGATGTCCTTGCCTCTGTCATGAGGATCCATTTGAAGCCCACCTCCAAATGCAATGCTTGGTATGACTCCAACCTTGCCACCCTTAAACACAAGTGCAAGGTGGCCGAGAGGAAGTGGAGGGTATCCGGTGCATCTTCTGACTAACTGGCCTGTCACTGCCTCCAAAAGCAATACAGACTATTTGTCCTGTCCAAGAAGAGAGCCTACAACCAAGGATGCATCTATGCAGCCTCTAAAAACATGGCCAAACTCTTCAAAATCTGCAAGAAGCTGGTCTATCCTGCTGCAGTTTCCTCCTCTCGTGTTCCCTCCCAGGCCCTCTGCAAGGCACTGGGTGCTCACTTCACAATTGAAACTCTGGACATCCTGTCCTCCCTGTGCTCTTCCTCTCCCTGTACCTCTCACGGCCCCTCCCTGGCTGCCTCTCCCTCTTCTCTTCCATTCTCCTCTTTCCCTGTGTTCACTCCTGACGATGTTTCTAGACAAGTCCGATTTATGAAAGTATCATCCAAGCAGGTGCTCCCGTTCCTCTCTAGAACCATCCATGACCACATTGACACCCTCTCTCCAGCCTTGGCCGATTTCTGCAAAACTTTTTTGCCACTGGAATTTTCCCCTCCCCCTAAAGCACTCCCTTGTGCACCTCCTCCTGAAGAAGCCTTCTGCCAATCCTTCCTCTGCGGCAAACTACTACCCAATCTCTATCATTCCTTTCCTTGGCAAACTCCTGGAAGAGCTGGCCATCTCCCAGATTACTCTCCATACCGAATCTGTTGGTTGTCTCCATGACCATCAGTCTGGATTTAGAGCAGCCAAAAGCGTGGAATCTGCTCCGGTGAACACCTGTGAAGACCTGGTCCCAAATGTTGACTCTAGCCTTCCTTCGGTCCTTATCCTCCTTGCTCTTTCCTCTGCTTTCAACAAGGTCAACCACACCATCCTGATCAATCGTCTCTTGAACCTGGGAATCATGGATCAGGCCCTAGCCTGGTTGACCTTCCTCTCCGATCAACCCTCCCAGATCCAACTGTGGTCCTTTGTCTCCACCACCACTGTCTCCAGTTGCAATGTTCTCCAGGGCTCTAACTTCTCACCGTGGCTCTTCAACCTTTACCTGGCACCTCTGGCCCATCTCATCTCTACCTTCTCTCCTAACATTTGGTGTTATGCAGATGATACTCTGCTCTCCTTCAGGCTCCCCTCTGCCTCCTCTCCTCTCTCACTCTTTGCAACAGCTTCTTTCTTCTGCTTGCCTCTACGCTTCACCCTCTGCAACTAATCCAGTGGGTGACTCTGTGACTTGTCATTTGCCTCAAGCCCAGGGATTGTATTTCTCCAGCCCTGAAATGTCTCCACTGGCTACCAGTGGCTGCATGGAGCAAGTTCAAGATCCTCTGTATTGTCTAGAATGCTTTCTGGGGCCAGGGTCCGTACCACATCCAACTCTCCCTTCCTAAGCACTTCCATTTCTAAAGCCCTCTGCTCATCCACCTCCAACTCCAGGGAGAGAGTGGGGGTTAGATCTCTCTCCTAAGCTAGTGCCTCCCTCTTGAAAATCCTCTGTGCCTCCCTCAAACCTGAGCAGAGTCACCTCAGGTTCTGGAAGCAACTCAAGACCTTCCCTTTTGCTTCTGCTTTCTCTCTTTCTCTCCCCTGCTAATGTTCCTGTCTGCCACACTACTGATTTCCCTCTGAAACTCATGCGGACTAGACTCCTTCATGACCAATAGACCCATGCACTGCCTCTGGGCCTACTGCACAATAGGGACTGGATCTGCAACACTACTGTCCCCGGCTTCTTTGCTTTTACTTAGAACTGGGCACCCCAGTGGGACTTACTTAAGCTTTACTTTGCACTCTTCCTAACCCTCCCCCTGGCACTTCTCATCTCTCTTGCTCTTGTACTTGCGCAATCTGAATGACACCAGGTAAGATTGCGTGTAACCCTTTGTCTTCCCCTTCCTTGTCTTGTCGCACCTAGAAACACGTGTGTACAAGTGTGTTATAAATTACCTATCATATCATATCGTTTCCAATTTTGTCCGTTGGCCGGACTCTGCCCCATGGCAAAACCTACCCTGCTTCACCAACATCTTGCTCCAGTGTGGAACAGTAACAGTTTACAGATGTTTTAAAGGCCGATGGGATTAAATTATTATTGCTTCCACTCTATTAATTAAAGTGTGTTATCTTCTAAGGCACCCCAGTGGCACTTACTTTAGCTTTGCTTTACAATCTTCCTTACCCTCCCCCTGGCACTTCTCATTTCTCTTCCTCTTGCACGATCTGAATGACACAAGGTAAGATCACTTGTTATCCTTTGTCTTCCCCTTCCTTGTCTTGTCGCACCTAGAAACACTTTTGTACAGGCGCGTTATAAGATAGCTATCATATCATATCCAATTTTGTCCGTTGATCAGACTCTGCCCCCCATGGCAAAACCTGCCCTACTTCACCAACATCTTGCCCCAGTGTGGCACCATAACAATTTACAGATGTTTTAAAGGCTGATGGGATTAAATCATTATTGCTTCCACTCTATTAATTAAAGTGTTTTATCTTGTAAGGCATGTTATGAGAGTGCTTTCTGATCTTGGCTGCCCAATATTTGGAGTAGTTAGGTAACACAATCATAATTCAGGGGAAGTGATCCAAACAAAAGTTGTCTGCCAAATGGACTCAAGTGAGGGAGGTTTGGAATGAGGAATTTCGGTTTCAGTGCTAATATCTGGGTTCTCGTGAGTTATCTGCTGTAACATCATCAACATGTTGCAGGCAACATAACTCAATATTTGCAATATGTGTTCTTGTCAAACGTTTACATATGAAATATATGCAGGTGTTACAGGCGCATCTTAAACAGATCTTGATGAAAAAGGAATACATCTCCTAATGGGTCTGATGTGATGTCATAGCTCTTGTGTTATCAGGGATCATAACATCTATAAGGCAAGTTACTACCTTTTGCAACCCATGTACCTACAATCCATTGGGCGGGACCACCATTAAAAGATGTAATATGTAATTTCACAATTTAAATTTTAAAAAAAACTCATTATTATTATGGTTGAGTATAGGATAAGGGTGACCTTGGACCTTCATGAGTGGCAAGCAACAACATTCCTTGTAGGAGTGCAGTACAGGCAGCTTGAATAAAAAATAAAGTGCATTATTGTTGTTTGTGTTATCGTCCAATATACCAAACACCCCAGGAGTGAAAATGAGTAATGAGGCTATCTTTTCAGCACTACATTACCTTTGTGGGTGTGGTCTAGGCTATGGGGCTTGTCAGCTTGAATTTGTGGTCATTTACATTTGTCGTTAAAAACATAACATTGGATAGACTGTGCAATACATAGGAACATATTAAGACTTGAGGGTTACAAAAATAGATGTCCTTTGATGTACCATGAATTCATAACCCTTACTAATTCATGTAAAGAATACTGTTGTTTTGCATTGTGTGGCTTACTTTGGATCATTTCTACTGTCAGTACTGAGCATGCAGATGTAGGTCATCAAAACCCCGCAGGGCTGCCATGTGCCTGCTTAGCACAGGGCCATCTGTAAAGATGACTGAACGGATGTCTTGACAGGACACGTCAGACCGTTCTTCTTTACCTCTGTGAAACACTGTGTTCACCTTTGGCACCCTGTGTTTTCTTTTCTGCCTCACCATTCTTTCATTTTGTGGAACATTTCACATGCTTCTTTATGCAACTGGCCTTTACATTTTTTCTTTGCTATTTTAACTTTGTACTACTATCTTTCATGCTTGCTTCTTTCTGGATGCCACTGACCTCTACAACGTGGGTCATGGGAGGGAAAGAAGTGTGTGCTTTTGAACATCATCGTTTTGCCCACCTGTGGAGACTCTGTGCTTGACCTAAGCATGAGTGTAATATTGAAAGATGATGTATCATTTCCGACCTAATTTTTTCTAGAGGGACAAATATCATTTTTTCTTTGGTTTAAAAAATGCAAGTGACGTGTAATTGAACATGAACGTGATTGATTAACCCTGTGTATGTTTGTGTATGAACGAACTCCAGTGATGTGATCTTGGGGACTCACACCAATACACCCAGTGAGGTTCAGGATGCTTTGCTGATGAAGGAGCATTTTGGGACCATATGAACGTCCACAGAGCTATATATCTGTCATATATGTTTGTGAGAGTTGTTTAACGGAATCACGAAATACCTTATGCACACTGGGTTTGGTACATATTTCCTTTTTCTTCCACAGAAAAGTCACCCTAACAATAAAGCTTTTTGAAATATCAAGCATATATACTTGTCGGAATAACAAAACCCCAGGCTGTCAGAGTGCATTACTGATGATAAGCTAATTTGCGATGCCTTCCGTGTTCTTGGTCCCCAAAAGGACATACGTCTTGCATGCTGAGAAAGGACAGGTACTCATCAGACAGTCTCAGAGAATCAAAATTAAGTTTCATTTAAAGCAAATGACATAATACATTGTAAATTAACAGCTATACAAATTCTGCGACAGTGGCAATATGTCATCCTAGTTGGCCTTGTTGTACATGTGACATTGATTTCCATAAACTAATTAAAAATGTGATACAGTCTTGTACATGCTTGATTTCTTGGCTAGACATATATCAAACTTATATTTATAAGAATAAAGACATTGGGCCTCAGTCCTTCAGTAACCATGCTGGTAAATGAGATTCCCCATTCCCATTTGAGTCCCAAAGGACTCAATGAGAATGGGGAGCACAGAAGCATTGGCACCATTAATAACGGTGCCGGTGCTTCCATGAAACTCTGCGGGTGGGTGACGTTCCATATGCCAGATCTGACTAGAGAAAAAAAGGAGGAAACAGGAAGCAAAAATGAATTAAAATGAATTACTTACAAATGTCAAAATGTTTATGAGCCTAAACCTAAATGGTAAGAACACTTACTGTCATAAATGTCATTTTGACCAAATCCATTCTCAAGATTATCTTTTTGCACCTTGCAAGAGTTGAGATACTCAGAATCAACCTAATCCTCTTTTTTTCCATTGTATAAAAACTATGTGACCCTATTTCCTTTCCCTCCATTATAGGATTGGCATTTTCTACTCTCTGCGTGCTGAATGTATCCACACTAGCCACAGACAATGGGCCTCATTCCGACTTTGGAGGTAACCACGCCGCTATTTGCGGCATGGCTGCCTCCAAAATCGTTCCGACTCCGCCCTGGTGAATGGAGTAATTACCGGTCCATTCCAAGGTTGGAGGGACCGGTAATTCCCCATTCACTAGGGCCCTTCCCCATTCCCATTTGAGCTCCCATAGGGCCCTAATGGGATTGGGGAATGCGCTAATAATGGTACCATAAATTACGGTACCGTTATTAACACTAAAGTGCCTTTGCAGGTCCCATCCTTAACACCTGCTAAAAGCAGGTGTTAAGGAAGGACCCTCAAAGGGAACTCGTAGTAGGGTGGTAAGGGTTTAACGGCACTGTATTGTTACCGGTGACCGTTAACCCTTACCACCCTACTCGGAATGAGGCCCAATGGGTAGTTGAAACCGGTGCTTTTTTACAGAAAATGGGCAAACTCATTCATTATGCAAAGGGGCAAAATCTCAATCTCTTTGGTTACTGCAAGTTTGCATGGAGAAATTAAATGAGTCTTCAAAACAATATCTATGGTTTCCACCTGAGTGTCCTCTGTCAGACGGCAAGTAGTGTACAACGTGTTCTGCTTTGTCTGCTGTCCACTGTTGCTGGTATCTGCTTCCAACTCTCTCTATGGATGTGCCAGAATGTCCACAAGGCCAACAGTCTCTAACATAGTCCATAAAGGGTTGGAGGCTCCATGGGCTGGTGTCTAGTCTCTCCTATAGCCAACTAGCCGAATATCACTGTCCTGCTTGTCACCTCAATATAGACTTGTTCCTGCAAGACCAGCTCCCGCCGTCTTGTCAGGGGTGTTGCTAGGTCTGGAAAAGATCTGCAGCTTGCTAATGTCGGGACTGTTGTGCCTCAGGGCTAGCTAGCCATTTTGGCTGAGGTTCTATCCGGGACTACAACCAAAAGACTGTGGCCTATAGCCCCTCAGCTTCAACCTAGCAACGCCTCTTCTTGACTTTATCCTCATTCCAAACTACCCATAGGTTTCTTATGGAATCAGCTATTCCCCATATAACTGGCTCTGGAACAATGAGTTTCCTTTTCTCAAATAAGAAGTCAACTGGAATGTCCTCCACTCAACAAAAGAAACATAGCATCTTATAAACCACTGAGAGGTACAGATAGATGCTGTGGGGTACTAGCATAAGGGGTGCTGGTCAAGCACCAAGAGGATCGCATTAAGTCACAGAAGACTGCCATGCTGTGGGAAGTCAAATGAAACACTGTGAGGGAGAAACACCCAACATACGGCTGAAATACTGAGCCACATGCTCTGAGGAGGAAGCATCTGATAGCTGAAGGGAAACCAAGCAAACATCCGGAAAAGCCCAAGCATCTGACACATCACTGGGAATCCGTAACTACATGAGAAACAGCGGGGCACATGCATCTAATACACCAGCAGAAAGCAGGAAACGGTGCACAAGGTGGTCTAAGCAGCTGCAGAAATGTTGAGACACAGAATGCTTTCTGGGAATTGGACAAACCATCACAAAGCATGATTCGAAGGAAACAAAAATGATAAAGACATTGGTGAAAATAAGTCAATTCAGCATGTTGAAAATTCCAGTGGATTTCCACAAGTGCTATGTGAATTAATAAAATAAGAAAATGCTACATTCTGGGAAACCGGGGTAGAAAGCTCAATCCATTCTGAAAAAGTGAAAGACATTGACTACAAAAAGTCAACACCAACACCAAGGAATTTGAAGAATCAAGGTATTCTGTAACTAGGAGAGTCATACACATACACCATTAAGGACTCATAACATCCCGGTGCCTATTGAAAACACATATTTGCAAATGTAAATTGTTTTACTTAATCCCTCATTTGTTCATCTGGGGCAATCTGAGGGCTAGACCTGCATCTAAGACCCGTGATTGCAAGATCAGTAAGACCCGAGTGATGCCTGTGCTGCACATGCCAGATTCTCACAAGAATGCTGCAGACACAAAGAGCCAAACAAATATGCTTTTTGGTTTTCTTTTTACTTGCAACACTTTAGGAAATGTGCAGGCCTTTCAGAAAAGATATGCACCAACGCAAATTATGTGTTGGCTGGATCCATGCTCGCGTAACATGAATATATGATATGCTTCCAACACCCACATGACATGATGATAGGCCCGTCATGTTTAAATACACAGCAAACAATGTATATCCTTGTTTGAGGCCTAGCAAGGCAAGAACAACAGTCCTGTTTCAGTATGCTACTATTTAAGAGAAACTAATAGGACCTGATTCATGGTATATTTTGCACGGTGCCAACAAACACCCTGATTCATGGAAATCACTTTGCACTGCAAAAACACACTTTGCACTGTTCCATGAATCAGGGTGGAGTAGTGCAAAGTGTCTTTTTGGCAGTGCAAAGTCACTTTGCACCAGTGAAAAGTACTTTGCACCGTGCAAGAAAATCCATGAATCAGGCCCACTGAGTCTGGAACGACCCGGTCGTACTTTGCACTTCCCTTAATGCCTGTTCAAAGCAAGTGCATATGGTCGTTTTAATTTTCACTTTAACATTTTCAGAAATGTTCAGAAATTATTTCAGCAAAGGTAGAATGAAAATACATTTGAACATGCACATCTTTTATGCGCACATTCAAATGTTCATTGTGAATTGGGAACATGCTTTTGGCTCAAGTGATGAGATATGCTAGAATCTGAACCCTTGCACCAAAAGGTATTTACACTCTTTTGCCTCTGCTTGATGTGTACTATAAGGGCATGTTATAATTGAAGTGAACTGTCCTAATATGATGCAGCTGTAAAGCGAAGGAGATCTTGGTGGTTTAAAATGATGTTATACTCAATGTCCCCAGAAAGTTTTATTTTCAGCAGCGAGGAACAAAAGCAGGGGCTGAGGACATTCCACTTTGTTCTTGGTCACATGATGTATGTGAAATACTACTGAATCTCCCAAATTCTGGTGGAAATCTTAAAAAAACACACATGCTCAACAAACATGCAACAAAAATGCACACTATTCTCACAAGCATGCATTTCATAGATGTGCTACCACATACAAGATGGCATTAAATACAGTCAATGGTGTCAGCAACAGTCCTTATCAGTATGCTGTCGACTGGCGTGCTCTAGGTAAAGTCTGTCCCTCCCAGAAGCCACTCTGACTAAAGTGAATGGACACACCCAGGCAGTGTTACCTCCAGCATATAAGGATTCTGGATTAAAAATCAGGCTTGTTGTAAAAACCTCTGGAAAGGATCACTGGGCTCAGAAGGATGTGAACAGCGAGTCCCAATCAGCAGGACCCCAACAGGCGAAGGCAAACAACCAGGGCCCAAGGAGATTCCATAAGGAACAACACTGGAGGTTGAGCAGTAGTAAGGAAGTCAAGAGCATTGAGAAATTGGGGTGGGGGATGCTGGAAGGAAGGAGGCGAGTCCAGAACTCAGGGTCAACGGGATACAGTGTGCGTGTGGAAGCAGAGCGTTAGAACGCTATGAAGTGTAGCCAAAGCAGCCCTAAGTTCAGTGCCGAACCTAGGCGTGCATGCCTATGATGGGGGACGATAGGGGGTGTGTCCACCATCTTGAAATGGGCCGCTGACAGAGCATGCAGTCTGCCATATTGGAATGGGCTGACATTCTCCAACAGGATCCAACACAGAGACCCGTTCCTGTAAAATGGGCAGAAAGTATGCAAAGCATGCAAAGTAATTAAATTAGCATGCAAGAAGGGAGTTGCTACCAGAGATGTTAAAAAATGCTCCAAAAATGTATTTTCATAAAAGTAGCACAAGATTTGCTCAAAAAGTACCCTTCAACATTAGCTCCTATCACAGATCAGAACAGGTGGCCCCAAAAACAAGTGCAAGTGATTTTCTCACCCTAACAAGTGACACCATCCACTCCAATAACAGCATACCAAAAGCACTTCGAGGCAACAAAATGGTATTCACTGGGTATCCTGCTGCTGTGTGGTCCAATGTTGAGGACAATGAGAAGGCCACAGCTATATAGGAGGGGATACCATATTCCAACGGGCAGACTAATAGCCACCCAAAGCTAGCATAATACTGGAGATGCTAATAGTGTGTACTGGGGGGGGGGCTAAACCCACCAACATGCTGTATCACCAGGAATAAAGCTACTTACAATATTCACAATAAAGAGCTGTACTCCAAGACCTCAATGCGATCATTTCATCTGTGAGGCAGCACAAATGCATGCCCGCAGGTGCACAAGATCAGAAATTCGGAGGGAATTCTATAGCATTGCAGAGTTCAAAGGAAAGTGTTGTGCCATTGAGTACGCCGATTTGGCTATCAAACCTCTAGCAACAACCAAACATATGCAGAAGGAGACAATAGCATTCTGAGGATGTCTAGATGGTGTGCTACAATGGCAACATCATCCTGAATGTCAATGCAACTATCCAGGCTCAACACACGAATGCTTCATATATGGGCACTCTGAAATAGCTCATCAATTTGAATCATTTCCCTATGTGGGAGACAGTGTTGCTCTTGGTACACAAGTCCGTTAATTCCTCCATATGGAGGGCAGCGAACAACATCACACGATATCTCTCTCATCCGCTGGTGACAGTGGGCATCCCCTAAGGTTCACCTCATCACTCTTTAAGGAATGTAGTGTCCATAGGCCAGCAGAGGTCCAATGCAGCTCCCATCTGCACATGAAAGCCTCTAGAGCAAACATTAGGCATACTCTGTTCACTCTCCAGGTGCCCAGCTTGCATGATTAGAGCATGCTCAGGATAATGGCCAGTGACTGAAAATGACAAGCTACTGTCCTACAGGGCAGTGCCTCTCATGTCTGATGTCCAGAACAATTATAAGCACTCCCAAGTGCCAGGACAACTGAACATAGGGATGCCTGGAGCATGTGAGACCATTGGGTACAGTAACTTTCCCTGTCCTGCACGCAAGCTTGCCCATGACTCATCATCGTCAAATGTTGTACTTGCCCTCATATTTCCTGTTACATTGTCAGGACTTAACTCCAAACATGAACGCACATTTTCCAAAGAAAACATATAGATCCTCAAAGTGATACGTAGAAAGTGCAAAAGTAAATGCATAACATCACTGCATAGACTAAATAACATTAAACATGCACTGTGCATGGTGCTTGCTGCATTACACCTTGCAGCCTATTGTGTGGCTGGGCAGAATTTGTATGCGGAGCTGTGTGGCTATGGCTGCAGGATGTGTTTCCAAGGATGACAAACTGGATGATGGTCTGCTGGGTCACTGTGACACGTTTGCTGACGACCCCCCCCCTCCACCCCCACCCTCCGCCGCAACCCCCACACACCCCCAGGTCAGTAAACTCTTACATAAACGATTTGATGATAAGATGTTATTCTTTGTCTTAGGTTCCGCGGTGCAGACCAAAAGAGGGCTATATGTGCCATACTGAGGTGTTTAACATTGTATTATATTTTACCGGCAGTCAATGTAGTTTTCTAAGGACTGGAGTAATATGAGCATCTCTGTAGTGTTAGATACTATATGAGTGACCACGTTTTGCAAAACATGCAGTCGCTGTATGTTGTGCTCAGGTGCCCTAGAGTGCAGAGCATTGCAGCAATCCCCAACAAACGATATCAAATTCATTGCGAGCACAATGTCCATCAGACAGGAGAGATCTGAAGAACACGAGGTAGTAGTTGGTGGAACTGAGTGTTTGATTGCTCTGAAGATCATAGACAAAACCAAATCGAACATAACTCCTACATTGTCTACTTTCATTAGAATTTTAATCATTTTTCTAGATAGTTTAATGTCAGCATATATACTTTAGACATGTGTAGTTGACAAGAAGTTGTTACTAAAAAGATTTAAATAACACATTTTATTTAGACTAAGCCAATTATCAGCCCTCCATTTTCAACCTGGTCAAAAAAGATGTTGTATCCAGGAGATATACGTTTGGTGATTCCCTTTCAATAATACAATGTCATTAATAGGTCATGAAAAGATATTAAATGCACGATTGGAGACATATATGAACACTGGGGAATGCTGACATATATGTGTGTCACTCCTGAAACAAGGTAATTCATTTTAACTCTGAACATTCTTTTATCAAGAATTGGAAAAATACAGTTGGTTGCTGTTTTACGTGCTGTGATGCAATGGATAATGGTTGTGTTTATTAAAGGCAGCTGACAGGTCAAGCAGTCCTGTATTTACAGCCCGTTTTCCACAATGTAAAGGAAATAGTCCTTCATGACCATCTGTGCTGTCAAAAGCAGGATTGGTGATCAACTTGAAAATTATTTGGTATTGAGGGGTGTTTTTGTTGTTGTTGAAGAAGTGGTGCAACCAGTGCTTGTCTTTAGACATTTGTGTCTGAAAATTCTTTAAATGAGGCATGATTCTCTAAGACAGTTAGAGGGTATGAGGTATGTAATAACGTCTTTGATTTTTTACAGAAATGTGTAATTTCTATATTAACTGTAGTTTGAAGGGAAGGAGTGAGATACGTGTGAGGAATTGCCATCTGGCATGGGTTAAAGCCCTGGCATTTTTGATTTGTAATAGTACATAAAATGATGCGGGTGATTCCTTCCCCAGAGCAATAATCTGCTAACCAGATCCCCTTTGTCGCAACTCCATCCCAAAAGCACAGTGCACTTTTGCCTTGCTGCAGCAGCAGCCTGATCCACCGCCCCTGCTATGCTTCTTTTGCACAGTAGGTTCAAAGGTCACAAGATGCCACCATTTGACTGCTACAGTGGCAGGGTAATCTCTAAGAATAAGCTATGCCGGATTTTCAGCATAGTACCTATGATCATTGCCTCCACATCCCAATTGATATTGCACATATGTCAGCTCCTGTAAGTGAACTCTGCTGTGGAATGGTCAGGTGGGCTGATACTGCCACCTGACACAACAGAAACCCAGGGTACCCAGCCCATCTTTGTTTCTCATTGTTAGGGCTGGTAACATACAAGAGAGCCACACAATAAGCCACTGTCCTAGGAACAGGAGCACACCCCTTCAGGAGGAAAGGCCTCACACCAGGTTCTGCATAACCAAAGGTATTTGCTGTTAGTAGGAGGGAAGCGGTCAGATTTGGATAGGCATGATTGCTCTGGACAATAGAAGAAGCCTTTAACCATCTTGTTTCACTCTGTCTCTCTTTGCCTTTGCTGTCACCTCCACTTCCTTTTGAGCAAAACACTTTGGTTGCAAACTCAACAGGGCAAATTCCACTCCAGGCAGGAGCAAGGATTGGTTCCCTAAAGCAGACTAGCTTTAGACCAATCACCTGAGTACTTGTGTCCTTAAAAGAAGGAGTTTCACACCCTTTCAGCAGAATTCCATCAGTTCCACTATGATCCTTTAAGACCGAAGAGATGTTCTGAACATTGTCACTTGGACTTCCTTTGAGACATTTGCACAGTCCAAAGTACCCAGCCAGAGGTGAAGAAGGACCCGTCCAAGACAGAAGAAAGCTTTGTCCCCCAACCACTCCCAGGGAACATTGAAAGTGACTAATGCTGTGGACCAGGACCAGACATCTGCAACAGATCCTCTGTGCCAGAAGAGCAGACCCTGAACTGTAAAGTACAACTTTCTCAAAAGAAGACCAGTGAGTTCTTCTCGGGTGTAGTTCCAGAGTAAATCTGAAGAAGCGGTTGGAGATTCCTTACTTTAAAAACAAAAGTCTACAGTTGATTGGACTAAATCAAGCCTGCCTTAGTGGCCCAATCCCTGCTCTTGAACGGAGTGGATTTACCGTTCTGATGTCAGACCCAATATGCCTTGCTCCAGATGAAGTGAAGGGGGCAGAGAGACAGAGAGAACAAAATGGTGGCAGTTTCCTTCACTTGACCAGAGCACTCCTGCCTTTGCTAATCACGGCCCTTCCCTTCTCACTAAAAAACAAAGACCTTTAGAGAAGAAGCACCTCGTTTGAGGGTACTCCTTTTGAATGTGTCGGCTCTTTTGATGCCCGGGCCCAGGACAACTACCTGCTGTGCAGCTGACTGTGGTGAATGGTGTTACCTGCCATCACAAAGAGATCAAAGAAGAGGCCTGATCCAACAAGTTCCTGTCCACCCGTCTGAAAAGAATACACATCATTTTCCACCGCAGAGCTGAAACACAGGATCTGACACATGTGAGAAATCAATTGCATTCTGGTGGACATGATCCTAAGTAGTGCCATGCACTATGCCTAAACTCAGGCAAAACTTTATTTTAGAGTTTATGCTGTCACCATCAATGGCTTTTTATGATCGTCATAGTTTTAGTACAGGGGTGCATCTCTTAAATGCATCACATGCGCGGCAGAAACTTGGCTGTCACTGCAGCTATCATATCGACATTTGTGACCTCTGAACCTGCGCTGTGCCACGAGTAGAGCAGGCACGGCAAAGCAGGATACTAATGCAGCAGGACACAGATACACATTATGCTTTTGTCATGGAGTTTATGAAAGGGTAATCAGAACAGCAGATTACCCTTTCAGGGAGGCAATTACCTGCATCAGTTTATGCATTAAAACAAATTTAAAAAGCTAGGGCTTTGCACCCTTTTTGCAGATGGCAATACCTCACAAAGGTGTTGTAGTTATAAGGCAATACACATTCTTGATTGAAGGTAAAGCTGTCTGCACGTTTAGCAGCCCCAAAAAAGATGTAGATCTAAATGCAGGATAATGTTCCAAAACAGTTTGTTCAATATCGGCTTCTGCCAGAATTTGGTATGTAATTACAAACATGCTACGTGATAGCTAAGGTAACATTTCCTCCCAAAAAGCTAATAATGGAGGAGTGTACTATGGTAGCAGCCATACGAGATTGACATAACAATAAGAGAAGAGCCGTTCATTGTGGGGACTCTGTTTCTCTAGCTATTCTCCAGCACATTATGAACATACTCCGAAGATGTTCCTGCAGAAACATATAAGCATATACTGGATTAGCCTTCATTCCTGGCCACAGGATTGCACTGTGTTTGGTGGTTTATTCCCTAGCAAGGTAGCATGCCTTCCACCAAGGAAGTTAGTGGTCCTAACATCTCGATATCTTATCACTCATTTGAGTGTCTTCTGGGCAGAAAACACCTCCACTAGGGACAGGTGTCGATTCTGGCATCTTATGCAAACCAAAGAATAGAGCTTTTATCAAGGTCCGCTCAATCTGCCATGTGTGTTAACATTATTTTTCGAGCTGGACAGCGGTTTGCAAAAATGTAAATGTTGCTTGATGAAACATTGGATTGTGATTGTCAATGGGCCTTCGTCACAGATCATTTTTGATTGGATTGTACCGTTATAAAAATGTTTCTGTGAATCAAACCATATCAGTTAACAGAAGTAAAAAGACAAGAAATAAAACACATAACACAATACATTTTGGATTGGTGCCATTATTTTTAGATATTGAGTACACTGTAAATACAATACATAATTGTTTGCCTATGCGTAGGGAGTTGCTGCACACATCTTGGGAATCAAAAAAGTAGAACAACAAAAATGGCTAGTGACAATCCTACCGTGCAAGTGCATGACAAGGAAGGTGGTATGCGCAAGGGGGATGGGGTAGTCAAAGAAGCTCAGGAGTGGAGTACGCCCAAGGGTGAGGGCAGGAAAGTGCTGGGCAGGCCAAGGCGGCAAGGGCAGGGGAAGAAGGAGATGGAGGGAGGTTGAGTACAGTGGACAGAGCGGACCAAGTTGGGCAAGTCTGGGAAAGGGAGCCTGAGGGAAAGTGTTGGCAAAGGATGCTGGGGAACTGGTAGGGGGTGGTCTGGCCCCTGTATGACTCTGAAGGGACCAGGCCCCAGTCGCAGCGGCAGATGGATAGTTAGCTGGGGAGGAGGATAGAGAAGGAAGAAGAGAAAAGGAAAGTGACACAAGTCTGAGGGGGGAGGGAGCCTGTTCCAGAGGGAGGAGCCAGCCGAAGAAAGATATCTTCCTCTCACTCTCTGCTCGGAGAAACATTTGACCTGCAGAGAGTTGAAGCGTGAAGAAAGAAGCACTCAGGCCAGGAGGTATTTAATGAGAGAATGCTGGATGTAAAGGAGTTGCAGGCCCCAGACAGCCTTGTAGATGATACAAAGGCTCTTGAATTTGACTCATGCAGTCACCGGGAGCTGGTGGAGAGATTTTGGGGCTGGAAAGATTCAAACCCTTGGCTTGAGGCCAAGGATAAGTCTTGCAGTCCTATCCTGGATTAGTTGAAGGGGACAAAGGGAAGAAAGTGGAGGGTTGAGGAAGAGGCTGTTGCAGCAGTCTAGCCTAGAGATAACCAGAGCTCACAAGATGTTGAGCTTCTGGGGAAGGTGAGGGAAGGTAGGATGCCCCCGAGGAGATGCAACTGAAAATGTGACTTCTTGACAATCTTCATGGTGTGTGGAGAGAAAGAGAGACAGGGGTCAAAAATGATTCCAATGATTTTTGCCTCACACATGGTGAAGGGGAGAGGACCCAGGGAGTCTGGCCAGGAGTGGGGGGGAACAAGGATCAGGCACCCAATGAGAAGGATCTATATCTTACTGACATTAAGGCAGAGATAATTGTCAGAGCCTCATGCCTGAATAGCAGTCTGACAGTCAGGCATGAGGGAAGAGGTGGAGATAGAGGAAGGCAGCTTGAATGAGAGCTGTGTGTCATCTGCATAACACTGGAAATTAGGGGAGAAACTGGAGATAAGGTGGGTCAGAAAGGCCAGGTAGATGTTGATAGGATGGAACCTTGAGGGACGCCAGAGGTAGATAGTGAGGTGGAAGAGAGAAAAGGACCCATTTGCACTTGGGAAGATCTGTTTGAAAGGAAGAAGGACAGCCACGTCAGTGCCTAATCTGTGATGCCTAGGGAATCAGGGAAATGGTTTATGAGGATGGAATGGTTGACTATGTCAAAAGCAGAAGAAAGATCAATGAGGATGAGAACAGAGGGAGTATTAGAGTCCAGGTTGAGATTCGAACTTCATGGGTGTTCAGTAGAGCAGTTTTCATGCCTGCCCTGAATATGGACTGGTGGTCATGGAGGCAGCCAGCCATTTCGGTGTGGAGGGTCAGTTTGGGGGAAAATGAGCTTCTCCATGACTTTGCTGAACAAATGGGTGATAGAGATAGGGCGATAGTTATCCAGGCAAGAAGGGTCAGCCGATGACCTTTTTAGGAGGGGTTGCACAAGAGAGTGCTTAAGGGGTTGAGGGAAGGAGCCAGTGGCAAATTAGTGGTTGCAGAGGTCAGCCAAGGCTGGATCGAGAGAGGATATTTTGTCCTTGATGGTTCTAGAGGAGCAGGAGAGGACCTGTTTAGAGGAGACTTTCATAAAGCAGACAACTCTAGAGATCATATCTGGTGCAATGGGAGAGAAAGATGATAGTATTAGGCAGAGAAGGGCCAAGAGAGGCAAGAGAATGAGGATGGGGGAGCAGATGACAGAGACAACAGCATGTCCATACTTTTGGACACATAGTGGGCGGCCAGTGCAGAGCAGAGGCCCTGGGAGGGAGGAAAAGAGGAGGAGACTGCGGTTCCTTGCAGATTGTAAAGAGTTCAGCTGTGTTACTGGTGGCTCCAGAGATGCGGGCTTGGACATGAGCCTTCTTCTTGGAGCAGATTTAGAGACGGTATTGCCTTTGAAATAGGCGGCAGGCCAGTTTGTCAGAGGATGAACTAGATGCCTGCCACTTCCGCTCAACAGCTTTGCACTTGCGTTTCAAAGCAGCAAAGTCATAGTCATAACAAGAGTTGCATTTGGTGGCAGCTTCATGCGGATCCTCATGATGGGGGCAAGGATGTGCAAGGTGTTAGAGATGGAGAGATGGAGGTTAGGTAGAAGAGAGTCAGAAGGAGAGCATAATGAATGGGGTTGAAGAAGGATGAAAGAAGAGGCAAATGCAGCAACTGACACACACTTCAACGGTTGAATGACGGAGAAGGAGATTGGTAGTCTGGGTGAAGGAATCAGGGGACAGGGGTGGTCAAGGTGGGAAGAGAGGAGAGAGTGGTCAGACTGGCAGAGAGGGGTAGTGAGAGGGTTGGAGAGAGATGAGAGCATCCAAGGTGTGTCCGGCAGAGTGGGTTGGACCATTGTTGTAAAATTGTGGCATTGGAAATGCCCTCACTATCAGTTTAGGACTAAAAGAGTTGGAAAGAGGCTCTATAATTCATTTTTGCATGACATTTGTCATACCATGTCATGAATTCAGGTATATCAAAGCTCTTCTCTCAAATGTAATTGTCATCTCACTCTCAAAAATATTCCAATCAATAGACTAGAGCTTAAGCGGATTCAATTCAACACTACAGCTAAGTCAATGCCTAGTCTGGGATGCTGAGGGAAACCCTTATTGAAATATTTTTGTGTCCAGTTCGTTTACTCTGGATGACAACCCTTATATAACACCCCTCTCTTAGAATCACCCTGACACCACTGAGCCAAGAAGTAGGTTTGTTTTGCAAATTAAACGGTTTATTTGAAAATTGAACAATATATATATATATATATAATAAATTAATATTTGATATTACACTTGTGAATATGATGTTTATCAACAATGGATAATGTTATATTGGTACACTCGTTTTAATGGCTTAGAAGTGATTTAGAGAGGATAAAGTAGCTGAGAATGCTTTTATGGCTTCAAAGACAATGCAATGCTGAATGAAATGCAGTAGAGAAAATAAACTTTATATGATTTCAACCAAAACAATGTAATCACTTTTTCCCCCTGGTAGCAATTCACCCCCTCTCCCCCCTTTATGCAATGTAAAGAGATGGAAGGGAAGCACACAGTTCTCAGGAATGCAATCAAATATAATTCGGTTCCCCCCTAGCAAGCTTAGAGGAAAACAGGTAGGAGTTTTAAACACAGACAAAACCTTTTAAATGTGGTGGCGATGAAGTGAAAATTATACTCAAATTGTTTTTAATTCCCTATAGGAGGTTCAGGGTGAGTGAGAGATACTTTAAATTAATTCAGGATGATTGTCAGGTTGCAGGTTGCAAACGAATTTCAGCAAAGGAAAGCAAGGACAAATATATTTACACGTGGCTGAAATTAAGCAAAATGTCAAATCGCGGCAATTTAGTCGCGTGCGTCGAGCACAATTACGGAGGCAGTATGAGGAGTAGCAAGTCGATTCAGAGCTTTTTGGAAAGCTTAGAATCTCAGCTTCAAAATAAAAAAAATCTAGCTTCTATCACAAACGGTTCCGGAGATACGGCCGATTTAGTAAAGGTAGTTTTTCGGATTTGAAATTTGAAAGCTCAGAGTGACAGATGACAGTTTTCAGGTTTAAAGATTACAGAATGACACGATTCTAGGAGGCATTTCAAATAGGTTAAAATAGTTTGGATTAGATTATTTTAAACTAAGAGATTGGTTTTGGCACAGTGCTAGCTGGGTACTCACACTAGATTTTGGACAGGAATGCGACTTCGTCACGGATCAGGTCAACCGGTTGGACTGGACTACTGGTGGTTCTCTCGCCACGGACGATCTCTGCCTGGTTCTGCTCACTGGATAATTCTACCTTCTGGGTCAGCTCTGCTAGCGGCACTGCACAGCGGTCTGGATCTCTGGTTCTGGCAAATGTTCTTGGCACTGCACGGTGGTCTGGTCTCTGGTTCCGAGTACAGCTCTGCTTTCTGGGTGTTTCTGGCACAGGGTTTTAGCCAGAATCAGACAGCTCAGCCCGGCTGTCTGAATAGTTTGGTTTGGTCGCTAGGTTTTGAAGGCCTGCTGATAGGAGTTCAGCTGTTGGGTTCTAGAGTTCTTGCAGTTTCTGTATGTGAAGTCTGAAATCAGGATGTAGAGTTGTCTGACAAAATGCTCCGCAGAAAGTGAAAAAGAAAGTCCTATCTGGCTTCCAGTGGCTCTTTTTATGTGTTTAAAAAGTGGGTGGGTCAGCTAATTCTGCATACCCAACCCTCTCAACTTATCATTGGCCAGTTCCTCCTCTCTTCATTGATTGGGTGAACTGGGTTGGGAGTCAGAGTGATGAGGTAGGTTTATGGTCAGAGGATCCTCTCCTTGTCAAATTGCACACAAATCTATTTCTGATCCAAATACATATTTATCTATGTACCATTTTTCTAATATTATACGTCCAGTTAACATATTTTCTGTAGCACCAAACCATCCGATCCCTGTCTTTGTAAGACGTTGTGTCCACTTATGACAGAATTCTGCCCTTTTCATCCAGATCATGACCTCTAAACCTTTCCAGATTTTACACAAATGTGCACCAGGGATATGGGTTTCAGATGATAAAGTGTCAGATTTTTAACATGCATACATTTGGAGTAACAACTCTTTTTTAGCTTCTATCCCCAAGAACATACCACAGGGTCCTAACACCTCTTAAAATGTGCACAGAAAAATCACAAGAATGATGATGTTATTTATATAATGTTTACAAGTCCGCACTATGGATTATCCACCTTTTTAAAATCATGCTCTGGCCCCAAAGGGGTGTGGTTTTCCAAAACACATGGTGGAATTTCTGGTTTATCCACTTCCCCCAAGCTCAGCTTGCTCTCATAGGCACTGCCCCTCCCACTTCTCCTTCCAAGAGGAAGCCATTTACGACCCCCCTAATATAACATTTGCCTGAGTCAGGGACAGTGCTTTGTTTAGTTTCCTGTAGTCCCCAGGTGCCACTCCCCCAATTCAATCAGAGAGGCGTCATCTCCTTTTGGCAGGGGCAGCAGGATGCAGCCAGGCCTGGGAACACAGCTGCTGATCGACTTCAAATCCTGTCGGGGGTAGTTGTCAGGCAGAATCCAGTCTCATTAAGCCAGGCTTCAGCTAAATGTCACTTTTGTTCCCAGTTTTTCTTCATTCAAATCAAACTCACAATTTTTGCACATGCAGCTAGAATGCTGATTCTAAGTTCAAAACTATGACATTTAACAGTTGCAAACTATGTGACACTCAAAAGTAGGTCACTCAATTAATATAAACATTTCGATTTTAGTGTTTTTAAATCCAATTTCAGTTAAGCTGCTGACATCCACAGCTCAGCCAGTTTTGTTATAAACATTGTTTTGGGCTCTTCATCTTCCAGATTTTGTATGCACAGAAAACGTCATTCTGCCAGATGTCTGCTGGTGTTCATTGAGATTTTTGAATATCTTGTGATGTTTAAAATAGGCATTTTTAGCTTGCATTTCAGAGAAACAAAGGTGATTTCAAAGCGCTTTTTTAGCCAACCGGCACTGCTGTTTTTCCTTTGGCACACATTTCACTCATGGCACTCCTGGCCCATCATGCTTGTACTGGTGGGTGGCAGGTTAGGCAACCATTTTGGTGTGCGCACAAACTGCGCGGTTTTCCTGGATTCTGGCGTAACTGTGGGCTTTTCCGCCATCTTGGATTTTCTAAGCCCACAGCACAAATGTTGCAGCTTGATAGTCCAAACGTGGGTCAGGACACCCAACAAGCCCCCCCGCTCGACTGCACTTTGATTCGAGTCGAGGAGGAGTCGGGTGCAAAGGATGTTTTGATCCACGCACTGGTATGTCCGCATCATCTTCTTCCAATTCCGTAGATGGCACAGTTCAGCATCTTTTCCTCCATCCGGTTGGATCGATCGGTTCTCCTCGCCGGTCCTGATGGGAATATTGGGCAGTACCCCGGGCCCCTCGGATCTTTGCTCCCGGTCCCCTGTCGTCCTCCTTGGTCAGTCTCCATTGTTTCATCTCTCCTAGGATGAGAAAGCAAAAGCGGCAATACCTATTCGTAGACATTTCTCCCCCACTATTGATCTAGTGGGGCGGCATGTACATTTTATAAATCAAGAGACATAGCATTCTTATTTTGAAAAACAAGATATAATAAAGACAGTTGCATACAAGAATCATAATATTTTAGAGACTATATGTGGGATATTTTAGGGTGGAACTGAATTAATCTGGAGCGGTTCCCTCTGGTATTGCAGAGGACCCCTCCAGTTGCTGCAGAGTGTGCCTGGGATGGCAACACTTTAGCTGATTTATATGTACCTACTTGTCTTCCCCTTCCGCCAGACTACCTTTGGGGATGCGGATCTTATACGCTTCTGGGGAGACCGTGTCTATGATTTCAAACGGTCCATTCCATGTAGGCAAAAGGTTTCACTGTTTGGCCTGGTTCCTTTGGAAATTGTATAGATAAAGCCGGTCTCCCACATTATATTCCTTCCTGGTGGTCTTCAGGTAGTAGTGGGTTTTCATTCTATCAGCTGATCTTTCTAGATTCCGCTGAGCATAGGCAAAAGCATGCTGAAGGTGTTTCCTTAAATTCTCCATATACTCATGAGTTGTGGAGGCATTTATTAACGTCTGCTCTTGGGTCCTGTAGAGCAAATTCTGGGGAAGCACCATCTTGCGTCCGGTCAACAACTCAAATGGTGACATTTTAGTTGCAGATGAAGGGGTAGATCTGATAGCCATTAGGACCAGAGGTAGTGGGATATCCCAACTTGACCCAGAATCTGCCACAAACTTTTTTAAGATGCTCACAATGGTTTGGTTGTATCTCTCTACTGCTCCAGAAGAAGCTAGCCTGTAAGCAATGTTTAGCTTCCTTTTAACCCCCAGTATCTCCCACATCTTTGTCATTACTTCACTGGTGAAGTGGCTACCTCTGTCTGACTCAATCCTTTGAGGTAGACCAAAATGGGAAAAAATGTGGTTAATCATCAGGGCAGCTGCTGTTTCTGCCTTGCAGTTTGGGGCCGGGAGACATTCCACCCACTTGGTAAACAAGCATGTGACGGTCAACATGTACTTGTTTCCTCTAGACGAGCGAATGACAGGGCCTACAAAGTCGATTTGCAAATCTGACCATGGCAGTGTCATCCCCCTCTTTTGGAGAGGTGCACAGTGTGTGAGGGATGATGGCTGAAATTGTGCACACACCAGACACCCCTTCAAGTATTGGTCGAGGTCCTGCCCCATGTGTGGCCAGTATACAACCTCTCTTAATATCTCAAGGGTTGTGTGAATCCCCCTATGACCGGCCGTGGCCGCATCATGGGCGTGACTTAACATCAGGTTTCGGAATGAGGTAGGGACCACCCACTGATCATTACCAACAAACCGTTTTGGATCCGGAACATCTTTGGACATTTCATCAACACTCTAAGGTCCTCCTTCCCAATGTAATCGGTATCCGTCAGGGGAAAGTTCTCAGGGTCCTCAATGTGTTGGTAAAACTTACCAATTATTGGATCCCCCTTCTGAGCTGTAATCAAATCAGCATCAGGGGTCTCCTTACTCCATTGTGCGGCTGAAAGATCATTGTGAGCATTTGTCTGGGACCTAGTGATAGCAGTGACCTGGATTTCCCCCAACAGGGACTCTATTTCTCTTAGATCCCCTTGGATGGCCCCGGTTTTGGCCACCTGATCAGCTAAGTCATTTCCAGTTTTGTCTGGTCCCTCTTCTTTGGAATGACCCTTGATCTTCTTCCAGTAGATGGTCATCCCATTCGAGGTGACCAGATCATCAATGTTTTGAATTAACTTCCCATGTTTCAAAGGTTTGTTATTAGCACATAGCATGCCTCTGGTTTTCCAGTTAACCAGGTGCTCCACGAACCCGTTCTGTACATAATCAGAATCTGTGATTATGACCAGTTTGTGGAGTTGATGTTGGACAGCAGTGAGGATGGCTTGATGCACAGCCATCAATTCTGCCACCTGACTACTTCGGGGACCAATTTTGTATCCAGCGGAGGGTTCTGGGGACTCATTCACCCATGCATTCCCTACGCCGGCCACCAGTTCTTTTTCCCCGTTGTTGTCAACATGGTAAGAGCATCCATCCACATACACAGTGGGCATTCCCTCACACTTTTCTTCTTCAAAGACTTTGTGTGGGGAATTAAGGTATGCCTCCAAGTTGTCCTTGAGTTTTAGACTTTCGTCCTCGAGACAGTTTTCTCTGGCACAATCATGCAAGTCAGCCAGACCTTGCGCGAGGGGACTCTTCTTGTTTTGGCCATATCTGACCTCCACAGGAAAGCCTTGCATTACCAGAATCCAGGAAGTAATTCAGGAATACTCCCATTTCCGGCCAGGATTCTGTCACTTTGGAGATATTGCAGAGGCTGGTGTGGAGTCTCCACTATGATGTGTTACCATGGATGAAAGGGCGGTAATTCTTCAATGCCCAAACCGTTGCCAGGAGTGCCGTTTCACAGTCGTTTACTTTTTCCTCCACAGAGGATAAAGTTTTGCTCACATAGGAGATTACTTTATTGACCTTGTCATGCTTTTGGTATAATACTGCCGTCAAGCACGTATTAGAGAACCCTGTCTCCAGGAAGAACTCCTTCTTTCTGACAGGGTAAGCTAGGCAAGGCGCTTCTGAGAGGCTTCTTTTGAGTTGTCTTACTGCCTCGGATTGTTCTGGACCCCATTCCCACTTGACCCCCCACTTCAAGAGAAGAATCAAGGGTCTGGTGATCTCTGTGTAGCCCTCAATGAACCTTCTGCTGTAATTAGTCAGTCCACGGAGGCTCCTTAGTTCCCGCAGAGTGGTGGGGTCTTTCAGTTTCTGAAGTGCTTCCACTTTATTTTCCTGGGGACAGAGACCCTGAGGAGTCATCTCATGCCCCAAGAAATTAACACAGGTTCTATACCACTGTGCTTTCTGAAAGTAAAGTTTGGCTCCGGTGGCCCTTAACTGCGTCAGAACATAACAGATCTCCGCTATCTGTTCCTCCACAGATGAACTTTGATGAGGACATCATCTACATAAGCCACGTTACCCCTCGCACCCAGGTCGGGCATGGCCTTATGTAGGAAAATGTTGAATTCATTGCCGGAGTTGAGGTATCCGAAGGGAGTCTGGGTCCATGTGTACTGCTGGCCCCCAAAGGTAAAAGCCAGTTTGTATTGGTTCTCCCTACTGACTGGCACGGTCCAGTATCCATTGGTCAGGTCTATTGCAGTGAATACCTGCGACCCCTGAACTGGGCCAGCCTTTGGTCAATGTAGGGCAGAGGCCATCGGGAAGTATGGACCCGTTTGTTGAGCTCCCTAAGGTCAGCACAGAGTCTCCACTGGCCGTTTGGCTTCAATATTCCCAGCTCTGGATTATTGAAGGTGCTGTGTACTGGACAGATTATTCCCCGGGACTCAAGGTTCTTAATTATTTCAGTAAGGGACTCCATGGATGCGAGAGGCAAACAATATTGCTTCACAAACACTGGAGTCATGCCAGGGTCCGTGGGAATTGTTGTTGTGTGGGTGTCGGTGCGACCACAGTCATATCAGTCTACCGCAAAGAGATCTTGGAAATCCAAGAAAACGTGTTTCAACTTTTGCTTCTGTTCCAGAATCACGCAGGCATCAGCTAGGTTGACTCTCTCTTCCACCATCTGCCTGAAGCCTGGAAAGACTTCTGGTTTAGCTATCTCAGCAGCCTCCTCCAGCTGGGTGGGGAAGTCCCTGGTCAGAGTGCTGATTTAGACTGGAGGCTTCAGGTGGCAAAGGCAGCCCTCATGGACCTGGAAAATCACCTCATCCCTCCTGAAGTCACAAGTCACATCTTCCTTACCACAAGGGCAAGAAGTGTACACCAGGAAGTTTCCCCCATGCCGGGTGAAAATCCTGTCTGGTGTTGTATTGTCATCACTGTCACTGTCTAAACAGTCCTTGGGGATTTGTCCTAACAGTTCATTTCCTAAATCAATGGAGAAATGTCGGTCATCAACCGCCGTTCCAATGATGGTGCCTGCGGCTAGAGTAATACTCTGTAAGTCGCTGTTATCCACCTCTATTGGAATGGTGTCATGTTCTATGTTGACTAATGGTGTTGGGTTTACCCCTAACCCTTGTTGTTGGAGAGAAGCATTTATGTGAATATAAGCATCAGGGTTTTTCAATTTTTGTCGTCTTTTAACTTTCACTTCCAGGGAGAATTGTCGGGTCCTTTCTGGGATGGTGACTTCCTCTTTAATCTGAATTTCAACTGCATAAGGTAGCAATTGAGCTAACCTAAATACTTTTTCTGAATCATCAAAGCCCATGGGATTATCCGCTAATCGGTACCAAGCTTTGAAGTTTATTATGTCCAAATTAATGGCAAAGCGATTGAGAATGTCACTGCCGAAGTAAAAGGCGGCAGTGACGTCTCGCACGACCCAACAATTATGGACTATGCTCATGTTGCCAATGGAGATTTTGAGCATACACCTGCTTGGCAGGAGATGTTTGGAATTGGGTGCTTCCAGGTCCATTTCCCATTTGTCTATCAGTTTGAATGTGGGAATGGCTGGATCTTTTGGGAGTTGGCGGAACATGGCTTTGCTGATGAAGCTCTTACTGTTGTTCACACACACTTGGGCGAGAACAGAGTCCTTCCCATCATTTAACTGAACAGGGATGAACAACTGCTGTCCAATTTGCTGAATAATAGCCAGGCTCTCAGCTGATTTCACATCTTTCTGGACTATAGGAGTGGGAGTGTCTGATTGTGGATTGGTAAATAATTTCAGAGTGTTTCCTTCCAGTGTGGAATACCACCTTAAACTGGAAGGAAGGTTAATTTTCAGAAATAGAGAGGATCCCCCATCACCAGTCTGTTGTCCTACTGCTATTACTGTCACGTCTGGAATTTGGTTGTTCTGGAAGTGAAATTCTACTTGGTCAGATTTTTGTTCAACCATGTGGCAGGTGCCATTTAAACTAACATGGTTGACACTCTGTTTTAATTTTATTGGTCGGCTAGTCTGGGTCCAGAGGACCTTGTTTACACAATCTATTAGGGGTGACAACCTTCTCAGGAGGTCATTCCCTAGTAAACAAGGGGTGCCCTCTGGAGTCACTACTATGACCGGGTGTTTCACCTTGTGTCGCCCAATTTCGATGTCCAAATCTGCAGTCCCCTCGACAGGAATTTCCTTCCCGTCAAAGTTCTGCAGTTGTCCAGGAAGAGAGGTGAGAGGAATACAGTAATTCTCCCCCCTGCCTGCATTTAGTTAAACAAAGGCCCTTTTGGACAGAAGGGTAGCTTGGGATCCAGTGTCCACCAGTGCCAAAATTGTACCCTGCCCCTGTACTTGTACCGGGGCATAGTATCTTCCCTCCTTCTCCTCAAGGGGGCACAGACAATGCACATTTTTGGACAACTGGTGGGCTACCTTTCTGGTTTTTGACATTAAGAGAGAAGAGATTTGGGCAGAATTCTGTGACGAGCCTGGGGAATCTGAAAGAAAAAGTTGGCAACTGGAAATGGTTTCGGGTTCTGGGCCGCCACCCCCCCTTTTTGGAGGCAGTCATCAGGATGGGTTTGAACCATGGGATTTTGGTATTGTTGGTTCTGGGATAGAATGATGGGCGGCGACAGCTCAATCCCCACATCTACCCAATCTATTGATTCGGTTTTAGATTCGCCTGGTTCCGGTTCTGGGCCGCCACTGCCTTTTGGGAGGCAGTCACCAGGATGGGTTTGAACCAGGGGTTTTTGGTTTTGTTGGTTCTGGGATAGGATGATGGGCGGCGACAGCTCAATCCCCGCATCTACCCAGTCTAGATTGAAATCTCTTGGGACCCATTTTTCCTTCGGAGGAGTTCCCCCATCTCTGAAGGAGATAATACTTTTCCCAGGATCCTCTGAGGATCCCTCTCCCTCAAATTGGAAGACCTGTACCTCCTCCACAAAATGGGTCTGTTTGGGTACTTTGTTTCTCCTACCTCCCCTTTGTTCCTTGGGTGGCAGACTTTCAGGGGTAGGAGTTTTTTTTTCCGGTTCCTGGTTTTCAAGGGCTGTTTGCAAGTTGGGAAGGAAGCTTCCTCCAAGGCTTTACAACCCCCTTCCCCTTGTGCCTCCTCCCTGGGAACCGGTGGGTTATGGGGGTGCTGCCCCCATCATTGTTCTGGAGCACCGGCCCAGAGGTTGGGGCATTCTGTGCTGGCATGCTCATCTGAGGGTTCTGTCGCGCCCTCAGCATGTGACCCAGATCCCGTGCCATGTTTTGGACCTGGCGCTCAAGTTGGGAAACCCGCTCAGGCTGATCCAGGGTTCTGTTTTCTCCCCTGGGCTGATCCCGGGAAGGGTAGCTATCCCTTCTCTGGTAATACCCTGGGTTGGGAAGATTTGGGTACCCCTCCACCCTTGGCCTCCCCTCTCCCGGATTAGGTTGTCTAGGCTCAGGAAATTGGGGAAAGAAGGATGGATGGTTTTGGGGTTGGAAATTGGGTTGATACCTGGGGAAAAAGTTCTGCCCCGGATTTGGTGAATTTCTGCCCTCCTGGCGGAAGTTAGGAGGGAAGTTCCTGGGGTTAGGCACTTGGCTGGATCCCCCCCCCCTTGGGCTGGAGGAGTCCACACATAACCCAGGATGGGTTGGTTTCCCTTGTAGCGGGGACTTACATAATCAGGGGAGCGAGGGACCCCATTTGTGGGACTACCTCTTTGACTCCCTGTCTGTGACTGGCCCGAGGGCCTTCTGGTGTTAGAGTTATTCTGCGCAGGCAGGTTTTTAGGCCCCCCCATCACCAAATCTAAAACGGGGGAAACCTTTACCTCTGCCACCTTGGCAGCAGCAGGGGTGCTGTTGGTTTTGGGGTTTTTCTGCGCATTACTTTTATTTTCTATGGGCTTCTGCACCTCATAGATCCGGGTGGCTTGCTCAATGACCCAGTCTAAAGATCTTTTCTCGTGAAAATCTCTCACGAGCTGGGTCATTATGTACTTGGGAAGAGCATGGAAAAATGTGTTGATGAATTCTCTGCTGTCCGTGCGCACCCTTCTGGTGGTCTGCGCAAAGGCACGCTTCAATTCTTGCACAAATTCTTGTGGGGCCTGATCCTCCCCACATTTCAAATTGTAGGCTGCCTTGTGAGCCTCTTGGGGATTTCTATGTACAGAAAAATGTTTCAAGATGGCCGCCCTATATGTGGACCATCTTGAATAGTTTTGGTCCTCCAGCCCCGCAAAGAAACTGGAGTATTCAGGGGAGAATGTCCATTTGACGTACTGGATGCAGCTACTGCTGTCCTTCAAATGGAAAGTCTCCATCATTTGCTCATAGAGCTCCAAGTGTTCCCAAACAGAATACTTGGCGTTCTTATGATAAGGCGTGATGACACTCCTGATTGCCTTAATCTGTTTTAAGGGGTCCTTAAGCAAGGCCCTTTTCACCTTATTGGCCTTTTTTGTTCGGGTAACCCTGGTCCATTCATCCTCTGATTCAGAAGCACTGCTCCGAGAGGTGCCAGTCTGATCTTCCAGGTTTTCCCGGATTCTGCGAGCCTGGGAGTAGCTGGCAGAATGTGGGGACCTGGTCTCCTGTGTCCTGTGACGCTCAGAGGAGTCTTCAGATCCCTCTTTGCTACCAGGATTTGATGGGTACCCCCCACTGACCTAACTGGGAAGAGGTTTTCAGGATGCCCTTAGTGGGCCTACTCTCCTGGGGTTCCCCACTAAATTGCACTGTACTTAGGTACCCATACCCGGATGCCCGCCCATCCATTCCCGGGTGGTACTGGCCTATGAGCCCCATACTCTTGGCTGGGTAGTAATCTGCCATCCCTGTGGCCCTGTGCTCATGTGCGCCAGGGGGCATGGGAGTGGCAGAGTCCAGGGACTGGGAGAGATGAAAGCCTCTGGTACTAGGGCTCCTGAGGTTATGCTCAGGCGTTTCACTTTCCCAGCGAATCTCATTTCTATCAGCCCCTGCTCCCTGTTGCAATGCAAGAGCCTGCACTTTCAGTTCCTCAGTTAAGGCCTTACTAGACTCTATCAGTCTCTCCTGCATGGCTACCTGTAGCTGGAGCCTATCATTGTGCTGGCAGAGAGCCTCATTCTCTCTCTGTGCCTCCTGATTGGTCCTGGAGTACTGGGCCAGTCTTTGCTGCAGGAGGGTTACCTCCTGAGTCCCATCCCTACTGGCCTGCTCCTTTCTTGCCAGAGCCTCTTCCACCCTGCTGATGTGCTCTAACAAGTTCTGATGCTCTTTTTGGAGGTCACCCAGCCCCTGGAGGGCCAAGTGATTTTCTTCAGTTTTTCTTTTTAAATGGCAGACTTCCTGGCCTAAGGTTTCCCTTTCCTGACTAAGAGTCTGCATCTGTTCCGCCAGGTCGTCTCTTTGCCTTTGAAAGTCACAAGCTTTCTGGCGCTCCTGATCAAACTCTGCCTGGGTATCCAGGTCTTTCAGGATCAGTTTATTGCTCTCTGCCTTTTCCCTATCTAGGTGGCTTTGCAGGGTGACTACCTGCACAGCACATGCCCTATTGAAATCCAATTGTTGCTCCAGCTTTTTCTGGCTGTGCAGTAGGGAGTCCAAACCTTCTTGGTACTCCTTCTGCAAGGCCAGAAATCTGGTATCCTGGTCAGACTTTTCCTGTTGCAGGATACACATGTCCTATTTGAGTTTAATGAGATACTGTCTGCTCTCATTTTCTGACTCCTGGCTTCTGTGCATCCTCTGCTCAGAAGAGACCAGGTCAGATTGGGCCTTCTCTAATGCGATCTGTTGCCTATTTGCCAGATCTTGGCCTTCAGCACATTTGTCCTGCATGGCTCCCATATATAGATACAAATATGCCGCTGTCCTAACCATCTTGTTGTGTTCATCTTTAGCTTTAGGAGCCATGTATAGTTCACTCAGGGCCACATGTAAGGGACCCTGATCTCTCCAGATATCTAACCCAGTTGCAGTGACCTGTTGTGTGATTGCCTCCAACCACGCATCCTGGCCCTGCTCAGTCCATTCACCTCTCACAAATAGCTTATGTAAGAAGCGCTCTCTGGCTCTTTTGATGTCTACCAGTGTCGTCATTCTGGAATTTGAGTTCCTTCCTGACTTACAGAAGTTTGTATTTTATTTTGCAAAACAGACCGTTTCCTTAGAGCGTTCCTTTGAGGAGTGCTTTACAGCGTAACACAGCATGGTGATCTAACCGGGTATGTATCCTGTTAGCTGGCACATTGTATTAATCTGCACAAGTGATAGATCTAATCTAGAATCCCCAGCTACGAGCCCCCACTTTGTAAGCGGATTCAATTCAACACTACAGCTAAGTCAATGCCTAGTCTGGGATGCTGAGGGAAACCCTTATTGATATATTTTTATGTCCAGTTTGTTTACTCTGGATGACAACCATTATATAACACCCCTCTCTTAGAATCCCCCTGACCCCACTGAGCCAAGAAGTAGGTTTGTTTTGCAAATTAAAAGGTTTATTTGAAAATTAAACAATATATAATATATATGTATATATATATATATATATCGAGGAAAGAAAAACAAAAAAAAGAAAACGCTAATCAAAGCTTTTTAGGCGGCACTCTTCTCCCACAATAGAAATGCACCAGATGCAAAAGAGGATCTCCATCATACGTCCTTTATTTTGCTTTAGAGACACGGTGGACAAGCAGTTTCAGGAGAGAACAAACAATTACGCGTTTCACCCTTCCGGGCTTCGTCGGATTGATATGTATATATATCACACTTTTATCATAAATTAATATTTGATAGCACACTTGTGAATATGATGTTGATCAACAATGGATAATGTTATAGTGGTACACTCTTTTTAATGGCTTAGAAGTGATATAGAGAGGATAAAGTAGCTTAGAATGCTTTTATGGCTTCAAAGACAATGCAATGATGAATGAAATGCAGTACAGAAAATAAACTTGATATGATTTCAACCAAAACAATGTAATCACTTTCCCCCTGGTAGCAATTCACCCCCCCCCCTTTATGCAATGTAAAGAGATGGAAGAAAAGCACACAGTTCTCAGGAATGCAATCAAATATAATTCGGTTCCCCCCTAGCAAGCTTAGAGGAAAACAGGTAGGAGTTTTAAACACAGACAAAATCCTTTTAAATGTGGTGGCGATGAAGTGAAAAATATACTCAAATTGCTTTTAATTCCCTATAGGAGGTTCAGGGTGAGTGAGAGATACTTTAAATTAAGGATGATTGTCAGGTTGCAGGTTGCAAACGAATTTCAGCAAAGGAAAGCAAGGACAAATATATTTACACGTGGCTGAAATTAAGCAAAATGTCAAATCGCGGCAATTTAGTCGCGTGCGTCGAGCACAATTACGGAGGCAGTATGAGGAGTAGCAAGTCGATTCAGAGCTTTTTGGAAAGCTTAGAATCTCAGCTTCAAAATAAAAAAATCTCGCTTCTATCACAAACGGTTCCGGAGATACGGTCGATTTAGTAAAGGTAGTTTATGGATTTGAAATTTGAAAGCTCAGAATGACAGATGACAGTTTTCAGGTTTAAAGATGACAGAATGACACGATTCTAGGAGGCAGTTCTAATAGGTTAAAATAGTTTGGATTAGATTATTTTAAACTAAGAGATTAGTTTTGGCACAGTGCTGGCTGGGTACTCACACTAGATTTTGGACAGGAATGCGACTTCGTCACGGATCGGGTCAACCGGTTGGACTGGACTCCTGTCGGTTCTCTCGCCACGGACGATCTCTGCCTGGTTCTGCTCACTGGATAATTCTACCTTCTGGGTCAGCTCTGCTAGCGGCACTGCACAGCGGTCTGGATCTCTGGTTCTCGCAAAAGTTCTTGGTACTGCACGGCGGTCTGGTCTCTGGTTCCGGGTACAGCTCTGCTTTCTGGGTGTTTCTGGCACAGGGTTTTAGACAGAATCAGACAGCTCAACCCGGCTGTCTGAATAGTTTGGTTTGGTTGCTAGGTTTTGAAGGCCTGCTGATAGGAGTTCAGCTGTTGGGTTCTAGAGTTCTTGGAGTTTCTGGATGTGAAGTCTGAAATCAGAATGTGGAGTTGTCTGACAAAATGCTCCGCAGAAAGTGAAAAAGAAAGTCCTATCTGGCTTCCAGTGGCTCTTTTTATGTGTTTAAAAAGTGGGTGGGTCGGCTAATTCTGCATGCCCAAACCTCTCAAGTTATCATTGGCCAGTTCCTCCTCTCTTCCTTGATTGGGGGAACTGGGTTGTGAGTCAGAGTGATGAGGTAGGTTTATGGTCAGAGGATCCTCCTCTTGTCAAATTGTACAAAAAATCTATTTCTGATCCAAATACATATTTATCTATGTACCATTTTTCTAATATTATACGTCTAGTTAACATATTTTCTGTAGCACCAAACCATCCGATCCCTGTCTTTGTAAGACGTCGTGTCCACTTATGACAGAATGATGCCCTTTTCATCCAGATCACGACCTCTAAACCTTTCCAGATTTTACACAAATTTGCACCAGGGATATGGGTTTCAGATGATAAAGTGTCAGATTTTTAACATGCATACATTTGGAGTAACAACCCTTTTTTAGCTACTATCCCCAAGAACATACCACAGGGTCCTAACACCTCTTAAAATGTGCACAGAAAAATCACAAGAATGATGATGTTATTTATATAATGTTTACAAGTCCGCACTATGGATTTTATATCTTTTTAAAATCATGCTCTGGCCCCAAAGGGGTGTGGTTTTCCAAAGCACATGGTGGAATTTCTGGTTTATCCACTTCGCCCAAGCTCAGCTTGCTCTCACAGGCACTGCCCCTCCCACTTCTCCTTCCAAGAGGAAGCCATTTACGACCCCCCTAATATAACATTTGCCTGAGCGAGGGACAGTGCTTTGTTTAGTTTCCTGTAGTCCCCAGGTGCCACTCCCCTAATTCAATCAGAGAGGCGTCATCTCCTTTTGGCAGGGGCAGCAGGATGCAGTCAGGCCTGGGAACACAGCTGCTGATCGACTTCAAATCCTGTCGGGGGTAGTTGTCAGGCAGAATCCAGTCTCATTAAGCCAGGCTTCAGCTAAATGTCACTTTTGTTCCCAGTTTTTCTTCATTCAAATCAAACTCACAATTTTTGCACATGCAGCTAGAATGCTGATTCTAAGTTCAAAACTATGACATTTAACAGTTGCAAACTATGTGACACTCAAAAGTAGGTCACTCATTTAATATAAACATTTTGATTTTAGTGGTTTTAAATCCAATTTCAGTTAAGATGCTGACATCCACAGCTCAGCCAGTTTTGTTATAAACATTGTTTTGGGCTCTTCATCTTCCAGATTTTGTATGCACAGAAAACGTCATTCTGCCAGATGTCTGCTGGTGTTCATTGAGATTTTGTTAAACAACAAAGTTAAAAGCAATCTAAAAATGCTGAGACCCCCCTGTAATTTTACCCCCTCTTGACAAAATCCCACCAAACTTGGCAAAACCATTCTAATGGGAGTCTATACTCGTTTTGCCAACGTTTGTGCTGTTTTGTCAAATGGCACTAAATGTATAAGCCTTTCAAATATTTTGTGACCCCCCAACTCTAAGTTTGCTTCCTCATGGGAAAACAACAGCAAACTGTGCAGAACTATTCAGGGTCAGGTCTAAAATGATAATGAAAAATGCCATGCAGTTTCATTGAGTGTAGAACAAGTTATAAACCATACTAAAACTGCTTTTCACTGACCCTGTAATGCAGAAACATGCATGGATGTCCCCGAACTTCTGAGATGTTTGCCATAATCACAGGAATACCCCTGAACACCTGAACTGTTTGCAGACTTCATAGAATAGGAAAAAAACACCTGATTTTGGGCTTTTATGGCCCTATCCCATCCTAATAAACCCTCACCTCCCCAGAGATTGTTTCATTAGTTTGACAAGTGAAATATTGTGTTTTTTAATATGATTTTACTGCGATGTCTGTGGACTATGGACACAGTTCAGGAATCCAACATGTCGACAGTTTCAAATGTTTTGATGCACCTCACATTTGTTATTGACCAATCAGTGGGTGCATAATATGTCTGCGAACAACATGCTGCTCCTTGATTGGTCCACAGGCGTCTGCGGACTCCGAATCAGCAAATGAGTCCGTAGACCAGAGACAGATATCACTAATTCGTTTTTATCTACTTCTTACCCATTTTTAAAAAATGACTGGATGGATGTACACCAAATTTACAAAAGCACTATTTCGGGACCAAGCCTCCGCTCCTAGTGCAAATTTGTAAAAATGCCATCCAGTGGTTTGGGCTGCAAGCACAAGCAACATTTTTCTTTCATTACATTTATGAGGATTTCCACACATTTTGGGACCCCCCCTATAAATCCCCCCCCGGACAAAACCGCACCAAACCCCACAGAATAATTCTGAGGGGGGCATATAAAGTACTTTATAAATCAATCAATCAATCAATCAATATTGTTCTTGCAGAGATTGGTGAGGATTCGTCCAGGAAGGGCAAAGTTATAAGCCATCCAAAAAGTGCTGTTCCTGTGAGTTGAGCAACTTAACCATAACCACACCATTTACATTTGTGACATCATCTTTGAAGTCCTGGGTGTTAGTGTTAGCTGTGCACAGTGGTGGTGCAAGTTATGGTTGATTAGCTTACCATAACAGGCACATTTCTTGTGGTTTTTGGTTTTACTTGTAACCACTTGTCCCTTTAACACCTTTTTTCACTGAATTGTATGGGTTTTTATTAGTGCAATTGGACCATAACATCCATTTAACAAAGTGTTTTAACTGAATAGATAGATCTGCATGTATATCAAGGAACTTGTGGTATTAGGGATTTACGGTCCTGTGTGACTGTACACATATGTCTCTCTTCCACCAATGCCATTTAATAAAAAAAAAAAAAAAAACTTGCTAATCCAGTCAAGCTAAACGATCTGGTCTGGTATGCTCTTAGGAATCGTTTTCACTATTGTTAATTCAACCTCTACATGATTTGAACCATTCTAGCAGATTTGACCAACGTTTTGCATAGGTCTGAATAGGATTTTAGATTGTCTACCAATCGTAAAGCTACTGCTTCTTTTATTATTAGCCAAAATGCATCTCACTGGCTGTAGCTTTGCAAGGAAAACATGCATTGGCTCATGACATGTCAGGTGTACGATTAGTTCATCTTCACATGAGAATAATGTGACTTATATAATCAAAAATGTTATCTTCCAAGAGTATGCATCTAACTGCCCTTTTGAGGTTTGGTCTATGGCCCCTATGATATTTCACCATTGAGTGTGCTAGTTAGGGCTGATGGGATTTGTCATCCAAACCATCAACAGTGCCGATGGTTGCCGACCACAGGACAAGAATATAAACATATTTGCATTTTAACAACGACAAAAACCAGGGAGAAATGGAAAGCACCTTGCTTAAGTTAATAATAATAATAATAACAATAATAATAATAATAATAATAATAATAATAATAATAATAATAATAATAAACATTGAAAAAAATCTTGGATTTAAGAAAACTTGTGTATCCCCTATTTTCCAAAACTAGCTTCTCTTTAGTCGTGCTGCAGGCACAAACCACACAGATACAAGGTGTGCACTCTACACGCAGCCTTCATCAGCAAACTATTGCTAGTCAGTATTAAAATGAATATACACCGTGGTCATGGAACAGTTTCTCACCTGTTGGCTGAGTTCGCTTATGATAGATATGAATCCCTCTGGCATTTTCCAATCTTAATAGTGGAAGAACATCTTTGTGATTAAACCTGTCTATTCTGAGGACCATGAAGTTATCCATGTTGGTTGCATATACATAATTTTCAAACACTGATAAACCAAATAGATGTCTTACCTAAAATTGAAATGTAAACAAAAACAAAACATATTAAATTAGTTTCATTTAGACGCAATATATTTAATTGTAACTGTAAACAATTTAACACACGCGCCGGATCAATATTAAATACAACGTGGTACATGGCATACAAATTAAATACAGCAATGCTTAAAACAATTTCCAAACATCTATCCAAACAAACGAGGACTTTCACTCGAAGTCGATTTCATTGCATATTAATTATATGTCAGATCATACTGTGTTCCCCATGTCTGTCTTCCCCTTGTTCCCCCCTCCCTGCCTCGTCGTGCCTTGAAACACTTGTGTATAGGCGCGTTACAAATGCCATATCATATCATATCATATCATACCATAACATCCAGACTGTTCAGAGTAATGGCAACATTGTTCAGTGCTATCTTTAAGTAACCTAGACTCGGATAGGTTCGATTGCAACTGAGAAATGATACTGATTGACATGTTGTACCCATGTCAGAGGCCTTTACTTTGTTATTGTCAGAGAACTGGGCTTAGTGAATGTTCTTATAATGCCGAGGTGCAATGGCATGCCCAGGATAAAGGGAAACTGGTTTTGGATGCATACACACAATTCCACCATCTTGTACAGCAAACCCCACACACTTCACCACACTGCAACAACAAACAGCAGTTGCATCAACAGAACACACGGACTCACATTGGTCCAATATTCACACTCAAGCTCAGAGAACAGTGAAAACCGAACTGAAGCTGCCAACAGACCATCACTTTTCTCACTTTGCTACTCTCTCTTCAACCGACTACCTCCCTCCCCCGCCTTCTTGTTTGCAGAGCCACCTGAGCACCTGGGGACCAATTTCATTTGTGACGGTGCGCAGTACAAATACCTTTAAAATTAACATTAAAACACACATGGGTATTCATGTTAAAATAGTGGATGCCATCACAATCAATATAGATATGACAATAACAACACACATGACCATATTACAGCCATGCAACATCATTTAAAGTGGTCTTTATTATCACACACCTTCTATTTCGGTGGCCTGTGAGAAATGAGTGGAGTGGTCGGTTGTAACAGAGTTAGTGTAGATTGCACATCAAAGTCCTGGGTTGCTAATACATACACGCGGCACTCGCCGATCTGATTCTAAGTGGCTTGTGATGGCAGCACTTTGGTGTATGTTTCATCTGCTATTGGGAGCCCGAGATAATCCAACGGCACTCAGAACTGTGAGACCATTTCAGCCATTGGCATGGGGTGTTTGATATAACTACAGATGTAAGTGATGCAATAGTTCCATTAAGCGTGCATTTTGTTGACAGATCATGGCTGTGTGAGTAGTGTTAGGACAGGTGATGGAGATGTGAGTCCGTTACTGAGGGAGGAGCAGTGACTCGTTTAGCGAGTGCTCCTATTCGAGGGGTTTCAAGGCTAATATGAACCTTTTTAATGTCAATCTGTTGTGCAAGTAACACAGCAGTTGTGTTTACTTGTTGTCCAGAAGGACGAAGAGTGCTGCCATCCTTACTATTGCTGGCTCCATTCAATGGAGAAATATTGTAGCAGTCTAGAGAGTAGTAGGCATGTCTAACTTCATGCAGACAGCTACCACCGATTGATTGTGCAACTGGAAGGGAACGCCCTGATGGGAATGTGACAGGGGCAAACCGTTGCAAGCTCTTGATTGTACCGCTGTTGAGGGCCTCAAGCTTTTACCGTTCGGTTGCTACACATTACCATGGCGACATATTGCAAGCAAATCCTGCCAATCTCTTCAACACCAGCTCAAAGAGACAATTGGTCCAGTGGACACTAAAACGTTCTGCTTTCCCTTATTTTGTCTTTGCTTTTCCAACCTTCTCCTGTGTTGTAGCTGTTCTCATCTCCTGCCCGGATCTATCACGTGGCAGAATGGAGCTGTGCCCACTGCTGCAATGCTTCTGTATTGACGCCAAACAAGTGCACACTTGCTTCTCTGCAGGACACCCAGTAGTCCTTGTGAAATCAGTACCTCATAATGTTAACACAAGTGTATGCGGCATAGGACTCAAGATATACACACTAGAGAGGTTAGCCCACAATTCCCGAGGAGCACACAGCACATTGATGCGCAATGCCGTAGGTATATGGACTCCTTTTAAGAATATCCCTGTAAATGTTAGATAGCACCTTTCCAAAGTGACTCGTTGCTGTCTGACCGTCCTGGCAAAATCGTTTTTAAAGCATAGAAAGGTCATGCACAGTCTTTTGGCAATATGACATAGCAAGGTTAATCAAATCATTTTTCAATTTCCCTGTGCTTTTTCTGCAGCATTCTAAGAATATAAGCATTGTATTACTTTATCTGAAACCTCGGCCGATGAAACGTCAACACAGGTCTTTATATTCGGTTGCATTATATACTATTTTATTTATACTATATTTACCGAAGATGAAAGATTAATATTTTGCAGGCAGGTCAGTGTGACAATTATGTTGGCTACAAACCACATCAATGATGTGTATACGATCCATGCAACATTTAAATTACAGCATATATACTTTATACAAAAAAACATGTAGATTGTCTAACATATATATTGCTTTGCAAATTTCTATTTAGCCAGTAGATTGTTAAACATTCTCTGATGCATGCAATGATGGCAAGGAAATCTCCTTTCATCATTTGAATGAGACAGCAAATCTGATGCTAAAAGTTATGCAAGAACATCTACCCTCTGCTAATTTCAAGAAAACTATTGTATTCTGAGTCCTGAATCTTGCTGGGCTTCATCAGCATTTCAAGAATTTGGAGCGGAACGTGCCTGGGGCAAGTGGAGTGGGGTGTTCCCCTGAACATTTGCCATCTATTTGTCTGTGATGTTTCAAGCTCAGACTTGTGTAAGCAATAGACCCCTCAAAGGAGGGCAGGCTGATGCTGTGCCCAACAGCGCCACATACTATTCTCCACTGTCCTACTGTGTCCTGGCAGGATTCCACGCCATTCTGTCATGGCAATTTATTTTTCCATGTGCAGAATTTTTAACTGGAAATAGAAGTAACATTGGGCTGCCAGGTTGAGCAAGTGGAAGGGCGGTAGATGACATGGGGTGCTTTTTGGATATTCAGAGGGGTTAAGCTGTACCTGTAATGGTTTAGAAGTTGGAGACTGACCCACAGGTGGCATATTTTTGATTGTAAACTTGTATTTAATACAAATAAAAGGAGAATACCCTATCTGGCCATATTACTAATAGGGCCCTGCCTCAACAAAATATTAAGGGCTATGTCAGGATGTCCATCAAAAACAAGTAGTATATTCGGTTGCATTATATACTATTTTATTTATACTATATTTACCGAAGATGAAAGATTAATATTTTGCAGGCAGGTCAGTGTGACAATTATGTTGGCTACAAACCACATCAATGATGTGTATACGATCCATGCAACATTTAAATTACAGCATATATACTTTATACAAAAAAACATGTAGATTGTCTAACATATATATTGCTTTGCAAATTTCTATTTAGCCAGTAGATTGTTAAACATTCTCTGATGCATGCAATGATGGCAAGGAAATCTCCTTTCATCATTTGAATGAGACAGCAAATCTGATGCTAAAAGTTATGCAAGAACATCTACCCTCTGCTAATTTCAAGAAAACTATTGTATTCTGAGTCCTGAATCTTGCTGGGCTTCATCAGCATTTCAAGAATTTGGAGCGGAACGTGCCTGGGGCAAGTGGAGTGGGGTGTTCCCCTGAACATTTGCCATCTATTTGTCTGTGATGTTTCAAGCTCAGACTTGTGTAAGCAATAGACCCCTCAAAGGAGGGCAGGCTGATGCTGTGCCCAACAGCGCCACATACTATTCTCCACTGTCCTACTGTGTCCTGGCAGGATTCCACGCCATTCTGTCATGGCAATTTATTTTTCCATGTGCAGAATTTTTAACTGGAAATAGAAGTAACATTGGGCTGCCAGGTTGAGCAAGTGGAAGGGCGGTAGATGACATGGGGTGCTTTTTGGATATTCAGAGGGGTTAAGCTGTACCTGTAATGGTTTAGAAGTTGGAGACTGACCCACAGGTGGCATATTTTTGATTGTAAACTTGTATTTAATACAAATAAAAGGAGAATACCCTATCTGGCCATATTACTAATAGGGCCCTGCCTCAACAAAATATTAAGGGCTATGTCAGGATGTCCATCAAAAACAAGTAGTCCACTGCTCCTTCCCTTACACTCTAAATTAAACTAAGTAAAGGGGTGATCTTCTTGTCCAGAAGAATGTCTCCCTTCATCTGGACGATAGACCAAGGTTCACCTTTGTGTGATGTAAACAGGAAATATTCTTCAAAAAGGTCAAAACCACAATTCTAAAAAATATTTCTTGACTTGGCACTCCAACGACACACATGGAAAAAGTAAGTCTTGTATCTCCACAGTGTTAGGGGGATGACGCCCTTTCCCCCTAAACTTCCTCAGGTTTCTTAGTACATTTCATAGTGCCAGGATGGATGACTTCCTTCTCCCGGCATTTTACCATGAAGTTTACAATGCAAGGGGGAAATGCTTCCCCTGGTCTTTCCTGGGCGTCTCACAATGCCAAGGAAATTACTCCTTTTGCTTGGCTTCTCAGTCAACGTTCACAAACATTGGGATGGGATCACATCCCTTTAGCTGGCCTTTCTCCAACTCTTCACAAGGCCAATAGAATGACTCCCATCTCTGGGCTTCTTTCACACTGTCCATCAAAACCATTGGGAATGGCTCCCTTCCCCTGGCCCTTCTCAGGCTTTTCACAATGCCAAGAGTATTACACCCTTCTCTTGACTTATTTCACAATGTTCATCAACACCAGGGGGAATTAGTCCATTCCCCTGGCCTTTCTTCTCAGGATTTATTTGGGTGTAAAGCCTAATCCACTGACTTGTGTCGGGCAGACCTGGTTTAACCACCTGTCAGGCACTGCCATAAGGTAGATGCACCTTGCAGGAAGTCTCTTTCCATTATCCGGGCTTCCCCTATCACTATCCTACCAAGTATAGGCTTTTTCCCACTTCTTCCTCTTTCTTCTCTTCGTGTCGCAGACCCTCTTAAATGTGCACCAAAAGATTCTTTTCTTCTCTCCATAAACTCTTAAGTATTTTCTCTTATGATGGGTGTGTGTCCAGACTCGCCCTTATTGCTTGGTTTTGCTCATAGACTTAGTTCACTCTACTGTGGCTCAAATGTGTATCATAGTTCCTTTCCCCCTGTCAGGGACCCATATGCTATATTCTCAGCTTCCCTCTCACCCCTCTGGACTTTCCATCACCTCCTCGGGGCTCCCACACCTTCCTGGCATCCTGGATACATTTTCTCATGGTTTCCGGTGGTTGTGTGTCTCTTTTAGTGACTGCGGTCAGCTGCAGAGATTCCCCAACCATCAAGGTCCTTCTTTGGTCTGCAGTTGCTCCACAGTGATAATTCTTCTTCAGGTACCGGGTCTCTTCCTTCCCGTGCTTCCCAGTTCTCTGGGATGCCGGGAGATTCCCTTTCCTGGCTTGCAGAGTGGTCCTTCTGCACTGGACTGGCTCCAGACCTTCTTACTCCCACCTCGGCATCCCGGTCTGCCTTATTCCTCTTTCCTGGGCTGGACTGGCTCTCACGGTTCCTCCAGAGGGGGCTCAACGACAACGTGGGTACTTTCTCAGATTTTATACTTGTGCATTGTCCATATAGACTTGGATGCTTAGTGGGGTTCCGCAGGAGGATGTTTTTTGGTTCTGCACATCTTCTTCGTCTCACTACAAGTATGATCACTCCTTATTTGGTTGGCTAGACTCCTCCTTGTCCCAGTTTTCCAATAAGTTATAGTCAATTGTTAGCTACTCATCCTCATCTCAGTGGTTGTGATCGGGTCTGGATTATCTACTTTACATAGATTCATGGACGTGCGGGGGACTAGTGTACTTTGTTCAGAGAATGAGGATGAAGTAGTGTTGGATGTGTCGTGATGATACTGCATTCCCTCTTGATGTTCATCCCTAGTCCCATAGTGGGGATCCCTCCCCATGAGATTCACCCGCTGACTACCACCCCCACGGGGACTATCAGGAAGCGGCCTCACCTCTTTGGCCTCATGGGAAGGGACTCCCCCTAGGGAAGAAGGGAAGACATCTGATGATTCGAAACATCCCCAATGAAATGGCCTGTCAATATTTGCAAGAAAACACTGTGTACATCTACTTATGTTAATAACTTCCATTCAGAATAATGCACGTATAAATTATCTCTTCGGTATAACTAACAGAGATAACATCAAATATAATGAGTCCAGAGATAATTTAAAGAATGAGTGGGAGATCCCTTCTTTTAAAGGCAAACATTTGGGTGCCCAATACCTGTCCTTGTAATGAGTGACCCTTGCCTTCTCACATCAAACCCACAGTCCCTTGTGCTTCAGGAAGTAGAGGGGATAGGAAGGAAAAATGGAGGCAGAGAAACAAGTTGGAGGAACCTTTCTCCAAATGTAAGTGGCTCCCTCTGTCTATACTAACTCCACCCACTTCTCAATAGGATCAAACATACTTTTGGTATGCAACACCATTTTGTGAGGCTACTGATTTTGGTAATCAATGTGCACTTCTTGATCTGAGAATTTCTTCCTTTGGAGTGGTTGTGTCTCTGGGGATGGTGCTACCAACCCTCACAAAGGAACAAAGAGAGTTATATTGCAGGGCAACAGTCTTGATCAGGGCGTTAAAGACAGCCTGACTGCTGGGAACACACCTACTCCTCCCATGATTAAGCTTGGATTACAGGGCTAAAATATGTGATACTAATTTGGTGTTATTGTCATATCTATGAGAAATATCATCCACTATTAACTTACTCAGGTATGGTTTATACCTAAACTGTATGTTCGACCAGCACAGTAGACTCAAGTTTATGGGGTTTTGGAACAGAGCTGCATGTCCTAAATATAGCCGCTGCACTGCAGAGATTTGACTGTCACTACATCTGTCAAATTGGCACCTGTGACCTCTGAACCTGTTCTGTTGAACTGGATAGCAGGCACTGCAAATGAGACTACAGATGCAGTCCTGCACTGGTGTAAACTATGCTTTTTGCATGAAGCTCATGAAAAGGGGAATCTGATTAGGAGATTACCCCTTTCTGAGATGGCTTTTACACTGTTGCCAGGTGGCAATTCCCACAGCGGGCACTAAGATGAAGAAATGGAGGAGGGTACAGGACCATCATAGGGGTCCTGACTAGAAACATGATACGAGCATGATATAGGAACAGGATATTGGAGGAAGTGCTAGGTTTTAGAGTGAAGGTGTGAGGGACATCTGCAAGTGGTCCTTCAGAAAGGAGGTTAGGTAGGGGGCTTTAAATAGGGATAAAGTGAGAGTAGGGCAGAGATAGAGAGGAAGAACAGTCCAGACTTCGGGAGCACGTAGAGGAAGAGAGGAGAAATGGGAGTGATCACAAGGGGGACAAGAGGTGACAACGAGGGGAGCCAATAATGATCGTAAAGAGCGAGGGGCAGAGTAGGGAGTAAGATGGGCTGATAGGTATGGTGCAGTAAGTCTGTATATAGTTTTGAAGATGATGAGAATGAGTTTATACTTTGCCCTCTGTCACATAGATAACCAGTCTAACTGACAACAGACTGCAGAGGTGGAGATGTAACAGGAAAGATTGAAGAGTTTATGGACAGCAAAGCTGAGGACTTTGTCAAGATGTGAAAAATCATGGTTGGAAAGGCCATATACTTGACTGGTACAGTAATATGGCACTGGCAAGTATGGAAGAGAAGATTAGGTGCTTAGAAGTATTGAAGGGAATATGTTTAATTTTTCTGATGTTGAGAAGATTACATCTGCCCACAGTGGCAGACTTGTAGATGAAGAGAGAACATTTGAGAGATGGGCTGAAGAAGACAAGTAGGTTACGAGCGGAAGCTGAATAAGGAATGTAGTCAAGGGAGAAGAATAGAAGAGGGGGAGAGGAAGAGATAGTCTGATTTGATGGGAAGTACAGAATGCTACTCTTAGTGTAGTTGAGCATGAGCGAGTGAGATGCCAGCCAGTATTTGATGGGGGAGAGACAGACATTTTGGACTGTAGCTCATCAGATAAGTGGGGAAAGGTGAAGAAGAGCTGAGTATCATCAGTGAACAGTTGATAGGAGAAGCCATAAAAGGAGATCATGGTGCAAAGAGCAGAGGTGTATAGAATTAAGAGAAGTTGACTCAAGACTGACCCTTGGGGATAACCAATAGTAAGATGGGTGAGTGTGGAGGTAAGACTGTTCCAGGACACTTGGACGTGACTGGGGGTGAGATATGAAAGAAATCCAGCCAGGGCCTTGTCGCTGATGCCTAGGATAGATGAAAGTGTATGAAGGAGGTGTGTCTGGAGAGAAAGAGAGAATGCCAGTGTCTGTGTGATGGTCCTGAAAGCTCACCAGAAGGGTGCAGCAGGACACAGTCAATGGCCCAGTCAATGGCCCAGTCAAGCTGTCAGGATGAATGAGCAATTCCTTGATCTGCTGATGCAGAGCCCAGCTGGAGTTCCTTAAGCGACCCTGCTGAGGGAGCAGATTCTCAGCCAGATGACAAGTACCCCATATGAGAAGTTGCATAAGCGACTCCATTGAGATCGAACTGTGCAAATGAGGGAGCATAGCCTTGACTGCTCACCACGGAGAGCAGTTGAATATTTGCATAAGTAGCTCTGTGATGAGACAAGATCTGACCCAACCACATGCCCCTCCTGAGGATCACTGCTCGAGATAATCAGTAATGCAGTGGACTAATGGAAGAGGAAGGTGGGTGAAATGAGAGAAAGAAGACACCCTAGAGTGGGTAGAAGCACAGAGAACCCCTGAGTGGGTAGTGAGAAAGAAAAGCACCCCGTAGTGGGAAGTGTAAAAGAAATCCATAGTCAAGAGAAATGGAGATAAACCCAGAGTGTGGGGGGGGGGGGTGATAAAGAGAAATTTCCCAGAGTGGGAATTGTGAAAGAGGACCACACCAGAATGGAGAGAAACAAAGAATCATATGACAGGGAATAAGGAACACAGTTGAGACTGAGAAGAAGAAAAGCACCAGAGCACCAGGATGGGGAGAGACTGAGAAACCCTCTGAGTAATAGGATGACACACTGACAGACTCAAGAGGGCTAAATGGGAAAAGTATCAGTGGAACTGGAAAGAGAAAGATATTTGAAGCTGGGATGGCTAGACAGCTATCCACCCCACTGAGTATGATCTTCTCTGAACTGGAACTTTTGGAAAAGGACTTCCCTAAAACTGGACCTGATTAGGCGTCATAAGCCGGCAGCCATCCCTCCCAACAAAAAGTTGCCCAAAGTCTTCTGTTGTTTGTGAATTGTGAAGATAGAGAAAGTGCTTAGGTTAGAGTAAGATTTTGCATTAAGGACTAATGGCCCTCATTACAAGTCCGGCGCTGGACCATGGTGCTATTAGCACCATGGTCCATGCCGGACTCCGGCATGGTGGATGGCGGTATTACCGCCCCATTCCAAGGTGAGTGGGGCGGTAATTCCCCATTCCCCATTCACCATTTGCCCTTCCCCATTCCATTCCCTAAAACTGGACCTGATTAGGCGTCATAAGCCGGCAGCCATCCCTCCCAACAAAAAGTTGCCCAAAGTCTTCTGTTGTTTGTGAATTGTGAAGATAGAGAAAGTGCTTAGGTTAGAGTAAGATTTCGCATTAAGGACTAATGGCCCTCATTATAAGTCCGGCGCTGGACCATGGTGCTATTAGCACCATGGTCCATGCCGGACTCCGGCATGGTGGATGGCGGTATTACCGCCCCATTCCAAGGTGAGTGGGGCGGTAATTCCCCATTCACCATTTGCCCTTCCCCATTCCCATTTTTGCCCCATAGGGCATAATGGGAATGGGGAAAGGCGCTTAGTACGGTGCCGCAAATTGCGGCACCGTACTTAGCACCAAGGTCACTTTGCGGCATGAGTTTTAACGCCTGCAAAAAGCAGGCGTTAAAACCCGGGACCTCTTAATAAGGCGTTAAGGGTTAACGGCACCAACGGCGCCGTTAAACCCTTAACCCCTGACTTGTAATGAGGGCCACTGTATTGTTTTGACATCCTGACAAACATCATCGTCACTTTCCTTTAAAGAATAGGGCTTGACTTTAGGGAAATATTGTTTTTTCTTTGGTTACGAGAGAATAAAGAACTGTGAAACCAATGTTTGGTAGTCCGAGTCCTGTTTCTAATTTACAACAACATGCTTGAAAAATAGTGGTAAAATGGAATTAACAGAATTGCCACCGATTCACCTTCACTTTCCCCCATTTTTGGATTCTGAAATCAGAAGTGATGTTGCGTTTACACATCCAGCATATAGTTGCAGGTGAACACTTTATTTTACCTTCTAGAATCATTGGATTAACCACATCAGATGTACAGATTTTGTTAAATCCAACAAAATTCCCATTACATCCTATACACTTCAAAATAGGGATTCACACCACCTCACAACCACTCATAATCCCACACTAAATCTGTAGGGCTGAGAGATGATAATTGTAAATGATGGGTTTGGTAAATGAGTATGTTGGTGCTTACAGCAGAATTGCTGCTAGACTAGTGATGAAGACGCACAATTTCAAACTGAATTTGATACAAAATAATCCTTTGGCTATCAGAATTCATAGATAATGTGAAGACATTCCAAACTCCACTTTCCAGGGAGGTTTAAAGACAGATGTATTAAATTCTGAAACCGATAGTCAAACCTCTGACCCCTATCTGAGAAAGACTGATATGCCACTTTGGGTCCTGAATCCCTGACCGTACTTGTCAAAAGAGGGAGAAGGAGAAATGTGGCCAACAAACAGACAGTAACTATAGTTCTGGTCCACTTCACAACCCTTAATAATAAAGTGTTATAAATATATTTTATGACTAGGCATCTTCTTTTTATCATTATTTCCAACATTACACATCCCACTTCGACTGCCCATATGGCTTCTCACCCTGCTCCGCTACTTGAGCTATCCTTTTAGAGGGAGACATTTCTTTAATGAACTTTAATTTAAGTTCATTTTGTGTGTAACATACCTTAATTTGTATCTCTCCACCTCTGTCCACCTTCCCATCCAACACTATTGGTAGATTTCCATTGTCCTCACAACCAAACTCGCTTTAACATGCATGTGAACTATCTCAATAATGATTGAGACAGTAGCAGATGCTGGAACACATACTTACTTGTTTTAACACTTAAGAGAAACACAATATTTGAAAATGTGATTGACTTTTAAAGTGTAGTCCTCACAAACCACAATTCATATCAATGTATGCAGTCAGAGGTATTATGCAGAGGAACTTCAAAATCTAAACAAAATGGCAGTACCAAGGCAACATATGTGACTTACCACCAATTTAAACTTCCTATCTATAAAAACTGCCAGAAAGACTGCATTTTATACTTCTATTACTTGGAATAAAATTGCCAACGAATGGTGCTAAATGGAATTCATTGGAATGTATGTATGTTTACTAGAATTAAAATAAAATTATGTGTCAATAAAATCACAAATACAAAACAATTACATAGAGAGAGACAGTTGGTTGAACGAAAGGACAATAAGGAAAGATATCTCTTTACACTTTGTATGTCCATTAAGTAGCTATACAGCAAATGCTGATGTACTTACTTCTCTGCCATGAATAACTGTGTGCCTGTTTCTTCCTTCATAATCAACCACATCCACATAATCCAAGTATACATCTGTCCAGTAGACCAATTTATTGACCAGATCCAAAGCAAGTGCTGCTGGCTGCTCAATTTTTGTAACTACTATTCGTGTTCTGTTCTTGCCATCCATATCACACTTCTCAATCTTAGCCACATTCCCATAGTCTGTAAAGAAAAGTCTCCTGTAAAAAAGGTTAAAAATAAAAATTATTATCATATTAAAAAATGTCATTCATATAGAGTTTACGTTATAGGGTTTAACAAGCCTTACAAAGGTATACAATACACTCTGAAAACATTGTAAATTAAACCAGGATAAACACAGGCAGAGGCATGAACCAACAAGCATAAATACTGAGAAATATCCTTTCATTGATTTCAATGGAAATCCTGAGCAAATATGTCTCTCTATCTTGCTCAACCCGCTCGTGTTCTGAGCATTGGTCAGTATCTAAAGTTGCCAGTGGACAGATAGTGTGTCTCCCGTTTGTATGTTCCTGTATTTTCACTTTGTAACCCACACAACCACAAAAAGCGTTTTACATGGACACTGTCCATTCAGAGTAAAACTCTAATCTTGTAGTCCTTTTGCACTTGTGTGGCCTGCACAACTTCTGACCATGTCAAAGGGGGGTGGGGGGGGGGCACAAATGCATCAGTAAGAACTTAGTGCTACAGTCTCTGAATATGAAATTCATCCAGGGTGAAAAATCAATCTCACAGGGTCATCCTTCTCATCAGAGTCTTTACCCAGAGTGGTTGTTACTGAAGTACTACTGTCACGAAGAACCCAGGGAAAACAGATTGTTGACTTTTGAGCCTCCATTCCCGACAATAGTAAACCCTATTTCACAGACAGTGTGTTCTTTGATGGCTGTGAAACTACTGACATCAGAGACACTTGGCCAAGCATAAAACCAGAAATGTCTACCTTTGTGGACAAAGGGAAGATTAACAGATCTCCCCTACCACCAACCAAACAGGCATCTGGACATTCTCAAAGGTTCAAAGTTATGCCTGCAGTACTTTCAGTTAATTGATTGACTGTAAAAAGGAAATTCCCAGGAAGGGTTCTGTAAGGAAAGGGCCTGAAAGACTTAGGTTCTCTCAGTGATAATACAGGCACTCAATATCAGGGTCTCAAACAAAAACTGGTTACTGCACAATCCACCTCTAAAGTGAAGCCTAAGGCAAAAGGGAAACCCAAGAATAACATGTGAACATGACTTTTACACTTCGGATACCACCAACTATTTTGACCAGACTCAACTATTATTCCTGAAGAAGAGGCTAAGCAGGAGGTGCTCACTGAGGTTCCAAAACTTTAAAACAATTGAGAGCTGGAGAGTTTACAGTCAGGGGCCACCAGCTTCAGGGAGGAAGCTAGCAATGGTCAAAGAAACAGTCCCCCTTTGAAGGTCTGAGAAAACAGGTGTGTTTCCAATTGGATGATGAGCCCCTGTGAAGCATATGATCTGTTGAAAAAATGGGATTCTGTACAGCTATTCCATAGAGTCAAGAGCTGGTAATAATAGATAGTAATTCCTGCATCTGTGAGATCTGTCCTGCTATAATTGGCTCATGATGTCAACTTGCAGGTCACCTTAGAACTAACAAGACCAAGGAGAGGTTGCGCTTGTATTTCTATTAGAACAAGGAGGGTGTTCAAATGGAAAACCATTGCAGAAACTCAGCTATCCGATAAGTTGGGTGCAAAGATCAAGGCCCCTTTTGTTTTGTTCCTTTTGTTGGAATACCCATTGAGAAGAGGTAGATTGACATTTCTGGGCCCAATGACCCTCCTACAGACTCAGCAATATGTTTATCTTACTGGTAGTCGACTATGCCAGCAAATGCCCTAGAGACAACCTTTGAGGACTTGCCATCTGGCAAGGCTGCAAAGCCCTGGCTTTTTTGATTTGTATTAACACATAGAATGACAAGGATAATTCCATCTCCAAAAGGGGTAATTTGCCAACCAGATTGACATTTTCTGTCGACTCATCAGTTACCAAATACGCGGTACCTGCTCTACCGGTTGCACCGAGCATAGTTGAAAGTCACAAGATGGCCACTTGACAGCCGTAGAGACAGCTAAGTCCCTGTGGTGAATTGCAGTCATTTAAGTTTGCCCTCATGTTCCCAAAACTAAAATGTTCATACAAACCCTTGCTGGTGGCAGGGTAAACTCTGCACAATAGCTATGCCTAAATTTAGGCATAGCACATGATACTACTTATGATCATGACCAGCACATTCTGTTGATAACACACATGTGTGGGCTCCATTCAGTCAGCTCTGCTGTAGATTCTGATGTGTATTCTGGTCAGCCGGGTGTAGCCGGCCAAATAGCAGGACAGGAACCTGAAGGGCTGGGCCTCATCTTTGATCTCTTTTTGAGGGCAGGTAACACCCTTTGCCCAAGGCAGCAACAGAGCAGGCAGATGTCCTGGGTCCGAGCAAACCCATTCAAAAACAGTAGCCTCAGACCAAGGTGCTGAATTTCAAAGGACTTTTCTTCTCAATGAGAAGGGAAGGGAGCAGGATTATGATAGGCAGGAGGGCTCTGGTCAAAGGCAGAATACTTACATTATCTTGATTCTCATTGTCCCTCTCCCTCTTTCTTGCTTCCTCGACTTCCTCTGGAGCAAAAAACTTTTGGTATGACTTCAGAAGGGAAACGTGCATGCTATCCAAGAGCCAGGATTGGCCCTCTAAAATCAGGATAGATTTAGTCCAATCACTGGAGGACGTGTGCCTTTAAAAGAAGGGGTCTCCCACCCTTTCAGGTGATTCTCTCGGTTCCTTTAAAGCCACAGATTTGTTCTGAAGATCTTAATGGACTTTCTTGGGGAACGTTGAACTTTCCAAAGCCCTCAGCCTGGGGTGAAGAAGGAATCATCCCAGACAGCAAGAAGATCTGTCCCCTAGGACTCCAGGATACATGGGGAGTAACCTCTGCTGTGGATCAGGACAGACCACACTGCTTTGGAAACTCCTGAGCTGGGAGAGCACACTCTGAACGGAACCATCCTATCCTCAAGTTCACAGAAACTGGAAGACCGGGCCAGCCGAAGCTCCCTGATCTACCTCACTTAACTGGTCACTCTGTGTTCACCACATCTGGAACAAGAAGGAAGTCTCCAGCGCTGGTTGCTGCACTCCTCCATCACGTCAAACATTGCTTGCACCCTTGAGCACATCAACACTGCATCATGTCCTAGCTAAAGCTTCCCTACTTTTCAAAATAACCTATCATTTTAAAATATTTCAAAGGGCATATAGCAATGCTATCGGACTATTCCAGACACTACTAAGGGCAGATACCTGTTCCAAATTGGCTGACTTTGTAATTTTCAAGAAAGGAAAATGTGACTGCATACTGCACACATATAGTGGGGTTGACAGATACAATACAGAAAAAAGTAATTTAAAAGGAGCGTAAAACAGCACTTATGATGAGGTCTGTCCCCGGGAAGTGCAAGTGCATGCCTCAGAATAGTGTAATATAGCCAGTTTGAGAAAACAAATGACAACCTTTAGTTCAGAGCAGATCCAGAGTCAAGGTGTTCTTCACATGCTTTGTCAAGAGTAATATTTGACAATAGGAAAAAGCAATTATTGGGAAATATCAGTTTTGCCTCTATTGACAGATTTGCATGCATGAAAGTATGAAATAAAAAAGGAAAACACCCACGCCTGGTTATGTTTGGAAGGCTTTGTGAATTTCTGCCTGCCGGCCAATTTAATAGGAGCAGTCAAAACATATCATTTCCAGTCAGAAAAATGCTCATGTTTGTAAATGCTCATGTTTGTAAAAGATTATAAGAACAATCATCCAACAGATTCATACTTCAAGGAGAACATAGCAGGTAGGACAACTTTACCTGGTGCATGGACAGTTCCATGCCCTTAGGAGAGAGGTGATATACTTGTGATAGGCAGAGTCACTACAGAGATTGTCTTTATCATTAATATTCATAGATTATGATATTGAAAAACTGAAGAACAAAAAACATGTCTGGTCATCAATGCAACCATAACTCTCCTCCGGCATTCTGCAACTCATTTTGACTCACATGGGAATGAATGTCACATCATGCATTGGTCCATTTTAGAATGTGAATTTAGCATCCTCCTTCTCTGTACATACCCAAAAAGAGAGGGCGACAATAGCACCATGCACTGTGGGTAATAAGAGGCGCTCAGATACCTGAGGGTTTGTAGCGCTATATAAATGCTAAATTCTTCTTCTTCTTATTATTATTATTATTATTATTAATAGGCAGAAATGAAACGCCTATTAGTGCATAGTGGGGTTTTCCCAACATACAATAAAAGCAGATCTATCATCAATTAATGCATCTGACCTCTTCGCATAATATTATACAATTGCTCAAGTATTTTCACCAAACATCTTTAGCAAAATGTCATCCTTACCCTGTTGGGACAGCCAAAGCAACATTTCTGGAATGGTTATCAGTGTCATTGTTGTCAATGTAAGTAAGTACACATGCTATATTCCATTCTTCCTTATACTGGTAAATAATAGCCCAGCATGTATGCAGATTGCATAATATTCTGCCACAGTCAAAAAAATGCAGCAATAACATTTTATGACATATTTACATGAACATGACTGTCTGACTGCTATCCAGGAGTGGTGTGCCACCAACGATCTCTGCCTTAATGCAAGTAGCACTGACATTCTCCTCATCGGCACACCTGCTCCCTTCTTTCCTGTCGGTCTCGGTCTGGCCTTGCTTGATCCTCTTCCTTCTCCCACCTGTGAAGCTAAAAACCTTGGTTTCATCTTCGACTCCACTCTCTACTTCTCTACTCACATCTCTGACATCTCTACGAAGTCACACTACCAGCTGCAACTCATCAGAGATATTCTTCCATTCCTCTCCTTCCCCCAGAAGCTCACTTTCTCCAGAGCTCTGGTTCTCTCTAGGCTGGACTACTGCAACAGCCTCTTTCTAAATCTGCCTGCTTCCACTCTCTGCCCTCTGTAACTCATCCAGAACAGGACTGCAAGACTTATCCTTGGCCTCAAGCCCAGGGATCGTATATCTCCAGGATTTAAATCTCTGAACTGGCTCCCAGTGACTGCAAGGATTAAGTCCAAAACCCTCTGCATCGTCCACAAGGCCTTCTGGGCCTGGGGCCTCACTACCTCCAACTCTCTCTTCCTAAATATCTTCCTTCTCAAGCTCTTCGCTCATCCGCCCCAGGGTCAGTTGCGTCTCCAAGCAAAGAATTGGTGGTAGAGCTCTTTCTTCGGCTAGGGCCTCCCTCTGGAACAGCGTCCCTGCCTCCCTGAAACATGTGGAGAACCATCTCTGGTTCCGAAAAAAGCACCTCAAGACCTTCCTCTTTGCTTCTGCTTTCTCTCCTCCTCTCCCCTGCTGAACTTCTGACTGAAACTGCACTGGTCATCTGGCAACCCTCTGATCTTGGGCCAAGGTCCCCTCCTCCGCCAGCTGTACTCCTGCACTGCCTTACAGGCAACCCCTGCACTTGGGGGCTGTTTCTGTGTACCTACAGCCCCACCTGCTTTTGACACCTGATGTCTGCACTTACACTTGCGCTTGCCACTAGCTGGCCGCACTTTTACCTACTGTTCTATTTATTTTATTTATTTACTGCTGATACCATGTTTTGCACTGCCCTTTACCCCCCCCCACACACACTATCCCTTTCCCCCCTGTCTCAATGTCACCTGGCCTAGTAAGATTGTTGTCTCTGTCTTCCCTGTGTTCCCCCTCGCTTCCCTTATCGGGCTTTGAAACACTTGTGTATAAGCACATTATAAATGCCATATTATATCATTTCATAACACAATTATACTACAGCTTCGTCTTGAAGGTGTTCATCAAATATTTAATTGAGGTCTCAGGCTTTAGCTTGTGTTTTTATATGCATTACATCTTTCCTAGCATTATTAGAATCCAGTCCGTACATACGCTGATATCTTTATTTTAGGTAATCTTTATCCATTGTGGATTGTGCTGCACACTTAGATGGATTTATTGTTATTCTCGGCGCAAGTGCCTTCAAGTGCATTTCTAACCTTTCTGAAGAGTTAAGGCACGCAATATCCCCTGTAAAAGGAGAGGTCGTGATCATCTTTCACTCCAAATTTCGAAGAATCTCAGACGAAATAAAAAGTCCATTACGGCCACTCACTTGATCATATTTTTATGTGTTATAGAATTCTATTGAAGGTCTAAATGCCCAGGGATAGTAAATATGCTGGATCTTTCAAAATTGCAGGCCATGTCGAATCACATTTCTGCAGTATGTTTCTGGGGACTTTCAGAACCTGATATGCCCCATCATAATTTGCAGCCTGTTGCAGAATGTGTCTGAAATGACCACAGAGCCAGATGAAAATTATTTGCATGGACAACGTAGTAGCTCAAAAATATATTTTCAACAAATGATCAGTGCAAATAAACCATTTTCCAAAAGTCAAATGTCAGAGACAAATTGCTTGGCTCCTGTTTGCAGCAGCTGTGACTTTTATGTGATCTGGCAACAATCACGAACCAAAATGCCTCCGTTTTGAAATTGGTACATTGGAACATTTTAACAACGTAGGCAGAAGGTGCTGCTTGGTGCATGAGCAAACACATTTATTTTGCTTTACATTTAAAATGATCATGAGTCCATCAGTGCAGACTTTCGGAATCATGTCAATTAATGCACTGGTGTGTGAACAATAAATTATGTTCCATTTTACAAGTAAAACAGGGATCTAGCAGACACGGGTTTCAATTCAAAGTGAGCTGTTTCAGGGCCTTGGTCGTTCTACTTAACTTTCCTAAAGTCAATACATTCCTCGACCATCTGATGCATGTAGTGATTTCAAATTGATGAACATTCCCTTCTTTGTCATTTTGAATGCAAGTGCTGCCTCTTCGGGAGGATTTTTCAAATAGCAAACCTGGTTGATGTTGATAAGTGTTAAAGTATAATTAGTCCTGGGTTCTCATTGTGGGAGTTGTTCAATGAATGAAGCAGTAGAACGCCATTGAAGAATCTGCTTTTAAATGTAACATTTCCCAAAACGGGTGTTCCCAAATTGACTAGTAGGTTCATAGTTGGGGAGCAGCCTGCTAAGCACTGAATTCAGTTGTGGAAACAGATTTCGTTTTCTACAATGAGTAAACAAGTAACACCTGTCAATAAATTGTACTTCCTAATGCCCAATTACAAGCTGAAAGGTTTTTTCAGCTGTGTGGCACAATGCACACTTCCTCCTGGTGGAGTAGGCTTACCTAGGAAAGCAGGAAGCTGTCTGAGCAGAACTCTGGACATATTAACACCAAATTTGCAAAAGTGCATATTTGCGACCAGGCTGATGCTAAACAGACAGGTTTGCTAAAGTCCTTACATTGCTTTGGACTGTATGTGAGGTGTGACAGGTTGTTTCTCCCCATTCAAATTAATCTATATTTCCCCCTCTCCCTGGTGGATGGGACTGAACGATGTATATATATATATGTATTTATATTGAATTCATATAAATGAATGTCCTTCAACAATTGTCATGCTCGCGAACATCACAGGAATGTCCCCCGAACATCTAAGATGTTCAAAACATCAGAAATGACACTCAGCCTTTTTTGCAATTTATTAGACATAAACCGCCCACATTCTTACCACTCCTCTCCTTTGCTGGGGGTTTTTCATGAATAAAACCAGTGTAATATTGTGCGGTTTTGGCTGTAGTTCTGACAAAAAATGTCTTTCCCAGTCATGTCAATTTGGATATGGAAACCCAGACCCCTATATCTTTGCTCACCCTGAGATAAAACCTAACTAAACTTTCCAAAATAATACAGTCATGTCTACATTGTTTGGCAAGGTTTTATGCAGATACATTGCCAAAGTTATAAGCAGCCCAAAAAGTGTTTTTTTTCCAAAGGGAAGCCAACTTAAACATAACCACAGTGGCACTGACACTGTCCCTGTATTACAATATTTGCTATTCCTATCAATGTACATAGAATTCATTAATACACTTATGAGTTTCAATGCATACCGCAAATATGGCAGCAAGATCCATGTTACCACAATTCACCTGGATCAATTATTAACAGGCCAATAATCAATAACTGCCCTCATTGGGAGTAGGATAAATCTTGATCTTGTATCAAGAATACAGTGTTTGGAATTGAATCATAGCAGGTTGTATGACATATGATTAGTAATCAAAATGATGTGTATTCTGCTGGAATGCTTTGCTATTTCCCTATGTTCTCATTCCGCTAAACACACATTCCTACATATGTTCAGTAATCAAAATACAAATTGAACAGTTTACAAAAAATTGGGTGAGAAATTATTGCAAGACTTCAATGTGGTCCTCCAACTTCCAATGCTGGAGAAGTCAAAAGCAATTCTTAAAATGAATATAGGTAGCTTTTCTTAAGAATGAATAATGACACCTCCCTTCTGTTATCTCCCTAATGTTTTTGATCCATGTATAATACTTAATTGTCTCAAAAAAACGAACATCCACACATAGCAAAACAAATATAAATGATATTCCAGACAATGGGCTACAATACTACACAATGTAGATGTACAAATTGACATTGTATTATTAAACGTTAGTGAAACTATCAATTTACAGTGTAAAATGATGTCCAATGGAACCCAATTCAGCCAGAAACAAAAGGAGGAGAAGAAGATCTCTGAATATCATTTGAAACACAACAATGAGATCCATTTTGTTTGACAAAATTATCAAGTATTGGCATTTGAGAACAATGATGCTTTTATATAATTCACACATTCTTGCATTGATTTAAATCTAGAATGTTGGACACAATCTCTGACAAAGCATGGGGTATGTCTTTTTCATGGCTATATACATTTTGTGATGCTAGTTTGGTTGCTTGGGTTTCACCAGGTTTATGTTTCTTTTTGTATCCTGTGAGGGAGGGGTTTAAATTATTAGCAAATTTCAAAGCAATCAGGATCACACTCAGAACACCCCAGTTCCATGAGTCTCTTAAGAAATAGATGTCAATTACTTTATTGAATATGGCAGATATCAATCATTTCATGTGACATTGCAATCTGAGACCTCTAAGGCCTCCAGAGATCCTAAGTTGTAAGTGAAAAGTCATATTATGAGAATGCTACATATGGTCTCCATTTTAATTATAGATGAACAACTACTTACACCTTGCAAAATAAGACTTCCATTAATTAAACATCATTTGCAGAGGCTCCCAAAATATTTCCACATTCTGTCTGGAATTTAAATCATTCTGGGAACAATTGTGTAAATAGTTGTGGATCATGGAACTCACTTTAAATTTATGTTTCAAAAACATAGGTAGGGTAACTGACTGGTATCAGTCAGCTCTAACAGATAACGTCTTCTGTTCACTTCATGTACCTGCTCCCAAAATCCCTACTTTGGGAAAGGCCTCTTCATTCAGTAGCATGTGGGAAAATTGCCTTTCTGGAAGATTTCCCATCAGTTACATCCCGCTGATATCCAATCATCTGCTTTTCCCCATCATACAGACCCTGTTGCTGGGGTGTTTTCTCAAAACCCAAACTGTTTGAGCCTAAATACTCGACCAACAACGCATCATAGTCATGTAACAACATTTCATATTAGACACCACTTGTGGTATGTCCACTTCCCTTTTTCACACAAACAAAAAAAGGACCATTGTCCTTGCTTCTATTGGCTCATTGAATTATCTTTGTCCAATAGAGGGGACAGGTTTATAGCTATGAGGTAGCACTACCTCAGCCTAGTATCAAAATTGGACTGGACTATCAATTGTTTAAATACTTCTCTTCATGGACATGCAATCATGGTAAACATTATATGTTCATATTTGCAACATTATTATGAATCAGAAGTGAACATGCATGTGTATTTCACTGGGTTTATGACGGAAGTATGTACATTTACAAATTATGCATACATTTCACATTTAATAGATGTATATATGCATATATGTTATGTCTTTTTCCTGAATCATGATCTATGTTTAGTTTCACAGTGAGCCAATTGATTCTACAATTATAACTGCCAATGTATTTCAAATTGCCACTTTGCCCTGTTCCTTTTGATCAGTTAAATTATGAAAACACATGTCATGTATGTACGTTTGTTTGTTTGTGTTTATGCTTGAATTTGAGGGGATCTATGTTTGCATTTGAATGTGTTGCCTTTATGCTCTCTAGGCATGCAGTGTGTCCTAGGAGGGTGGGAATGGAAGCCAAATGCTGGGAAAAGGCACTGCCACTATCTGTTTGCAGACATTGTGGGGCAGAGAGGTAGATGGCAGTTGCTATTGCTGCAGGAGGCGAGGGAGTGGGCCTACATGTGTTCTTCCAATATGGATGTTTTTGTTTTCTTCTCATAGTGGCATGGCATGCTTTACTGGTATTATGACAAAGCCAACATGATGAGTGTGCTGACTTGGCCATACATTGGTGAATCCAGTATGGTCTTGCTGTCTTTCTGAAGAATGTCATTTCTTATACTGGTTTACATAGAGCCAGCATAACGAGTGTTCGTATGTGGGCATGCTGGCCTATATAATTGCAGATAGTAAAGGATTGCCTTTTTACTGACATTATGGGCAAACCCTACATGAACAGTGTTCTTATTGAGCCATACTAGCCTACATTGGGGCACCCAGTTTGCATATGTATTCTGCCAGTGTAATTGAATTGTCTGCTAGCATAAAGTACAACAACAACATGATAGGTTCCTACGCTATGATACTGGCATAATGTGCAAATCTCGTATGGGCATATATGGGCAGAGCCATATCGAGAAAAAAAAATGAAAACTGGCATAAAATGTTCCACTGCACTTCTGGTGACTTGGAATCTATTAGAAGTGTTCACATGTTACCCATGGAAACTGATTATAAACTGCGTTGCTTGAGAAATCTTGTGGTGCACAAACATACAAGCTGCCCTTCTGGGTAAAATTACCATGCTAAGGCCAAAGTTAATGCCAAACAATTTTGGCTCCGGACTGACAACCAGCCTCCTCCTCCTCCTACTCAGAAGCCCTTCAGCTTCACATCCCTCAGTACCGCTGAGGTCGAAAACATCATCAAAAAGCTTAAAGTGACCAACTGCCAAGGCTACCTTTGTCCCGCCTCAACTATTAAGGAAGCGGCACACGAACTAGCCCCTTTTATCACCACCTTCATCAACACTTCCTTCAAAACAGGCATTGTCCCCAACAATCTAAAATATGCATGGGTCATCCCCTTACTCAAAAAGCCCACTCTCGACCCGAGCATACCTACCAACTACAGACCCATTACCACAGTTCCATTCTTGCTTAAAATCCTTGATCGCGCAGCATACCTCCAGATTCATGAATACCTCGAAACTAACAAACTCCTTGGTCTTAGGCAATCAAGCTTCAGGCCTAGGCATGGGACAAAAACTGCCCTTATCAATTTGAAAATGCAAATCGAGGACCTTAAAGACAAAAGGAAACTAGCTCTGTTGCTCCTATTAGACCTATCCGCAGCCTGCGGCTTGTTAACCACTGCATCCTTTGTCAACACCTCTCGTCAGCTGTCAATTTCTCAGACTCTGCCACCTCCTGGATTAGAACATTCCTCGACAATAGATCTATGCAAGTCTTCGCCCCCTCTGCTGAACCTTCACCTGTTCCTTGCGGCATGCCTCAGGGCTCCTGTGTATCTCCCACACTTTACAACATGTTCACCAAACCTCTCTTTGATATTCTTGACTATCTGGGCGTCACTTACACAAATTATGCTGATGACACCCAAATACTCATCCCTATCACTCGAGACTATTTGGCGGACACCAAATCATTGAATGATGTCTACCTGCTCATACAAGCCTGGATGCCTCAACATGAGCTATGTCTCAATGATGATAAGACTGAGCTCCTCATCCATGGCTCGCAATATCAGCTCGGCAAACTGGATCCTGCTTTCAAGTCCTTCATCATTGATGGCAACACCATCAAGGTCTCTAATGACACCCAAACCATCAGTATCTACCTTGATTCCACCCTGTCTCTCTCCAGACAAACCAACTCAGTCACGTCTGCCTATGCCTACACGTGCAAACTGATTACCGCTTGTCGCCCCTTTCTCTGCACGGCTAACTGCATTATCTTAGCCAGAACTCTTGTCATGTCCAAGGTCGACTACTGCAATGCTCTCTATCTGGGAACCAGTCAACAACAAGCTGCAGGTCACCGAGAACAACGCCATCAGAGCAGCCCTTAATATTCCAAGAAACAACCAGATTTCAGACACCAGACACAACATGGGCTGGCTCTCAGTAGCCCAAAGAATCTCAAAGAATCTCACTGAAAACCCTGACACTCACTTATAAGTGTCTCTCTAACCAGGCTCCCACATACCTCTCCAATCGGCTTACACCCCGCACCTCCATTCATCTGCAACAATCTGCCCAAGCCAACTGTCTCACCCTCCCCAGGTTCAAGCGAAAGAAAGAGGGTGGTTGCAGCTTCCCGGTGCTAGCAACCAAATTATGGAACTCACTGCCCTCCACACTCAGGTCCGAACCCTCCCCTCATGCCTTCAAATGTAAAACTAAACTGTGGCTTCAGGATAGTGACAATTAAGCAGCAGCCTTATGCGCTATATGACCATCTCCTACCATACTCTGATTCATCTCTGTATTTACCTGCTAATGTAAACTTTGTATACATATGACCTGTATATACCCTCTATTGTAAATTTTGTAAATTGTGATTATACATGTCTCATGTTCTCTGCTGTACTACATGCTGTATTATATGTCTTTGCAACCTAACCTAAGATATGCGCCCAGATGCCCGAGGGCCAGGCGCGCTTTTCAAATATTCAAACTAAAATCTGAGAAAGTGAACTGTAAAATGCATTACTTCAACACAATATAATTTTTAAAACGTTCTTGTGGGGAAAACAATCATGATGCAACCTTAGGTAGTTTGGGATTCCTTGCATAGTCATGGGCCATGTTTACACTTGTCAAATTATGCATGAGCCTTCAATGCATTGCAATAAAAATATGCCCAATTGTAGCAAAATTCAAGCAGTGTGATCATTCTTATGGTGTTTTGTCAATACTACCATTGCAGACTGCTCATCCCCAACACCTGCAGCTAGCAATACTGTATGGATTGTAAGCAACTGGTCCACCCCTTTTATATCGTTAGACAGAATGTAGGCTCATAAATGGAGGACTTTTAAATGTATGCTGTGGTACACACTATGGATGCTTTATGTTGGGTATGATTATAACATATGTTAAGATCAAAATTCACAGAGGGCAATTTCATGCATACAAGGATAAGTGTGTCATTTATTATTTTGCCAAAATGGGATCGTTTTATGAGTCAAATTTCATGTGATTATGTACACATGACCCAACACATTACAAAGGGGATTTATGAACATTCTATTGAAATGGGATTGGTCCATTAATTAAGATCACCTTGTAACATTAGTATGATCAGCAGAATATCTAATTATTTTCTCGGTATGGGAAGATTCAATCTTATATACATAAAAAAAGTCCCTGCATATTGGTAGCAATATTATTTATGACATTTCATTTTACCTTGCTGTTTCCACGCACTAATTTTGTACCAAACATAGTACATACAATGTACTATTTATGAGGGTCAAACAAGTACATCTATATGTTAAATTGTATGAAAATATAGCTTTTAAACTATCTTGTTTAACTTATTATACTGTTTTTTTCACAAAAAAGTATCAGAGATTCCAGCTTTATTACCATATCCAAGTATCCATATCCAGTATTATCCATTTTTTTTCTTTACCTACATATTCCAAAAGTGCTATCCCCAATTGTACTACAATCATAAATATCATATACACTTCCATTATATCATCCCACCCTATTACAAATATTGTATACTCCCCCTACAGTACCTATATTACTATACACATGTTACGATCGTTTTTGAGGCCAGTGGCCAGATTCCTCAGGGCATGGCCATATTCTTGGGGGCACGGCCATAGCAACACAATACAATGAAACTATATAACAAGTATATAAAATGCACCTTCAAATAACAAGACTCACCACAAACTCCCTCCCCATCCCAATGATGTCCGCGTACATATGTGTGTGTCTGCAAACAGCAAAATTGACAACGGACTCGGCGGCACATGCACAGCATTTTTCCACCTATAAAAACAGCTCCATATCTACTGTTTTCCCCTCACCCACCTTTTCCAGTCACTCTTTTGACCATAGAATACCCCAAATGTATTTTCCAGACTTTCTTCACACTGCGCTGTCTGCGGAAAAAGGCTGGCATCCGCATATTCAATATGGCTACCGTTTGAAAAATGATGACGCACCTCATGTCTTTCAACATCCAATCAGCATCTTAGATACATCTTTATTTTCTCGGACACTAAGTCACCCGCTGATTTGTCCAGAGGCGGCTGCGGATTCTGAATCAGGAAATGAGTCCGCAGACTGGACATAGATATCACAGATTTTGTTGTCCCTACTTGTTGGTGATTTTCTAAAAAAAATACTGTGCTCATTTCCACCAATATTGCAAAAGCAGGCCTTTGGAACCAATCCGCTGCTCTTCACTCAATTTTGGTGAAAATCCATACAGCGTTTTTGGGCTTTAGCCATGAGCAATTTTTTTACATTATGTCTATGAGGATTTCAAATGCTAACTTTTCCCCCCTGAACGAAACCACACCAAACATTGAAGAATCAATTTGATGTGCCCATGTACTTTTTTTGCAAAGATTGATGAGGATTTGTTGAATGGCGCCACATTTATAAGCTACCCAAAAAGTGCTCTTTCTATGAGTTGAGCAACTTAACCATAACTTCACGTCTGCTACCGCAGGCCGTGTAATGTATATTTATATCTTACACTGCATTAAATCATGTAATTTACTGTTTTAAGTAAGAGGTTCTCATGAAAAATATAACGATTTAGGTAGTGGAAGGAACATCCAGATGTATTATTAATAACCGAACATATGCAAGCAGATATTTACAACTAACAGTTCAAAAGAGCAATTTAATATGGCACATGTTAAAGTTCTACAAAAATATTATAGAAGAATTGACTGCACAGCCGGGGCCAAGTTAGTGATCTCTTCAGGCAATGGGAATTGAAGGGCTTGAGATGCATGACAGACCTCGGTTGTAACACAAATTATTGTAAAATTATGTGTAACCAGAAATCAAACCAAACTCATGCGATTAAATGGAAATAATGCATGCCGGAATTTCGTGAATATATATTCCTCAAATGACAAGTTCTAAATGTTTTCTTTGCAACAGCATACACTTTTTTAATTGCAACATTATTTTCATTATCCGTGAAGTTAATTATTTGCATGATTTGGAGTTCAATTAAGCACAAAAATTGCAATTCATGTAATTGAAAATGAGATAAGCATCGCTGGAGGTTCTAACCTTGATTACAACAGCAGAGGACCAGTGACTTTCTTATTTGAGGAATAACCTACAAAGAAATTGGCATCTTTAAGTTAGGGCTGATTTTAGAACACACGTTTTTTTAATGTGTCTACTCGCTGTTCTATATACATTTAAGTTGTACAAGTCAATGACAACAATAGTATTATTCAAACCATTTGAAAAGTATCACACACATGCCAAAATGGTGCATAATTTGCCCCAAAAAGTATTGATGCATACATTTCTGATAAAACCCTTCCTATAAAACATGTATATGATTCAGGCTTATTGGATTGTAGTAGGGGAAACTAATTTTACCAAACCTTTACCTTGAGTTCATGCGCCCCTTTTTAGTACATGTATCTTCAATTACGTGAAAAAAATGGTTACTGAGAGGCCTATATTAAAGCACATGTATTATTGCAAATTGTAAAATTTGGCTAGCGACATATTGCTTCAAGAGACATTCAAGACATTCAATGACGTGTCAGAGAACCCACAGGGGTAACAGATGTGAACAGTGTTCTTGTAATGATTTGGATGGAGAAAAAAAGGGAAAAAAATATTGAGTGAAGTTACTGCAACTTAGTCCTTGCATATTTTAAACTCTATATCATCACTCTGTTAATCACTGTTATATGCAGTTATGAGAACGCAAATCGCATAAAAAGGAGTGAAGAAGATTGACAATGCTTTTTGCTCACAAAGTCTTTCAAAAACTCTTGGATGGTACCGGAATATGAGAAACACGCAGCGTTAAATGTAGAACTTGTGAAGCGGTAAATGTGTGTTAGTGGACGACATAAAAATTCCTTTCCAAAATGAATATTGACCCAAGAAAAGAAAATCTATAATAAGGTAGTAGGCAGCAAATGCCTACTGGCTCATAGACCACAACCAGGTTATCCATGGCCATGATCACATCACAACAAATTTACATCAACATGGAACAAAGGAAAGAGAATGGAAATGGCAAACAATGAACATCAGCTCCCACAACTAGAACAAACCCAGTCGCCAAACCCTACTGATACTTGAAGCATTTTGGTCAAATGTACACCCATAGAAAAAGACACCCAAATGAGAAGAGACATGCATAATAACTCAACAAAAAACAGCACGCAAGTAATGACCACTACTGATCATTTCAGGCATCACTAAAAAACAGAAATATGCCACCTCCAATGTAGCAATGCAAGGCTATACAGCATGCTGAACAACCAAAACACACGTCTCTTTAACACAAGGACAGTTGGTGGGAAAAAAAGAAAAGCATTGGTCAAAACTGAGAAACATGAGTTTCATGGTGCAGTAACTATGACTATGTCCGAATCCTGCAACCCAAATGAAAACAAATGTGAACAAACAATGCATGCTTGCAAGTATTCAAGAAAGGCACCAATGGACCTGTCCACACCCACCAAATTATTCATTACCTGTATCATGATGCTTCCAAATAATGTAGAGCTACACCATCTTGCTACCTCTTAGAATACTCATAAAGCATCTTGAAATCAAACAGTTGGACCAGATGTTGCAGCTTATTGACGTGCTTGTGGACACTGTTTGCCCCAAAGCAATGCATGCAAGTGCAGGGCGTTCGTCAAGAAGAGAAGCGGGGAACTCCCTACTGAGCACAAATGCATAGAGAAATACAAACTTCATAAGGATATTGAACAAAACCTTTTCATTTGATAGAAGACACCATTCCGCGCAAAAAAGAAGGTGGGATACCAGCAGCGCTAGAATTGTTCACTGCACTATGCTAATGTCCAACATGATCCCAGCAACAAGTTAAAGAAGACACAACCCTCAAGAAGTGCAGGAAATCGCATAGGTGTTCAATCCACATGTGACCCACATGTTAGAAGTTCACACTCTGCGGAAAACATCAGAAACACCACAGAGGGGTTTCTGTGACATTCAAGATTCACATGGTCATTGATGACATTGATTGCGGATATCTGTCCCTCAAACATCCTTTAAGCGGGGTGTAGCTAAAATGGTGGAGAGACTGGATGAACCTGTGTTAAACTGCAGCTGAGGATCGCTGCAGTGGAATCATTATGGAGGGCTTCAGAGGGTCAGAGCCACTCTGCAACATTCTCTGAGTTAGCTAGCACACAAATGCAATATGCTGTGAAGCCGAAGGGGCATACTGCTTGATGAGTGGACAGGTTGCTTGCCAGAGGCCACTACAGCACCATTTTATTGGCGCGGAGCAGGGGACTAAATTGAACAACAAACCATGAAGGCGATATTAGAAAAGAGGGCGGGTGAGGGGAGCACACTGCCGAGCGTCCAAGTACCATACACATGGAACAAAGTCCTTTGGTGGGTCAACCCATGTTTGGTGATCTGCAATGCCCTGACCGGGAAGCATTGGTGGGGGAATGAACCGGCTTGGCACATGAGGGCATAAAGGAGGGCGCCAGCCGTGCTTTGTCAAGAAGGTAAAGGTAGTCTATTTCTGCCCGAATGACCCACTCAATGACCTATCCCCTGGGAAGGAGCAGGGATCTTGCTCAATGATCAGGAACTCATAAATCCTGTGATAGGGTGCGAGTGCACTGTTGAAGGTGCTGGAGCCACCCACCTTGAGCGTGGGTCCTGTGTTGGTGGCTGTAGAACATTTGTTATGAGAGGAAATGGTGCAATGAGGCGGTCCAAAGGCTTAGCCTGTATGTGTGCACCCCAAAATCTACTGACCCTGAAATTAACACTATTTCTGGTTACTAAAGGAAAGTCCACCTTGTGAAGTTACAGAGCAGAGGTTGTCACTGGTGGCTTATGGGATTTTGCATGCGAGATGGTGGTATCCAGGGTTGTGTGACCTGGAAGGTACCTCAGAGTTCTTTGTGGGAGCATTCTTGATAGACCTGACATACCGACTCCCCTAGTCTACTGGCCTGCTGGCCAAGAACACATATGTGCATAGGGGGGCTGCTGTGGGAAATGCACCAATGAAAAAGTCATTGTTACGAATCCCAGGATGTTGTCACTGCTTCCATAGGGGGAGCCCCTTCCCATGAGGCCAGGGAGGTGAGGCCACTAAGCGAGAGTCCCCCTGGGGGTGGTACTCAGCAGGTGGATCTCATGGGAGGGGAACCCCCCTATGGGACTAGTGTTGACTAACATGGGAGAATGCAATATTAACATAACACCTTCCTCGCTACTTCACCCCCACTCTCTTCACCCGTACCCTCCCATATACATCTGTAGTGTGCAAGAAATAGATAGGACTGAGACGTGGAAGAATATGGATGAACATTATGGTCCAATACATGAAAGAACTGAGATGAGGAAGAGGCACAGATCCGCAGGGCTCACTCAAACAGACTTACCTGAATGGTCCAGGTTTCAACTGCAGACCTTGATAGGAATGGATATAAAATCTGACAATGCACTTACCAGAAGGTCAGACGCCGAGTGATAGGGACCAAAGCTCACAGAGGGAGGCTACACCAGCATACATAGGCGCAGAGATGTTGAAGGGGCAGTTCTACCAGATCTGCTGAGAAAACCAAAGGGCTGGCTGTGGGAAGTGCCAGCAACAAAGCACAACAGGAACATGCGATCTGGAGGGGAGGTTATGCTGAAGTGGGTCGGAAGCTGCAGACTCTGCATGCACTTTGTGTTTATTTGGGGGAGCCCATGTGTCCTATCTACACCTATGTAACAGACTAATGACTGCTTGATGTACCTGCTCAGGATGCCTAAGACACATGTAGCCGACTAAGGTGCCCAAGATGTCTTGTAACCACTTAAGATGCCTATTATGTATGTAACCCACACTGTGATACCTAAGGGTTTGGGTGTGTAACCAAATGCAATAAATAAATAAATAAAATCAAAATAAAATAGTCCCCAGACACGTCCTCCAGAAACTTTAGAAGGAGGATACAACATTTATATGGAGGGGACATAAAAGTAGAATTTCTAGAGAGGCCCTGACAGCAGACAGATGTCAAGGGGGCCTGCAAGCCCCTTATTTACTAACATAATATGACTCAGCACAGCTGCAGATATTGAGGGAATGGTGCCAGGTAGACTCATTCAAGCATTGGGGGAAGGAAAGTGGCAGTGGGTGGTATCCCTTTAGAGAGAGTGATCTGGCTCCCTAAGCATAGTAGGCCGTCCTTGTTATATACAAATTTGATGACAAAGACGACGTTGGACACATGGGACAGGTAAGCAACAGTCAGGCACCTTACCATATTCCTCTCTCCAGGGTTGGAGGGACAATATGGGATGATGCATCCCAGATATGTTTAGGAGGGGAGAAGTTATGTCCTTTTTGGAATGTAAACAGAAATACCACATGACAGAGCAGGACTGCTTTCCATAGTACCAACTGCGACATTGGCTTATGAATAACATAGAGACGCTAGTTAGAGACTCTTTGATGAGGCAATTGACTGCATTAGAACAGTTCACTGTGGGGTCCACTATGACGAATGGCCTTATCTCTGACATTTACTGTATCCTACATAATACTGGGGGAGAAAACAAGTGGGTGTATATGAACGCTTATGAAAAAGACATTGACAGACAACTCCCTGACAAAGAATGAGGCGGGCATGGTAAAGGACCAAGCATACAAAATAGCTGCTAGATGGTACTTAATACCAGACAGATTGACGAAAATGTAGCCAGATGTTCACGTGGATTGATGGCATGATTGTGGGAGAGAGGGGACCTTTGTCAATGTATGGTGGGATTTTCCTAGGATTATACTGTTTGGGAAGGAAGTTCTGTCATATATATAAAAATAATAGAACACACCTTTCTGTTTGATTCAGTGCTGGCTCTTCTTGGTATTCCTGATAGGGCAATCTAGCCCCTGGTCTCGAGAGAGGCCTCAACCATAACCCTGATATTGTTAGCGATTAATATGGTCATAGCGGCGAAATGGCGGAATGATGAGGTGCTGCACATTAACCTGTGGTGGGCTAAGTTATGGTCAATGTTAGCAATGGAAATGCTCTTGGCTGACCTGAGGGATGGGCGGGAGAAAGTTGCATGCAAAAGGGAATTGATCATGAAATACCTTTCATCTGCGCTTGTATGTACTAGATGCCCGCAGAGACTTAGATAAAAGGATTTGTTTGATTCATCAGAACCAAGAGGGCGGATATCTCCAAATGGAAAGAGGGAATCATAAAAAGCAGGGTATGCCCCGAGATACTCAGATGGTGGGGGACAACAAGATATTTGATTAATTTGAGCACTCCCTATACTTCGCCATTGTTGCTGGACAGAGTTTGTAGGGTGGGAGTTTTACAGGAGTGCTGCACTGCACTATTTTTGGACTTTAGGTTTACGATACACACATTGAGAGGTGCAATGCTATGTTTTGTTTTGTTACTGTAACTTTAAATTAATAAAATTATTTTGTAAAAATAAAAAGTCCTTTTTATGGCCATTTGTTAAAAACAACTGAAAAGGGTACACTAGTCACAACATACAGCTGGTGGGTGATACAAATGTACAGTTTACTACCCACTCCAAACATATTCCCGGTTCATGGAATGTCGTTGGCATTTTTGTGGCTAGTTGATTATCATAGTGTAAGAGGAAAGATAGATACACAAATGATCTCCTGTTTGGTAAATCAAAATAGACATGTGTGCAATTGTAACCATGACCACCTGTTTTATCTATCAAACAATCTTCCTCAATTCACAGGTGGCACCCTACAGACTGATGCCAGATATGCCGTATCCCCACATTCATCTTTCCCTCATATGTGACAACGGATTGCATTTCAAGGCATGGCTAATGACACAGCCCTATAATCCCAAAAATGGAAGAGAAGAATTGATAAAACCATACACAGGGACACACCAGAAGCTCCATCAAGAGAGCTATTGGCACCTTGAAGTACCCATTCACTTTTCTGCAGCAAGGCATATTCCAAAGCTAGATTACTTCACTGAAGACCATTGACTTTTTGCAAGTTTTCTTTTTGCTTCCCAACATATCACTGGATGTCCACCTCCCCTAGCCTGATAAGCATGCAGTGCCACTAGAAAAACAACATTGGGTGATTCATAGACAACCAGCATAACATTCACCATCCGGGTGTGTGCTGAGAACATAAAGAAACACATATAACCAGTGGAATAAGGCGGAACATGCCCAGCCACTAAACCCTGTCACATCAGAACCTATATCCTGTCCACTGGCTACTGCTACCAGAGGCACCAGAGCACCTACCTGTACAACCCAGTGGCCTCCCCTTTGCCAACACCACCTGGTCAACAGCTCAGCTTACCCACACATCAATTGATACCCTCAAGGGAATGGTCTGGGCAGCACCCACCTGTATCTGTTCTACTAACATGTGTGTACCAGTTTCTTCTCATTTGGGTCATAAAGTCTGATGGACATCAACTCATGTACAACATGTGAACACGGTAGCTTGATGTTTCGATGTGCATGTTACATTATAATACTTCTTCTATACAGCACCAAATCACCACCATAGTAATTCCAAAGTGTAGAATCCTTGTTTAGGGCATGTTTTGTCCCTGCTGGTTCATATACCATAGTCTTGATTGGAAGAATAGAATGAGCCAGGGTCATGTAACATGGACGGCAAGTTGAAAAAGGATTTCAAAACACATGGAAGCAGTAAAGCAGGGCTACATGCATGCGTTCAAATACATGCATGTGCATCCATTATTTAGGTGCTATCTTCTAGAGAAGTCCGACCCATAAGAGTATGTGATCAGCTCATATATACACTGGGATTCCAAGGGAGATTTTCAGTAGTATAAGATAGAGATTCAGAAGGGCTGGTTGTGCGATTGGCTCGAGAGCGTGTCAATGCAATCCTGGTATTTAACAAGCTTGAACTACTTGCAATGTCTATTTATGGTATTGAAGACACATTTCATATTATTAATTTCTGGGGTTGGCTAGCACATTGAGAAGGTGACCTGAATCAATAGTAGGACGTGTGAGGCTGAGTGCTGTTGGTGACAAAAGGCAAGGGAGTAGGATGTACATCATTAATTAATTAAATATGTCATGCGAGCCTCTAGACGCATCTACGATTTAACAATGTATTTTTTTTTTTACTGTGAATTCCAAACATTGTGTTTTTTTTATTTGTTTTTAAATGTTCACACCTCGAAAGAAAACTGCAGGGGTAGAGAACCTGCCCCCCCCCTCGCATACCCCCACTTTCGATATTTCCCTACCCAACCCCGCTCGATTGTTCCAAGGAAATGTGTGTACATTTGATACATAAAAACGAGTTGTTTTCTGCCTCGCGGTGTTTGTGCTCGATATTCTTGTGCAATAGCAAGTAAATGGTGTTCTATTTAACACATTATGCCACCTTACAGTGATGAGAAGCAGGGATGACATGATTTCTTGCTACAATCCAACAAAGCATGTGTCAGTTTGTCCAAATGTCAGCACACAATGACCCCTCAGCCCAGAAAAAGTTACACATAGCCTGTTACATTGTGATGATAACAGCATGACTCTGGATACAATTCCATTTTATGAAGGCTTTTTGTATACATTTTTCTTGATGAGGATACAGACAGGAATCTGCTGGTCCAGTAGTCATTGCCCCAAGTCAAAGTAAATTCAGGATTCTTGGGTCGTTGTGGAGACTGGGCCCCTCTTAGGCAGTTTATGGGTTGCTCTGGGAATACAATGCATATAAATCACCCCTTTACACCTCTTTTCTGATCTGCAGTTTTCCAGTTTGATTAACATGTGGCAATAGGGAGAAACACAGATGACTTTGAGAAAACAGCTCAGTTACTGGAACACTTACTTTATTCATAGACTAGACATTCTTTCGGCTCATAATGGACAGAATGACATTGAAACACGTATTAATTTGCTGCAAGAATGCACTCTGGTTAAAGGGAAAATATAATCTGGGGAGCATATGCTCTTGGAAAACATTTAAAAACGAGAGGTAGATTTGGATTAAAACATGTCACTAGACAAGTTTATTTACTGCCAAGCTAACTCCCATATATATTTCGTATGGTATGCTATGGTCATGTTTATTCATATAGTACATATACACAGGCAAGTGATTCAAAGCGCTCAAGGAGGGTGGGAACACTGGGAATAAAATAACAGTTGCTCAGACCCCTTGAATTTCTGAGACGATACTGTGAATATCATACATTTAACAGTTTAGATACAGCAAATAGGCCTGGCAGCGATTCTGCAGTTTCTTTCAAGTGCACATTAAGTGGTGAAGAGAAGGGAGAACGTTACAGAACGATCATCATGCTGGGCTGTATACAGATCATGCAATTGCGGGAAGGGCAAGGAAGGGGCAGGGGATAAAGTGCATACAGTCGGAAGAGGCTGGTGAAAGTGCTGAGAGAGAAGTTCTCAAGGTTTTATAACAAGTGCAGTGGGGGTGGAGCACCCTAAGGCAAGTGCAGAAAGGAATGGCCGGGATGTCTGGGACCGGTGAGACTCTGAGGTACACCAGTAGGCCAGTCAGTAAGCTGTGTGGAAAGGAGGGAGAGAAGGAAGAGCAGATAGCTAGGTTAGCAGGGTAGAGAGAGGGAGAAGGAAGAGAAGAGAAAGGTCTTGAGTAGTTTCCGAAATTTAAGAATATCAAGCTCAAGACGGATGGTGGCTGTTCCAGAGGGAGGCACCTGTTGAGGAAAGGAATCTCACTCCAGATCTCTGCTTGGAGAACCGGCTCAATCACAGAAGGTTGGAGGTAAATGAGTGAAGGGCTCTAGAGGGACAGTATTTAGGAAGGCAGCGTTGAAGTTAGGTAGGCCCCAAGCCCCAGAAAGTCTTGCAGACAATGCAGAGAGTCTTGAATATGATCACTGCAGCCACAGGGAGCCAGTGAAGGGATGTCAGTGCCGGAGAGATACGGTCCCTGGGCTTGAGGCCAAGGATAAATCATGTGGTTCTGTTCTGGATGAGTTGCAGAGGGCACAGGGCGGAAACAGGGAGGTTGAGGAAGAGGTGGTTGTAATAGTCCAGCCTGGAGAGAAGCAGGGCTCTGGAGACAGTGAGCTGCTGGGAGGAAGTGAGAAAAGGTAGAGTGGCTCTGATGAGGTGTAGTTGATAGACTTTTTTGAGATGTCAGAAATGTGACAGGAGAAGGAAAGAGTGGAGTTGAAGATGACCCCAACGTTTTTTGCCTCACAGGTGGGGGTAGGCAAGGGGCCAAGGGAGGGCGTCCAGAGAGAGAGAGGAAAAACTGGAGCAGGTGTCCCAATGCAAACAATCTCTGATTTACTGGCATTCAGACAAAGGTCATTTGCAGCACACCATGACTGAATAGCGGGCAGACAGTCAGGTATGAATGGGCAGGAGGAGGAGGCTGAGGGTAGCCTGAAGGATAGTTGCTGTCATCCGCATAACACTGGCAGTATCCAATGTCAGTAGCAGTATACACGTGGCTCTGGCAGTATAAAAGATGGGAAATCCTTTAAAAGTATCTTTTCAACCCAAGTGGGGTGACATTTTAAAGAGTACACAATAATTCCAACTAACAATGACCCACACCCATGGTAAATATTTTTGGGAAGTATAGACAACTGTATTGTTGATCATGCATTCACAATGTTTCCAATTATCCTTTTCATTTAAGGAGTTTCCAGAGAGAGCCAAATAAAGCATGCAGCCTTCTGTGTATGCCATGGTTGTACTAAGTTTTGTAACAGGCACTGTGGACCTAGCCTTGTGGGTGTGACATCTTCAGCACACTAAGTCTTGTTCTCACCTGCTGCAAAATGCAGACTCACTATCTCTACTCAGGAGAAGTGCATAAAACCAAAGCAACTATATCTTGCCCCTCCCCCCCCCACCATGTCCATTAACACCAGTTAGTCTCTGCTGGGCACTCAAATGTGTCTCCACATCTTGCAACATATACAACCTTTCTGTGTGTACAGGCAATGGGATGAACATAATAAATGTTTGGTTGCCAGTTTGTGCTGTGTCTGGATCCTTTCATCCACAAATGTTTAATGGACACTTGGTTTTTCTGCCCTGTGTGACGATTCATTAGGTGTTGTCACTTCTCTCCAAGGGGGAACCCCTTCTCATGTGGCTAGGGAGATGAGGCAGTTACCAAATAGTCCCCCTATGTGTGGTTTAATGTGGAAGGATGCCAAGGGGAGGGACTCCCCTACTGGGATAAGAATGACCACCTGGGTGATAAACGCCACAACGCACAGACCCAAACATATCCAAAATGTCTAGCACTCTTTCATACCCCCCTCTGACTGATACCAAAATGTGCTATTGCAATATCAGGTCAGTTTCACCAATTGAGGCGAAGATCGTCTGAAAAGTAAAAGGCACCCAATGCACCCGAAGAGAAGCAGGCAGCAAGAATCCTTTACCTGGCAGTGTGGAGCTTGTCAGGAATGTGCCTGGAGGCTAAGAAGTGGTGACTCGACCTGGAGATGGTCAACTGTGTAGTCCTGCAACAGTACCTACACTGCCGGCCCAAAGTGCAGGAACTAAGAAGCTGGTGCAGGAGCCGGGGGAGACAAGGAAGGCCTGCATATTGCTTTTGAATGAAACAAGATCCCAGGAAGAACCATCAGAGCATTCCAAAGCCAGCAGAGGTAATGGTTGTACCATGGGAACCGATAGGGTCATACATCTTGAAAGTAAATACAAGTTAATTGGAAATCCTGAGTACAAGCTAACTGTACTTGATGATATAAGTAATTCTCCTTATGGCAGTACTTGGCAGGAGAGTGAACTAAGTGGGCCCAGCCAAAGGGGAGGAAAGAATGGGTTTGGAACACAGGCAAGATAAGGGCCTGGGACCCAAAACAAAACCAAGCAAGCAGCAGCGCGAGTCACCCTCAATACAGTGGCATATATAAGTTCACCATCTACCAGGTAAGGGTCTTGGACCCTGTCCATATTTGCAGTGCGGAAGAGGAGCCCATTAGCCACTAAGAAAGGGTCTGGGACCCAGGCCACAATCCCAGTGGCAAAGAAGACTCCACTGGTCACACAATCAGTGGGGAGCAAGAAACCACTGGTGATAGAAGAAGGGTCTGGGACCATGGCATCGAGATATAAAGTAAAAAAATATATATATTACATGGCCACGGTAGTGGCCATGTAGTTATAGTTAAGTTGCTGTTTCCATAGGAAGAGCACTTTTTGGGCGGCTTATAACTTTGCTCTCCCTGGACGGATCCTCAAAAAACTTTGCAAAAAAGTATTTGGGTCACTCTGAATGTTTTTGCAAAGTTTGGTGAGGATTCGTCCAGGGGGGGCAAAGTTATAGGGGGGTCCCAAAACTTTTTTTTCCCCATAGACTGAATGGGAAAAAAAATTTGCTCGCGCCTACAGCCCAAACCGCTGGACGGATTTCCACCAAATTTGGACCAGGAGCAGCGGCTTGGTCCCGAAAGCTTGGACCAAAAAGTAGGTAAAAAACAATTAGTGATATCTGTGTTCGGTTCGCGGACACACTTCCCTGTTCGCTCCGCGGACAGTGTCCTGATTGGCCAATCGTCTTGCGTGATGTTCGCGGACATGCAACGTGTTTGCTGATTGGACGGCGTGGAGCGTGAAGCGCGTCAGATTTTTCGGTAGCACCCGCCATCTTGGATTCGCGGACGTCCGCGGACAGCGCGGTGAAACTTTGTTCAAAATGTGTATTTTGTAGAGTGTGTTGGTGTGTAGGAGTGTTTGGGGAGGGTGGGACTGTATGAGATAGGATGAAAGTTTTGTTTTTATGTGTTAGACATTCTTTTTGTGTTCGATTTGTTTGTGAACATCACGGGTGTTCTGAAATGTTCTAAATAAACTGACTAGGGGGTGTTCTAAGGACTGAATATGTGTCAGTTTTGTTCGCAAGCAAAGTGAAACTGTTCTAAGAACACTCGCGGTGTCCGGGGAGTGTTCGTAGGGGGTGTCCTGAGGACGCTGTCCGTATTGTTCTCTGTCAAGTTGAATGTGTTCTAAGAACACCCGCGGTGTCCTGAAATGTTCGCAAATAAACAAAATGGGGGTGTTCTGAAGACGTTTTTGAGAACACTCCCGGTGTCCTGAAATGTTCGTAGGGGGTGTCCTGAGGACGCTGTCCGTATTGTTCTCTGTCAAGTTGAATGTGTTCTAAGAACACCCGTGGTGTCCTGAAATGTTCGCAAATAAACAAAATGGGAGTGTTCTGAAGACGCTTCTAAAAACACTTGCGGTGTCCGGGGAGTGTTCGTAGGGGGTGTCCTGAGGACGCTGTCCGATTTGTTCTCTGTCAAGTTGAATGTGTCCTAAGAACACTCGCGGTGTCCTGAAATGTTCGAAAATAAACAAAATGGGGGTGTTCTGAAGATGCTTCTAAGAACACTCGCGGTGTCCGGGGAGTGTTCGTAGGCGGTGTCCTGAGGACGCTGTCCGTATTGTTCTTTGTCAAGTTGAATGTGTCCTAAGAACACCCGCGGTGTCCTGAAATGTTCGCAAATAAACAAAATGGGGGTGTTCTGAAGACGCTTATAAGAACACTTGCGGTGTCTGGGGAGTGTTCGTAGGGGGTGTCCTGAGGATGCTGTCCGTATTGTTCTCTGTCAAGTTGAATGTGTCCTAAGAACACTCGCGGTGTCCTGAAATGTTCACAAATAAACAAAATGGGGGTGTTCTCAAGACGCTTCTAAGAACACTTGCGGTGTCCGGGGAGTGTTCATAGGGGGTGTCCTGAGGACGCTGTCCGTATTGTTCTCTGTCAAGTTGAATGTGTCCTAAGAACACTCGCGGTGTCCTGAAATGTTCGCAAATAAACAAGATGGTGGTGTTCTGAAGACGCTTCTAAGAACACTCCCGGTGTCCTGGAATGTTCGTAGGGGGTGTCCTGAGGACGCTGTCCGTATTGTTCTCTGTCAAGTTGAATGTGTTCTAAGAACACCCGTGGTGTCCTGAAATGTTCGCAAATAAACAAAATGGGGGTGTTCTGAAGACGCTTCTAAGAACACTTGCGGTGTCCGGGGAGTGTTCGTAGGGGGTGTCCTGAGGACGCTGTCCGTATTGTTCTCTGTCAAGTGGAATGTGTCCTAAGAACACTCGCGATGTCCTGAAATGTTTGCAAATAAACAAGATGGTGGTGTTCTGAAGAAGCTTCTAAGAACACTCCCGGTGTCCTGGAATGTCCGTAGGGGGTGTCCTGAGGACGCTGTCCGTATTGTTCTCTGTCAAGTTGAATGTGTCCTAAGAACACTCGCGGTGTCCTGAAATGTTCGCAAATAAACAAGATGGTGGTGTTCTGAAGACGCTTCTAAGAACACTTGCGGTGTCCGGGGAGTGTTCATAGGGGGTGTCCTGAGGACGCTGTCCGTATTGTTTTCTGTCAAGTTGAATGTGTTCTAAGAACACCCGCGGTGTCATGAATTGTACGCAAATAAACAAAATGGGAGTGTTCTGAAGACGTTTTTGAGAACACTCCCTGTGTCCTGGAATGTTCGTAGGGGGTGTCCTTAGGACGCTGTCCGTATTGTTCGTTGTTAAGTTGAAAGTGTTCTAAGAAGTATTGCGTTCTTCTGAAATGTTCGTAGGGGGTGTCCTGAAAACGGTGTCCGTATTGTTCGCTGGCAAGTTCAAAGTGTTCTAAGAACACTCACATTGTTCGCGGACATTAAAAGTTTCCCATAGATCATAGTTGAAATGTTTGACTCTATGGATGTGATATGCTGCGGTGGTTGTTGCCAGGGCATAGAGTCTTGGGTGCATGGCCATTTGGCCATGCACCCAAGACTCTATGCCCTGGCAACAACCACTGCAGCATATCACATTCATATTTGCTTATAACTTTGGGTGAAAAACAAATGTATAAGGAACAAAGGTATTAGATACTATGGATGTGATATGCTGCTATGGTTGTCCTTATTATCGTATACTTACTGTTTGGTCTTGTAATGGGAGTCCATGTTTTTCTTCTTCATTTCTGTGATAAAAAAAAATAGCATGTTAGTACTAGTATTTTGTAATGACTTATTACATTGTATAAGAAATATACTTTTATTTTTTTTCGACCCTCATATTTAGTAGAGTACAAATCAGAGTACTGTGCAATTTGCTCAGTTTCTGTATTTGTTGCTAAAATCATTGAGTCTGTGGGAGAAAAAAAAATCCATGTTGGATTAAAAAAAACCCTTTTCTGTTATGCTACAGTTTATTTGTTTGTTTGTTTTCAGTGGTGTTCACTTGTTGTTTCTGGCTAATGCTTTATACTTTGCTTTGTTGTATTTATTTTGGAGCAGTAACAGATTCTTCATTTGTTTTGATATTATAAAATTTTGGAGCAGTTAGATACCAATTGGCGTATTCTAACTGTCTATTTTTTTAATATATTTTAGTGGTTTTGATTTATCTATTTGGATATTGTTAAATTTTGGGACAGTTAGATACCAATTGGAGTATTCTAACTGTGTTTTTTTTGGCCTAATTTAGTAGTATTCATTTATCTGATTAGTTGTTGTAGAATCTTTGAGCTGTTAGATAGCTTTTGGAGTATTCTAACAGTTTATATTATTTTAAAACAAATTTATAATTTTGGGACAGTTAGATACCAATTGGCATATTCTAACTGTGTATTTTTTGGTCTAATTTAGTGGTATTCATTTATCTGATTAGTTGTAGAATCTTTGAGCAGTTAGATAGCTTTTGGAGTATTCTAACAGTTTATATTGTTTTAACACAAATTTACTTAATGGTTTAAACACAGTTTATTTATCAAATTTTGGTTTTAAGAACATCAAATAAGCGTTTGTAAGATTTGCTGGTAATCTCTGCTTTAGAGTAATGATACTATCATTACATTCAAACCATCCACATTTCTTTTTTATATATGCAGTGTAGTGCCTTGAATTGATTGTGGCTCCTGCGTGGTAGATTATACCTATTGTTGTGAAGGTTTTCTTACCAAGTGATATTTCACCATGTGTGAATCCAGTCAGCTTGCAGTTGTTTTTATTACCATCTGCATTGTAACATAGAAGCATTAGTATTACGTATTTACTATGTGTTTGTATTACTAACGTGGATCGACTATCTGAATTGCAGGTAGAGCATAATCTACCATGGTTTGCATTTTGTACAAGTTGCTGAAATGGAATGGATTCACAATTTGGTATTGATATATATATGAAGCGTTCATTGGGGATTTCTTCTTGTGTCACATTGTTGCAGAGAGTGCATGTATGTTTCCACATGTATGAAATCTGAAAGATTTCATTTATAGGTATGTTTTGTTTTCCAGTACTTGTAGTAAGTACATTAGAAATTCTTGTGGATCTTCCTGTGAGTTTATAGTGAATTTCACCATTCCAGCACAGTAGTCCAATTGTCGTCTTATTCCAAAAACACTATATGTGTTGTCAGGATTGTTTGCTGCATTTCTGTGAAGTACTAACATTTGCAAACACAATGGGTCTGTACTGTGTAAGTAAATGTTGTCAACAATTGGTGGTAATTGAAATAGAATATTCATTGCTACATTTGCATAGCAATTTACACCAACTATATTTGAGAATTTAAATGGTCCAGGTAGTTCTGTATCTAACTGCTTTTTTTGGAGTTGTCTTCCTTCTTTAAAGAAGTACCTGGTTTACTTTCTCTAATTGATTCTTTTTTGTTTGTGGTACTTGATGAAGTATTAGTTTCTTGTACTCTCTTTGGAGGATTTGCAGTGACGTCCTGTTGCATTTCTGTTTGATTTAGTTTTCTTTTACAACGTTTTAGTTTTTGTGGAACAGAATATGTGTTTAGATGGGGAGTGTATAGTGAGCGAAGTCTATTATATTCTAAAATGCAAGGAATATCAGCGTTTACTTTACCTGCATCAAAGTTGATTATAAATAGACCGTCAAGTGTACGTAATCTTGATAGTGCTACGTTGCTCATGCCTTCTTTAAAGACTGTGTTACCAATATCTATCATTGCTTTGTCTAGGGTAAGACCTTGTGATTTATGAATCGTGACTGCGTATGCAAGAGTTACAGAAAATTGTTCTTTGCGTACATACATATCTTTGAAGAGAAGGAATCTAGCTGTTGAGCGTCCTATCCGTTTTACTTCCGAAAGTTTGTCAAAGAGTATATTGACAAACTGAATTTTGATGTCACGTGGGTATGTTTGAAAGCCAACAACTCTACCCAGTGCTCCATTAACTAGTCCTTGGTCCACGTCAAGGTTAAGTTTAGGCATTACTCTGCAATTTAAGGATAATTTTAACATCTTTTCTAAGCCTGCTGTGTTTGAGATTGATTTTTCTAAATTATTAAGTCTTGTTGTGGCTTGGTCACACATGGGTAGTGTCATACCATGTACATCTAGTTTGTCTGTGGTGCTAATTTCCATTATTGGTTGCATTTCATTACTTAACATTATTTCATTGAATTTGAGACAGCTTGCAAGAGTTGGCATTAAGGCCATACAATTGACATTTTTGTGGGCTAATTGTTCCATAACATCTGTAGCACATGCATTATTGCCATAAAGTGCATTAATGTGCCGGGTTTTCAATGTTGCTTCTGCTTCTTTAGAAAGTATACCAACTCTCAAACTTTTTAAAATGTTGGCATAAGTTAGATCTGCAGATTGGCGCATGTTTTTTGTTAATTCTCTGTATTGGAAATGTTGCCAAAGGTTGACATTTCCAATGCTGCCAACAGTTTTACAGCAGAGTTTGTGCCCTAAGGTTTTAAAAATAGGTTCACCTTTTACTGGTGTTAATTGAAGCAGATCTCCAAAAACAATAATGTGTTTTCCTGCAAAGAACTCTTCATAGTCTGTTTTGAGTACTTCTTGTAATCTGAGGTGAATCAAAGCTAACATCAGGTTGGAGACCATGCTCACTTCATCTATTAGTAGCATTTTCACTTGTTTCAATACTCTGCGTAATTCCATTGCAGCTTCTGCAGAAAGTTTGTAATAGTCTAATTTGTTCTGGTGTTCTACTGGTGATAGTAGTAATCGGTGTAGTGTAACACCACCTATGTTGTAGGCAGCTAAACCTGTGGGGGCAGTGACAACAGCTGACAGTTTATTGTTTGTCAATTGTTGAAGGAACTTACTAATGATTTTGATTAGGAATGTTTTGCCAGAACCAGCTTCACCACTGACGTACAGTAGTATAGGTTTATAATTATGGCAGGAACATTCTTTATTTTCATGTTTTACACCATGTGCAATTTGTTTTGCCTCTTCTTGAAAAATGCTACTTTGCTCATTGTTTAGTTTTGATTGTAGTATAGTTAAGTATTCCTTATCTTCATACTGACACATGGTGTTCTCTACTTCTATCATAGCTAATTCTGCCTAATTTGTTATTAGTGGTTCTCCCAGTGGTTCTTGGCTTCCTGTTACAGAAGGTTGACTACTGTCAGGAGTATCCTTATCTAGTTGGGCTTGGAGTTCTTCTTCATGTTGCTGTTCATTGTGCAACATTGTTTTGTACTGTGTAAAGTTTACATCAGTTATAATGCTTTCATTTGCTTTGAAAGCATCCTCATATGAGTCATAGTTATTTAGTAATTGTTCTTCTTTTCTCCATGGTTTGAAGAGTTGTAGCAGGGACATGTAATATACTTCTTTATGTTGAGGAGTCTTCAATGACAATTTGATATGATTAATTAAATTTGGTTTAGTGAGTTTAACTAAAATGCCTTCACAGTCTGTCACTCTATATTTATCTTTTTTTTTCATCAGGTTTCATATTATTTTTGTATGTGTAGTTTTGGGCTATTTGGTATAGACACATGTTTTCCAAAGTATTACTTCTGTTTGGGTAGTATGTGTCTAATACATTGTTTTTTAAAATGTCTTGGCTGTTGGGATCATGTTTGGCTATTGTTTCTATATCTTCATATGATTTTAGAACTCTTTTTCTAGATTTAGCTGGACCAAGACTTAGCCATACTATATTTTCAGATTTACCATACAATGAAGTACCAGTTAAACGATCAGTTGCTTCATAAGATCCACATTCTCAATGGGTGAGCATTGTTATGCCCAAGCTGTATAATTTCTGAGATACTGTTTTATCTGATGACAGGTCATTCCAGAGATCTTGGAGCTCTGTCTTTTCTGCTTCAGCTAAGTATGCTGTGACATATCGTGCAACTGCAGTAGAATTGTCTGCAATGTACTGCACATCTATGTTTATATTCCATAAGTGGGCAATGATTGCATTATAATCATTGATATATTTTTCTTCTTATTTTCTTTTTATGTAATATGTATTTTTAGGTGACTTACCTTTAACACTATGTCTAACTGAAGACATGAGGTTGTTTACTTGACCTGTATTTGTAACTGGTCTAGGGAAACCAAATCGGCATTTGGTGTAGTATTTGCCTTTGTTTTTGTATTTGCGACGACAATATTTTCCACATTTGTGTCTTTGAAATTGTAAAATTTGTGCACGAAGATCACTATTTGTGGCTTCTGATGGAATTTCACAAGTGACATATTTTTCAATAAACTGTAAAATAGTGGCATCACTGTCTTGACCAAATTTAGGAGCATCTTTAATCCATAAAAGCATGTGGATATGTGGTGCTCCTCTGGCTTGGTATTCTTTTCTCCAAAAGAAGTGTTGCACTTCTCCAAAGGGAGGAACAGTTTTATTACAAATAAAATGTAGCATAGCAATGAAGCAATGGTGAAAATATCTTGAAACATTAACAGGATCCAAAGAACAAAGTTCTCCAGGTGTTAGAATATCTATGTTTGTTTTGTTTTTATTTGATATGCGTAGGTAATCATGTAAATCTTCCCATGCATATTCTGCACAACTTAATGCAACAAACCAAGTGGGTGGGCCAAGGTTTCTGATCATACAACGTACATCTCCATGACGTCGAAACCAGATCTCTTTAGTACCATGCATATTTGCTAATAGATTTGTAATATTTGATTGTAAAACCTCATCCTTTTGTTGCACTTTCTCTAATAATTGTGTAGCTGTCATATTTTGAAAGTGTGATCCTGATTTTAATATGTGTGCAACTTCGTAACATAAAGTTTCCAGTTCACTTTCAAAGAGTAGGTGGAATATGTATTCCACATTTTGTCTAAATCTGGGATCTTCAGAATACATCCGTAATGAGCGGTATTCTGAAGCTGATATTTGAATAGGTCTATCATCGTACCTTCCTCCTTTGCCAGTAGGAAAGAGTAAACGAAAAGCATGTGCTTCTATACTTTTTTCCCATATACTGATTGGCGATCCTTTTGTTTGACGCATTTGGTAAGTTTCCAGTACATCTTGTACGGTGTCATTACAGTGCAAAGGATGAATTGTATAATGGTTTAAAGTATTTGATATTGTAGCAGGATCTAGTAGCTCAAATTGACCAGCTTCTTGTGTTTCTTGAATTATTTTGTTTGTATCTTTCAAGTTTTCTTCAATATTAATTTCTTTGTAATATTCATTATTCTCTTTAAGATATTGGAAGGCTTGTCTAACTTTATATAAATCTACCAGCTGTTGCCATATTTTTTTGTCTTTTGTAGGTACTCCATTTACTAATATAATTAAAGATTGCTGCATTGGACGTTGCACTCCTAGAGTATGCACATTTTCTTTTAGATTTAATGGTAAATAAATTACTTTTCCACGAATGCCTTTTACCAATTCAGAGGGAGGTAATTTTGCTGTTTTTGGTTGAAGGCGTATTATTGCTTGAAATGGGTGTACTGTTTGAATTATGATGCTCTCATATAAATTAAGTTGTTGTAGAGGTTTTGGTACTGGGTATAATTCCAAATTATTTGTGATAGAACGTGAAGGAGTTTGGTTGTTGTCAAGTTTTGTAGTGCAATAACTGCAAAGTATTAAGGGCTCAGTTATTTCATATTTGTTTTCTGCTACAAGGTAGAGAGCTAATTCAAACCATTTAGAATCTTCATTGTCTTCTATTTTGTATGATAGGTCCACAGTTTTTGTGTTACTTTTATAAAAAATTCTACGGCAACATACACATACATGGTTTGGTACTTCAGCTGATGTACTTTTAAATTTTAGTATTTCTTTTTTGTATGTGTTTAGAAAAAGGTTGCCATGTGTAGAATTGTTGCTTAATTGGTTTAAAGCTATTTCATTCTGTAAATGGCTTTCACTTCCAAAATATTTTTTCTGGATATAGTGAATTTCTTCAAGTAGGTCTTTTGCTGTACCATGTAGAAGGATGTTATTTAACTTTGCTAGTGCTAAAGCAGGACTTTTAGCATAGTACAGTTTATAGACTAGATTTCTTATAGTTGAATGATGTGTTGATATCCTTTTGATATCATGGAAAGTGGTTTTACAAGTAGGTCCTGTAATGCAGGCCAATGAATGTCCTTGTAGTCCTGTGTACTTGCGCACTGGACATGTATCTATATTTTGCAGTAATTTAATTTTGATTTTGTCTTTGCTTTTTACATATTTATTGAGGAATTGGCGTAAAGATTTGAAACATTGTTTGGGAATGTTACACATTGACTTGCATGGCCATTTGTACACTAGACGTTCTGATTCAGTTGAATGGAGGGGTAATTCTAAGTTTTCAGGGCATATTTTTGTAAGAGGTACTTCTTGTTCCATTATGGTATTATTCACTTTTTCATAACCTCGACCACTGCTATGTATGGCAATTGTATTAGTTTGCTTTTGTTTGTACGCTTCTTCATTAAAATATGGTTCTGTGCTTGTAGTGTGATTCCATTCACCTCCGCTGATACTTAAGAAGTTCTTACTGTTGATATTTCGCTTATTGAGAATTCTTTTTTGTAATTTAGTTATTAGTTTTGTTAGTGGTTTCATTTTGTTTAACAGTAAAATAAATACATTTCTTTTGAGAAGAATTGCACTGTCCATCAATGCTTCTTAGATTAATTTCCTATGATAGGTTTTAAGCTTTGAACCTGATTTCTCTCCTGTTTTTATAAGATTTTGAAGGACTTTGTGACGGTATATTTTGGCTAAAATACTTTTCTTGGTATGCTTACTTTGCACTATATTAACATTTGAAGAAGTAGTTTTATCTGTACTGATAGCTGATTTTCTGTTAATTGTTTTTTGGTTTGTTTTACATTTTGATAGAGGAAGCAAAGTTGTTGTACTTGAAACTTCTTGTGTTTCACTAAATGATTGTATTAGCTGTTTTGTTTCAACTTTTTTACAAATTCTGCTAGAGATGGATGCTTATGTTGGACACCTTTATTTTCATTTGCTCTACTTTTGCGTTGCTTTCTACGGACTTGACTTTTGGTAGGCATTCTTTAGGGTCTGTTGAAAAAAATAAAGAAGATATGTGTTGGGGTGTTCTGGAATGTATGTGTGCTGTGTGCATGAGTGTTTGGGTAAGATGATAAAGATGTATGTAATGGTGTGTGATTGTGCATTGGGAACTAAAACTAGTAGGGATACGTATTCTTGAATTTATGTGTTACTAAACTGGGGTTCAGATGACAAAAAAAAGTAAGCTAGTGGTGTGGAAAAGTACAAATAGTAAATCTAATGTATACAATTAAAACAGTTGTTTGTTCTATAATATGAACATTGTAGTGGTTCAGTTGGGTAATTTGTTTGTCCAAAAATAGAAATTTGTGGGCCATTCTGGCTGTAAATCTCTGTTTAAGACATGGACATTTTTGGACAAAATGGTACAAAATCTCTATTTTTAGAAACCGAAATAGCTCGTATTAATGTTATAGCATTTTTGATTAATAATACAAATATTATGGTGATATTTTACTTACTTATTTTTTTAAATTAACAGGTAACTTCTTAGTTTTTCTTTCTTCTTCGAATTCGGCTGCTTCTTTTCAGGAAACTGGTCTTCACTGCAATTGTAAAAGCTTCAAATTAGTAACTTTGTTTGTATATAGCACTGTTTTTAATTTAGATATTGATTTTTTTAATTGAAATCCTCAGTGCCTTCTGTAAAACCATTAAACTAATTTATTTACATAAGATACATTGCATCAGTTCAGTACATATGATATGTTCTTAATGAACAAATTGTATTGAATGACTAACTGTAGCAAAAAAAAAATATATCTTTACTATGTCTTGTGAAATTTATAATATATTAGTCAATACCACTATTTTTGTAAGTAAACTGTTCTAGGTAATAGCGCCTCAATGTCATGTCTAATTTAAAGTAATTAAGTAAATAAATAAATAAAAACAAAAAATATGAAATTGTATAAGTATTTTTATAAAGGTTTAAACATAGATTGTGTTTGCATGCAATTTTGTTTGAATATATGTAGTCTATATATTTCATTTAAAAAATGTTAGTTTAACATGATTTGAGTGTGTGTGTATAAAGAAAGTAAAACGTATAAAGGTTTATAAGTGATAGTTGATTTTAAGAAATTGAAAAAAGTACAGTAAATTCATTTTACAGATTTTACAAGGTAAAAGTCTGTTTAAAAATGTGTTCATCTACTATACAGAAAATATGCATACCTGAAGTTTGTGTTCATGCATATGGATATGCATGGAGCTGCAAGTAGAAATCTTGAACACTTTTACAGTATTTCTGATAAATGTTGCTTGCCAATGATATGACACTTGTACTCAGAGAGATTCAGAGTACATTTGCAGTGCTGATCTATGATGATGCAGTTAGATGTAGAGGTCTTGAATGTGATTGGTGCATGGTCATGTGATTTTTGAGGTACATCCAATGAGGGAATGGCAGTGAGTGTGTAGTGGAAATGGTAGAAGGGCTGTTCATGTTACGATATGCCCGCGGACATGTCGGTAGTTCGCGGACATCGGGAGTTACATCCAGGGATTTTTGGGTTCAGAAATCATGCAAATGAGAATAAGCACAGAAAGGGATTGGTCAGGAAAGTTTGGTGGGTGTGTTGTGTCAGGAGAGATTTTCTCAGATACTCTTTTTGCTGAGAGAACAAAAGATAGCTATGGCTGTGTGTTTCAGAAAACAGATTGTTTGGATTTTAGGAGATTCGTGGATACATTGGTTGAAGGTGCATGCAGAAATCTGTGGAGTAGCTGTAGATCTTGGATTCCCACATGTGGAAGTACACAGGCATGGAGTACGTGGAATGAAGTGGTTGGACTTGCTACCTCTCTGTGCTACTTTGGAGACAGAGCAACATCCAGACATAATTGTAATTCATTGTGGAGGGAACAGTTTAGGACATGTAACTGGAATTTTATTGCAATTTGCTATGAAAGAAGGACTTAGGAAGGTTATGGACATGTTTCCTAATTCTCAAGTGATATTTTCACGGATTGCACAGAGACAAATGTGGCTTCGTTCTTCTTCATTTGGTCCACAAATGGAAAAAGCAAGGCGCAATGTTAATAAGGCTGTTTGTGGCTTTCTAAGAGATTTTGGCATGTGTTCTTTTCACAATGAAAATATTACGTTTTGTAGTACATACTTTTTTCGCAGAGATGGAGTCCATCTTACTTATGCTGGCAATCAGATTTTTCTGAGAAATGTACAAAATGCATTGCGACCTTTTTTGGAATTGCAACAACGATTTTGAAGTAGATGTTAAGCATTTACAATTTTTGACTTACAAACACCACCCACTTCTTTCAGAGCCACCACTTCTTTCCAGAGAAAATTACAATGTTTGTGATGGAGTAGCAACCCAATTTTTTTAATGTTCGCGAACTGTCCGCGGACTTCTAATGACATTTGTGATGTCATCTTTGATGTCCTGGGTGTTAGTCTTAGCAGTGCACGGTGGTGGCGCGAGTTATGGTTGCTTAGCTTACCATAACTGGCGAATTTCAAGGGTTTTTCGGTTTTACTTGGAACCATAACGTCCCTTTAACAAAGTTTTTTGACTGAATTTCATAGGTTTTTAGTAGCGCAACTTAACCATAACGTCCCTTTAACAAAGTTTTTTGACTGAATTTTATAGGTTTTTAGTAGCGCAACTTAACCATAACGTCCCTTTAACAAAGTTTTTTCACTGAATATATATATATATATATATATATATGGTTATATGTAGTTATGGTTAAGTTGCTGTTTCCATAGGAAGAGCACTTTTTGGGTGGCTTATAACTCTGCTCCCCCTGGACGAATCCTCACCAAACTTTGCAAAAAAAGTATATGGGTCACTCTGAATTGCCCAGGGGGGGCAAAGTTATAGGGGTGGTCCCAAAACATCTTTTTTTCCATAGACTGGATGGGGGAAAAACTTTGCGCACAGCTACAGGTGAAACCGCTGGACGGATTTGCACCAAATTTGTGCCAGGGGCAGGGGCTTGAACCCGAAAGCGTGCTTTAGTAAATTTGGTGACAATCCGTCTAGTACTTTCCTTTAAAACTACCAAAAAATATGTCTGAATAAATATTAGTGATATCTATGTCCGCTCCGCAGTCACATTTGCCTGATCAATCCGCGGACATGATACCGATTGGCCAGGGGGGTTGGCGTCATAACCGCGGACACGGATGTACGTCAGAATGTGTGGATGTGCCCGACATCTTGGATCCAAAGACAGCGTGCTACTTACCAGAGGCAAAATGCTGTTTCCGAAACTGTTTTGCCCTCCTACAGTGCGTGGGGAGGATCACAGAGTAAGATACTAATGAATTACTGTACTTGTTTGGCTGACAATTGTCTATTATATATTCTGCATTGGCGCCTTCTTCAGGATGTTTGTACGTGGAGAAAATGAGGGATCTAACAAGGCTACTATTTGAGTCCGTGCTGTGTACATGCACCATAAAAATGTTCGCAGGTCACGCGTGGCGTTAGTGACCATTCATTTTGAGTGTATTTCCCTATTACATCACATTTTCCTATGGGTGTGTTATTGTTTAGTTTGCCACCATGGACGTGACATGCTGCAGTGGTTGTGGGCAGGGCCTAGATAACCTGCATTGGTGCCTTCTTCAGGATGTTTGTACATGCAGAAAATGAAGGATCTAATAAGGCTACTATTTGAGTCAGTGCTGTGTACAGGCACCGTGAAAATGTTTGCAGGACACGCGTGGCGTTAGTGACCATTCATTTTGAATGTATTTCCCGATTACATTACATTTTCCTATGGGTGTGTTATTCCTTAGTACGCCACCATGGTTGTGACATGCTGAAGTGGTTGTGGACAGGTGCTAGAGTCTTGGATGCATGGCCATACTTCCAAGACTGTAGGCCCTGCCCACAACCACTGCTGCATGTCACGACCATGGCTACATGTGTAGTATATATTATCGCTTACATGGTTGAGGGGAGAGTGTACAGTGTTGGGTGAAGGAATATCAAGAGAGGGAGTGGTGAGAGTGAGCATGATAGGAGAAGGATTGTATCTACCCTTGGTGTGCATAAGTCACAATTCACAATTTAGTGGGTAGGGCTAGGAAGTCCTGGATGGAGTTAAGTGAGAAAAGGTGGTCTGCCCTTTGGTCCTCATACCTAGTAAAAGGCAGATTTAGACATTAGGGCTCAAACTATGGTGTCTACAGACCTAGGAGTTAGGGATGACTGGATTGAGGAGGAGGCTCAAATTGAGACACGAGAGAGAGGGATGGCGCGCGTGCCCACATTAATTCTGTAAACACCCTTCAACTGTCTCAGAGCCTTATAGTGATTCTTGTGTCATCTATTATAATAATTGGCATCCACCTACAACACATCTTAAACTGCTGCGTGTATCATGCCGAACCGAACGTGAGATCTGACCAGTCTCTCATTTGCAATATCACGCATGTGTTTTTTGTCTAATGTGCACTTCTCCAAATAGAAATATTGTTAGATGAACCACAGGTCTTTTGCATTTGTGTCTCTTGTCTTGCCCACTTGTACATCTAATATTTGTCACATTAGAATAACAGATTATTCATATACATCCTGCACAAAGCTGATTTAGAGGATCTGCTGCTATCTAACCACCCACAGTCAGGAGGAAGTGATGAGAAGACAGCTAGAGGAGCAAGGGGATGAGCGGGGAATAGTCCGCAAACCTGTATGGGAAAAAGCCCATAACACAATACCAAATATAAACGTGTTATTTAAAGTAAACACAAACGACTAATATTCTAGAATTGCAAACAATTCCGTGACCCCTGAATGGGGTAAATTAAGCATAAACGTTCTCTTTTAACATGCGCCTTGCACATTGTACATATTAGTATGCCAAACACTTGTATGATAACAATGTTTCTATGTCAAATTAATTTTTCAGACTTCTGCTATTCATAATATTATCTCACATTTCCATACTTTAATAATATGCATACAGAACCATATCGTTTACTCAGCATTGTGATGGAAGCTAAAATGCCCAATTCAAAGACAAACGGCCAGTAGTTTAAGTAGGATTATCACTCTTAAGACTTTAATCAGAGAATCAAATTAAACTGAGTGAATCGGGTATTAAGCATGCCTGGGCCTGTTTACGAGACATTGGCTAGATATTTGAATAAGAAATAGTGTTCGACCCATTTTAAAGTAGTGTAGACGTAGCACAACGATGAACACACAATTTAACAGCTGTAGAATGTTATATCTTGTACCTGAATATTAGTAAAATGCAAAATTGCTAGAAAAATTCTGTTCAGATCAATTAATTTCAACATCGTAATTTGTGAGAAGTACTCTTTCATCCTGAAGGTGTTCTTAACTGACAGCTACTCAACAAGATGATTCTTAAGATAGTGTTTAAATCACGGCTACTTGGTCTTCTATTTGGAAAAGTAATTTTGTCTCCAGAGAAGATAATCTTATTAAAATATTGTCAGGTTAATTGAAATGGATTTTTGTTTACTAAACATGCTGAATTCTAATCACATCGCAGTCTGAGAAGCTTTGCTGCTGTGTTTAAATCTTTAATAGATTTCCATTATTTTCCTATAGAATAATTCGAGAGAGGAATCTAATTACTTTTCTTAAAATAACAGCCTTTTGGCACATCAACTGAAATGAAACGTTTGCACGAAATAAAGAAACCGTCTTTGATATGTTCACTGCTGTGTCGTGCACAACAAGTAAAACCTGAAAGGGGCGGGGCCCCGTGTCTGCTTCTATTCTTTTCTTATTGTGCTGGCCCACATGATTTACTAATTAACCCACATGCATGTGTATTAATATGTTTCTTTTCATAAAATATACAATTGTTCCTTGAAATGTGTACAAAAATGCTGACCATCATTTACGATATTGAGATGCACACACTGCAAACAATTTCTGAGTAAAGTCCAATGATGCCTGAAATCCCATTTGGGATTTAGGGGAAACTCTATGATGCTCTGCTAGAACCATGTCTAGATGAAGGCTATAGGCGTTGCAAGATGTACATGGATGTATCTGTTATGTGTTTAAAATGCAAAACCAATTGCAGGTATTTATTTATGCATGCATTTATTTATTTATTTGCTGTGTGGCATAGTTTAAACAAATACACTTTTCACACACAGTCACATCACAAAGCTGTATTATATAACAACTTAACATCATAAAAAAGCACACCAATTCAACATTCATTAATCATGAAAACATTATTACCAGTCTAAAAACAGGGTAAAAAAAAACATAGAAAACAAAGCTATGAGCAGCAGCCAGGTCAAATAGATTTTAAATAGCTGGTCAAGAAAAATTATAACAAGCAATCTCATCAGAGAGATCATTAAGGGCATTAATATTTCTACAAGAAGCGAGTGCCAGACATGTTCTGTACCAGCCCAATTGGCTGACTCTAGTGCTTTTTCCCAATGCACCACATCGAATAGCGTCCAAACGAGGGAAAACCAACAAAATATGCTGTTTTGTTTCAATTTCACCCTGTCAAAGGCAGCACAGCCTATCATGTCTGGGTGTACCGCCTCTAGCACTGTTATTTTGAAGAGTATTAAATACGCTTAATTTTACAAGTAACCAAGTGCAACAAATGGTTTTAACAGGGTTCTTCAACAAAATGTCATTCATGGCCGTATGCTTTAATATCATAGATAAAGTGTTTAGACTCTCTATAAGACACCAACACAGTTCTATTGTCAACCCAATCTTGCTTAAACAATGTTTTTCTTGCAGCATCGGGTCTCAGTATCAGAATGGCTAATGTAATGACGATTCTTGCCATAATTGCAAGGCAATCCTGAGCCCGTACATACAAACGTCTACTGGTCCCAAGAACTAACAGATGGTGCAAGACCCTAAATTAAGGACCCTGATGGTGGGTCCAAACAGCTTCTGTATAATTGGACGGTCCTCCAATCAATCCTGGCCTGAATAGATATCAACCCCAGGATGTGTCTTATTTCTGCTAAGAGAGTACCTTGTGGGAGCACTAAAACCTTGTGTCACAATTTACTCTCAAACGTAGGCCAGGGCCCCTTAGTGTTAAGGAACGCAGTACCGTGAATAACACTAGGGACAATTTTTGTTAACAATATCTAAGTGCTGGTTGCAAGGAAATCGTCCAAAAGTGTTATCCAGTTGTTTCAACTGGGTTATGGAATGTACCAAAGCTGTATTGCCTAGAGGCAATCTTCATATCTTCTAGATGCACTACACACATTGGTACCTATGTATTTAAAGTGTTGCACTTCTTTCAATCCCTGATTATTAATTTGCCATTTAAAATGACCTTTTTCTGCTGTTTCTCTTCTTATTTAAGACCAGATCTGTAGATGTATCCACAATAATCTCCAGATCTACTAAAACTAAACTAAATCATCTGCATACAGCAGGTATGGAATACTCAAGTCTCCCAACCAAGGTGGAAATATATGAAGTCCCTGTAGGGTATTTCCAAAGTCTTCCATATAAGTGTTAAAAAGCAGAATGCAAATAAAAATGTATGTTAAAAAAAATAAAAACAGCACCGCCAAAATGCACCCTTCGATGGGCCCTTCTCACTCCTTATCCAGTCAGATATTGTCCCGTAAGAGCCCACTATCACTCTTATTCTTGTCTGAGAGTGAAGGGCTTCAAGCAAAGCTACCAAAAAAAGTGAACAGTCCAGAGTGTTTAACTTAGACCATAGGAGTGGGCGATTCAAACAATCAAAAGCTTTCCTCACATCAAGTAAAGCAGCATAAATCTGAGTTGACAATAAGGATAATATAAAACAATTTAAAGAGATACCCCCTTCTTGAAGCCTGCTTGAAATATGTAATTGTGCTGTGAGATTGCAGTATGCCTAGACAAATACCTCAAAATCAGGAATGCAAATATTGTGTATGAACTATCTAGCAATGAAATTGGATGATATTTTGCCAGTTCAAGTCTAATACCCGATATAAAAATAAGTATGATTGTGTCATCTCTCCTAGAAAGGGGAATTATTTTTGTTTTTTTTAACAATTCCATCAATACATATAACCATACATTTGGATCCGACTTCATTGTGAGGTTGGAGAGGCCATTAGGGCCGGGGTCCTAGAAGATTTAATCTTAATGATGGCACCTTCAACCTCTTCCCGAGTTATTTCAATACCTTCCCAATTCACCAAATCATAGTTAGTGTGTGATTTTAGATCATGTATCACTACTCCCTGATTTCCATAAAGTTCTGTGAAGAACTTTACCCACATGTCATTAGCAATCAGATTGGCTTGAATAGAGATCTGAGCATATATATCCTTATTCAATGACAAAAAAGATTGCCCACTTTTAGCAAATAATGCCAACAACATTTGCTCTGCATCATGCTGATACTTTAAGTGTTGCATGGACTTCATTTGGTTATGATAAAGTTGCTTTTGCTCTATTATCGTAGTTACGGCTTCACCACTCCCCTTCCTCAGCGACTCAGATGACGTTTGAACAACTTTTTTGAGCATGTACCTTGCTATCGTAGACCTGAATGTGCTTCTTCCTAATGCCACCAATGTTTAACACCCTAGAGGAGATCAAACCGTTGAGTAGCAGTTGACTAAAAGGAGCAACCTTCTTTTTTGAAAAGCCATCCATATTTGGTCTCACCAAACATGCTACCAATTTACAATTAAGTCAGACAGTCAATGACAGTCTTCAATTAATCCTATTGTTAAAACCTCTGATTTCAACAGCACTATTACAATATGGAACCCTAAACTGTGTCTCCAACTGTAAGGTAAGTAAAAGGCATATATGGTCACTGTTAGCATTATCTACCACCACAAATATCTCTACCAAATTAAACAGATCTTTTGATAGAATAATATAGTCCAACATTGAGCTGACCATGGATCCTATCCTCATGAACTGAGGCAGGAAATCTCTGTCAGTGGTACCATTCACCACATACATATTCTACACGGACACAACATCTTTCCAATGCTGTCCTCTTTCTTTAGCAGCCCAAACTACAATTCTGTTCCTTCCATAAAACTTGTCATCTAAACGTTTGCTGTTAAGATCCCCCAAGAGAATATAACTCATTTCCTTGCAGAAATACATTTCCACAATTTCCTGAATTCTTTTGAGAATATTTTCCACATTACCCATACATGGATTAAAACAGACATTCAAAATCAGACAACTGCAAGTATTAGTGTGACCATAATGTTTAGTTTTGCATAGTACTGCAAGGATATCTCTATCAACCAAAAGTAATGTTTCATTTAAGATTTCAGTCATTACGCAGGGCACAAACCAAACCACTGAATGGTCTGCCGCCCAATTTTATCTGATTGAACTGTTGTGCAGAGTTGAGTAGCCTTCTGCTGTTTTACATATCTTCATTTATAATGAATAACCTTATTCACTATTGTCAACCATTTCTTGTTTTTCCAGTTAACAGTCCTTTTGTTGACCTCTTGGCCCATTTAGAACTTGGTAATGCTAGTATGGCTCCAGATGTGACTGCAACTCCTACCAGCTCTAGCCAGCATAGTCAGCGCTGATGGGCCATAGAAGGCTTGGTCCAAAATATCTGGAACCCCTGAACCAAATGTTGATTTAAAAGTAAATGTGGTTAAAGATAAGTGGCAAATGTATGAGGGTCCCTACATAGAATGTCCTCACATTCTCTATAGGTAAATATATATATATATCTTCTCTATTTCATTATTTGAAATTCATTTCAAATTCCTTATGTGTAATCAGACATGCTCTGCAACAGTATCAAAACCCATTTACAAAACAATGACTAGCATGTGCATGCCCAATACATAATTAACACAAGTCCCCAGTTATCCAGGAAAATCTAACCCATACACACTATCTCTTTTCTATATTCACTTCATTGACATTGTATCCAGATTATTAGAACCTCATGCCACACCCATACAAATACATACCCCTCCTTGGTGTGTTACATTAAACATAGGAGTATAGGAGAAAAAGACTGAACATAGGTTCTGGGAGGGAATCAGGACAGCATTCAAAAAAGGGAATTCACATCAATTTGCATGAGTGCAATGCTATTGAAAAATATATTGTGCTAGAAAGCCAGTTGAGTTTCCTCTTGTAATCGCAGGAGGAATTCTAAAAATGATAATTGTATTGTGTACAGATATCACTAACAAGATGGCTCGCATACAAATGTGGACTGTAAGTAATACAGAAAACATACCACTAACGTATGTCTCCTGCAACATTAGATTAAGAAACGTAACATCACAAAATACACCCTTGCCTGTAGTGGTTCACTGTAGTACATACCCGCTTACACACCACCTGAAGATGGGTTAAGAAAATGAATATATGTCACTGATGGCACGCTTCCTCATTTAAATAGCTCTCCTCTTTCCTGATCCAAATAGTTTCCCAACATCAAACTAAATCTGTGATTCTCTAGTTCATATTTATTACCCAAAAATGGTAAACTAACTAAATCTGACTGACCATACATTCAGTACAATACTTCTTAAATTGTTAATTTCTTGGATTAATGAATGTTTATGTTTAAGATCTTACATCATGCACACCACAGAGGATAATATTTGCCCAAAAATGTATCAATCCAGGAGACCATCTCAAATTCTTCTAAAATGCAAAATGTTAATCAGCATATAACTTTATTTCCACAATGCGATTAGTCATTCAAGTTCTAAAATAATACAACATATGAGTTGATATTGATGGTTAAAAATATGAATACAGAAAATGTTTGTTAACTCATTAAAGAAGGCTCTGTTGTAGATGCTCTAATAATCAACTGGATAACTTCTCTATAGAAGTAATCATCACTCGATCCATGCAATCCCTTGAACTATCACCCAATATCTAATGCTCCATTTTCTGGCCCCTAAGAAATAGATATCAGTGAAATTAAAGTTAAAAGAGCATGCATACGTTCTTGGAATATATTTTACAGGGAGCAGATAGGTACTGTCATATAATGACTACTGCTCTGACAGTGCTGTAACGATTCACAAGGTGTCATCACTCCTCCCCAAGTGGGAGCCCATTTCTATGAGGCTAGGGAGGTGCAGCAGCTACCCAATAGTCCACTACAGGTGGGTTGATGTGGGAGGATTTCATGGGCAGAGACTCCATTCCTGAAGAAAAAAGTGACCATCTGAGGTGCAGCCCACTACATCACATCACATCCCAGCATCCGATGACCACCCTCTCTACTTTTTATCTTGAACTTAAACCTGTGTACTGCTGCACTGCAGTAAATCTTATGGGAAGCAAAAGTACTACGACAAGGAAGAACAAAAGGAGTACTGCTCATCCCAGTGCTGATACAACATGGCCCCACGGAGGCTTAATAATTGAAACAGCAAAAGAAATAAAGGACTCAAACAATGGGCTACAAAAGGACTGGCCAAAATGTATATAAAGATTGACAACAAACTACGTTCTTGGTCGAGATCAGCCACCATAGGCTGCAGTTTTGGAACAAACCGGAGGAGGACACTTCAAATGAGTCTCAGAGACCCAAGAGGAGAGAGAGCTGAGAACGATGGCAGTCGGCCGAGGGTGTTCGTCGATAGGCTTACATGAGCAGACTTGTGCACAGAAGGAGGGAGAGCTGAAGCAAACTGAACTGTTGGTGGAAATGCCAAGAAGAGATATGAAATGCTTCTAAGATATCAAAGACGTTATCAGGAATGCCCCTGGTTTAGCAACCCCCAACTACACCTAGGAGTTTTATTTAATTTCCCATTCCCAAATATTAGTTTTCCTGTGCCTTGTTTTCCGATTCCCCTTTATTTGTTTTCGCGCACCATGAAACACTTGTGTATAGGCGTGTTATAAATTTCAAATATCATAACATTCAATTGGACACATTATAGCAGCAGTGTTGCACAGCAAAATACTATAGGTCACAGGCCCTTTGCCTACGATAGTGGGATGTTGGATTCAGTAATTCGAGGTCAGTCCCCATGTGACCAGGCTTTGGCAGTTGCAGCGTTCACCATTGACAAATCTGCCACAATAATGAAGAGGTGCTCAGCCACTTTATACGTGAAAAACACAGTATTCACAATTCTTGAGAGGTCCAAATCCACACTGACTACATAGAGAGATTCAGCATATGAAGTAATTTTATCAAGACCATTCATTCACATTGTTAGGTGTAGAACTGTCAATCCAGCTTCTTTCCTTACCAAACCAATTAAGGATGGGGGCAAGCCTGTGTTACCTAGAAGGGTCCAGATGATGACATACCTAAAGCAAGGGACTGTGCTCTTGAGGAGGTGGAGCTATACTTCCTGGATGGTTCAGCGACCATAGACCACTAGACAGGCAAAAGACACATGGGTTGGCAGTAGTCTGCCTAGTATATGGGAAGTATGAGATATTGGTCCAAAAGGGAATGCCTATGCACTACTCTGCCCAAGCTGAAGAGCTAATTGCTCTAATTGGAGCACTGGGAGCGTTTCAAGGGTGCTGGGTGACAATAGATTCCAATTCAGCATACGTCACCACCACTCTGCATTCAGGATTATCTCGATGGAAGAGGAGAGGGTTTTGCAGGGCTGATGGGTCACCGGTGCAACATGCAGTACTACTAGAAAAATTAATTTATACCCTCTCGGGTCCCAGGCCTTTGACAGTGGTTAACTGCACAGCCCATACTAACAACACAGACCCAATTTCCGGCGGCAACAAGGCGGAAGATCAGGCAGACAAAGTAGCAGTGTATGTCCCAGTGCCAGACCTTGCAGCTTATCCAGACGAAACGAGTTTACAAGTGCAATCAGAGGTTCCATATATTGCTGTACCAGTCATTCATATTATTGAACTACAGGGACAGGCGCCCCAGGATGAGAAAGAATTGTGGCAATCGCATACTGAATTTATCTGTATAAAGGTCATTAAAGGTAATGTAGTGATGCCCTGAGAATTGGTAATGGTGACTTTTGAGCAGCTGCATCACCCAGCGAACATGTCTAAGGAGCACATCACTGCAGACATTCATGAGGATTGGTCCATTCCATACCTGAAGTGTTGGATGTTTTGTAGCTAATTGTCCTACATATTACTTGTTTAGCATGGCACAACTTTGATGACATTGTGTGGCAGATTACCCCACTCCAGTGGACCATTCCCTGAGCACCATAAAGATTTTTCCAATGTGAGAGAAAGATGTAATACCATCAGAAGGGAAGATGCTGGGTTAGGTAATGGAGGATTAACTAAAGGGGGGAATGTTGGAATGCACAAGCAGCTCCCATACACGTCCAAACAAATCAGGCTAACAAAAATCTATTGGTGTACGATAAAGTGCAGGTGCACGGCAACATAGATGTGGGGAGTGCAGTTGGGAGCAACACATTATTTTTGAAGTAGTTATAGAGGGTTAGGTAGGCCAAGGTACATGGCACAGGTGATATTGTATAGCAGTAATGAAATACAGTGTGTAACCATTATGGTGCAGGGTCAGGGTTGGGGTGGTGGAAGTACTGAAGCATTGCCTTATTGAAAGTTTAATTTTATTCAGCTGTAGGCCCGTGGAACAGGATTTGAATGTGAACGGCATAGCAAGGGTAAGGTTGCCCCCTTCCCAAAGGAAAAAACCATAGGATCCAGGTTAGAGGTCTGAAGCTGCTAACATTTTCTGCATAGATTTAGGGTGCTAGCGCTCAAAGAATAATGGCCATTCTATTTGAACGACATGGCACCTGGACAACAAATGACTTAAATCCATCCAGACTGGGCCAATTAATGTGGTCCTCCAGAGAGTAAGGAGATGCACTGCAGGTGGGCAACTATAAGGGGGAGTGGGGAGCAGAACATCTTGTGATGTGTGATATTAAGAGCAAGTGGGGATGCCAACAAATCTAGTCCAAAGCTGGGGAAGCATAGCTGGGGCACCTGCCTTTCTGGTATTTAGATGAGCACACTATTATTTCAAAGGGCCAATTCGACCTTGGACTTCTCCACTGCGTTCATGCTAACAAGCAGGAGAAAAACCACATGCCTAGTCCGATGGGGCGGGAAACATCCCAGGTAACTCACCAATCTATTAGCAGGGATCCAAAGTGACGGGATACGGTTGTCACATGTTAGAGGGTTGGGGTAGATTCGGATGTGGCAAATCCATCAAGGTACTGTAGGGTACTCTTAGTGTGTATATAGGCGGTATTCAATGAGGGTGGGGTAATAACACTGTATATTGTTTACATCATGAGTGACGTTTTCTTTCCTTAAAACCTTGTTCTTACTTTGAACTAACAGAGAACTCTGTCAGTTTGGTTCTACAGGATTCTGATACCTTTCTGCTTTTTGCATACAAAATTAATCTTGCTGTCCTTGCAAAGCGGTGCACCAAATGTTTTTCCCGAGAAGAGTGTTTTTATTGGCTGGCTATCTGGAGGTCTTGCCTTAGACCCAATTGGGCTTAACATATTTTAAAAGGGATGCAAGTATTTGATGATTTCCACTACTGATAATAACAATCTGTTTTCTTATATTAAGCCATTGCTGGCACACTTGTTTCTGTTTCTATTTGAAAAAGTACATCCATCCTGGCAGTATTATTTCTGTTACCTGCAGGCCGCAAACACTTAACTCTATGAATCAAATAGGATGAGCCTAATTTTTCACTGCAAAGCAAAAAGTTCAGAGTTCGCACTAGAATACGCTTCTGCCCGTTCTGTACAATTAGTGTTACGGTTCCTACACTACTGATATTTTGCTAGGTTTTGTGCGGTTTCATGCATGGCCTGGTGTTTCGTTCTCATGTTAGTGTCATGTAGCACGACGAGAAACTTTCCACAGGTCTTTTTTTTCTCGATCAGTGCTGGTTTCGTGCAGTGACACAAAAATGTTGCCCTGGTTTTTCCGAACCATAGTAGTTTGGCTCAGTAGCATGAGAAACTGTGTGCGCTTTTTTGATTCATGTTAGACTCACGCAGCGACACAATAAACTTGGTGCTGTTATTTTTTCGATCCATACTTGTTTCATGCAGGGGCACAAGAAACTTTGTGCAGGTCTTTTTCGGTCCATGGTAGTCTCGTGCAGCAGCACACAAAACTTTCTGCCGCTGTTTTCAATTTGTGCTATGTTCACACAGTGGCACGAGAAACTTTGTGCAGATTTATTTTCGAGTTGTGCTAGGACAGCGGCTCGTGACATTTTGTGCCTCTCTTTTTGATTTGTGCTAGGTTTGCGTAGTAGTACGAGAAACTTTGTGCTAGGTTCGCAGAGCTTTTCGATTAATGCAAAGTTTGCGAGATGGCACAATACACTTTGCACCACTCTTTTCGATACACAGGGGGTGGCGTAAAAGCAGATTGCAGTGAAACTGATCAAAATCTTACAGATTTCACGTATGCGGCTAGCAGAACGGAATGTAACTGTTTTGCCAAGCCCTATATATGACAGACTAGAAAATAGGTATTTACAATAAACTCAGTAAGTAATTCTAAAAATAACGTCTTCTTTTTTCTCTCCATTTACCATCCTCTGTTAAACAATAGTTTACATTGATTGTAAAGACACCAGTATGCATAATAGTTGTTCATATGGGCTGATTAATCAAATTAATAGCAGAGTATACTATTCTATGTGTACAATCTGATAACTTCGTAGCACTGCAAACACGCTATGTTGTTAAAACGACTTGGCATATAGATAAACATGCTTAAATGGAACACAGAGGCTTCTCTTAAATCGGATATATGTGTAAATGAAATCTTGCTTTCTTCTAGCACGTCACATGCTGACGTGTTATTTGATGTTGTACAACATGTGAAGTGTGCAATGCCCAGCAGACACAATGTCACTTCCCAGTTGGAAATGTAGAGCAGGATAATCTACTTCAGCATGAAAAACAACTGGTGCTTCATTTAAAGGTTTTCCCAGATGTAACACCACAGATGGCTGCCTCAGCCCTGAATAGGGCCTTAATCGCTGAACGTGTAGCATGGTGAGGAACCGCCGGGTGGCTGCCATGCGAATTCCTACTGAGCTAGCCCAGCACCATTCGCAGCTGCTAAAAGAAGCCGAATTTCAGACCAATGAAAGGTTATGTTTTCCTTCTGTAATTGATATTTTAACACTTGCGGATTGTCTTCTTTCAACAATACAAAGTTGTGCATTGATTTTGAAAAAAAGGGAAACGTGTGCAGTTTCAAGGGCACGTATTATCAAAAAAGAAGGACGTCTTATACAACAAAGCATGCTTTTCTTATGATTCTTGCACATTTCTTGCTTTGTTTTGTTGAGAAAAATACATTGACAGCAATCTATGTCCATTTTCCTATTATTTGTTGTCGCTGCATCATCATTTCCAAACTACTAAAGACAATCGTTATTGCTAATGGTTGTGCAGCAGGATTAGCAATTAGTTCAACATGACAGATTCGCAGCATGTGAAATTAGAGACAGTTACATAAAATGAATTAAGAAAATTATTAATGTAAGTAAGGGATTAATTATTAAATTAGATTTACTTCATTGCATTGTCCTGGGAGGATAGCTCAGCGGCAACGTGCTCAGGTTGGAAACAAGACATGAAGCAACACAGGTTCAATACCCGCGTCCACTCTCTTAGAGCGTTAAAAATACGCAACTAAGACATATTACTGTAACAGTGCCTTGATGCCCCTGGTCAGAGTGAGCACTTTAAAAAAAATGTAAATAAGTAAAATTGTACATTTCAAAACAACTCCCTTCTGTGTATTACATAGCCATGGTAGTGGCTGTGTACTTATGGTTAAGTTGCTAATCCCATAGGAAGAACACTTTTTGGGCGGCTTATAACTTTGCTCCCCCTGGATACATCTTCACCAAACTTTGCAAAAAAAGTATATATCCCACTCTGAATTTGCACATTTTAGTGAGGTTTGGTTCAGGGGGGCAAAGTTATAGGGGAGGGTCCCAAAATGTCTTTTTTTCCCATAGATATAATGGGAAAAAAACTTTGTGCACGTCTACAGCTCAAACAGCTGGATGGATTTCCACCAAATTTGCAGCAGGAGCGGCGGCTTAGTCCCGAAAAGTGTGCTTTTGTTAAATTGGTGTAAATCCATCCAGTAGTTTTTTTTTTTAAAATGGCAAAAACGTAAGGCAAATAAATTAGTGATATCTATGTCCACTCCGCGGACACACTTCCCTGTAAGCTCTGCGGACAGGACACCGATTGGATAATCAGCTAACGTCATGTCCGCATACATGCAACGTGTTTGCTGATTGGCTGGGGTGAGGCGTGAGGCACGTCACCTTGTTTCGATTTGTCGCCCATCTTGGATTTGTTGACAGCGTGGCGGCGAACAGTGGCAAAATGCAATTTTGGAGATTGTATTGGTGTGCAGGAGTGATTGGGGAGGGTTGGGGAGTAAGACATGGGTCTAATACTGTATTTGTTTAGGTGGCAGGTGCCCTTGCTGTGTTCGCATGACCGCGGTCGTAGCAGCTGTCCGTGGACATAATGAATGTGATACTAGCTAATTTTCTTTAGTATGATGTTGGTTTTGAGTTGTTAGTACAGCATTCATTATTATTAATATGACCTAAAAGAAGCCCACATACCACAGTCAAAATGTTTGGTAGTATAGGTGTGTGATGCTGCGGTGGTTGTGGCCATGGCCTAGAGTCTTGTGTGCATGCCCGAAGGCCGTAGGCCATGCACCCAAGACTCTAGGCCGTGGCCACAACCAACGCAGCATAACACACCCATAGAATCAAACACCCATCAAATATGTACAACCAAAAAGTTTGGACTGTTTCATTTGAAGAGCTTGTATGTGAAGTTTTGGCTAGGTTACACAGTTAAGATTGTAGAGGTTGTAACAAGGAGTGCAGCGTTTCTGAGTTTATTTATTGGATACTTACTGGTTGAGTTTGTTGTGGTTGTATACAGTTTTTTCATGACATGGGTAACTGGACCAGAAATACTTTTTCGATCTCTGTGATAAAAGAAAAGATCATATGTTAGAGCAGGTAGTTCATAATGAGTTATTGCAATGCATAATAGACATTCCTGTATTTTTTTGACCCTCATATTTAGTACTTTACAAGTACTGTAGTTCAAACAGTGTACTGCGCAGTTTGCTCAGTTTCTGTGTTTATTTTCTAAATCACTTGGTCTGTGGGAAAAAAAATCCATGCTGGATTAAAAAAAACAAAAAACTTCTATGTTGTGGTTCAATATATTTCTTTCATTGTTTTACTGTTTATTTCCTGTTTCTTGCTAATCTTCTATCTGTGGACTTGTTGCAGATTTTTGGGGCAGTTAGGTACCTGTTGGCGTATTCTAACTGTATATGTCTTGTTTGATTTTAGTAGTATTTGTGTATCTGTTTGCTTGTTGCAGTTTTTGGGGCAGTTAGATACTTGTTGGCATATTCTAACTGTATATTCCTTGTTTGATTTCAGTGATATTTATTTATGTGTTTGCTTGTTGCAGAATCTTGGGGCAGTTAGATACCTGTTGGAGTGTTTTATCTATTTCTTGTTACATTTTAGTGGTATTTATTTATTTATTTGTCTGCTTGTTGCAGAATCTTGGGGCAGTTAGATACATGTTGGTGTACTCTAACTGTGCACAGTTTTGAACTTGAAGTTTTGCTTATGTTCATACACAATTACATATTCAATTTTCGTTTTAAGAATATTAAGTAAGCCTTTGCAAGATTTGCTGGCAATCCCTGCTTTAGAGTAATGGTACTATCATTACATTTAAACCATCCACAATTCTTGTGGTGTAGTGACCTGCATTGGTTGTGGCTCCTGCATTGCAGATTGTACCTATTGTTGTGAAGGTTTTCTTACCAAGTGATACTTGACCATGTGTGAATCCAGTCAGCTTATAGTTGTTTTTGGTACCATCTGCATTGTAACGTAAAAACATTACTATTACGTATTTACTATGTGTTTGTATTTGTAAGGTGGAACGATTATCTGAATTGCAGTTAGTACATAATCTGCCATGGTTTACATTTTGTACAAGTTGCTGAAATGGAATGGATTCACAGTTAGGTATGAATACATACACAAAGTGTTCATTAGGGACCTCCTCCTGTGCCACATGGTTGCAGAGAGTGCATGTGTTTTTCCATAGGTATGTTTTTGTTTTCCAGTATTTGTAGTATGTACATTAGAAATTCTTGTGGATCTTCTTGTGAGTTTATAGTGAATTTGACAATTCCAGCACAGTAGTCCAATTCTTGTCTTATTCCATGAACACTGTAAGTGTTGTCAAGATTGTTGGTTGCCTTTCTATGAAGGACTAACATTTGCAAACACAATTGGTCTGTACTGTGTAAGTAAATGTTCTCAATAATTGTGTCAATTGGAATAGAATATTTATTGCTACATTTGCGTAGCAATTTACAGCAGTTACATTTGAAAATGTGAATGGACCTGGTGGTTCTGTGTGGAAGCCATTTGTTTGGAGTGTGTGTTGCCTCTTTGAAGAAGTAGTTGAGTTACTTTGACCACTATCTTCTTGTTTGATTGTGGTACTTGATGAAGTATTAGTTTTTTTTTTTCTTTGTCGAATTGTAGTGCTATCCTGTATCATTTCAGTTTGAAGTAGTTTTCTTTTACAAAGTTTTGCTTGTTGTGGAACAGGATAGGTTTTCAGATGGGGTATAGATTGAATGCAGACTATTGTATTCTAGAATGCAAGGAATATTAGCATTTACTTTACTAGCATCAAAGTTGATTAGAAATAACCCGTCAGGTGTACATAAGTGTGATAGTGCTACGTAGCTCATGCCTTCTTTAAAGACTGGGCTACCAATATGTATAACTGCTTTAACTAGGGTAAAACCTTGTGATTTGTGAATATTCACTGCATATGCTAGAGTTAGTGCAAATTGTACATACATGTCTTTGAAAAGAAGGAAGCGGGCTGTTGAGTGTCATATCCTTTTAACGTCTGATAGTTTGTCAAAGAGAATATTGACAAATTGAATGTTGTTGTCACGTGAGTATGTTTGAAAGCCAACATCTGTAGCAATTGCTCCATTAACTAGTCCTTGCTCCAACTCAAGGTTACTTTTAAGCATTACTCCACAATTTAAAGATAATTTTAATATTTTCTCCAAACCAGCTGTGTTGAAGATTTTTCTGGATATTTAGTCTTGTTGTGGCTTCTTGACACATGGGTAGTGTCATACCATGTACGACCAGTTTATCTGTGGAGCAAATTTCAATTACTGGTTGCATTTCTTTTTTCAACATTGTTTCATTGAATTTGGAACAGCTTGCAAGTGTTGGAATCAAGGACTAGCAATTGACATTTTTGTGTGCTAATTGTTGCATGACATCAGTAGCAAATGAGTTATGGCCATAGAGTGTATGGATATGCCTGTTTTTTAATATTGATTGAGCTTCTTGAGATAGTACACCAACTCTAATACTTTTTAAAATGTGGGAGTATGTGAGGGATGCAGACTAGCACATGTTTTCAGTTAATTCTCTGTATTGGAAATGTTGCCAGAGGTAGACATTTCCTATGCTGCCAAGGGTTTTACAGCACAGTTTGTCACTCTGTATTTACCATTTTTTTCATCAGGTTTTATATTATTTTTGTATGTGTAGTTTTGGGCTCTATGGTATGGACACATGGTTTCCAAAGTGGTACTCCTGTTTGGGTAGTATGTGTCCAATATATTGTTTTTTAAAATGTCTTGGCTTTTGGGATCATGTTTGGCTATTGTTTCTATATCTTTGTATGATTTTAGAACTCTTTTTCTAGATTTAGCTGGGCCAAGACTTAGCCATACTATATTTTTAGATTTACCATTCAGTGCAGTACCAGTTAAACGATCAGCTGCTTCATAGGATCCACATTCTCTATGGGACAGCATTTTTATGCCCAAGTTGTATAATTTTTGAGATGCTGTTTTATCTGATGACAGGCCATTCCAGAGGTCTTGCAGCTCTGTCTTTTCTGCTTTGGTTAAGTATTCTGTGACATATTGTGCAACTGCAGTAGAATTGTCTGCAATTTACTGCACATCTATATTTGCATTCCATAAGTGGGCAAAGATTGCATTGTAATCATTGATATATTTTTCTTCTTCTTTTCTTTTTATGTAATATGTATTTTTAGGTGACTTACCTTTAACACTTTGTCTAACTGAAGACATAAGGTTCTTAACTTGACCTGTATTTGTTACTGGTCTAGGGAAACCAAATCGGCATTTGGTGTAGTATTTCTCTTTGTTTTTGTATTTGCGACGACAATATTTGCCACATTTGTGTCTTTGAAATTGTAAAATGTGTGCATGAAGATCACTATTTTTGGATTCCGATGGAATTTCACAAGTGACATATTTTTCAATAAACTATAAAACAGTGGCATCACTGCCTTGACCAAATTTAGGAGCATCTTTAATCCATAAAAGCATGTGGATATGTGGTGCTCCTGTGGCTTGGTATTCTTTGCTCCAAAAGAAGTGTTGCACTTCTCCAAGTGGAGGAACAGTTTTATTACAAATAAAATGTAGCACTGCAATGAAGCAATGGTGAACATATCTTGAAACATTAACAGGATCCAGAGAACAAAGTTCTCCATGTGTTAGTATTTCTATGTTTGTTTTGTTTTTGTTTGATATGCATAGGAAATCATGTAAATCTTCCCATGCATATTCTGCACAACTTAATGTAACAAACCAAGTGGATGGACCAAGGTTTCTGATCATACAACGTACACCTCCATGATGTCGAAACCAGTACTCTTTAGTACCACACATATTTGCTAATAGATTTGTAATATTTGATTGTAAAACCTCATCTTTTTGTTGCACTTTTTGTAATAATTGTGTAGCTGTCATATTTTGAAAGTGTGATCCTGATTTTAATATGTGTGCAACTCCGTAACATAAAGTTGCTAGTTCATTTTCAAAGAGTAGGTGGAATATGTATTCCACATTTTGTCTAAATCTGGGATCTTCAGAATACATCCGTAATGAGCGGTATTCTGATGCTGATGTTTGAATAGGTCTATCATCGTACCTTCCTCCTTTGCCAGTAGGAAAGAGTAGAGGAAAAGTATGTGCTTCTATACTTTTTTCCCATATACAGATTGGTGATCCTTTTGTTTGACGCATTTGGTACGTTTCCAGTGCATCTTCTATGGTGTCAGTAGAGTGCAATGGATGAATTGTATAATGGTCTAAAGTGTTTGATATTGTAGCAGGATCTAGTAGCTCAAATTGACCAGCTTCTTGTATCTCTTGAATTATTTCAGTTGTATCCTTCAAGTTTTCTTCAATATTAATTTCTTTGTAATATTCATTATTCTCTTTAAGATATTGCAAGGCTTCTCTAACTTTATGTACATCTACCAGCTGTTGCCAAATTTTTTTGTCTTTTGTAGCAAGATAATTAAAGATTGTTGCATTGGACGTTGCACTCCTAGACTGTGCACATTTTCTTTTAGATCTAATGGTAAATACACTACCTTTCCACAAATACCTTTCACTAATTTAGAGGGAGGTAATTTTGCAGTTTTTGGTTGAAGGAGTATTGTTGCTTGAAATGTGTGCACTGTTTGAATTATGATGCTCTCATATAAATTAAGTTGTTGAAGGGGTTTTGGTAGTGGATATAATTCCAAATTATTTGTGATAGCAAGTGAAGGAGTTTGGTTGTTGTCAAGTTTTGTAGTGCAGTAACTACAAAGTATTACAGGGTCAGTTATTTCGTGTTTGTTTTCTGCTATAAGGTAGAAAGCTAATTCAAACCATTTAGAATCTTCATTGTCTTCTATTTTGTATGATAGGTCTAGTTTTTGTGTTACTTTTATAAAAAGTTATGCGGCAACATACACACACATGGTTTGGTACTTCAGCTGATGTGTTTTTAAATTTTAGTATTTCTTTTTTGTATGTGTGTAGTAAAAGGTTGCCATGTGTAGAATTGTTACTAATTTGGCTTACAGCTATTTCATTCTGTAAGTGGGTTTCACCTCCAAAATACTTTTTCTGGATATAGTCGATTTCTTCTAGTAGGTGTTTAGCTGTACCATGTAGAAGAATGTTATTTAAATTGGCTAGTGCTAAAGCAGGACTTTTAGCATAGTACAGTTTATAAACTAGATTTCTTATACTTGAATGATGTGTTGATATCCTTTTGATATCACGGAAGGTTGTTTTGCAAGTAGGTCCTGTAATGCAGGCCAATGAATGTCCTTGTAGTCCTGTGTACTTGCGTACTGGACAGGTATCCATATTTTGCAGTAGTTTACTGCTATGTATGGCAATTTTATTTGTTTGTTTTTGTTTGTACGCTTCTTCATTAAAGTATGGGTCTGTGCTCGTAGTGGGACTCCATTCACCTCTGCAGATACTTACAAAGTTCTTTCTGTTGACATTTTGTTTATTGAGAAGTCTTTTTTTGTAATTTAGTTATTAGTTTTGTTAGTGGTTTCATTTTGTTTAACACTAAAATAAATAACTTTCTTTTGAGAAGAATTGCACTGTCCATCAACGCTTCTAAGATTAATTTCCTATGATAGGTTTTAAGCGTTGAACCTGGTTTCTTTCCTGTTTTTATACGATTTTGAAGGACTTTGTGACGGAACATTTTGGCTAAAATACTTTTCTTGGTATGCTTACTTTGAACTATATCAAGATTTAAAGAAGCAGTTTTAGCTATAGTGATAGCTGATTTTCTGTTAATTGTTTTTTGGTTTGCTTTACATTTTGATAGAGGATGCAAAGTTTTTGTACTTGAAACTTCTTTTGTTTCTCTAAATGACTGTATTAGCGGTTTTGTTTCAACTTTTTTTACGTAATTGTGCTAGAGATGGATGCTTATGTTGGACACTTTTATTTTCATTTGCTCTACGTCTGCGTTGCCTTCTACGGACTTGATTTTTGGTAGGCATTCTTTAGGGGCTGTTGAAAAAAAATAAAGAATGTATGGGTTGGGGTGTTCTGCAATGTATGTGTGGTGTGTGCATGAGTGTTTTAGTAAGATGATAAAGATGTATGTAATGGTGTGTGATTGTGCATTGGGAACTACAACTAGTAGGGATGGGTATTATTTAATTAATGTGTTACTAAACTGGGGTTCTGAGTGGTGTGGAAAAGTATAAATAGTATATCTAATGCTATACAATTAAAACAGTTGTTTGTTCTATAACATCTAAATTCTAGCGGTTGAGTTGGGTAATTTGTGTGTCGAAAAATAGTAATTTGTGGGCCATTCTGACTGTAAATCGCTTTTTAAGACATAGGGATTTTTGGACAGAATGGTGCAGAACCTCTATTTTTAGGCACAGAAATAGCATGAATTAACCTTAAAGTGTGTTTGTGTAATAATACAAATATTATGGTGATATTCTACTTACTTTTTTTCTAAAATGAGCAGGTTACTTCTTAGTTGTTCTTTGTACTTCAAATGTGGCTGCTTCTTTTCAGGAGAATGGTCTTCACTGCAATTGTAAAAGAAATAAATAAGTAATTGGGTTTGTGTATAGCACTGTTTTTAATTTTTAATTGGCATCCTCAGCGCCTTCCTCAAAACCATTAAAACTATCTAATTTACATAAGATACGTCACACCAGTTCAATACATATGATATGTTCTTAATGAACAAATTGTATTGCAATTACTAACTGTAGCAAACAAAATATCTTTACTATGTCTTGTGAAATTCATAATGTAGCACTGAATACCACTATTCCTGTAACTAAGCTCTTCCAAGTAATAGTGCCACAATGTCCTGGGCTGCTTGTCCTATGTAAATGTAAGTAATTAAATACATAAAGAAATAAACAAATATGTAATTGTACAAGTATTATTATTTGACATTTGAATATAGAGGGTGCATGCAATGTTGTTTGACCATATGTAGTCTATATATTTCATTTCAGAAATGTTAGTTTAACATGATTTGAGTGTGTGTGTGTGTGTGTATAAAGAAATTAAATAGTATAAAGGTTTCTAAGTAACAGTTGATTTTAGGAGATTGAAAAAAGACAGTAGATTCATTTTACAGATTATGCAAGCTAAAATTCAGTTAGAAAATGTGTTCATGTACTGAACAGAAAATATGCATACCTGTAGTTTGTGCTCATGCATATGGATATGCATGGAGCTGCAAGTAGAAATCTTGGAGACTTGTACAGTATTTCTTGTAGATGGTGCTTGCCAATGATATGACACTTGTACTCAGAGAGATTCACAGTACATTTGCATTGCTGATCTATGATGATGCAGATAGATGTACAGATCTTGAATGTGATTGGTAGATGGTCATGTGACTTCTTAGCTACATCCAATGAGGGAATGGCACAGAGAGTGAAGTGGAAATGGTAGAAGGGCTGTTCATGTTAAGATATGTCCGCGGACATGGCGGAAGTTCGCGGAAATCGGGTGTTACATCCAGTGATTTCTGGGTTCAGAAGTCATGCAAATGAGAATGAGCACTGAAAGGGATTAGTCAGGAAAGTTTAGTGGGTGTGTTGTGCCAGGAGAGAGTTTCTCAGATATTTTTTTTCTGAGAGAAGAACAGATAGCTATGGCTGCGTGTTTCAGAAAACAGATTGTTTGGATTTTGGGAGACTTGTGGATACATTGGTTGAAGGTGCATGCAGAAACCTGTGGAGTAGCAGTAGATCTTGGATTCCCACATGTGGAAGTACACTGGCATGGAGTACTTGGAATGAAGTGGTTGGACTTGTTACCTCTCTGTGCTACCTTGATATAATTATAATCCATTGTGGAGGGAACTGTTTAAGACGTGTCTGGAATTTCTTTGCAATTTGTAATGAAAGAAGGACTTGGGAAGGTCATGGACATGTTTTCAAATTCTCAAGTAATATTTTCACGGATTGCGCAGAGACAAATGTGGCTTTGTTCTTCTTCATTTGGTCCACAAATGGAGAAAGCAATTCGCAATGTCAATAAGGCTGTTTGTGCCTTTCTAAGAGATTTTGGCATGTCCTCTTTTCACAATGAAAATATTATGTTTCGTAGTACATACATTTTTCGCAGAGATGGAGTACATCTAACTTATGCTGGCAATCAGATTTTTCTAAGAAACATACACAATGCATTGGGACCTCTTTTAGAATTACAGCATCCATTTTGAAGTAGGTGTTGAGTATTTATAATTTTTGAAACACAAACACCTCCCAAAGGCTCTTTTCAGAGCCACCGCTTCCTCCCAGAGAAAACTGCAATGGTTATGATAGGATAGCACCCCAAAATTTTAGATGTCCGCGGACTGTCTGCGGACTTCTAAAAAATACAAAGGGCCCTGCTTCATTTATTTTCACTTCTATTTTTTAACTGTGAAAGGCGGCTCTGAAAAGAGCCTTATTTTTTTTGATGTTTGTTATTTTATATTTTTTAATTTTTTTTATACACGACACACTAGGAGAGGAGGGGAAAGGAGGGTAAAGTGGGGACACCAACCACAGGGATAAGAAAGGGCGAGCTGAGAGAGGAAGATGTAGAGTGGGTTTTATTTGGGTAGTGAGCAGCTCTGAGACGATAGTGTCAAAAGCACTACGAAGTCGCTCCCCCCTACAGAGTACTGTGTCGCAGTACATACACACAACTGTGCCCTCGAAAGGTAAGGGTCATCAGCATTATGTATTGCCTGTGAGGCAGCTTGAGGAAGACGCTGTCCCACAGAGGTGTTCCTTGTGGTGACAGGATCGGAAACGGAGTATGAAGTATAGGAAATCAACCTACTATGCTCCTCGTAAGGTACAACCTTGCGAACGGCCCCCAGAGTGAAATGACTTAAGGTGTTGCTTCATGGTAGTGGTCCCAAAGCTGTACGAACCATGCCTCCCGCGACAGGAGACTCGGTTCGCACAAGCCTTAGGACCATTCCCATGAATCGTAAATAACCGCCACACCCAAGACTCACGCCTAGTGCGGGTAGTAGGGATTTCCACTACCTCATTCTCGTCATCCTCTTCGTCCTCCTCGGCATTCTCACTACTGTTCCCCTATTTATGCCCTTGGGGAGGTGGTGGTGGTGGAGGGGGTGGGGGTGGTGCTGAAGCAGGTGCATCACCAGGTGGCAGTAGCTCAGCCATGGATGCCATCTCAATGATATTGTAATCTGAAGGTGGCAGCAAAAATCGCTGTGTTCTGAAGAATAGCCAGAAACACAATGAGAATAAGCTCTAGGGCGTGGTCTTTTATAGGGGTGCTTGTACGCAGTTCGCGGACATGCGCGCTGTCCGCGGACAGATCGAACACAAAAAAAGGTTCAAAAGGTTTCAAAAAGTATGTAGAAACTCAGGATTAGTATGTGGGACTTGTGCTATCGTGAGTATTTATTGAGAAGTATTGTGGATTACTTGAAAACGTATTTTTAAATTGTTCGGGGACACGAACAGTGTCCGCATTCAGAACATGCGATCAAAGTGGGCGCGGTCACAAGATCGCTTCGCGAACATGTTCGCGAAGGAAGCGGCTGTCCGCAGGACACCAAATGCAGGGACATTGGTTTGCGCATGCACGTTGATGTTCTACGGACACTGTTCGGGTCCTAAAGTAATTAAAAGTGCGTCACACGTCAAACTAACAGTTACGGACAACCGTTTGTTCTTAGAACAGTTTAACTTCCTTGCGAACAATACGGACAGACATAGCGTCCTCAGGACACCTCCATTTTTGTTTATTTACGAACATTTCAGAACACTACGTGTGTTCTTAGAACAGTTTCAACTTGCTAGCGAACAGTAAGGACAGGCATACTGTTCTTCAGGACAACTCCATTTTCGTTTATTTACGAACATTTCAGGACACCGCTTGTGTTCTTAGAACACTTTCAACTTGGTAGCAAACATTATGGACAGGTATAGTGTTCTTCAGGACACCTCCATTTTCATTTAATTACGAACATTTCAGGACACCACATGTGTTTTTAGAACAGTTTCAACTTACTAGCAAACAATACGGACAGGTATAGTGTTTTTCAGGACACCCTCATTTTGTTAATTTACGAACATTTCAGGACATTGCGTGTGTTCTAGTACAGTTTCAACTTGATACAGCTGCGGCTCCCACTGTGTCTGCAGGTGTCCGCAGGGGACGCTTGGCGCTGGTCCACCTTGTTAGCTCCACCTGTTCCCTCTGCCCGCCGCACCTACACCTGTTCACTTCAGTCGCATGGTGCCCTGAATTCACTTTGCCCTGCAATTAGTGGTAAACTAGGGACTTTCTCTCCCCTTGCAGGATTCTCAAACTTAGGTGGCCTCTCTACTGGGTACCTGTTATACATTACTGTGTCCACTGTGTCCTGATTGTGTGGTAAACTAGGGACTTTCTCGCGCCTCACAGGATTTTCAAACTTGGGTGGCCTCTCCACTGGGTACCTGTTATGCATTACTGTGTTCACTGTGTTCTGCATTTGTGGTAAACTAGGGCTTGTCGCTCTCTTCCTGTCTGCTTGCGCTTGTCCTGTCCCCCCTCCCTCCTATCCTATGGTGCTCTCTATCCCTCCTATCTTTTCTAACTGCTTCTCCATTGACTATCCTGCTCTCCTCACCAAATCTGGTAGGAAAAAGTTTAAAAAGGACATCCTGGTCTCCAACCCAGGCCTCCCTATCGCTGACACCTACACCAATGCCTCATCTAAGGAAACTCTCACTGACATCCTCTTTTTCGTGCCTTCGCCAGACCTATGGACCCTTCATATGGTCTCTGTGCTCTCTCCTTTCTCCTCATCTCCCATTAATGGCGGCACCCGTTGGGATGTCCTCTTGGCCTCCTTCCACTCCTCTAAGGCCATCATTAATGTCTACGCTAATGGGACTGTCTTGGTCCAAGGCCCTCAGGCCAACCTTCACCTCTTTGATAGACGCTTCCCGCGCCTCATCAATTTCCTTTCCTCTCCTGCTGTCCCCCCTCCTCTGTCCTCGGCTCCTTGCCTCTACCCTCCCTCCATGCCCCCTCCCTTGCTCCTTCTTCACCTCTGCAGGGTGTACCTCTGATCTGTACCCCGCCCCGGAAATCCTTTAAAGATGGCAACCTTCTCCACATTGCCACTCTTAACTCTCGCTCTGCCGTCAAACATTCCTCTGATATCTGCCGCCTTCTTGAGGAACTGGACCTTGACGTACTCGGTCTCACTGAGACATGGTTCACGGCCAGCTCTGTCACCAGCTTTGACACACTCCTACCTGACGGCTACAAGATCCTCTCTGTTCCCAGGCTTTGCTGTGCTGGGGGGTGTGGCCCTTATCTTCCCTGAGTGGATTCCTGCCACTGCTATTCCCACGCAGACCTACTCCTCTTTTGAATGTCTTGTCTGCCGACTCTCTCTCTCTCCTAGCTATTCCCTTACCATTGCTACTATCTATCGGACACCTGGTCAAATTTCCTCCTTCCTCTCCGAGTGTGCGGACCTCTCCTCCTCACTCCTGTCCTCAACCACTCAACTCCTCATTCTTGGAGACTTCAACATCCACCTGGATGCCTCCTGTCCCACCTCTGGACTCTTTTGTGACCTCTGCAACTCTCTCTCACTCTCTATTCTCCAGTCTGGGCCGACCCACTCTGCAGGGCACACCCTAGATGCCCTGATCTCTTCTGACCTTCCCCTCTCTGTCCCTCTCTCCACTCCTCTCTCCTGGAGTGATCACTTTCTCCTTTCTTCCCACCTCACCCTCCCTACCCCACAGGCAAAGCCACCCTCATCGCTGCCACCTTCCTTCTCGGTCATCCGACCCATGAAGCGTGTGTCAGTTGAGGCTTTCACTGCCACCTTCACGCCCCCTCTTCCCCCCTTGGCTGACTCCCATCCTGACACATCCCTCTCCTCTCTTCACTCTGCTATATCTGATACTCTTGATATCCTTGCCCCTGTCATGAGAATCCGCCTGAAGCCCAACGCCAAATGCATGATCTCGTCACCCTTAAACGCAAGTGCATGGTGGCAGAGAGGAAATGGCGTGCTTCATGTTCATCCTCTGACAAACTGGCCTGTCGCCTGCTCCAAAGGCAATACCGGCTCTCCGTTCTCACCAAGAAGAGAGCCCTTATCCAAGCCCGCATCACTGCGGCATCTAACAATTTGGCCAAACTCTTTAAAATCTGCAAGGAGCTGGCCAACCCTGCTGCAGTTTCTACCTCTCCTGTCCCCTCCCAGGCCCTCTGTACGGCACTGGCCTCCCACTTCATTTCAAAAACTCAGGACATCCTGTCCTCACTCTCCTCCTATCACCTCCCCCCGTCTATTCCCTGCCCGTCCTGTGGCCCTTCTGCAGCCACTCCTCCTCTCCCCTTCTCTGCCGTTCCCCTTTTTTCTGCTGAAGAGGTTTCGAGACAAGTCCGATCTATGAAAGTCTTGTCAAAACAGGTCCACCTCTGTTCCTCCAAAACTCTCAAGGACCACATCGACTCCTTGGCTCCTGCCTTTGCTGACTTCTGCAACCACTCCTTCGCCTCTGGAGTCTTCCCATCCCCTATCAAGCACTCCCTTGTGCACCCCCTTCTTAAGAAACCCTCTTCCGACCCTTCCTGCCCAGCTAACTATCGCCCAATCTCTATCACTCCCTTCCTGGGCAAGCTCCTGGAGAAACTGGCCATCTCCCAGCTTAATCTCCATGCTGAATCTGTTGGTAGCCTTCATGACCATCAGTCTGGCTTCAGACCCACCAGAAGCACGGAAACTGCTCTCCTGAACATCCGTGAGGATCTACTCTCGAACCTTGACTCTAACATTCCATGTGTTCTCATTTTGCTCGATCTCTCTTCTGCCTATGACACTGTCAACCATACCATCCTGCTCAACCGTCTCCGTGATAACCTGGGTATCACTGGTCAGGCTCTGGCTTGGCTGACCTCTTTCCTCTCAAATCGACCCTCCCAGGTACAACTGGGGTCTTTCCTCTCTGACATCTTTTTCTCTACCTGTGCTGTCCCCCAGGGTTCTAACCTCTCCCTGGCTGTTCAACCAGTATCTGGCACTTCTTGCAATTCGCATCTCTGCTCTCTGCCCCAACTTTCAGTGCTATGCGGATGATACCCAGCTCATTTTCAGGCTACCCTCGGCCTCCTCTTCTCCTTCCCTCATCTCTGACTGTCTTTCTGCTATCCAGGAATGGTGTGCCGCCAACGACCTCTGCCTTAATGCCAGGAAGACTGAGATTCTACTCATCGGCACACCCACTACCTAATTCCCTGTAGCTCTCTGGCCGGCCTCACTTGGCCCTCTTCCTGCTCCTACCTGCAAGGCAAAAAACCTCAGGGTCATCTTCGACTCCACACTCTCCTTCTCTCCTCACATTTCTGATGTTTCTAAGAAGTCACACTACCAGCTGCACCTCCTCAGAGGTATCCTTCCTTTCCTCTCCTTCCCCAGAAGCTCACTGTCTCCAGAGCCCTGATTCTCTCGAAGCTGGACTACTGTAACAGCCTCTATCTAAATCTGCCTGCGTCTACACTCCTCCCGCTGCAAATCATCCAGAACAGGACTGCGAGACTTTTCCTTGGCCTCAAGCCCAGGGACTGTATCTCTCCAGGACTGAAATCGCTACACTGGCTCCCTGTGGCTGCGAGGATAAAGTTCAAAACCCTCTGCATTGTCCACAAGGCCTTCTGGGGCCTTGGGCCAAAATACCTTCAACTCTCTCTGCCTAAATATCTTCCTTCTCGAGCTCTTCGCTCATCCGCCTCCAACTCCCTCAGGGTCAGCCGCTTCTCCAAGCAACAAGTTGGGGGGAGATCTCTCTCCGCAGCAGGGGCCTCCCTCTGGAACAGCCTTCCTGCCTCCCTGAAACTTGAGGAGAACCATCTCCGGTTCCGGAAGCACCACAAAACCTTCCTCTTTGCTTCTGCTTTCTCTCCCCCTCTCACCTGCTAAATCACTGAAACTGTACTGAATCAGCAACTGGGCCACTCACCAATCTCGATCCTTGGCCCAGCCACTCTCCCCTGCACTGCCTCCCTGGCAACCCCTGCACTGCGGGACTGTCTCGGTATCCCTAAAGCCCCATTCCCAGCACTTGTCTGCACTTATACTGCACTTGCCACCAGCTGGCCCTTACTATTTATCTTGTATTTTACTAATCACGTTGTACTGCACTTTCCCCTCTCCCTTTCCCCCTTGCACTTGTTCCCGTCTCCACTACCCATGCACTTGCGCGATCTGAATGACACCTGGCCTAGTAGGATTGTTTGCCTGTCTCCCCTTGTTCCCCCCTCCCTGCCTCGTCGCGCCTTGAAACACTTGTGTATAGGCGCGTTACAATTGCCATATCATATCATATCATATCATATCATACGAACAGTATGGACAGGCATAGTGTTCTTCGGGACACCTCCATTTTTGTTTATTTACAAAGATTTTTGGACATCGCGTGTGTTCTTAGAACAGTTTCAACTTGCTAGCGAACATTACGGACAGGAATAGTGTTCTTCAGGACACCTCCATTTTAGTTTATTTACGAATATTTCAGGACACCACTTGTGTTCTTAGAACAGTTTCAACTTGCTAGCGAACACTACGGACAGGTATAGTGTTCTTCAGGACACCTCCATTTTCGTTTATTTACGAACATTTCAAGACACTGCGTGTTTTCTAGAACAGTTTCAACTTGCTAGCGAACAGTACGGACAGGTATATTGTTCTTCAGGACACCTCCATTTTCATTTATTTATGAACATTTCAGAACAACCACGCTGTCTGCGGACACCTAAATTGTTTTTTTTTTTTAAACTGAAACTAATTACAACACAATATAAAAATGTAACTTTATTTAACATATATTAACAATTTACGACAGAGAAGGTGAGGCAGAAACAGAAACAAAAACAGGAGAATTAGGGGTTTCAACATGATTGGTATCAGGTGAAGAAGGGATGGAAGTCTCATCAAAACGTTGTGGGTTATGGAGAGGGTAGCTTCACTATCTTCTGACATTTCCTCAAGTGGGAAATGCTCCTCTAGCCATTCCAGAGTAATAGACATTTCTGTGAGAAAAAAAAAAAAGATAATATATTTTTTTCATCTAATACAGAAAGTTTATAAATATATGAGTAAAATGAAGTACACTTTCTATTTCAGGTAAGATATGTTCTGAGTACTCTGTAGGTCTGGTCTTGCTCTTAGTTGTGGAGTGTTCTCCTTCAAAAGAAGTCTGTGAGGTAATTATGTTGGAAGCCAATTTATCTTCTTTTGGTATATTCCATTTTAGAAAATATTGTATTTAAATGAATGGTTAGTGTGTTACATATATGGGTTACATTTCTTATGTATTACTACATATAATATGTATGTGTGCTACTTTGTGAATTTTTGAAATGTACTATGTTATGATATAACAATTAAACATACCCCCACAGAGTTTTTAGGTAGTGGTACTGTTGTCCGGCCTTGTTCTTTCGAGAGAGGGGCGCCTGCTACCTTTTTTGTATTTTTGAAAGGAACTTGGGGTTGGTCACCCTAGGTTACCTGGGGGCAACCAGACGTGGACTCCCTGCTCACTGTGCTTAGAGAGGCTCAGCTTCACCTCACTGATGATGCCCAACAAGGCTGAAACACGTGTATGGGGTTGCTGATGGTACTCTTGTTCAGAGAGGAATTGCCATAGCATTTCGGTGCTGGACTGCCTTTGTGGGCGGGACAAAGACTGATATGCAAATGGATATTTCCCATCTGTGAAGGTACAGTGAGCAAAATGCAATGGCTGCGAACTCTCAATGTGGTTAATAACCACTGAACAGGTTATCATGCCTTGTTCTTTCAAGAGAGGGGCGCCTGCTACCTTTTTTGTATTTTTGAAAGGAACTTGGGGTTGGTCACCCTAGGTTACCTGGGGGCAACCAGACGTGGACTCCCTGCTCACTGTGCTTAGAGAGGCTCAGCTTCACCTCACTGATGATGCCCAACAAGGCTGAAACACGTGTATGGGGTTGCTGATGGTACTCTTGTTCAGATAGGAATTGCCATAGCATTTCGGTGCTGGACTGCCTTTGTGGGCGGGACAAAGACTGATATGCAAATGGATATTTCCCATCTGTGAAGGTACAGTGAGCAAAAAGCAATGGCTGCAAACTCTCAATGTGGTTAATAACCACTGAACAGGTTATCATGCCTTGTTCTTTCGAGAGAGGGGCGCCTGCTACCTTTTTTGTATTTTTGAAAGGAACTTGGGGTTGGTCACCCTAGGTTACCTGGGGGCAACCAGACGTGGACTCCCTGCTCACTGTGCTTAGAGAGGCTCAGCTTCACCTCACTGATGAAGCCCAACAAGGCTGAAACACGTGTATGGGGTTGCTGATGGTACTCTTGTTCAGATAGGAATTGCCATAGCATTTCGGTGCTGGACTGCCTTTGTGGGCGGGACAAAGACTGATATGCAAATGGATATTTCCCATCTGTGAAGGTACAGTGAGCAAAAAGCAATGGCTGCAAACTCTCAATGTGGTTAATAACCACTGAACAGGTTATCATGCCTTGTTCTTTCGAGAGAGGGGCGCCTGCTACCTTTTTTGTATTTTTGAAAGGAACTTGGGGTTGGTCACCCTAGGTTACCTGGGGGCAACCAGACGTGGACTCCCTGCTCACTGTGCTTAGAGAGGCTCAGCTTCACCTCACTGATGATGCCCAACAAGGCTGAAACACGTGTACGGGGTTGCTGATGGTACTCTTGTCAGAGAGGAATTGCCATAGCATTTCGGTGCTGGACTGCCTTTGTGGGCGGGACAAAGACTGATATGCAAATGGATATTTCCCATCTGTGAAGGTACAGTGAGCAAAAAGCAATGGCTGCGAACTCTCAATGTGGTTAATAACCACTGAACAGGTTATCATGCCTTGTTCTTTCAAGAGAGAGGGGCGCCTGCTACCTTTTTTGTATTTTTGAAAGGAACTTGGGGTTGGTCACCCTCGGTTACCTGGGGGCAACCAGACGTGGACTCCCTGCTCACTGTGCTTAGAGAGGCTCAGCTTCACCTCACTGATGATGACCAACAAGGCTGAAACACGTGTATGGGGTTGCTGATGGTACTCTTGTTCAGAGAGGAATTGCCATAGCATTTCGGTGCTGGACTGCCTTTGTGGGCGGGACAAAGACTGATATGCAAATGGATATTTCCCATCTGTGAAGGTACAGTGAGCAAAAAGCAATGGCTTCGAACTCTCAATGTGGTTAATAACCACTGAACAGGTTATCATGCCTTGTTCTTTCGAGAGAGGGGCGCCTGCTACCTTTTTTGTACTGTTGTCCGAACATGTCCGCGGACATCACAAAAGTTTGCGAAGATCAAATTCAGTAGAAAGGGTTTAGTATGATTTGCATTTGTCTTTGCTGTCGATCTGCAAAAGTTCATCTTGAGTCACGCGCTGTTCCTTTGTGTTACACAGGGTGTTGGATTATGATAAAAGATGGAATGTGGTCGCACTGATAATCGAGGCATTAGACCACCATAATGGTTGGTATGTTGCTTCTAGCCGCTAGTACCGTGTAAGGGCATATTGGTCCTTGGCGATTGTCCCATAAAATGGTGAAGGTCTTGAAGTTGTTTACTCGGAGCTGCACCTGGCAGTTAAAAAATGCGTCGGCCGGGGTCTGAAAATCGTGGCATTGACAGTAGGGAAGGATGTATCTGTTTTAAAAACATACATTAGTCTCACGAGCCGATCTTCATTAAAAATATTAATGTTATTTATTAGGGCGTGTAACTATTTGCTAGCGCGGATAGTGCAACAGAGTATGTTAACTTATTCCCACTAACCCACCCTCTCTCCTCTTCCTTTTTCAGACCCGTCTGAGCGCCAGTGGAGCACTTCGGCAGTGATAGTGCGCGGTACAAAACAATATGCCACATTGAACAAACAAGTACAACTTAACCAGGCTTTAACGCCACGCTATTGTTATTATATTCCGGTATTAAATAATTTAAAGGGTTACTTACATTTTCCATTGTCTATGCGTAATACAGTCCCTAAATACGACTCTGTCTGTGCCAACGATCTTTCTCATAGTGATATAATATATAAAAGCGGTTTTGTTTCAGAAATTTCATCCTTATCCTCTCTTACGTTTTTGCACCCCTCCTTCAAAAGAAGTCTTTTGGCACGATCCCTGTCTGTCAAGGTCAAAAAACAATAGAACCGTATAGTGTGAGTTGTGGGCCACTCTGGCCCGCAAGCAAAAAATGGACGCAGCTGACCTTCACTGTGAACGAGCATAAATTCTTACTTTGGAACATTCTGTGTAAAGCCATCCCTGAGAAATTGCTTTTTACACTCCATCTTTGTATATTGTCTGCGTGCTAATGAAAAAAGTTTGTTAAAGGGAGTTTATGGTTAACTTGCGCTACTAAAAACCTATGAAATTCAATAAAAAAACGTTGTTAACGGGACGTTTTGGTTAAGTTGCGCTAATAAAAACCTATGAAATTCAATGAAAAAACTTTGTTAAAAGGCACGTTATGGTTAATGCACTAATTAGCTCATGATATTTATTGAAATGATCCTTGACACTTTTTGGTCAACATTATAAGAATCCCTCCTACAGAGTTTTCATGAAAAGTAAATGCACATGTGATGTCATCAGTGATATCATCAATGACATTTGTGGTGTCATCTTTGATGTCCTGGGTGTTAGTGTTAGCAGTGCATGGTGGTGCGAGTTATGGTTGCTTATCTTACCATAACTGCCGAATTTCAGGGGGTTTTCGGTTTTACTTTGAACCATAACATCCCTTTAACAAAGTTTTTTTACTGAATTTGATAGGTTTTTAGTAGCGCAACTTAACCATAACGTCCCTTTTAACAAAGCTTTTTCATTGATATATATATATGGGCAGGACAAAGACTGATATGCAAATGGATATTTCCCATCTGTGAAAGGCACAGTGAGTAAAAGCAGTGGCTGCGAACTCTCAAGTGGTTAATAACCACTGAACAGGTTATCATGTCTGTTCTTGCGAGAGAGGGGCGCCCGCTACCTTTGTAAAACTATTTGTTAAGGAACCTGGGATTGGTAACCCTAGGTCTCCTGGGGGCAACCAGACGTGGTCTCCCTCTCACTGTGCTTGGAGAGGCATCAGCTTCACCTCACTGATGATCCCCAACAAGGGTGAAACACGTGTATGGGGTTGCTGGTGGTACTCTCGTTCAGATTGGAATTGCCATTGTATTTCGGTGCTGGACTGCCCCTGGGCAGGACAAAGACTGATATGCAAATGGATATTTCCCATCTGTGAAAGGCACAGTGAGTAAAAGCAGTGGCTGCGAACTCTCAAGTGGTTAATAACCACTGAACAGGTTATCATGTCTGTTCTTGCGAGAGAGGGGCGCCCGCTACCTTTGTAAAACTATTTGTTAAGGAACCTGGGATTGGTAACCCTAGGTCTCCTGGGGGCAACCAGACGTGGTCTCCCTCTCACTGTGCTTGGAGAGGCATCAGCTTCACCTCACTGATGATCCCCAACAAGGGTGAAACACGTGTATGGGGTTGCTGGTGGTACTCTCGTTCAGATTGGAATTGCCATTGTATTTCGGTGCTGGACTGCCCCTGGGCAGGACAAAGACTGATATGCAAATGGATATTTCCCATCTGTGAAAGGCACAGTGAGTAAAAGCAGTGGCTGCGAACTCTCAAGTGGTTAATAACCACTGAACAGGTTATCATGTCTGTTCTTGCGAGAGAGGGGCGCCCGCTACCTTTGTAAAACTATTTGTTAAGGAACCTGGGATTGGTAACCCTAGGTCTCCTGGGGGCAACCAGACGTGGTCTCCCTCTCACTGTGCTTGGAGAGGCATCAGCTTCACCTCACTGATGATCCCCAACAAGGGTGAAACACGTGTATGGGGTTGCTGGTGGTACTCTCGTTCAGATTGGAATTGCCATTGTATTTCGGTGCTGGACTGCCCCTGGGCAGGACAAAGACTGATATGCAAATGGATATTTCCCATCTGTGAAAGGCACAGTGAGTAAAAGCAGTGGCTGCGAACTCTCAAGTGGTTAATAACCACTGAACAGGTTATCATGTCTGTTCTTGCGAGAGAGGGGCGCCCGCTACCTTTGTAAAACTATTTGTTAAGGAACCTGGGATTGGTAACCCTAGGTCTCCTGGGGGCAACCAGACGTGGTCTCCCTCTCACTGTGCTTGGAGAGGCATCAGCTTCACCTCACTGATGATCCCCAACAAGGGTGAAACACGTGTATGGGGTTGCTGGTGGTACTCTCGTTCAGATTGGAATTGCCATTGTATTTCGGTGCTGGACTGCCCCTGGGCAGGACAAAGACTGATATGCAAATGGATATTTCCCATCTGTGAAAGGCACAGTGAGTAAAAGCAGTGGCTGCGAACTCTCAAGTGGTTAATAACCACTGAACAGGTTATCATGTCTGTTCTTGCGAGAGAGGGGCGCCCGCTACCTTTGTAAAACTATTTGTTAAGGAACCTGGGATTGGTAACCCTAGGTCTCCTGGGGGCAACCAGACGTGGTCTCCCTCTCACTGTGCTTGGAGAGGCATCAGCTTCACCTCACTGATGATCCCCAACAAGGGTGAAACACGTGTATGGGGTTGCTGGTGGTACTCTCGTTCAGATTGGAATTGCCATTGTATTTCGGTGCTGGACTGCCCCTGGGCAGGACAAAGACTGATATGCAAATGGATATTTCCCATCTGTGAAAGGCACAGTGAGTAAAAGCAGTGGCTGCGAACTCTCAAGTGGTTAATAACCACTGAACAGGTTATCATGTCTGTTCTTGCGAGAGAGGGGCGCCCGCTACCTTTGTAAAACTATTTGTTAAGGAACCTGGGATTGGTAACCCTAGGTCTCCTGGGGGCAACCAGACGTGGTCTCCCTCTCACTGTGCTTGGAGAGGCATCAGCTTCACCTCACTGATGATCCCCAACAAGGGTGAAACACGTGTATGGGGTTGCTGGTGGTACTCTCGTTCAGATTGGAATTGCCATTGTATTTCGGTGCTGGACTGCCCCTGGGCAGGACAAAGACTGATATGCAAATGGATATTTCCCATCTGTGAAAGGCACAGTGAGTAAAAGCAGTGGCTGCGAACTCTCAAGTGGTTAATAACCACTGAACAGGTTATCATGTCTGTTCTTGCGAGAGAGGGGCGCCCGCTACCTTTGTAAAACTATTTGTTAAGGAACCTGGGATTGGTAACCCTAGGTCTCCTGGGGGCAACCAGACGTGGTCTCCCTCTCACTGTGCTTGGAGAGGCATCAGCTTCACCTCACTGATGATCCCCAACAAGGGTGAAACACGTGTATGGGGTTGCTGGTGGTACTCTCGTTCAGATTGGAATTGCCATTGTATTTCGGTGCTGGACTGCCCCTGGGCAGGACAAAGACTGATATGCAAATGGATATTTCCCATCTGTGAAAGGCACAGTGAGTAAAAGCAGTGGCTGCGAACTCTCAAGTGGTTAATAACCACTGAACAGGTTATCATGTCTGTTCTTGCGAGAGAGGGGCGCCCGCTACCTTTGTAAAACTATTTGTTAAGGAACCTGGGATTGGTAACCCTAGGTCTCCTGGGGGCAACCAGACGTGGTCTCCCTCTCACTGTGCTTGGAGAGGCATCAGCTTCACCTCACTGATGATCCCCAACAAGGGTGAAACACGTGTATGGGGTTGCTGGTGGTACTCTCGTTCAGATTGGAATTGCCATTGTATTTCGGTGCTGGACTGCCCCTGGGCAGGACAAAGACTGATATGCAAATGGATATTTCCCATCTGTGAAAGGCACAGTGAGTAAAAGCAGTGGCTGCGAACTCTCAAGTGGTTAATAACCACTGAACAGGTTATCATGTCTGTTCTTGCGAGAGAGGGGCGCCCGCTACCTTTGTAAAACTATATATATATATATATATATATATATATATATATATATATATATATATATATATATATGTATATATATATATATATATATATATATATATATATATATATATGAACATTTTGTTGCAGGGAGATTAATGCAACAAAACCCTGGAAATTCAGCTAAAGCCGCCTTAACTCCGTGCTCCCTGAATGCGCAGTCTATGACCACAATGATGACATTGCAGATCACATCACTGGTGACAAAAGTAATTGCATTGTATATAAATGATTACATCAATAATGGAATTAGACATAATATCATTTTTAAGTTAGCTCATGAAAATATGATCTGTGATGTCATTATTGTGGTCATTGTCTGCACAACCAGGGGCATGAAGTTACAGTGGCTTTAGCTTAATTTCCAGGGATTTGTTGCATTAAGTTAATCATTGAGTGAGTAGAACCAATTACTAGTACGCTCTGATCCAGGCAGATAGATAGGTGAGCTATGCATCTAGAACCTAGAGGTTCTACTCCCAACTCAAAGTGAAGTGAATGAGATACTGGTAGGTTGGTTCTAGTTGATCTCTCTAGCCTTGAGGTTACAAATGAAGTATTCATATGCTAAGTCAATAAAAGATGTATTCTGAAATGCTCGATGAAACACTTCAGCCAACACGTGTTTCGACTCTTGGTCTTTGTCAAGGCTAAGATGGTGTCTTGGATTGGCCCTAATGGTTCATGTGGCAATTCAGTCGCTAAAATGCTTACGATGCAGGTGAGGATCGGTCCTGTTCTCTGCACTTCAGCAAAATTGATAGTATAATTTGGCAATGATTGCTGCTCTATAATAACATCCTAATGGATACGGGTTGTTAGAAGGGAAGCATCACACATGTCTTTCTTGGTTGCATTAAGTTCTCACCATAATGTCACTGAAAATAACGTTTTTTCTCCTTGAATTTCAAGGGTTTTGTTATTGCACAGATTTTTAGAATGTTTCCAGACCACTTGCACAGTCTTAGGCCATGTTCAGTGGGCATGGGCTTTGTCCGTGCCCACTGTCCATTTTAAAATGCTACCAGACCACTAGCCATGGCCATTGGATTGCAGGCTTTGAGAACTCACAATGTTTTTAGGCAATGCGCAGTGAGATTAAATTTGCCATGGAGCACGTACTTTGGTTAAGCAGCGTTCTCCCCAGTATTATTTGGAACTGTGGGACTTTGATTAGATCAAACACAATAGTCTCTCGATGCCCATCCTGACCCAATAGTGTCATCTCTGCAGTGGAATGAGTTACAGGCCCAGAGGCAATTTCAGTTCCATCGACTGTGGTGATGACATCTGAGGTGGTTTTTCAGCAGAGAGGTAGATTAATCCAGGAAGCCAATTCATAGTCCACATAGTTTCCTATGGCCCCGCTATCAATGTATGCCCTTACTGCATGCATACGTGATGGCTGCCCTGGATATACGATGACCATTGGTATGATGAAATGCAAGGTCTGACTCCATATGGCTCTCATCAGCAGCTCCTACCACCTTCTTGGGTGGTTTTACAGGGCAATCCCATAGAAAATGTCCAGAAGTTCCACAATATAGACACAATTGCATTTGCCGTCTCCTTTCTCTTTCCTTCTGGGTTAAGGATCCTTTAACCCCTCCGATTTGCATGGGTTCTGAAGCATCTGCTCCTTTGGGGTTAGTGTGGGTTTTGACCAATGCCCGATTCTCAAACTTGGCTCGATCAGCCTTTCTGTTCTGAAGTCTGTGATCTAACTGGACCACTAAGTCTATATATTCAGCGCAGTCTTGAGGTGGGTTCACGACTTGAGCCAAGACATCCTTGAGTTCTCCTCGAAGCCCTCGATGAAATAACGTGATTCGTTTTACCTCAGGCCATCCAGTTTCCACTATTAACCTATTAAAGGTCGCAATGTAGGATAGAAGGTCCTGGTTACCCTGTCGTAGGGACAAGAATTCATTATCCAGGGCCTGTCCTTGGGAGTGCCGGGAAAATAGTCTTTCGATGCTAGTTTGAAAGCCCTGAAAATCCCGAAGAATTGGGTCATCCTGAGTGACTAGTGGAATTTACCAATCAGCTGCACTGCCGCTGAGATATTAAAATACAAAGGCTACCTTGGCTGGATCATTTGGGAAGGCTCCAGGTCTGCATAAAAAGTGCAAGCGACATTGGTTCATAAACGCGGCAAACCTTTTGAGATCAGCGGCAAAGCGTTCGGGTGGGGCTAATGGAATATGTCCTGGTAGGTTTATTTGTACAGGGTTACTCGATAACACAGGAGTCGGATTTCCCCCGGAACTAGGTAGGGGTGCTTGTCCAGTCTGGCTTTGCAATAGCTGTCTAGCAAGATCATCAGTTCGCTCCTTTGACAAAATCAGTTCTCTCCTAAGAGCATTGGTTTCTTGACGGGCGGAATGCACTTCAGCCCTCAGTTCCCCTAGTAATTGGGCCAATTGGTCAGTCTCTGAGGTATCCATAACGCCCGGGTGGGAATGTGTGGATAGGCTTCGCGTTCTGTTATGCTCACCTGGCTCCCACAGAGGTGTCGATCTGGACTGGACTGCTGCGGTCTCCACCAATGTGATGCGTAGGGCCGAGATGACGGACTGGACTGGCCCACCTAGCTTCGTTCGCTTGGCCCATAGGAATATTCTTCTGCAAGTGGAGAAAGGGAATTAACCACCCGTGGAGTTGAGCGTAAATCCCCCCACCCCACTGTTCTCCCCACTGATCACCTTGGATGTTCCCTCTTATAGTTTCACCTGATGATTTGAAAAGATGAGCTCTCCATCCTGCATTGGGCGCAGGGGCGCGTAGATAACCAGTTGCCTCACTGGCTCGAAGGAATCGATGAGTTTCAGGACAATATTGACTCAGATATTCCTGGCAAGACGCCGCAAGTATGTAGTTCGTAAGAGTTCAAATGCCTGACTTTCACTCTTGTCCGATTCCTGAAGAGTTCCTCCTGGCAACCGGTAATGTTCTGGTAAGGATTTGTATTATCCAACACAGTTCGATAAAATAATGTCCATATGTAACCTGTTGCTTTCTCCCTTATTCAGGCGCTGAGAGAAAGTATGAACTTTCGGGGAATAATGCCTCCGGCGGTAAAATTAGGTAAGTCTTTTGTGGTGTGGAGTGTTTGCCTTGTTAGTCCCTTGTTTCACCTTGCTGTCCTTTTGTTTCCCCTTAGGGGCCGGGGTTCGGCTAGGATGCAGTGGAAGCTGCGCCGACCGGTGAAGAAGAATAGTGCCCCCAGTGGTAAAATCAGGTAAGTCTATGGGGGGTATTCCTCTGTGTATTCCCTTGGCTCACCTTGCTGTTCTTGTCTTCTCCTTCGGTTCCGGAGTGCGGCGGTAACATGCAGGAGGATGCGGTGAAATGTGAAGATGCTGCGAAGGCCGGTGAGTTCAGCGCGGCGCTGCAGCAGGCGAGGCGACACGCATTAAATAACTTCTTTCTTCCAGCTCGATGGCACGATGGATCGGGAATTCAGGTAAGGATCAAAGGTATTGCTCTTGTTCTAACCTTTTCTCCTTCATTCTCCCATTTTCTAGAAGCTCCAAACTCGAGGCGGGCGTGGCAGAAGACTGGATGCAGACTTGCAGGCACGGTGAGTGTTATGCTGGTGAATGCAGAATAACGCGAAGCGTGTGCTGCTCTTCATGCGTGGTTTAAATAGCTTCCAAAGTAGTCCCAGGTAAGTATTCCTCCCCAGCCCCACCCGAGTAAATAAATAGTCCGTAGGTAAAATAGTCCCTTCCAAGCCTCGTTTGGTTTGGAGCTCTTGCAGCATGGTCTGCATCAGGTAAGTTTTAATCTATGAGCCTGGTGCCTATGGCGCCAGGACTGACTCTCCATATGAGCCTGGCGCCATAGGCGCCAGGACTTCACCCAAATAGCCCCTAGCGGGGGTTGTTGGGTTTGCTTGGGGTAACTTGATGCCTGCTTCCGTGGGTTGCTGGACTTTGTCTGGGTCCCCGGGGGTAGGCATCATGACACACAGTTTGCTTTCAGATGTTGGCTATTTGCGGCTATAGCCGAGTCTACAGAAAGCTTTGTGTTGCACTTGGTCCCTGCACCCCCTCCAACTCCTCCATTTCACTCATTGCATTCTAGCCATCCCACCTCTACCCTGATGGCATTTGTATGTTTTTTGAACTACAGATACCTTTTTACTGCATTTCATTTTCTCATAACCTCGGCTAGAGCCGTGAATATCTCTCACATCGAGAGAAAAACAAGATGGTGGTCATTTCATTTCTGAAAACCATAATCCTGCATAATTTTTGAGGAAGGGACACCCCCTTCTCTGTCAAATTTTAAAATAACTATGGCAAAGAATAACCCCAAACCATGCATGGAACACGAGTCAAAGCTTAGTGCCCAAGTTGTTTCAGACAAGGTCCACATTTGTGGAGCGGTTTAGGCTGTGCAATTTGGCAAAAAATGACCTTTTTTGTCAATGAGAAAATGAATCGGAAGTAGGTGACACTTTTGGAGAAAATTTTTTTTTGATGCTTAATAGCTTTTTTATTCTTTAACAAATAATTCCAAAACTTTGCAGGCTGGAGGGGCCAACAAAATTTGAAACACTTCTGTAATTTTGCCCCAATCCGTTACTTGAATCAAAAGTTATTAACAATAGAATTTTGAGGGGTTCCTATGTGCCTCTGAATCACCTTGACTATAGGGTGGCGACTGCCACCTGATATTATGTATATATATATATATATATATATATATATATATATATATATATATATTACTTGGCCTGTAGTAACGGCCATGTAGTTATGGTTAAGTTGATAAACCCATAGGAAGAGCACCTTTTGTGTGGCTTATAACTTTGCTCCCCCTCGAGCAATCCTCACCAAACTTTTCAGAAACAGTATATGGCACACTCTGAATTATTTTGCAAAGTTTGGTGAGGTTTGGTCCAGGGATGGGGGGGGCTAAAGTTATAAGGGGGTCCCAAAATGTTGTTTTTCCTAAAAAATGCGCTCATGCCTACAGCCCAAACCGCTGGACGGATTTTCACCAAATTTGTGGCAGGAGAGGCGGCTTGGTCCCGAAAGTATGCTTTTGTTATCCGTCCAGTGTTTTTTTTTTAATGACCAGAACATAAGGCAAAATAATGTGTGATATCTATGTCCGCTCTGCGGACACACTTCCCTGCTCGCTCCGCGGACAGGACACAGATTGGGTAATTGACTTGTGTCATGCCCGCGGACACACAATGTGTTCTCTGATTGGTTGGCATGAAGAGGTGCGTCCGATTTTTGGAAACAACCGACATCTTGTATTCGCGGACAACGGCCGTGTCCACGGACATCGCAGTCAAGACATATTAAAAAACACAACGTTGCATTTGTCAAACTTATCAAATAATCACTGGGGATGTGAGGGGTGATGAGGATGGGATGGAATATGGCTGCAAGAAGCAAAAAAACTTGTGTTTTTCACCACACAAATCCGCAAACAGTCCGGATGTTCGTGAACAGTCCTGTGAACAGTCCCGTGAAAGTTTGCGGACACCTCTGCATTACTGGTTTGGTGAAAAGTAGTTCTTTGATGGAGTATAACTTTGGCGCCACTTAATGGAACTGCGTGTAATTTTCACCAAATGAATGAATGATTTTCATCAATCATATCTGTGATGTCATCTTTGATGTCATTGGTGTTATTCTTAGCAGTTTGGACAGCTGCAACACTGTATTTGAGGCTTTAGCAGCTTCCATTGCCAAGACTTGCGAGAGCTTGTTGCAGAACTGGTTGTGCATGTACTAGATGTGATAATGCAGCTTCAGCTCTGCTCGGTAGATTCCTGCGTGAGCCCCTGGATCTGGGCAAAGGGTAGCACACTGTGGAGTAAGTTATAGCGGCAATGAGCAACCCGCGCTTTGACGAGCAAACTGCTTTCAGAAGACTACACAGCGCTCCATACCAGAATCTTCTCAAAACGCTTGTTTAGGTGCAGGCTCAGGGACAAACATGTGTGCTATCCCTCGGGTCTTGGAGACGGAGCGGTGCTCCAGCAAGATGTTTTTTTTGCTGGAACGTCACTCCATCTTGTTCTAGCCCATTCCCCGCGCTGGCCTGAAAACTGTGATACCAGATAAAGTGCTAGGTTGAAATCTATGCTATTTCCATTGACAGAGCAGGTTGTTGTTACCATCAACTGCTTAGCAGATAGCCCTCTTTGACTTTTAGGAAGCGGCATCTGAATTTTGGGTTACGCCAAGAGAGATTTAAGAGGAATATATGTAGGAGAGTGTTTTAGAGCCAAATGTAATGGAGATTCTCATTGATTTCATTAAAGATGGGGTTAACTTCCATTCCTTCCAAACCATAAGCAGGAATTCCCATGTATAATTTCAATTCAGTGTTACATAATTGGAATCATCTTGGGCTCTCTATACATCCCGTTTAAATACAGAGCACCATCGTGTTGTGTACTGAGTAGAAATCATAAGGGGATTTTACTATTGCAAAAATAGGGAACTATAGTACTTTCACACGCAGGGGCTGGTGAAACGATGCAACTATAAAAGCCTGCACGTTAAAGCCCTCCCAAAGCAGTGCAAGAGAGCAGAGTTGGCCAAGATAAATTCTGCCCTTGTGAAACTGACACATTAATTATGATAGCTTCTAATCTACGTTGTATTTTCACGTTTTCTTACCACTTCGTTTCATTGTTAAACGTCCACTCTGTCAAACTCATTTCAATATCCAGTTACATTCACTGAACATACGTTGTGTTGGTGGCATATGCATGTAATTGGTTAAAATGTTAAAACAATAAAGAAATGAATATGCAATTACACACACGCGTGATGCTATTTGATTGCATCCCTTAGATATTCAAAACACGTTTTTCTCCAGCAAGAACAACAATATTATCATATAGAGGTTTTGAAAATACAGAACATGCAACACTAAAACTATACAACTTAATGTGCACTGTTTTCTACACTTTTCTTGTGAACAACATGTATAGGATATGAAAAAGTGAACATGTGATACGGTGCAAATGAATGTTTTTTAAAAAAAAGAAGTGAACAAATAAATGTACATTATTATTATATATTGTATTTAAATATAATTGCATTCATATCTGTTTTTGTTGCGTAGCTCTTTACTTGTAGATTAAATTGTGTTCGATTCCAAACTCGAATAAAAAGATTAAGGCTATAAAATGTAATCCAACAAAAATGCCCTGCCTAAGAGTTATCAAATTTATTCTTGCCTAATTTGGTGCTCTGTCTAAATATAATTCAATAGACTTCAAGTTAAGCAGTGCAATTATCTTTAGCAATTAGATTTTTCCAGGAAACCATATTGCATTTGTAAACTGCAGCATTTATCTCAGCCTGCCACACCAATAATAGTTTGCTTTTGTTTTGATGGCTAAAAAAATTAGAACATGGTTTAAATGATGATAATTTAGTTATGGAAATGTTAGGTGAAATATTTTAAAATGATATTGATTGATTTCTGCCAGCCCTTTCCATTTCCGAACAGTGTGTCAAACATTGGATTGCACATATGTTTGCATTACTCAACCATTGCAGTCTTTTCTGACACGTGGCAATTTGCACATATGTCTTTTACTAAAAGGAACCGAGCCATGGAATTAGCATGACACATATAGAATTATGAGTAAACAAGGTAGGTGGTACTTGGTTAATTGCACGTGGCAAAATGCAGTCTCCAAAATAAAGCCTATGTCCTTTGGTGTGTTTTCCTTACTGAATAGGGCACTTGAGCTATGTTTGGGGAAGGGTTGTCTACAGCACTGGTTGAAAGGCAAGTTTACTTTTCAGAACATTGTGAGTGCTAGATCAAATATGCAATGATTCATTTCATAGTCTGGCCAAATCAAACCAATGGATCCTTCATCCAGTATGCTGGCACAAGGCCAGGGTGGACCTGAGTATGACAGAAAAGGGAAAAGTGAGACTTTCGACCCAGAGGGCAGCCAGATCCAGCATACACTGAATGTGTTGGAGTAGAAGTGTATCCACGCTTGCACCTGTGGCGAAAGTGTGATGATGTATGACTACAGCTGCTCTATACAAGCAGGCACAACAGATGTGCAGAGATGAGTGAAGACGAATCGTTTACTGTGGTGTGGGCTACAATAGACCACTGAGAATAGTCATATCCAAAACACACACGCACACACACCACAGTTTTACTTGGTGTGGGAACATGAAAGAGTGCTTCAATGATTTCTTACATATAACAGCATACAACATCATGATGAGATAGTAGAAACACATACAGTAATTCAGAATACAGCATTCTGACCACCATGCACTGTTATGGGCTGCATTACCACAACTCTGTAAAACATCGTGCTTTTGCTTGGAGGCAATTGCCAAGCAAATGCAGCACCATTTGTGGTACAACACATTCTAAACCACGTAAAACCCTTCCCATTACTTCACATTTGCCTCATCTGGTACCGGTATTTGGGTTTGGTAATATTACCTGAGGTAATCACCAAAAGATAGCGTGTCCCTAAGTGTTTGTGTATTTGTAAGTGGAATCCAGGTTTGCAATTAAAATGTGTTCATACCTTAATGTTGAACTAAGTGTACTGGTGGCAGCATAACTGACGAGAGTCCCAGTATAATACACACATGAAAAAGCAATTGCACTCTGTTAGTCGCCTGGTAGCACTGCTATCCACGAAAGTGGCCACACCGCCTGTGTGGTCTTGACACTGCCCTAAAATTAACCTATAGTTTAGGTAGTCAAACTATCAGTTACAGCTTCTCTAAAGGGTTTAAGTAACCCATTGGTGCCAGCCACTATAGGGTGTCCAGGAGGTGTTTGCCGGTTCTAATGTTTCTTCGTAAGTGTGTAACAAAAGAGAAATGACTGTTAGTGCTAGTTTTGGTGGTATTGTCTAGTTTAACAGGTGCGCATGTCAATGGTGACTGCATATTTGTTTCACGGTCAAACCGGTGGAATGGGACTTCGTCATTATTTAAGCTTTAAATTAAAGAAACTAAAGATTAAAGTCAAGGAAGAAGAGTACACATATACCTATATATGTCTTCTTCTTCCTAAACGTTAATGCTTTGATTTCTTTCATTTACTTATTGGTCAGTGGTCTAATGAACCATTGTGTTTAACTTACCAGCTCTCCGAAGTTTTCTAACTCGAAACGCGCCAGACAGACAGCACAACAGATCATGTTGGTCATCGTTGAATAGGACATATTTGTTTTACTGTGCCCTGTTTTTGTTGCTTGTAAAATTATGCAAAGTAGCTGTCATTTAAGATTGAAAAAAACGCATATCACAAATGTGAACTATTGGTTAAGAAATTGTGTTTTTAAACAAATCAAAATATTGTACAAAACTGTAACTAATTGATTATGATTACTTTACTGTGCATTTTAGGGTAGTGTTCGTGTGTATCTATTTGATCCCTAGCTCTGTAAGATCGGTTGTTTGCTGGAACCCCCTCTTCTAATAACTATTTTAAAACCATATTACTTGAAATCTATAATAGGTGAGCAGGGACACCATCTTCCTTGTGGAACACTGGCCTCTACTAATTTATAAATGTTTCGGCTCAGCCTACTTTCACTTGTCCTAGCCAGGTCAATGAAGGTGTGTATATGTTCTGCAGTAGAAGAGCAATGCCGTTTTAAGATGGCCACACCATTCATGTGATTCTAGCACTGGGCTTTGTACTGGGAGGAGTTCCCTTCACTACACTCTGATTTGTTGAGTCTCCAGCCTTTCCGGGCCTACCCACAACTGTCAGGCAAAACTGGCTCATTTCCATCAATGAAGGCCGTCGGGAAAGGCTGCTAGCCTGTGCCTAGGAGTGAGAGGGCCGCACTCATGGCACTTATGTTCTGCAGTAGAAGACTGATGCAGTTTTAAGATGGCCGATGCCATCCATGTAAATCCAGCACTGGGCTTTGTGCTGTGAGAAGTGCCCTTCACCGCACTCTGATAGGTTGAGTCATCAGCCTTCCCGGGCCTCCCCAAAGCCAGAGGGCAAAGCTAGCTCATTTCCATCAGGGAAGGTTCCCAGGAAAGGCTACTAGCCTGTTTGTGCCTCTACGGGCCGATTGGGCTCTTAACTATGTACTCCTTCATCCGTTTGACCATCCGCTACCTCGCCTGTTCCCCCAAGCTTGTGTTACCTGATATTGCCTTCTTTTGCTATGCCAGGATTATTCACAATCTGCAGGTGCCCCACTCCATCCTGTCCTACATCTCTCAATTGCCCCCTTCCTGCGGGTGTTGCTGGCACCTTTTACAGGCTCCCCTAGTCCTTCCGTTCCATTAGCTTCTTCGACTTCCCTTTTCTCCACTTATCTCTGATGATTACCCATCCTTCTCCTGCTCGATCCTTGTCCCCTTATGCTGGTGCTGTGTCCCATGGTTGCACGTGCTTACCTGCAGCCAGTAGTTCCCCCCTTCATGCCCGTCACATCCATCAGGATTTGTCCCAGCACTGCTGATCCTCTGAACTTGCCGGGCCTCGCTGCATTCCATCTGTGAACTGCCTCTTTGATGTCACTGCCCATGACTTTCTCGCATGCCGCAGTGCTGTTGCTCTGCACCTCCATTGTTCCCGTGCAACTCTGCCCTGATGATTCTGGTTTGTTTGCGCATAAGGTCTCCTATAATCCTTTCTGTACTCTATCCCCTCAACCTTTCTTCTCCCCATCAGTCATGTCTCTCATCCTGCCTCCTGGCTCTGCCCGCTGCCTCCACAGGTTGGGTTTTATTTTTATTTTTCTACGGCTTTATCTCTCTCCCGCTATCCCCCTCCCACTGATCACTTCTCCCCTCTGTGCTCAGCTGGGGCATCCACAGACTTCCTGTGATGCAGTGCACCTTCATGTTATCCTGCCCTGCCCATTTGTCATCCCTGCCCACTTACCCCTACTTCCTGACCTAGCAAACATGACAATTCTACCTGGTTGCTTTTTTATTTATATTTTCAACTTGCCTTGCATCCCTCCATTTGTTCTTCCTTTCTGTCAACCAACACAGTTATGTCACATTGATGTGCCCCTGATCTTCTCACGGCTGCAAACACTGCTCTGACTTGCTGTGTCTCCTTTTTGCTTACCAGCACCCACTGATTAACAATTTGCAGTCTGGCCTTCTTCTTGCTATTTACCCCCTAAACCTTCCTGACCTCGACTCTGCCCGGTGCTGTGGACTGACTTTGGAACCTTACTGTGTCTTGCACTGACTTACCTGCAACCACTGATTCACTTTGGAACCGTGCTGTATTTAGCATTTGACTTGCCTGCAACCGCTGATTGACTTTGGAACTTTGCTGTGTTTTGTATTTGACTTACCTGCAACCACTGACGACCTTGAAATGTTGTGATGCGTTGTGCCTTACTGCTTGCCTGATGTAGCCCCTTATCCTTTGAGATGAAGCTTTCCCAGTCTGTAGTCACTCTTAACGGCTTTTCATAATTGCATGTCTGTCAGTCGTTATGTCATCCCAGATCCTTTGCCTTGCGTTGGTGCCCAGCTGTGTAGCTGGGTTGAAGAGGGCATCATAGGCACCCAGAACCCATTCCACCGGGTTGGCAAGTTCGGTGTTCTGAATTTAGCAGCCATCTGCCTCAACATGGGGGTGCTGCCCTCCCCAGATGACATGGATTGGGCAGACATGGTACACCCAAGGCAGGTATGGCCTTCCTGGGTCCTGGGTAGGTGCAGTAGACCAACAGTGGTGTTGGTAGAGGTGGAAGTCCCGGAAAGTACAGAGGAGATAGTTGCAAGGCCAACACAGGAGTCCAGGCAAAGGTTGGCAGCTGGCACACCAGGACAGTGCAGTTTGCAGGCAGGCATTCAGGCTTGAGCAGGCAGCAGCACTATATGACTGAATGAGGTCAAGCAGGGTCAGAGGAGGCAAAATAAGCAGCAGTTTAGGCAAGAGGAATGAACCAGTAGGCCCTTTAAGCAAGGTAGCGCTATATGGGATGGATGTGGATGTAGATTTTACTCTTACACCAATAATAAGACCGACTCAGGAAGTTGGTAAAACTCTTGCTTCTCCACTCTTTTTGACTGCTTACTCTCTTTTCTCTCCTCCTTTCCCTTCTCCCTTTTCCTATCTCCTCCGATTACTTTCTTCTATGCATGTACTCTATCAGAATTGTCCCTGGACCTAATATGATAGCAACCTCGTCTGTTTCCTCCACCCACCCATTACTGTTTTTTTCCTCCCCACCACCCCTCCAGCACTATCTGAAATGTCGTCAGGCCTAGTATGATAGTTGCTTGTTTTGTTCCTCCCCTCCCTTTCTGCACCCCTCTCCCTCACCTTTTGTTTTTCTCCGGCTCCACCAGAAATGTCGTCAGGCCTAGTACGGTAGTCGCCTGTCTGTTTCCATTTCCTTCCCACTCTCCCCCTCCCTTCCTTATCTATGTCTTAGCTCTTGCACTATCTGAAATGTTGTCAGGCCGAGTACGATAGTTAATTTCACATCCTTACTGTTCATGGCCTGTAAGAATGTGGTTGTATTTTCCCTTGTTCCCTCCCTTGCCTTGAAGCGCTTTGAAACACATTGTGTATAGGCGCTATATAAATAAACGATCATATCATATAATATCATAGCTGTTTGAATTGCAATTGTCTAAAACAGGGAGTACAACGGACATCAATTGACGTTCGCTCAAGTCTCTCCACTATTTACATGTTATATAGTAAAAACACATCATCATTGACGTCATACTACACGGCAAAATAAGAAAACCTACTTGGGATTGTGATAGCCTTAAGGGAAACATCTAGATATACTTTCTATGGGGGATAGGATCTGGTTGGTTCTCTAAGGTCAGGTGTACAGCTATGACCACCCCTAGTGCAAGTCATCTTCAGTGTCATAAAATATAGGACATTTCATTGGGTCTAAAACTATAGGGCTCTTCGCTATGTGTCCCTCTATGATTGGTTAGCATACTTATACCCTTCTCAAATATTCCACTCGTTAGCAGCACGTAAGCTGGTACCCCAGGTGCTGGAGGTTTTGGCTTGGTCATACCTCCCCACCCAATTAGCCCAACATCCATCATTACTCCTGCTGTCTGCCATTTGAATTGTCTTTGAACTCGGCCTTGCAAAGTATCACTGTGTCTAAGAATAGAAGGTAGTGTGAGCATGGTCTTATCTTCAAGTCTCTGTGTAGCTTGCCCAAAGTCTATTTTCTTCTAGACCATGTGACAGGAGACCGTGTTTGAGCTCTTTCTTTCGTATTTAACACTATTAAATAAAACAAAAAACCTGGCACTTCTCGTGTTTTTCAATTACACCTCAACAGGAGATCCCCTCAGTTCTCACGGCCATTGTTTCTTCTCAGATAGATAACCAGTTTCTTGGATGCCCCAACCATTGTCACTGGGCCAGACAACTTTTCTCAAATCTTCACTCATTGTCAGCTGTTTTCTTCCACTGTTCCACACTTTCAGCCCTTCTGTTCATGGGGTCCTTATTTGCTAATACATGACGTGGAACATCCAGATTCTATATACATATGTATATTGGCAGCCCCGCCTGCAGTCTATTCACTACCTATAGCCAGCCTTCAGGATTACTTAGTCTACTTGCGTTTCAGCATCTGTACAATTCTAAAACGGCTTGCATTTTCTTCAGTGCTCTCCGAACATGCAATCTTCATTCTGCACATGAAATGTTTTTCAATTCTTCACTTAGCCATCAGATTCTATAAGGTCTATTCAACTTCTTCATTGGCATCTCTTCTGGTGCATCATTTCTGCTTCATGTGACATCACCAGTCTTCTCTTTCATTCATCTTCACACTTTTTTCAGAACCTCCTTTAAGAGACTGTCATTTCTCTGCGGGTACATCATATAGGGCTTTGTCAATGGATACCTTGTTTCAAGGATTCTTGCGGTATAGGGACCATGATTGGCATTGTGCATGTTGCAATGTACGGCTTCCAATATATAGGCAAATAGGGGCGGGACTTCTGGTAGAGGCACTTGGCTCCTCCTCTACAGGAACGCTGGTGTGCGTCTTGCATCCGCAGCAGCCGATATCAGAGCAACGGTCCCAAACGTGTATGTTACGTCCTGTGTGCAGTGATGCTGTGCACATACGAGACACACCTATGCAGCTCAGGGCAATGACTCCATAAGATAAGTCAAGTGGCGCGCATCACTAGATGTGTGTCAAGATTACGATCTGAAGGAGGTGCATGTGTATTTTGCTACGGAAACCTCGCGTACTGAATTGTCTCTGTGCATACGTGCATGTTTTTGTGAACTTTGTGAGGCATGCAGTGTGTTGCGTATGCACATTTTTTATATCTGGGTTCCACTGTGTATCACGTACTGCATTTTCAGTTATAGGAAGCTTTCCGGGCACCGGGTATGACATTTTTGTGTTTGGTGGTGCCACTGCGTATCGTGTACCACTTTTTCAGCTATTGGAAACTTTCCGGGTACCGGACCTACAATTATTGTGTTTTTGGGTGCCACTGCATATCACGTGCTGTTCTTTTTCCCTTTTGGGGTACATTTCAGCTTTGCTGAACCACACATTTATATCGTACATCACGTAGACTGTTCCCTAACTCACATTTGCCAGGACAATCTCTTGGTGGGTCTCCCATTCATCTCTTACATGAGTGGAAAGGCCCCAAGAGGGAAAGAGGGCAGAAAGGGTCAGTGTGGGGGACGTGGTGGTGAAAAACCTACCACACACCAGGGGTTCAGGACTTGGTGTGGAGACAACTGCCCCAGCCCCAGGGTGTTGGGATGTGGTGTGGAGACATCTGCCCCAACCCCAGGTGGTCAAGGATGTGGTGGTGAAACACCTACCCATCCACAAGGGGTCAGGGAAGTGGTGTGGAGACATCTACCTCAGCACTAGGGGGTCAGGGACATGGTATGGAGACATCTGCCCCAGCCCAAGGAGGACATGGAAGGCCCCAGTCCACATTAGGCTCTGCACCTGGATGCCAACATGGTTCCAACCAGACAGAGGCAGCTCCAACACACCATGCCACTCGTGGCAGGAAAGGAAGCACTGCACAGCAGGAAGAGGATCAACCCCAACACAAGGCCGAAGGACATGGCCCACAGAGGAAGGAGAACTTCACTGATGAGGAGCTCCAGATCCTCATTTACTAGGTAACTGATCACCATCGTGACATGTGCCTGTATGCGGGGAGCACACATACATCTGCAAAATATATGGTGCATTGGAAGCGTGTCATGGACCAGATAAATGCCTTAGGGGAGGAGAGGTGCATTGCTGAACAGGATGTGAATTGCTAGAATGATCTCACCCATCACACCAAGCACAAGCAGAATGTCAAACTGGCCTCTGCAATGGCAAGTGGAGGGGGTCAAGCAGAGGAAGAGCAGCTTACACTGCATGAAGAGGCCACAAGCCAATTCATCTTCCATGAGCAGGTGCAAGGCATGGGAGGCCTGGATAATTATGAGGACACATCAGGTGAGTGTCCGCCATTGCGCCTCCTGTGTTTTGCCAGTCATGCGTCACCCGCATCATTTGAGCATTTGCACATCTGGATGCATGTGTATGACAACGCTGGGTAAAGCATATCCTGTGATTTACAGATTCATGTCAAATGGCCATCAAACTGGGCACAGCCTGTGTGGCTGCCATTTGTGGCATGTGTCTGTCTGACAGGACACAACCCCCACAGGGTTTTCCCCCAGCACATGTGCACAATGTGATACCTACAAGTACTGTTAAGTGCTACAGTCTTGTTGCGTTTCACTCTGCACTACTTGACAGGTGCATGGAGACAAATTTTAACTGTCACGCCATGTCAAACAGAGTTGCATGTTCCATTAGTTACCTGCTCCTGTGGGTTTTCTAGTAACGATGCATACCTGAGCTGTCTGTCAACGCACCTTTTTGTGTTCCCAGAGTGTAGTTGCATAAGTGTCCACAAACCACATACACATTGACTCAATTCCAGTGTCACAGAGAGCCTACTCATTGTGACGCAGGCTCCCTTTACCCTCCACATTCTCGGCCCACTGCTGGGGGCCACTCCCCTCACCCTCCTGTGGATTGTGGACCTTCTTGGCCAGATTTCAGTTAATTACCAACTAGAGATCAAAGAGGAGGGATTTAGTCCATCCCAGCTCAATGTTCAAACACAAGAACCTATCATTGTGGTAATTTACCAAGAAAATGAAAGGGGCTGTATTACTTAATTGTTACTCCAGTGCAAGAGCAACAAAGATCACATGTGTTTCCAGTAAGAAGAGCTAGACAATCAGGCTAGATTTACTCTGTTCAGATATATATGACCACACGAATGTGAGTGTAAAATAAAGGCCATATAGTGCACGTCTATTAAAACAGGGTATAGTGTATCCTGAAATCCAAGCATTCTTTCAATGAAGCCAATAAAGTATGTGGTACATGTAGTGGTTATTACAACTATTTAAAAACAATGTACTGGTGTCTAGCCTGGAGGGGGTCCATGTGTTTTCTAGAACCATGGCCAGGCCTTTAAAACTGCCTACATATACATACACTTCAGGAAAGAGTGGTGGAGATGAAAACTTGATTACAATTCCTGTCGTGTTTAGGCAGTTCACCTTGCAGTTTATGAAAGGGCAACATATTTGGAAACCCAATGCTTCCATTCAAATCCACTCAGTGGCAAAAAATATTTAGTGAAAATAAATGTGATTGTCAAAGCCATTTCAACCACCTCAGATGTAAAATTCTTTATATTCTTTATGTGCTTTGGATATTCTTTGATGTAGTGAGCACCTTTAAAAAGATGGGCTCATCATATTTCAAATCAAGAATAATAATCAGAATAACATAGCTAGACAGGTGCAACATAAGAGAAATCAACACATATGATTGCTCTAACAGGATGTGTCCATGCAACTGACAGAGGTCACAGAACTACCTTCCCTTGGTGGTTTCCTTCTTTTTCTCAGATGATGGACAAGCACATTCAGAGGGGAGCTGTTAGTAAATGGGCATGCTAGAGACAACATCCATGGCACACATTTATAGATTGTACTGGGGAATGTGTGAGGGATCCATATGACTGTGGGCATACACAATTACTCGTTACCAACATATGATCAAGCACTCAGATGCCACCAGTCTTTGTCTGACAATACTGATTTCCATCAGTATTCTAGGAGTCACTATGTGAAATAACAAAATGACCTAGAATCTAGAGGACTCATAAGTCAATATAATATTATTTACACCAACTCATCCGTATTCATTCTGAAACCAAATCAAAAGTCTCCACATCCGATGGACCAATTCTGGGATCAAAGGTGTACTCCACCCTATACTTAATTTTGAGCTTCTGAATCTTACCAATTTTAAAGTATATCTGGGATAGCAGGCAGTTCAGATGGCTTCAGGGGAAACTGGGTATTACAATTGGCCATGGCTCCTGTCAATGCCCAGTTTACATATTTGACAGCTTGATGGTGCCTGCAGCCTTACCATAATCATGGCCAATAGCATGTGGTCCACTAGTCATATCAGATGATTTGGGGGTGCCAAAGAGATGGCTGAATGGCACAGATTATGCTTCATGTGCATATCTAGTAGCTTGAAGTTACCTGGGCCATGGCCAAAACCAAATTGTAAAGCAAAAAAACAACCGAGCATGGCCACAGACCATTCTCAGTGGGCTTTTCGGGTGGCTTTGAAGTGTTGAGGCAAGGACGAATTGGGGACCGGGCCACAATCAATGGGAACATAAAAATACATGCCACAGGCAAAACGGCGCAGTGGCACATTCGGTGTGCATTTAGTGCCTGGAACATGGCTGAATGTACAGGCCTGAAGTGATGGCCAGTGCCCAATTAGTGCAAGCACTATATACAAATCTCTGTTTGCAGTCCATGTGTGACTCTCTGGCATGTACCCTTTCAGTGAATCATTTACATGTAATCATGAAAGTTCACATTATACAATGTTCACCCCCCCATGCCTGCATAATCAGCCCGTGATGAGGGAATGCATTGGTTTGGTGGGCAGTGGTCATGCCACAAGCAAATTGATAATGGACATTGCCACATGCCTTGCCACTATAGCTATGATAGCATATACCATTAAAACAATTAGAACAGTGACATACATAGATTCAAGTGATAAGGTTGCAGCATAAAACAAACAAAATCCATAAATGTGCCAGTCATAACTTCTCAAGAAATCACACATTGGTAAACCCCATGCACTGCCCACACACACTGCCACACATGGAATCATAAAATATGTGCACATGTCCAGAGTGCCTGCAGGACATGAAGCACACATATAGCTAATGAAAAGCAATTAGGCCCCGGACTGGTTATAATTCCATTAGGTTATTTAGCATGAACTCTAGATATCACAGAGAACTCTGCTACCATTAACAAATGCATGTCAAAAACGTTCCTTGAACTATTTCCATTGTTCTTGTGAATGGGAGTCGTTAATTTATGGAAATGTGGATTTTCATTGAGTTTCCTACTGTTTTACACCAAAAAATAAGACACATCACAAGACACACTTATAAATGCCCCCCCAATACATCACTATCCACTCCCCTTAACAAGGATTTAAGGGTTCCTTGTTAAATTTAATTTAAAGTCTAACACAAATCAAACCTCATATGGACTGCAAAGTGATAATGTGCTATGCCAATGAGAACAAGCTGGGAAATCACGAGCAGTGCATGATGGTGGCAGAGTTGTGGTTCCTTAAGGAACAACACCTGTCAAGCTTTGGGGCTTAGTAATTTTGCACTGTAAATATAAAGTTCCTTTACAGTGTTACGCCCACTTTATTGTCTATGTAGAAGGAAGGACACTCAAAAGAACATAGATTAAATTAGGTCATTTGAATAGCATTTAGTGATTTACCATCCCTTCAGCAAACACCTATGCCGAAATGTATGTTATAAATATTAAAGTAAAAGCCAGTTTGTTTGTATTTCTTGCCATGTGGCTTGGACCTCAGCATATGTTACTTGATACTCCTGCCAGGTGACTAAGCCACAATGGCATGGACCAGGAATGCTGAATCATATCAGGTACTGGTTATGATATGGAGCAGAGTGAACATGTCCTAGAATGTTGTATTTGGGGGCTGAGACAAGAGTGAACTGTTTAAGATGTGACTCTTGTTGGTAATAAAACTGATAAAAAGGAATATAACTTCATGAATAGAAAGCTCAGTGGTTAAAACACGTGTGTTTGAGCTTTTATTTGTATATTACAATTTGTTTTCTGTCAGTGGTGTAAGGGGTGATCTGCTGGTAGTTTGGGATTGGCTATGCTGCATTTTATCTGCTTCTGAGGGAAAAAAAAACACCCCCGCCCTTACAGCCTGTCCCTGGAAAAGTCATATTTCAGTCATGATTAGTTTAGTATTTAATCAAATGTTTTGTATTATTAAAAGTTGATGACTCATCAGGGATTCGTAATTTAATTTTGGAAAGAACTAGTGAAATGTGCTGTCATCGTTGCAAGCATTGCATAGTAAACATCTGAACTACATTGAACATACACACGATCTGTAAAGCAGAAAATAAAGCCTTCAGATTACTTAATGAAAGGTGCATAAGAACATTGTGATAAAGGGGCTAATTCATGGATTTGTCCGTCGTAAAACGGGGATTTGTGCGCCATTCTGTCCGCAAATCCCCATTTGTTAAACATGGATTTGCAGGCAGAATGGCGCACAAATCCCTGTTTTTCGGCGCACAAATTCCGTGAATCGACCAGATTAGATTTTGTCTGAGAAACCACCATGCCCCACACTCCCTATTCCCGTAAACATCTACTTTGCAGTGTGTTCCATTTATTTTTGACCTTATGTCGATTTCACAAAAAATGACAGACATCTAGAAAGCTGGAGCAAATGTATTTACTGGCTATGTTTATGGAGCAATCAATAGTGTAACAGACATGTTGCTAAAGTGGATTATTACTACTGAAATACAATGGCATTTGTCTTCAAATGTGCAGAAATTAAATTGCATTTGGCTAAGTGCAGATTTGCTCAGTGAGAACATTTCAAAAGTCTGAAAAAGGTCAAAGTGGTCAATTGACATCAGCCGTGACATACTTCTGTTGTGTTAACTGTAACTGATGGTTGTCTTAAGCATTAAGGAAAACAAAATGAAAGTCTGGACATATGTCAATGTACAAAATGGGAGTAATCAACGTTAGCCACAAGTGAAAGCATGCTGAAGTCAGATGAAGAATGCATGGCTGAAATGTTAATTCTATTTTGTGCTCTTTCTCGGACTTCAAATGGGAGAAAAATGCCCAGGATTTTAAATGTAGGTGTGAATGTCACCAAGGAGATAATTCAGTGTAGATCATTGGGATGAAGATAACATGGTGTAGGAAACTGGGGATTTTAGGTTGTTTTAGCGGCAATAGATACAAACAAAGAATGAAAAGCAGAACAATAAAGGGATTTTAGGAAACATAGATTGGGTCTGGATATTCATCTGCCTCAGTAGTTAACAGGATACCTCTCTTCTCATTAAATCAACTTCACAATTAAGAAAGATTTAGTTGGATTAAGATTATTAATTAATGGACGCTAGAGAGTTTTGAGTTCAAACTTCAGATGTGGACTCTCCTTACATGAAGATCGGATGACACAGCGACATCAAAGATAAGCTCCATCTGAGCTTACGGTATGTATAAACGCACAACATCGGTGTACATCTGCCACAGGCATGGCTATACATCCACATACTCTAGAATGCAGCTACAGACTATGACAAATTCGGTCTAGTTTGTCTCATAACCATTTTGCACTGAAACACCAGACTTGCCTCAACACCTCTGCCATTAGAATTCAGCGACAACCTATGACATGTTTAGCCCTAGCTGGGTACATATCGAGTCTCCTGCACTAACATTCTGCCGTGACCTCCATCTGCACCCACCAACGTGCCTGACATCTTAGGTTGCTTACTGGAGCCTAGCAACCCCCCTAAATCCTAATATTGGCCAAATGCACACACACATTTAATCCTCCTATTAGACCTTTCCCATACCCGGACTTCCGTCCTAGAGGGCGTTCCTACCACAAAGCGCTTTGAGGCCATACAAATGGGAAAAGGCAATGAAAACCTTGATTACTTTAGTGCAAAGTAGTCTCTGTAAAGGCGGTAACAAAGGAGTCACTTTTCCTATAACAATATTTTAAAACATGAACATAAAGCACATTTGATGGGACAGGACACACGGCCATGAGTAATTTTACAAAAATGACTTGTGCATACATCCATGCACATGTTACAGAACACAGAAGGTAAGGGGGATTGAGGTGGTTTAATGCATATTGCCACTGCTTGGTAAAGATATATATGACACAAACAGCCACTCTAACGATGTTTCATACTGTATTGTTTTTACAATTACAATAAAATCTATATATACTATAAAGGCAATGTAACAAGCAAAAGGAAAATGGGGCTAGATAATAAGAAGGTTATAGGAGAAACTGATGAACAGATGACTGAAGAATAAACACAATCAGTTTTAATGTCAGATCGCAAAGGCGTTGCTGTAGACAGGACTGGTGATATCCATTAGCATGTTAAACAGGATGCAGCTGAGGTAGCAAACCATGTAAGACCAAAACCAAAACCACAGCATCCCCTACGCTGTAGTGTTCCAGAGGGTAAGGTTTGCCACACAAATAAAGACCTTAAGACTGGCTATTGATGGAAAATGGAGGTAAAGATTAGAACATCTATTAGGAATAATGATGCAAGCATTAATAATAATATTCAAAGCATAATGTCTGGAACTAAAGTTAATATAAGACGTTCTGATCCTGTGGTTAAAAACTACTAATAACGCAAAGCTCCCCAAACATATGATACAGGGTCTGAAATTAAATTCAGCATCACATATCTCTTGGAGCATGGGCAATCAGTATCAGGGAGCTATATGTGACTATGGGCCTCATTACGACTGTGCCAGTCTGTAAACACCAGGAACACCAGAATCCTACCGGCACCTGTGTTTTCGGACCGGTAGAGTACGACTCTGCGGGCAAGTGCCGTCCCACCTGCCAGGGTCAATGCTGGCGGGTGGAACGGTACCCGTCTGTGGAGTTTCACGGAAGCACCAGCACCGTCATTAACGTTGCTGGTGCTTCTGTGTTCCCCATCCCCATTGCGTCCTATGGGACTCAATGGGAATGGGTAATTAGAAAATTACTGGCACCTGACTTCCTGGCCGCCGGACTCAGAATAGCCCGGTGGCACCGGGAAGTCGGGCACAGGTAATTCATTAAGGGTCCAGTGGCAACCTTTCGGTTTTACCGGCACGGTTACTGCCATACCCATAATGAGGTCCAATGACAGAGGAATTACCCAATGAGATGTTAATCCTAAAATTGTTGGATTTTTTCGGTACTCTAGTAATGAGTGTTGTGAGTGAGTAGTGGGAGGGGTTGGAAATGTGAGACAGACACCCTTGTAAAAAGTTTTCAACTTTAGTCATTTTATTAAAGAAACAGGTTGCATAAACACCTCACTATCCCTACCCTGATGAGGATTTCCCTGCCTAAAATAAACTAAAAGAAACACTCTAATCAAAGGATATCAAACCCTCACACTTAAACAATAATCAAAGAATAAAGGAAATATATGGCAATTCAATTCAACAACAGTATATAACATGTGACCAGGTTTGCAATGTGATAAATGTCTCTTGTCATAATCTGGATGAACTTCCCTTTGTCATATCAAAAGAAAGGTTTTCTCCACATTTCAAAGAAAAAAAACATGGACATCCGGTTTAAGAAAAAGTTCCAGTACAGTTCTTAAGTTCTTGTATTCAAATTTGCAAAGTTTTGTTGTGTCAATAATATGCCCCTGCAGTAAGAACTATCTCACATTTGTAGTGGCACAAATAATTTGGTCAGGATGGTTTACCACAACTTTAACTGCAGAAAGAATGTAGCTTTTCCTCTGCCAGATTTCACAACTCTTCCACAAACGTCACAACTCAACATGATACGATATTTATTTGTATTTTATTTTATTTGGGGAATTAGGAAATGGGGAATTAGAAAATTACTTGCGCCTGAGTTGCCGGGCCATGTAGTTTTCTAATAGTACCATTCTTCGGCACTTGCATCTTCTACTACATGGCTTAGCATTTTACCAGTTTTCTTCTGGCCAATCACTTCTTGCCCTATGGGTATACTCGCCTGACCGTTACTTCTTCCACCACCAGGCTAGAGAGGTGATTCACTGGTAACTTTCAAAATTAGAATTACAAGAACTTCAAAATTCTTCTCTGGTATCAAATGTGTTAGCAGCTTTCAAGGAATAGAACATTCATATTCCGGATGGAATTGCAGGTGTTGGCATGTCCCACAATTGGGTGGAGTTCTGAACGTTATCCTGAGTTGCATCTAGATAGAAAGGCGAATGTAAATGCTAACATACCCCCCCTGTATCACTGTGTACCCAGCTTTCCTGTTCTCATGCTGTTGCTATATATCACCACCACCCCTCCTCTTTTCCCTGTGAGCCCCCCCCCACTGTCTATGTGTCTGTGTGCTGATGTGATCCCTGCCACCCTGTTCACATGCCTGGTCTCGGGTGCTTTAAAGATAACCATCTTATCACATCACTATGCTTACTCTCTACTATACACCATCATACAACTAGAACACAGCTATACCCCTGATTAATTCGGCCTAGCTGTTCACATACAAATACAACCCCATGAACACCTCATCACCCTAATAAAACACAGCTAGCAGAGCACATTCTGGCCTTTATTTATTTATTTATTTATTTGTTTGTATAGCGCTAAAGCCCGCAGGCATCGGAGCGCTTACGAATAGACTGGACAACAGATTTTCAAACAGGACAAAGTGTGAAATGGATCCTTATTCATAGTGATCAAGTTAACCTGATTCCAGGATTTATTTGAATAGTAGTGTTTTCAGTTTCTTCCTGAAGTGAATGTAGTTGGATTCGAGCTTCAGTGAGGTAGGTAGTTTGTTCCATTTTTTGATGCTTATGGTCGGGAAAGCCTTGCCTAGGCCGTGTTGCGTTTTTGTTGTGGTAGTTTGCAGTAGGCCTATGTTGGAAGATCTGAGGCACCTAGATGTCTCATGCCACTCGAACTGTTTCTTGAGATAATCCGGGGCTTTGCCATAAAGGCAGCGATGGACCATGGTGAGTGACTTGAAGATAATTCTCTCTTCCATGGCCAACCAATGAAGAGCTTTCCTGTCTCCAGTGATATGTTCCCTCCTAGATCTGCTTGTGATAGTCCTGACGGCATTGTTTTGAATTACCTGACATTGTTTCAAACATTTATTGCTTGCTCCTAGTAGTAGGGAGTAGTGTTGTATAAGGATGAGAGTTTGTCGCTGTCCATTTTGTGATCCCTGCTAAATTCAAAAACTAATTGGGTATCGTCGGCAAAGTTTGTAAAAAATATACCCAATTGGGTTAACATGGTGCAGAGGCAGCACATGTAAAAATTGAAAAGCAGAGGGGAGAAGCTGACACCTTGTGGAACTCCACAGTTCACCTGTTTGGTGTTTGATGCTTTATTTCCCCAGACGATCCTAGATTGCCTATTTTGTAGAAATGAGGTTATCCACTTAGTTGCTCCTGGTGAGCAATTTCCTGAGTTTTCGAGGGCTTCTCAGAGTTTTGTGTGATCTAGCAGATCAAAGGCTGCCGAGAGGTCCAATAAAATTTGCAGACCTAATTTACCTTTGTCCAGGATGGATAACATTTCGGTCTGAAGATCTAACAAAGCAGACTCGGTACTATGGCTGGATCTAAATCCGGACTGTTGTGGGTGTAATAGATTGTTTTCATCCACATAGTTTTGAAGTTGTTTAGTAGCTGTTTTGTCCACGATTTTCAACAGAAAATTGCAGTTTGTAATGGGTCTGAGATTAGCTGGGTCTTGTTGGTTTAGATCAGGTTTCTTGGGTAAGGGAGTGACCGTGACCATTTTAATGATGGTAGGTACTGTTTGATCCCTAAAAGAGGCATTCACCATTCTTCTGAAGAAAGGAACGAAAATATCGGGATTGTCTAAGATGAGTTTAGGTGATAGTATATTTTCTGAGCACGAGGTGCATCTCATGTTAGAGAGTATTTTTTTCATTTCGTCTAGTGTGATGGGCCTAAATTGGAATTTAGGATTTTCTGACTCATTCTTATTTTCTGTTGGATTGATCTTAGTTGGGATATTTGTGGTCTGGCAGTTGATATTGGGCTCTCTGGCTTTGGTGATTTTATTGTGAAATGCAGTTTGGACTTTCTCACAATCTGATTCGGTAGGCTGGAAAGGTGGATTGAGTGTTATGGGTTTGTCTATGGATTTGAGAATTTGAAAAAGTTTTCCTGTGGAGTTAGCCACGCTGCTAATGATGTTGTTGTAATAATTTTTCTTCAGATCTATAAGTTTGGATTTATAAATGCGGTCTGCATTCTTCCAGTTTATTTTGTTTATTTCAGTGGGTTCTTTTTTTCATTTCCTTTCAAGGTTCCTTTTGTCTTTCTTGAGCTCGATAGCTTCTGAGTTGAACCATTTTTGGTGACTGGAATTAGGTCTGACTTTCTTGTTTTTTAGATGGGCTTGGAGATCAAGTCATTTTTTCATGCCTTGATTGTACATCGAAATTATGTATTCGCATGAATCCTCATCTTTAATGTCAGTCATGATTTTATGGATTTCCTCCGAAAGCATACTGCACGTGATTTTTTTCAGATTCCTGTCAAGAACTGATTTAGGTGTATTGTCAGGTTTTACCTTTTTGAAGTTCAGTGTCAGGGATATTTCAATTTTGACCAGATGCAGGGATAAGTTCCAAGTATGGTTACATTGGGGCTATTTGTGACAATCCAGTCGAGCTGGTTCCCTGTGGCTGCCGTGGGACCCGTGTTGATGATGGTAAAAGCGCTATTCTCTAGGACCTCTTCAAAGGTTATAGCTTGGTGGTCTTTTTTGATTAGCCTCCATCTGTTTATGTCACCCATCAGTTTGGTCTCCGTGTTGTATGATTTGAGGTTATTTAAAATGGTTATAATCTTGTTGTTAAACTCAGATGTAAGGGATGGGGGTCTGTATATAACAATTATGTTGATACAGTTGTTTTGAGTAGGGGTCGGTTTGAGGTGAATGACTTCGCATCCTGTGCACTGAATAGGGGTGGAAAAGAGTTTGAGAGAATTTTTAGCGATTATCGCCACACCTCCGCCCTTGCCTGATTCTCTGTTTCTTGGGTATATGTTGTAGTTAGTTGGTATTGCTGTATCTATAGTGGGTCCTATAGGTTCTTGTAGCCATGTTTCTGTTAGGCATAAAATGTCTAGTTTCTCATCTACAATGTAGTCGTGGATCTCTTGTGCATGTTTGGGCATTGACCTGGTGTTAAGTAATGCAATTTTGAGGTTAGTATATTCTGCTGCTGTCTCCTGGGCTGCTATTATGTAGGGGTCTGGTTTAGGTGGTGTGCTTGTACAGGTGGATCTGGCCTGTGTCTGAGAAAGTCTTGGACCAACCCTTGCTGTTGTAATATGGTGGCTTGGGGCAGTAAATCATAAAGATTTGGGTAACCCATACCTTAGTTTTAGATGGGAATGGCTGTGTTTATTTTCCAGCAGCGTTTCTTGCCGTATGCTGTGGGACGCCGTGGACCGGCGTAGACCGGCTTCGTCGCGGAAGCGCCGGCGCTGAAGCGCCTGACATTTACTTAAGGCGACGTTGGAAACATATGCATCCTTCAGTCCTAACACAGCCAAAGCCCAGTCTGAGTGTCCACCTACCAGGCTGCACACATACAACTAATTTCTTCAGCACCACACCTAATGTTAAGACGTAGCTACCACCTGACATTTACATCATCTGCTCACATATCTGGTGCACCCATGCACCCTACGACTGTTCCCCTGTCTACTGACCAGAATTACGGTTCCCGAGGGCATTCAACCTACCAGTGCTTTGAGGTCACCGATGATACATAGAGTGCTATATAAATGCCAAGTAACATAACATAACATAACACATTAATCCACATTAGGATTGTTCTGCAAATGATGCTCATCTCCCCCTGGATAGATTATTTCAGGGGGTCAGCCTGTTTGCCACCTTTCTCTACCTGCTGCATAAATAACAACATAGTGATCAGGAAAACATATTAGAGCTCTGCTGCAAAAACTGCTCATCTTTTATGGATGTCTGCTCCAGAAGGGCAGCCTGTTTGCCCCCTTTCTCACCTCTCTGCTTCAATAGTTACACAGTAGCTAGGATATAGTCCTTTCCTGTTGCTACCTTAGCTTTGGCAAAGAGAGTTTAGATCAGGCACATTCTTCCCAACATAGGAGCAGCGCTTCATACAACCCTTGGGATACATATTACTTCCCCCTGCTTTTGGCAATGCGTGGTGATCTCAAATTTCCCAGGTTTCGCTTTCTTTTGACTTTGGCACTGCTTGCATGCCTTAGTTCTTAATATCGTTTCCCCACCAGGTTGTTGGGATCTCCACAAACTCACAAAAGGTACATCATAACTATTTTGTTTCATTAGTGCAACCTATGTGGTTTTCTGATATATACAATAGTAGCGCCTCTGTCATGCACACGCAAACAAAGCAGCTCACCTGGTGCACACGAGTAGCACCCTAGCCCTCTGGTATCACTTGCAAATGGACAACTCACCGGGTAAGTCACCCTCGCTCGGTGCTCGCTGGCCATTAGCTTCTGTGGCTCTCCTGGACCTCACAAACAGTTTCTTGTTGTTCACACTCGCCACCGCCACACCAACTCGGTGCTTCCCTTCTCCTTTGGATCTCCTGCACGACCCAGTCACCGGAAATCGCTCAGCCTTTTCCGCCATGCTAAATTTCTGCCACACAACCTCTCCAAGGAGTATAAGGAGAGGCACCGACCATCTCAGGACCCTCATTGGTGCTGGCGTCTTCTCAATCTGATTATCCCACCGCCACCTGCAGACACGGCCCGCACAGCATCCATTGCTTCCTCTGCTTCGGCTTCTATGGATTCTCCAGCTTCTCTACAGTCTGCTCCTGAGGGTACCATTTAATCCACCCAGTCTCCATCAGGCGTGGTCAATCTCCACTAATTGACTGAGTAAAACAGTTATGTTCCTCTGAATCTCTCTTCGCCATCATCCCAGTGTGAAGGGAGTTATGGCACATGAAGTCCCAAACCACAAAGTTTGTTTTCTTTACTATACTCTTACTCAGGTTTTGGTCTCTATTTCTTATAACCTTTACCAAGGGAATGTCATCCAAATCAGTCATCAGACTGGATTGCAAAGTTGAATATAGGTATACACGCACCTCCGTCTCTTATACTTTCTAGAATTAGGGACATTTTCAGTTCCCTGAATTTGAGAAAGATGTCTATTTGTTTCATTCAAACAGGGTTTCTGACTAATTTCACCCACACTAACATGGTTAACTTGTACACCTGAAAGGTTATAGTGGCAACAAGCCATGATATTTTATAGGAATGTAAAAAAGTCTCCTTTGATACTGCACATCATCCCCTTGATTCCTCTCCCTGTACTGTGCCATTTCTTATTCCAGGTGATCGTCTGTCAGCGCACCTCCCTCAAGGTCATGAGCAGGAAATGTCTGCCTTTCTCTGGTCACATGGGAGGAGTATTTAGGCAGGGATTCAGTGAGGAATCCATAGAATTCCTCACTGTAGACACATTGTAAGATTAATATTGTAGATATTCCAATTGTAAGATTAATATTCTACATATTCCAAAATCCAGAATTGATGTTGGTAATATGAACTATGCAAATCTTAATTAGGACATTTCTAATATGACCATGTGTTAATTTCATTCATTATATTTATTAATTTGGATTTCTCCATTAAAACACAAACAATGTTTATACAATATATTCACTAAAAAAAACGTTGTTAGAGGAACGTTATGGTTAAGTTGCACTGCTAAAAAACTAAAACCTATATATATATATATATATATATATATATATATATGAAAAGTGTGTTTTTATGTTCAGATTTGGCTCCAGCACCATAACAGCTGGTGACCAGCAATTCTGGCCCAAGGTAGTCATACCTGTCTGGAGTGTGCTAGTGATAGTGACATTTGACCAACCCCATCCATTCGCCTTGCACAGGGTGGGGTCCGGCCGCTGCTATCAGTATGGGTGATTTAGGAGATTTTGTTTCACCGATTTTTGGCTCCATCCCTACAACAGATGATAGGATGACATTTTGGCCAGTGGTCGGCATACCAGTGTGGGGTGTACTGGTGCTAGTGAAATATGACCAACACTACCCATTCGCCCTGCACAGGGCATGGTCTAGCATTGTTGTATCACTATAGGCAATATTGGGAGATTTGAAAAAAGGAAGTTATGACACAATAAAACATACACAAGGCTATAGCAGACCCCGACATGCATTTCAGCTACAGACCCTGGAAATGCCGGATGGTACTGCTAGTATACCAATAAAATCTATACTATATACTTAGCCCTCAATTTGTGTACATAGTAGAGGGCAGAACCAGTGGCGTCGCCAGGAATCAAACTTAGGAGGGGCACAGGGGGGGCCAAAGACAAAAGTAGGGGGGCACAGACAAAAGTAAGGGGAGAACATGGTCGCTGCTGGTCTTGGGTAGGGGGGGCACATGGGCGGGCACAGGGTTTCACGGGGGCGCCTGCCCTCCCCCCCCCCAGGCCGCTCCCTAGCGATGCCACTGGGCAGAACAGAAGTATCCCATAACATGTTTAGCTAAAATGTCCTGATAGATGAGTGCTTCCCTTACATACCCAAATTAATTATAAATAAAACTGTCATCACTACAGTTGATTTCTTAGTAAGTTCTAATTTTGGGCTATCATAAAATGAGGGAGTAGCTACTTTTTCCATTGGTCACTATCATTCTTACAAATTAGCAGGACACTGCCCCCCCATTTCCAATTACCACAGGCATTTAGTGAGAGAACATTGAGTCTAAGCGTCAAGATGAATTTCCTGCAGTCATGTGATTTAATCTTGTAAATGTCTTTCCCTGCATCAAGAGACAACCAAGTGACTTTGTACAGCTTCAGTGATGGTATGGTCCCAGTTCTCTCTCATAGCAGAAGGCTTTCCAAGACAGGTCCTTTCTAACTTTTATAAACTCTGGTGGGGCTAGTTTATTTATTTATTTATTGGGAATGTGTTAGTTCCTTCATTTCTTGATAACCCCACAGGCATAAAAGTATGCAACCCCTGTTATACTTCCTTTTTAGTTCCAAGCTTGCTTTCTCTTCCAGAGCATATTGTATGTTTGCATTCTGTAGACCTAAAACATGGTCTTCAAAATGAATGTGCCCAACATCAAGTTGGTGGAAGGTCTGTTAATTTTTTCAGCTGTTTATTCTGGGTCACCACTAGTTGATCATAATTAGCAAACCCTCATATAGCACTGCCATACAGGAGCAATGTTCCACCTTTTGCTCACTATACTTCCAAGCATTTCTCCAAAATGCAGACACCAAATTTGTAATAGAACCTCAACAGTCCTCCCATATGTGATGATTCACTACATGTCACCACTTCTGCCCGAGGGGGATCAATTTCCCATGAGGTCAGGGAGCTGAGGCTGCTACCCGATAGTCCCCCTGGGGGTAGTAAAATTCAGGAAGATCTCATGGGAAGTACTGTCCCTCTAGGTATAATGATGAACATCTAGGTTACAGCCCTTATGAAAACATCACACCCCTGCATGCTCTAACCTCCACTTCCTCTGATAACCTCTTTATAGACAGTAGACCAATGCACTGTTATAAGTCAGAGTACCTCAAGGTTTTGGAAAGAAGAAAATAAACAAGGGTCTGCGACCTAAAGCAAGAAAGTAATATGAGTCATCTTCCTTGTGCAGTACTTGGCAGGGAAGTGAACCACGTGAGCCAGTTTAAAGAAGAGGACACACCAGGGTCTGCGACCTAATGCAAGAAAGTGATATGAGTCATCTTCCTTGTGCAGTACTTGGCAGGGAAGTGAACCAAGTGGGCCAGTTCAAAGAAGAAGATGAACCATGTTCTGGGACCCAAATCAGGAAAGTGATATGAGTCATCTTCCCTTCCTCCTGGCAATACTTGCCAGGGAAGTGAACCAACTTTGCCTGGTCAAAGAAGCAGAGATGCCAAGGTCTGTGACCCTTCTAATACTCAATGTTGGATGTTGTAGGTGCAAAGCCTAATGGAAAGAAGACCTTGGGAAGTGAGTTATTCCCCTCAATTGTAAGGAACTGATAACAAGATAGCAGGAGAAATGAGTAATTCTCCTGGTAACCCAGACCAGCAGTAAGGTCCAAAAGGCCTGGAAACGGGAATCATTCCCATGGGCTGTCTGAGACTGGACTTCAGGAAAAGGGAGACATTTCTCCTGGCCCACCAATAAAGAATTGTGTGGTACTTTACTATCAGGGGAAGGGTACCATTCAACCTGACAAAGTGTAAGACACAAGAGTGTTATAAGATTTGGGAACTGTTTCAACAAACCAGGAATCATAACCCAGGAGGAGAGAGTCATTCTCCTTGGCTCAGAACATTAATGCCCTATTCTTTTTTTTCTAGTGTAAGAGACAGAATTACAGTTTTCTTGACATAGGGTGGGGGACACTTTTGAGTTCACGCGACATCCTGACAGACACCTTATCTTTAGTTGAGGGAGAAAACCCCATCAAAGGAATAGGGCTAGATTGGTTTTCTCTTCCTTTGTTGTTTAAATAAATGTATTTTGCCTCAAAAATTGCCCCTTTGTGTCAGCCTCCTTCTTCTGCATTCATATGTATGGTGTCAGATATGGATCTCATCTAGTTGACAAAATATGGGGAACCCTACATTTTTCCAAGATCACTAGGAAGCCTCCAACCCCTCTGAATCTACCAGTGAGTCCATACGTTGTGACCTCAGAAAATCTGACTTTATACATCCAATTGGTGTCCGAGTCAGATCTCACTAGGAAGCACGGTCTGGAAGTGATGGCCGGGGTGGTGGACACAGACTACCAGGTTGATGTCAAAGTTCTACTCCAGAACAACAGTAAATACTCTTACTATCTAAAGACAAGGGATGCAATTGGTCTGCAGATTTTATAAAATGCCCTATTTCCCAAACATGTACAAATCCAAGAGCAAGACCTGTCAGAAAGAGGAACCAAAGGCAGTGGAAAAGCGGATCAAGATTCAGCTCTGCACATCAGAAAGTGAGACTGAGATTATTCCTGACATAGTGTTTACACAAGGCAATGACCCAATCCTGTCCGAGGCCTCCCTTAAAGTAGTTCCCAAGGATGAAGACAGAAGTAAAGATGGTGCATTCTTTTTCATGAAACAAGGGTTGTTTTATCGGGGATATACCTCCAATGAGGGAACCCCTTGAACCAAAATATTAATCCTGATAAGCCATCAAATGGTAGTCTTAGAAATTGTACATGCCCACCTAGCTTCAGGACATTTGGGGATGACAAAAGCACAGGGACAGGTTGTGAGCAGCTTTTACTGGCCAGGCATGTATGCATACAAAAACATTGTTGCTACATGACTCTCTGTCAAAAGACTGCCCCACACAACCCTCCTCCAGGTCTATTACAAACTTTGCCTATAATATAGGTCCCCTTTTCCCGGATAGGGATCAACATAATATGCCCATTGGAACCATCTAAACTTGGGAACAGGTACATTTTGGTAATTCTCAACTATGCCACACAAAACCCTGAGACCTTCCCATTGAGGAATATGACACATCTCAGCAGATCCTAAAACACTTGATCCCTTTTCTATCACGGGTGGGCTTCCCAAAATACATTTTAACAGATCAGGGGAACACATTTATGAGAAAGATCATGTCAAATGTAATACAGATTCTGCAGATTAAACCCTTCAGAACCTCAGTCTATCAACCCCAGTTGGATTAGGTTGGTTGAACACTTCAATAAGACCCTGAAAAGCATTTTGAAGGAATTGGTAGATGTTGACAGCTGTAACTGGCATATGATGATTCTTTGGGTGCTAATTGTCATCAGCCTGGCTCCCCAAGCTTCCCTGTGGTTCTCCCTTTTTGAGCTCCTCCATGGATGTGATCCAAGAGAAGTCCAAGACATGTTTAGGTAGACATGGGAAGAACAGGAATACGCCATTGTACCTCTGTATCAAACCACACAGCAGAGTCAAGAACCTATGGTCATGGCATAGTACCGAGATATCAAACATCCCCACCTAGTGAAAGTACAGGAAAATCAAAAAGTGCAATATGATTAAAAAGGCACTACCCTGGTAATTTTCTATTGGAAAGAAGGAATTAGTACTTCTACTCACTTTGGAACACAAAATGCTGTTCAGCTAGCATAGCCCATATGAAATCTTAGAGAGAACTGGAACTTGTAACTATTGAGTTCCCCAACCCTAAAGATGAAATAAGACCCAAATATGCAATGTTAACCTGGTGAAGGAGCAGACAGAGGACCCAGCTGAATTGTCCTCCGTGGAAATGGCCAGTTGATTGTCAGAGGAGACAGAGGGGACCAATTTAGTTCCCCCTGACCTTCCACCACATCAACAACAAGACATCTGTGATCTTTTGGTCCAGTTGTGTACCCTGGCGTGATAATGGAAGACAACACCAGACATGCACTCTCCCTGGACAAATAATCATCCCAAAGCCCTATTGGATCCCAGAGGAAAGAAAGGAAATAGTCCACCAATAGTCCTAGTGGCAAAACATGATCAATCATGAAGGTTTTGTACAGACTTTAGGAAACATAATGCCTATCCCAGTTTGATAATTATATTATACTGCAGATTGACAATCTTATTGATTAACTGGGGTCAGCCATCTATCTCTCCATGATTGATCTTACCAAGGGCTGTCTTCAGGTGCCCTTGAATTCCACGGACAAAGAAAAGAGGGCATTCTCCACACCTAGAGGACTATTTCAATGTAAAGCCCTACCATGTTGGCTCCTTGGCGCTCCCTCTACTTTCCCATTACTATTAATACATGTTTTAAAGGTATTAATGAATTCATTTTATAATACAATTAGTTAAAAGAAAATGTGTCCTGTATGCGAAATATTGTAACCCAAATCTGCCTTATGCTGATGCCTTAGTCCTCATTGTGAGAATTTTAGAGTTTTTGGAAACAATAATCACAGTTTATACATCTATGGACTAGCTTGTTATAAAGTCTGCTAAAGTGAGCTTTCCCAAAGGAAAACACAAATATACCTCCTTTGTTGTTTTTTTTCTTCATTTTTTAAACAAAGGGCAACATGTTCAAAAGTTTGTTTGTTTGTTTGTTTATTGTATTTGTATAAGGCGCCTGACCCAGGGGTATCTGAGCGCTAGTGAATGAGTGGATGGTTTCATGTTACAGTTGAAGAGTGTGACATATTATGATTATTTAGTGGTCAGATTCTCTGAGGGACTTACTTGGCTGCAATAATTTAGAGAAACATTGAATGACGGTGACATAAGCAGTAAGTGGGCATTCGAAAAATGCAAATGAGTGGCAGAAGTGTAACATTTTAAATATTGTGGTTTTTCTATTATGCCATGTATGCAATTGTGCACATTTGCTATAATGTGGACAGTCTGTATACGCTGACATATACAGTGGTGGTGCACCGATGCCTAATCCTCTAAAAGTGTTGTGGTGCTCATGGTAACTGTTAGAAGTAGTCTGGGTCCAATTTAATGATGCATCCTTGAATTTTTGTCAGTCTGATCGTTACAAAGGTGGTGTTACCTTATTATCACAACGGTATGTTTGGATGCCACTGTGTTAAGCTGGTTAAAAAAAACAACACCTTTAATACATACTGCCTCATTACAAATATGCCGGTGTGGGAAAAAATTGGCGGTAATGGAATTACTGCTACTTTTCCCGCACCGCCATATTACGAGTATGGCCCTGGAGTGGGGGATATACCGCCAGTATCATGTTGGCAGTAAATCCTTGCACTCTCTTCCGGAAATTGGCAAAATCAGAGTAATTTACACATCAGTATTTCCGCCGGTGGTAATTCCACCAAAAATTCCCCATAGGTAGACTTGAAAAAAATGTTTAATAACTCTGCCATCGCCACTTATAATCTGTCAGTAATTCTGTCAGACCAAGTGGTGGTAACGGTAATTTGTTTGGGCAGTATTCCACCGGATTCTACAATGGGTGATAACGGAATTACCACCAATGTTCTGTCTCTGACATACTACGAGTATTGCCCTCGGCTGGAGAATCTACCTCCAGAATTGTGCTGGAGTTGAATCCACCAATTCTCTGCTGAAACAATGGCAAATAAGCAGAATTTCACTGGACCAAGTGGCGGTAACATGAATTCAGTTGCGTGGTATCCCAGTTGATTTTCCACCGGAATAGCGCCCAACTCATAATGAGGCCCGTAGTCTTCTGTTGCTTTTACTAATATAGTTTATGTGACATAAGCATCAATCACACAATCTAAAATGACTTTTATTAAATTGCAGCACAAGGCCAGCTAATCTCTTTAACAGGGGCCATGAGGTGGGTATACTCTGGTTACTTATGATGAACTTTTTTTTATTTCATTTGTGAAATGATGAAATATGCTGCATACATGTGGATCACTTCCTCGTTCTTGGCATGTTTTGCAATGCAGCACAGAGCTCTTCTCAATCTTCACATGAACAATCTTCTAATAGGGCAGAAAAACAAATGTCTCACACACCTTCAAATCAGTGTTAGGCATAATAATAATACTGAGTGCAGTGGCAATAAGCAATGAACCACTGCTACAGATGTGCCTCTAAGGGATATGTAACTTCCTTACGATCAATTGTGAGTATGCCAATGCACCTTCTATCTTTTTTGACTTTAATCTAAGCAGCTATTGGTTTATTGATTTCTGTTTTTAAACCCGTATTTAATTTGAGGTATGTTGGGGAAAGGGTGTCTGCAGCATTAGCTCAGTGCTGAGGTACATTATGGGCTAGGTCACCTAGAATATGCATTGCCATGGTGTGGGTGCCCTTTTTGTGTCATTTTCCCCCTTTCCCATATTCGGGACACTGTCATTTGTATTTGTACATGTTTGTATCGATGTGATATGTTGCACAGTGTGTGCTCCCAGTGGGATGTGTTGCTTTATGTAGAAATGGTACTAGCAGTGTGATTTGCAGGTTGCAAGTAGTGTAGGTTTTGTGGCATGCAGTGTGTGGGTTGAACTGGGCAAGCTTGCTGTTATTCTGTCAGAGCATGCACACTTTAAATGTCCAGACATTATAGTTGTGCATTGTGAAGGGAACAGTTTGGGGTATGTGACTGCAATGTATTTGCAGGTTGCCCTGAAGGATCCCATGTGTATGCCGTGAGGGAGAGAGCCAGGGAAGACGAGAAGGGCCGGGGTAGGCGGTGGACCGTCTCCGTGAGGGACGTCCTCTGTGGCTGTTTGTCCTCTGGGCTGGTTTTACGCTCTCCCCTATCCAGGGTTGAGAAGTTGAGCTGGGCCTGGTGCTCTTAGAGAAAGTTGGCTGGGGCGTGTATTCACGTTTCTGGCGCAGCTCTGTGAGGGGCAGCGCAGCGCCACTTTTGTCCCGTGTATAGCCCCACTGAGGTAGGAGTGGGGAAGGGTGGGGGAGGAGAAGAAACCATATATAAAATAAAACAAAGGCATATTAGCTGCTGTTGGCGTAAATTGTATACCTTTGTTTTTTTTTTATTGGGTTCACACATGCTTCACTGGGAGTGAGATCATCTCGTCAGTGGGCATAAGGAGTGGCCCCTAATTCACTGTAGGCCTCACTGTTCCATCTTGCCAAGGTAGTCCACCTCAGACAACGTTCAAGCACCACTCCCAGGTACCAGTTAGAGGGCCCCAGGAGTATTTGAGAGGGTTATTTCAGACCCCTTTGGGCATTATCAGTGTTTCCCAGAGCGCTGCAAGGCTCAGCGTTACAGAGGAAGGTGAAGAGTAGGACAAGCTGCTAGCAGGATGCAGTGATCTGGGTGTGTTTGTTTTTTCTCCCTCGCTTTGGGAAATGAGAAGAACACCCCTCCCCTCACTTCCTGGGGTGGAGCTATAAGAGTTTGGGAGAACATAACCATTTGGGGACGAGCACTGGTGTGTCCGGAGGCAGTCTAATTCCAGGACTACCGAAATATCTCTGTCAGGCAGTATTTCTTTTCCTTGGGCCTGGCTCCGGGATAGAATGGGGTCCAGTTAAGACATACACGATGCCAGATAAGGTATCTTCCACCCCCCAGCAAGAGTATACGGTGGCTAATTCACCGTAGGAGTGGGCTGGGTCAGTTGGTCATTGTCTTATTTGTGGTATGTCACATGGTAGTTTGCGGCTACCATTATTCCTGTGTCCTGGTGCTGCCCCCATGTTGTTACCCAGGAAAAAGAGCCCCAGGGCACCTAAAGAGGGAGTGTGAATGTACAAACTAGAGGATGACAGGAAAGGCTAACTATGAATTGATGCTCATTAATTATTTATTTTCAGATGTCAATGAACTCATGCAAGATAGCCACTTATTTATTTATGTATAACATATACCCATTCAACCACCCCCTTGCCCAGGTTACTGAATTGATGCTATCTAATTGTGTATTCTCAGATGTCAATTAACTCATGCTACATAGCCATTTATTTGTTTGTGTATGAAATATACCCATTCAACTGAAATTATGTCATTTAATTATTTATTACCAAATGTCAATGAACTCATGCTACAAGCCAATTATTTATTTATGTATGAAACATACTCAGTCAACCACCCCTCTGCCCAGGTTACTGACATTATGCTATTTCATTATTTATAATCAGATGTCAATGAACCCATGCTAAATAGCCACTTATTGATTTACGTATGAACTATACCCATCCAACCACCCCTCTGTCCAGCTTTCTGAATTGTTGATATTTAATTATTTATTATCAGATTACAATTAACCCATGATACATAGCCACATATTTATTTATGTATGAAATATACCCTTTCAACCACCTCTGTGCCCAGGTTACTGAATTGATGCTATTAAATTATTTATTATCTAAGGTAATGGAATGATGTCAATTAAGTATGTATTTATTCTGTGTATATTAACTGAGAGCACCCCACTCTAGGGTCACAGAGGTGTAAAGTTACTTATGCGATAAAGAGAACCCGTTATACACATTCAGTTAAATTAAAAGGCTGTTCCAGCATTGCAGATGAAATAAGGCTGTGACTGTTTATTTAACCAGGTTCGCAGGTACAACGGTCATTCAGCAGGGCTGACCTACCATAGGGGAGGGTCAAATCCCCCTCAGTGCAGCCTGCACATACTGTGGTCTGCAATAGCCCTTTACGAGAGGGCTCACAACTTATCCTCCTCGGTTTCATTTGCACATGTGTGCTCTAAGGTGTAAGTATCCTGGATCAGGCCTCATACAGGTTGCTGCTCACTCCTTTACACAGAATCAAGGGGAGCAACACCTTACATGTTGAAAGATAAATTGTACACGTTGGTTATGATCAAGTAACCATGGTTAAAATGCCGTCATTCCAGCATTCTTAACACATGTTCTTGCTATGTTCTTGTTGTTTGGTCCCCATTCATACTTCTGTAACAGTATCGTGTGCATCAGACTCCGACATTGATTGCCAGTGAGCTTAACATTGGCTGATGCATCACATGGCAACATGTGTATTATGCCGTGGTGCTTCTTGTCGGATTGCTCATCTTTCTAATCACTGCAATAACATGTGTTGTCATTACCTCTCTCAACGTACTCCATTTATCAACTTTGGACGTGATTCTAACTTTCAGAGTGGAGCCTTGCCGCTATTTCTGAGGCAGACACTTAACTCGTGAGCTGCCCAACGAGTGGAGTGAGAAGTGGAATTAATCCTCATCTACGAAGTACGCCCATTGTATACTTTGATATTTGACTAGCAAAGCAAAGGTATATTTATGGAATCTGTGTCTGACTGATATTAAAGAGTATATTCAGCAGGAAATCCGTTTCACAATGTCTCATAGATATCACACAAAACATTCCAATGATGGAGACATATTATTAGTGTAGCATGGGTGGGAGGCAGTTTAAAAGGAATTGAAAAGGAATATCAAAATAGAAAACTGCCCGACCTGAATGACAAGGAAAATGCAACCAATGGATACTGATGATGAAAAGAGCTATTAAAATAGGAATAGACTGTGGACTAGAGGAGATGCGTGTGCTTTATAAGGAGCCTGTTCTATGATCATTAATGATGCGATGCTCCAAAGATTATTCTGGTGAGAATGACACTGCTTACAAAAAAGGTGCACAAAGGTCAAATTAAAGAAAAGAAGGGTGGTAAATGGATAATTGTAACTGGCGATATTGCAAAATCAGGAGGACTGAAACCAACGTCAAACAAATTACATTGAGTACCAGATACTGTAAACGAGGAACATATAATACATATATTCTACTGTCAAATAACCAACAGAAATAGAAATGCATAAACAATATGACTTCTCTTTAAGTCAATAATATTTCTACTGGGAATTGGTAAATATTTGCCTTGCAAAAAATACCTTTGTTGGCCTTCTAGCAAACAATGTGACGCCCCCAGGTTAAGTGTATTTATTCTGCTCACCGAAGCTAATAAAGGAAAGCAAAGTCCTGGAAACGCTCATAGCTACGCCCTTCTATGGAATATCAGACATCTGGATGCTAGGACATCCCTTCCTCATATTACTTCCTATGTGTTTGTTTGAGTTACCCTCTACATGGCATCAAATGTAACAATGTCTTAATCAAGAGTGGCAAACCTCGCTGCTGTGAATGCACTATTTATTTAAGGAATTGTTGAGAAGCATAGGTTCTGGAATATCTATGAGAGTGAGAGTGGGCCAACCCAAGTTGCCATACTCGAACAAAGCAAGGGGTCCAGTGAGGGGTGTCGGTTGTTACCAGGGCCTATGATTTGGAGGTCCCGGTATTAGCCCTTTGAACACTTGCCAGGTGCCTGGTGCATGGTGAAGGAGCGCCTCAGAAAAAAAAAGCAGAGTGACCAAGTGAACAATGAGTATAATGGAGACAGAAGTGGGTGCTAATAGGACGAGCACTGGAGGAGAGCAGGTGCTGAACACAGAAAACAGAGGATGCATGTACTGTGCTAACTCCAAGCACAACTCATCCAACAGGAACGCTTACACACATGACTCTTCAAATGAAGGGAAGGAATACGTATTTTAAGTGCAGGATTGGGCCGACAAAATGGAGGACGCAAGGGCAGACAGCGGAGGAGGGAAGAAAATCATGTATAAGCAGAAGCAGCAAGTGTTCAGGCAATTTGAAAATGAGGAGGCAGACAGGTGCTAATTTTACTTTATGTGAAAAGATTTTCGATAATCAGATGAATGTTTTCATCCATGGAAAAATACATGATTTTCATGGAAAGGTGTGGATTACGTTAGCCAATAATTCATCCACAGATTATGGTCTTTTTTGTAAAATCTTGCAAAAGCAACATGTACTTCACAACAAACAAGAGAGCCCAGGGGAAATGTATTCACCACAGGAACTGCCCACAAACAAAATTACTCTAACAGAAAAATGTTCCCGTGGTTAAATGTCATTCTTTATCCATTACTATGCTAGCACATGGTACCACCACGCGTCAACAAACCAGGCATTACGTCTTTCTCCAACAAATATTAAGACATAATTAGTAAAATAATTCTACATATATTTTATTTATTTTTATACAAGTTTCAAAATAGATTTCAATGTTAAACATGCGCAGAACAGCACAATGGTAATATCAACCACAGGGCCTATATTACAAATCACATTTATTTTTAAAATCATGTATGTATTACACTCTATACTACTCACTTTGAAAAAAGCATCACTCTCAATCTATTAACATGCATACTTCAAACATCCAACATGTTGCTTTCCATTCTTTCTATATAAAAACACATTACATGGAAATTCATTAGGGAAAGCCCCATGCAACTACCACTATATCTTGCATGACTATACTTTATCAGTTACAGTACATCAAATTGTACACTGCTGTTTCTACAGCCACCACATGTTGCACTTTTATCCCAGTATCCAGTCCTTTCTCACTGCCACCTGTGTTGCTTCTCATGTTCACTGATTTAGTCAGGCTTTGAATTCCGCTCAATGTTTTGACATGATATCCCATGGAAGTGGGGCTAGAGCTCATGTAGCAACCTGGTGTCTTGACTGGTCTCTGATCCTTCTGAGGATGAAATTAATCTTAGAGTTATAGGGAATATTGGTCGGCTTGGCATCCCCAAGTCTTTCAGGATTGGAATATTTCTGCAACCTGTAATGATGTCATGTTGTATGCCAGCTTTATTCTTATTCCTTACATCTCTCTTCTATCTCTCTGGTCACGTCCTAGTGCATGTTCCATCTTACAGCATTATGATTGCTACCTATGTTCAATGATTTTAATATTTAAGTGCTCTTGTGCCATGTGGATCCTCCTTTTCCAGAGTGAGTGGTCATGCGCTGAATTCTGTGTGTCCCATCCTAACAATATTTATCCTACATTGGGCATTCAAAGGTAAATGATAAACGTTATTACATGGGACATGAGGGGCCTGAGATCTGCCTTAAAGAAACAACTAATTGTGTCACACTAAAGAAACCCACACCATAGGCAAGGATGCTGCCAACCTCAGAAGGCAAAGGGTTGGGCATGTGGTTTATTCTGAGGCTAAAGGCCAGAAAGTAGGGCTGGCAATCCTTTTCCACAAAACCATATAAATCCAGATGATTAAAAATACCAAAGTGCATCAGGATGGTAAGAGCTTGAACAATAGCATTCCTGTTGTAAGCCTTAATGTATAAGGCCTTATTCAGAAGTATTCAAAATGCTATATTGACCTGCAGCACATGACGCAGACACTTAGAGCTATTTCCATCATAATACGGGGTAACTGTAAACTCCCCGTTGGACAGGAAGTCTACATTCATGATGTCATCTTTGATGTCCTGGGTGTTAGTGTTAGCAGTGCACGGTGGCGCGAGTTATGGTTGCTTATCTTACCATAACTGCCGAATTTCTGGGGTTTTTCGGTTTTACTTTGAACCATAACGTCCCTTTAACAAAGTTTTTTCACTGAATTTCATAGGTTTTTAGTAGCGCAACTTAACCATAACGTCCCTTTAACAAAGTTTTTTCACTGAATTTCATAGGTTTTTAATAGCACAACTTAACCATAATATCCCTGACATGTAACATAGAACATACTAACCCCCTCGTAGTGATTTTCATGTCCACGGACTACCGCCATGTCCGCGGACACATCGAAAATCTGAGCGTGGTGAATGTAAATTTAAATAGTGTGCCCCATTTCCCCTTTGAAGTTGGCTCTGAAAAGAGCCGTTTTTTTTTTTTTTACAGATGCTTGACAGACACCTGTTATTTTATATTTTTTTCTTGTTTTTTTTTCTTACTTTACTGCTAAAATCTTCACATAACCTTCTCCAAAGCAACCCTTACATTCCAAAATAGAAAGGCTTTTCCGGTAAAAGATAAACAAATGCCATCTTCTTTAAAATTAACAGCATTACTGGCACCAATATTATCATTGTTACAGAAGAACATAGCAGCTCTAAGCATGAAGGCACACATGCCTCGGTTGATGACACACCTAGCAACGTTTTGCTGAGGACAAAAACTGAACTATTGTCCCATATTGCCCTAGGTAGTAATCCAGAAAAAATTACTTTCGCATTTGGAAGGATCTTCATTACGGCTTGAACCAAGCGTTCCAAATCAGCTAACAAAGTAGGGGCACTGACGTTGCCCAAATGGAAAGCACCATAGTGCAAAACTACCACATGCGGACTGTTCATCGTGGCCATATCCGAACAAACTTGTAAAATTCCCTGTACATTGCAATCAGGCACAGTGCTCCACACCACCTCCACTCCTTTCACATCAAAGTTCTTTGCAACATGCCTGCATTCAGCGTACTGCTGTAAACCATGCACAAACATATCTCCGAGCACCAACACCCTGACTTTCTCCACTTCTGCCATCTTCACCACACACAGTCTCTTTCAACACAAATCCACAACCTCGACATCTGATTGGCTGATCCGTACAGTCTTCTTTCCATGTTGGATTTCCTGGAAAAACCCGGATGTACCACGCCCTGTCGACGAACAGCCGCGGTGTCCGCGGACGGCGTCCACTTTACTCTCTGTGCCATTCCCTCATTGCATACAGCTAAGCAATCACACAATACGAATAGCGTCCTGAGAACACCCCCATTTTGTGAATTTTCGAACATTTCAGGACAATTATCATTTCATTATTCAACATATTAACATTACAAATATTATACTTTTATCTTGTACTCTGCACACAATGCTATCTTTCTCCATTAGTAGCTCAGTATACTACATAGAATCCCATAATACAATGCTATTTATATCAATGCATCGTTCAAAGCACTAATAACGGTTTATTTATTGCAATATCCTTGAAACTTTTTTTTGGAACATTATAATAAAAATCCCTAGTACACAAATTCCATGAAAAGTACATACACATGTGATGTCATCAGTGATTTCATTAATGACATTTGCGATGTCATCTTTGATGTCCTGGGTGTTAGTCTTAGCAGTGTATGGTGGTGGCGCGAGTTATTTTTCATAGCTTACCATAACTTGCTATTTTCAGGGGTCTTTCGGCTGTACTTAGAACCATAACGTCCTTTAAACAAACTTTTTTTAATATCACGTAAACAATATACAAACATGGCGTGCAAAAAACAACTTCTACAGATGGCTTTACACAGAATGTTGCAAAGTAAGAATTTATGCTCGTTCACAGTGAAGGTCAGCTGCTTCCATTTTTTTCTCGGGCCCCGGAGAGGCTCACGAAACAGACTATAAGGTTGTATTGTGTTTTGACCTTGACAGACAGAGATTGTGATGAAAGACTTCTCTTGAAGGAGTGTTGCTAAAACGTAAGAGAAGATAAAGATGAAATTTCTGAAACAAAACCACTTTTATATATTATATCACTATGCGAAAGATCGTTGGCACACGCGGAGTCGTATTTTGGGACTGCACAACTCGTAGACAATGGAAATTGCAATTGTACTGTAAGTAATCCTTTAGATTACTTTATACCAAATATAATTACAATAGCGTAGCATTAAAGACCGCTGAAGTTGAACTTGTTCGTTGAAAGTGGCATAATGTTTTCTACCGCGCACTATCACTGCCGAATTGATCCCCTGTCGTTTAGAGGGCTCTGAAAAAGGCAGACGACACAGGGTGGGTTAATAGAAATAATTTAACCGGTCTATAGGCGGTCAAGCGCTCTACTCGCTGTGCCACTTCACTGTAGCCTGTCAAGTGGCACAGCGAGTACAGCGCTCGCTTTGACATCCGTGCACAGCTTGCTAATGCAAGTTTGAATCCCGGCAAGGCGAAACTCAGCCTTTCATCCTTCCGTGGTCGATAAATGAGCACCACACATCGTGGTTAATAATAAGCACCGCTTACATACCTCACGGTTCTTAGCGCTATATGAATGGGAAAATATTGTTATTTTATTATTAACATACTCTGTTGCACTATCTTCGATAGCAAATAGTTTCACGCCCTAATAAATAAAATGATGATTTTTAATGAAGATCGGCTGGTGAGACTAATTTATGTTTTTTAAAACAGGTACGTGGCCCCATTTTGTCTATGTCACGATTTACAGACTCCAGCGAATGGGGTCTTCAACTGCCAGGTGCAAGTCCAAATATGCAACTTCATGACCCTCACCATTTTATGGGACAATCGCCAAGGACCAATATGCCCTTACGCAGTACTAGCGGCTACAAACAACATCCCAACCAATAGAGTGGTCTAATGGCTCGTTGTTGGAGCAACCTTCCGATTATCAGAGCGACTATTTACTGCTTTTATCATAAACCAACAGCCTATCTACCGCAAAGGAACAACGCGTGGCTCCAAATAAACTTTTCCTGATCGACAGCAGAGACAATAGCAAATCGCTGAATATTCACTAAACATTTCATGTGAAATAAATGTACTTTACCAAATGTACAATCCTGCTGTTTACTTTTAAACCACAGTTTCATATTCCGAATTGTGGCGCACTGAGTTGTAGGCTGATCTAACACTCTCTGTACCGCAAAGGAACATCGCGTGTCTCAACATGAACTTTTGCGGCTCGACAACAAAGACAAATGCAAATTGCTGAATATTCTCTAAACATTTGATGTCAAATAAATGTACTTTACAACATTTATAATCTTGCTCTTTGCTTTTAAATCACAGTTTCATATTCCGAATTGTGGCGGGCTGTGTTGTGACATAATGTGTGTTGTCTTCCGGGTTCTGTGTAAAGTCGCGTAGTACTGGAGACGACTGGGCGCGTTTGATTACGCACCCTGTAACGTCACGGAGAGAGGCGGGGAATATGAATGCTTTGATAATATCAGGGTTAGGGGCGGGAGTTATGATTTAGTGTCACAAAAGCAAGTCAGCTAGGTCAATAGCGCCAGTCATAGGATTATCACATAATGTCGGCGCACACCAGCCGGATTTATCGTTTCTTTAGTGGACAAAAAGTCGGCTGACGCCCCTAGGAAATTGTACTATTAGCGAACAAAAGGAGTGCTCTTAAAACACTTTCACCCTGACAACGAACAATACAAACAACATTCTCAGAACACCCCCATTTTGTGTAATTGCAACCATTTCGGGACACTGCGAGTGTTCTTAGAACACATTCAACTAGACAGATTACAATATATTTACGAACAATTAAGTACACTGCGAGTGTTCATAGCTCATTTTTACCTTCCTTGCGAACAAAAATTACACATACTCCGTCCTCTAAACACCCCACCATTTAGTTTATTTACAAAATGTCAGAACAGCCGTGTTCTCCGCGGACAAATCGAACGCAACAAAAAGGTCTAGCACATAAAAAAACAAAACATTGAACCTATCTCAACACTCTTACACACCAACACACGGCACTAAATACAATTTTTTATCCACGTTTCACTGCGCTGTACGCGGTCGACTGCGAATACAAGATGGCGGGTGCCACAGAAAATCTGACGCACTCCACGCCCCTCACATTCCAATCAGCGAACACGTTGCATGTCCGCGGACATGACGCAAGCCCATGGGCCAATCGGGGTGCTGTCCGCGGAGCAAACAGGGAAGTCCATCCGCGAAGCGAACACAGATATCACTAATTGTTTTGCCTTACATTTTGGTCATTTTTAAAACTACTGGACAGATTTAAACCAAATTTACAAAAGCACGCTTTTGGGACCAGGCCGCCGCTCCTGCCTCAAATTTGGTGTAAATCCGTCCAGCGGTTCGGGCTGTAACCGTGCGCAAAGTTTTTTCCCATTGTCTATGGGAAAAAAAAAAGTTTTGGGACCCCCCTATAACTTTTCCCCCCCTGGGCGAATCCTCACCAAACTTTGCAAAAAAATTCAGAGTGACCCAACTACTTTTTTTGCAAAGTTTGGTGAGGATCCGTCCAGGGAGAGCGAAGTTATAAGCCGCCCAAAAAGTGCTCTTCCTATGGAAACAGCAACTTAACCATAACTACATGGCCACTACCGTGGCCATGTAATATATATATATATGATTTGCTGGTCTTGGTCTTCCCTTAAGTTATGTTTTGTGTAAATAATGATATGAAGTTCTAACCCTTATTGCTACTTGTTGTATGTGCATAAATTCACAAATACAATATGAAATACACAAAAGAAAATGCGTGTCTTTACATCTGTTGGGGGAAGTTATGTTCAATCTTCAAATAACAGGTTTTTCTCCAATCAGAAATACTATGCCTTTCTGAAGTTGATTGAAGCCTTTTCATTAAATGGTATAGCAGCATCATCAGTAATGTATAGCAACACCTACAGTTGTCATTAATCAATATATAGAGACATATTTCGAAAGTGAGTAAATAAACTAGAATGTGGAATGTATGTTCCAGGTTATTGCTGGTGATTACTAGTTTGTAGTCCTCACTTTCAACCTCATCTCTGTTTTGCAGAGAAGGCTCATATGTTCCACTACGTCCACTATATAGCTATCATTTAAATTCCTAAAGCTCTTTTTTGACATTTGGAAAGCATATTTCTCCATTTTAGGAAATAGACATACTCGTCAACTAATGTTATTGTTGTATAAAACAAAACATACTTGCACAGTAATACATAGAGGCATCAACATTGATGCGATGCGCTTATTTAATATTTCTATCGTGTCATATTCCATAAAAATTACAGTGCTGTAAATCTTTACAAAAACAATACAATGATATATAAAATCAAATAAAAAAAAACATTAAATACATGTGTAGATCGAAGACAAATTAGCAATCCATCCAAAGAGGAAATAATGAAACTAGAGGAAAGTGAAACCAAAAAGACGCAAAAACAGAATCTCATATAGATCATACAAACAGTGACACATTATTTTCATATAACATTATCCAAAGACAAGAACAAGAAGCCATGGTTTATCGTCCTCAAACGTCAGTTCAACTTTAATATTGCAGCAACATATAATTGCAAATACGGCGTTTACCAACTTCCCATTAAAAAGTGACTTAAGGAGAAGAAATCATGGAGCAAAGTCTTGCCATTTCTCTCTTTGAAGCACTACCCTCTCTATGCTAAGAGAGGAAGCAAAAAGCATCAGATCCACCAACAAGTCTTAGGAGAAGAGTGAGAAAGACAACGGTATAGGGACAAGAGAAGAGACCTTGCTGTACTCTCATTTAATTTCTGTTTAATATAAGAGTGTGTAGAAAGAAGAGAGCTGCTATTGAAGGACTTCTCTCTTATGCGACTTAGTCCGATGCCTCCCGACGATTGTTGGATTCCCGTTGGGCATTTTGTTTGTGTTAGAAATAAATGAAAGCTCACAAATGTTTAGTTGAACTGCTGCAAAATAGACACAGTACGACAACATAGTATTTTTAGTGGAGAAAAGAAGAGAGTGCTTTAATGCTTCTCCAGGGATGTCATTTGGGGGCCTCCAGGGGTCGCAGATGCAACCCCTGAGGTCTCTCTATTGCTAGCCCTGTGGTCTCCTTTGCTACCCCTAGAAAAGAAATAGAAAAGAAACTTTAAAGAATAAATAAATAAGCTCCTGGGCTGTGGCCGGTGTCATATGGCTCTTAGGTTTTGGAGTGTCTGACATTCTTCTTCAGGCCTCTTTAAAAGAACAGGGGGTTCCACAAGTATAACACTTTGAGCAGTAACCCTAAATAAGAAAGAATAGGAATAACACATATTTTTTCTTTCTGGAATACTATCCAATAATTGCTAGACCCATAATTACTATACTTCCAGGCACACTTCAGGGGGTGAGTCACTGATTAAGCCTGTTCTTAAACACCTCAACTCAGCCTTTCACACGTCTGAGGTCGATAAATGAGTGCCAACACAGGTTGGGTGATATTGCATATATGTTCAACATAACTCGCTTAAGCGTAAGTGCTATATAATACCATGTCATTATCATTTGGCCTTGGACATCTGCTTGCATTCACAGTAATTTGGTAATATGGGCCTATACTCACTGATATTAATGATACACATGGTGATCCATTCTTGTATGAAATGTATATACCATTATATTGATACCACAACCATATTTTTCATTGTCTACTTAGGAACAATGTGTGATGTCACTGCCTGTTCTGTCAAGGGGTGAAAGGTTGTGTTCCATCGCTACCTGTGATATCACTTCGAGGTGAGGGTCAAATGATATCACTTCCTGTGATGTCATCAGAGGTCAAAGGTCGTGTGCTGTCACTTCCGCTACCCCTGGCATTTTGGTCAAATGACGTCCCTGTGCTTTCCATTGTATTCTGAGTAAATAATCCAACCAGATAGCCCGGTGAGTTAAATATTCAGTCCTGACATCTCTTTTACAGCATCTGTTCAAACATCAAGAGGGCTGACTGAATAATATGCTTTGAGGGTGCTACATTAAGTGCCATTAAAAAAGGTAACACATGTTATGTTATAATGAATATAAACTATGGAATATATCTCAGTGTTTGAAGATGTGTTTTATAACAACACCATCACGAAAAACTCACCCCAAATGTTCGAAAACAGAAACAGGTTGTTTTTAATCTGAATATTCTGTTTTATTTCAAATAACAAAAAATATGAAGGGTAGTTGCATTACATGAATGCCTGGGATGTCAACCACAGCATTCCACACTTATACAGGCAGCTTGTAAAAAGAAAACAGATATAAATTGCATGCTATCACTTCAGTAATGTTTTACATTCACAGTACACACGCAATGATATGTATAAAAGCAAGCCAGAATAACTATTCTAGGCAAACAATATACACTCTTTTCCAATATGAACTTTTCTAAGAGCATCACCAATTGCTGAACTCTCTATTAAATCATGTTTCCCCTCCCTAAGCTCCCCACGTCCATACAAGATTGTCTGCTACACCTGCACCGTTCTTGTAATGCCCTTCGGTCCACGTGCTATGTACAACAGGCATAAAAATGTACACTCTTAATGATTTGCTGTTATGGTCCACAGGATTATTTATACATGCAGAGGTATATTGACGAGGCACAGGGAATGTACAGTTCTCTTGTGCTTTCCTGATCCACCTCCCAATAGCCATGTGGTTTTCCACCAGTGTGTACTTTCATGCTGGCAGTGCACCAATGGATTCCTGTGCAATCTGCCTTACTTTAGCACCTGGTTAAAGTAGCTACCATTGTAAATGTTGCATGCAAAGCCCCATTTGAGACAACACGTACCATTTGTCCAAAAACGGATTTAAAAAGGAGAGTAAAGTGTGTTTTCCTGTTGTTTTGCTGTTGCGCATTTCATGTCCACTATATTTTGGAAATGACAGAAAATACACAGAGGGATCCTTTTCTACATACGTCCAAACTGAAACAGCCCCCTTACTCCACAGCAATTTGGGAGTGTTATACAATGACGACCTCTACATTTCTATTTTGCAAATATTCAGCTGCCTTCACACTGAGATGACAATGCATCACAGGAGTGCGAGAGAGCTGAAAATGAGATAACTGCAGAGAAATGTTAAAACATGAAACCCTATTTCATGGGGATCTCAAAGCTGAAGGCAATTCCATTGCAATAAAACACGTTGCGTTAATTGTACTGTTATTGTATGCGAACTCTGCTCGTCTAGTGAATTCACAATCGTGTTTCTCCCCATAACTTTTCCATATGTCAGCTAAATGTTCTCCCCTGTGTGTGAATATAAATCGATAAACAATAGTCTAAATCCAATCCTTTCATTGTCAGGCTCTTTGAAATCATCCATCTTGCTCTCCCTCAAACCAAACCTTCCTTTTTGAGGAAAACATGATTCGTTTGATCTCGGGCTGGAAGTTGAGACACACAAATTCCAATTTTCTGAGATTCCATCACTTGTGCCTGGAAAGACACAGAGGGCTGATTTACAAAAACATTTAACGGCGGAAGAATTCTTCTTGAAACGCATTCTGCAGGGGTTCTTACTTTCATCGATTGCCTGCTCCACTGGGAATATGCTTCCGACTCAGCTCATTGCTGTTTAACCTATCTTATATACATTTATATTCAAATATTTGCTTATTTGATATTTTTTAGTGCTTACTTTCAACCTGCACCCCAACACTTCTCTATAGGGTGAACATGCGCTGAATGCATATACAAAGTAAACAGAGAGAAATGCATTGGTAAACAAGATTCGTAATTGAATGCAGCCTGTTTATTCCTGTCAACACTACCTTATCTTTTCAAGGAACGGGCATCCATTTTCTTTGACAGTCTAATTTGTAACAATGAACCTCACACGTTACACTAAAACCACGAATGAGGTGTGTTCATGGCAATGTCAAATTCAGAGAGTTAGAAGCCCAACGATAACACAATGTGTGTATATGCTCTAAGTCAAACCAAACTTCTGCTTCATGTGTCTAGGCTCCACTATTTAAAACACTTGGTTAATTTGTAACAATCTCCTCCATCCTGCCAATTCGCTTACCAATGACCCCTCTAGAACCAATGATGATATATACTCAGACGGCTCGCGTATTGTAATCTTCTAATTCACTGCCCCATGCAATAAGGCAACATTTCCATTTTCTTAGAAAGACAACTTCTTGGGAGAAACATAGGAGACGTAGGTGTTCCCTCGGGTTTGTGGTGGATTCTAGTGCAGGGACAGCTTTCTCCCAATCGCGATACTACTCAGTGCACTGTACCAAAGCCACGTCGCACATGCCCCTGCCTCCTGCAGACGGCCATGTTTACAAGCGTAGAACGCCTCGAATGCAATATCCTCAGAACCGTTAGCTGATCAATGTTCGATAGTGTCGAGGATACACTGCATTTCCTACGGGGTTGACTTGGTTCGCAGTCTAATCACACTTTGCCAAAGCAACTCTTCAACGCCATTTTGAATTTCAGATGTGCAGAGATTGTGGAAACGTATTGTTAAAAAGCAGCATTTCTGTCAGACGTATGTCAACAATTAACAACAAACGACCTCATTAAAAGATAAAGTTTTCCAAATGAAAGCCACAATAAATTCTATTCCGAAAGTGGCCTAGTGCTCATTGTTTTAGTATGTTCTTTCCGTGCTGGCATATTAACCACGAGCTAAACAGTTGCTGTGATAAATAAAAGTAGCTTATGCTGCTAAATAATTAAATGCCCCAGGTACTCAAGAACAGCTGCTTCCTCAAGATGTTGTGTTGACTGTTTTCAAATTACACAAGTAAAAGCAGTTTTGTTCAAATGCTACATTATTTACGAAATGTTCCTTCCAGTTTGATGTGCTCATATGCAATCAAGCAAAACCGTAGCCACTAATTTCAAGTCATTATGGTCAACATGACACACTTCACTGTGATGGATGCATGGATTTTGGTGGTGCGTGAATGAGCCAATATTGAGAATTAGTGCAAATGATTCACTATCCTCATTTCCTGATATGTATCTGAATTGAAAAATATTGTAACAAATAAACACACGACTCACTGAAAAAACGATTTTGCCCTTTTAGGGACTCTGCTGGGCGAAAAGCATTGCGCAAAAGAGAGCATTATGCATATTGAATAGTGTGCAAAGACCAGAGTTGAGCTCACTAAGGGTCTGATTCATGGTATTTTTAACGAGGTGCAAAGTGACTGCACTGGTGCAAAGTGACTGCACTGCCAACCAACACCCTGAGTGACACTTTGTTTTTTGCAATGCCCTAAATGTGCCCAATTCACCGTTCAAAGAGTACTTTTACAGTGCAAAGTGACTTTGCACTGCAAAAATACACTTTGCACTGTCAACATACACCCTGATTCACAAAAAAGTGCAAAGTCACGTTGCACTGCGCTAAAGATTACACGAATCAGCCCCACTGTGTTCCTAAGCTTTTCTAATTCTAATGACGGGAGGACAACAATGACTTCCTCATGCTTCTTCATTTGAAATTAATGGCACTGAATATGAAATACAGTTCAGGGGGTTGGCTGAATTGTGACAAATTGGAATCTGCCCTGCAGAGGTACATGGATGAGTAGAGACAAACATGCCCAGTCAGCCCTCACACTTCTGTACAGGAGCAGTTGATTCAAGCAAGGAAAGTGATGGGTTCTGAGAGGTTTGAGGCAGCATCACGGTGGTTCGATCGTTGCAAGCACGTCGGGTAAAACAGTTATAATGCTGCAGCTACATGGCTCCAGTCAGCGAGAAGTGTCCAGCTGGGTCACAGCAGATGAACAGTGCAGTTAGAAATGGTTCTTGATTAGGTGTGCATTGTGAGGGCCACCAGTGTCTGTTCAAATGTCCAGGTGATAGCAAGGAAGCTCGTTACTGGATGTTCAGATAGGACTGAGGCTGTGTTCGAAAAGCACTGTTTGAAGGAGTTCCCTAGGGCATGGTCACCTTGTTGCCAATGAATATCGGCAAGAAATGTGATGGCAGTTCGGTCGTGGTTCAAAGGTTGTGGCTGCAATGAAGATCTTCTGTTTTGAGCGGAGGCAATAACACGCTCAGCTGGCACACTTTCTGGAACATGCAACAAAGCGGTTCAGTATAGTGGAAAGCCAAAAGAAGCTCCAGGGAGTCTTGTAGGTTTGAAGGCATCCTATTGTGCTCGAATCACAGTTCAAAGTATTTTGACTGGGCAACACAGGATTCCTGGCTGGCTTGGTTCTCTGGTTGCCGTGTGCCCAATCCAGGGGCTCAATGGCACATTTATATCCTTCTTCTTCATCCCCCAAGGGCTAGGGAGGATGGTCCTCAATTGCAGGTGATCTACAGCACTGTGAGGACCTGGATACCATTGTGGCTGGCAGGTAGGGAGTGGACCAAGCTAGCCTGCTTTAGGGTTCCAAACCCTGTTCTCGAAAGAAGTGGACTTTGCCATTATGTCATCACACTAACACTGCTTTGTGCTAAATAAAGTAGGGGTGCAGGAAGGAGAGGCAGAGGCAGAGAGAAAGAAGATGGTGCCGACCTCCCTCAACTGTACAGAGCTCTCCCTGTCTACACTAATCCCACCCAGGCCTTTAGATATGCATCACCCTGGTGTGAGGGCAAGTCTTTTGTAAATGGGTGTGCCGTTTAATTCCTTTTCCATGTCCAGCTTCTTGTGGAGTGGCTGTCCATGGGAAAAGATGCAATCTGTCGTTACAAAGGAACAAAGAGAGGCACTCCCCTCAGTCTACATAACTGCCAACCTTTCAGAATGCACACAGAGTCTCAGGAAGTGGATAAATCAATGCCCATTTCACTTGCATGGAATCCTCACCCATATCCATTATATTTGCTCCACTTCTACTTTCACTATTAAGGACTGATTTAGAAAGTGTTTTTCAGAGGGGATTCCACCATTGCAATACGTTTTTGTAAATTAGGCCTTATGAATCTTTCTGAGACTAACCTTCCACCTACCTGTGTGCCTAGAAGCACATGTATCTTATACATGTGACTACTGCACAAATCTAACAAAGACCTATGTCCCCTATTTCAGACATTTTCTGAAGCAGTTTTCTAATCAAAACCTGTCTTTGTCATAAATGCATTTGTCAACTTGATAACAACGTTATTTATGACTGTGGAATGTGTTCCATTCCATTCTTCTAAAAGTAACCAGATATGTGATATCTGACAGTAATGCATACATGAGTACAATTCTAGCATTTAGCTGAAAGTTGAATATGAAGAATAAAATACATGCAGAAGCTCTCCTGGCCATGCCGCTACACTACCAAATTACTAAAGGCACCTACAATCTCATTCCAAACGATCAGAATGGTAGAGGCATCAATACCTGTTTGGAATTATTATTGTATAAATTGGACAATCTTGATTGGGTCACAAGTCATTGGCCCAATAGGCATGAGCTGGCCACACTGATGTAGAGCAGATCAATGCATAACATCAGAAAGGAATGGGACTGGTTGCCTGGATTGTTGGATCAATATTGCTAATTCACAATACAGACTCTGCAGTACAAGCTACACCTGATCAACCTCCAGGGTGATCATTTGTTTGGGATGGCTATTGCACTGAGTAAGAAATCTGATTGATGGAGGAGAGTAGCTATAATCTATCTTTCTAGGGCATGTGAGGGATCCATCTAATTCAAAGTTTGATAGGGAACAACCAGCATTTGTCGGATCCCATTCCGTTCTATTTTCATGGACCTAGAAGTGACAGGAACTGTTGAGGGGCTTGACCACGGCCATCTAAGAATCTGAAAACCACCATATTTATCATCCCTGACAGGGGTCTCTGATCCTAGAACAGAAGGCAGCAACACAGAAATATTCACTAGTTGTTCATAGGCCCTGGTAAAGAGAGACCAGACCCATTCAAATCTCTAATAAACCCTCCCAGGCACTTGCACAGCAGCCATTCTTGCTCCGCTCAGAGTCTGAGCCATCAAGTTAATACTGTGAACTTGCTTAAGCAGATACCTTCCCTTGTGTTTTCACAATGAACTTTGTAGTGGTGTTGTCTCTTTGGATCTGCACTGCATTCTCCCATGGCTGCCAAGTGTCACTGTGCTAAGTTTGATAACCTGAGTCAACCCTGGACTTTCACTTTGCATGGTGAAACCTGGAAGTCCACATTTAATAAAGGTATCAACCAGAATAGCATGTCCATAATTCAAAGTGAAAATGCAGTACTCAGGCAATGTGTCATAAATGATGTGGGCCACTCATTGGCTATCTTCCTTTCGATGCAAAAGGTAGGTACCGGAGACCTGCGAAGATCATGTCCAATTTCCTCCAGCTGGAGTATGGTGAGTTCTACCTGCTGACCAGTAGATTATCACCAGGGCTCGTGGCAAGATTGTTTTTATCCAATGGTATTGCATTGCAGATTTAAATGAGGAACGTGAAGAGAAAATGTTGACCTTTTCCAAGACCACCTAATCCAAGCACATATAAAATGTGTGCATTGAATGTGTACTGCCACGTTTTCTGAACCGGTTTCTCAGAGATTGAGGACATGCTAAATCAGAGGATGTCTGTGAAGCATTCCTGAAGGCAGCACACACATCTGCAGCACATCCCTCGAACCTTAGCATCCCCACCTCAGAGAACCAAAGGGTGACATATTAAATAGGAATAATGAGGAAAGGAGAGACACTACTAACGATGATTGTTTCAGATGACTCTTGGGATGATGGAAGGTGAGGTTACCAGCCAGTGCTTCACATGGTACAGCTGCAAAGCGGTCATTAGCAGACTTGTGTGCACACATAACACATGGGTAGTTTCTTGTGTATGTACTTAAGTTTCTGATGAGCTCAATTTAATGCACAGCAACCAGAGTCACAGATGCTGTAGAGGTCGCACATAAGTTATCTTTCAAAAGTTATGTTTTGCCCACATGTGCCAGCCACACATATGTTTATGGACGACCTTTGTATTGTACTGGACAAACACATTTCACAACAATATCCCTGCTGTTCAGAAAACATAAATAGAGAGAGAGAGAACTAGAAATAATGCAAATGTTTTAGGCAGCAAATCGAATGGATATATCTATAGGAATAGTTTAAATGTGCTAAGAGTGTTGACTGAGTTACTCTTTTCTCTGCATGTTTGTATATCTTGACCTCAATCAAATGGCGATCTTAACTAATTATCATGTATAAGCTCAGCCATAGCCATTTCTCTATGATGTGAGTTATTAGTCATCAGGCCAACTCTAGCAGCACATAGCATGTTCAGTATCTCGTGTTTGACTAAAGTTCAATGCAATTGAATCATAAATTGAATCAAGAAAAATGCATTGTGAAAAAAAAGTATATCTAGTGAAAAAAAAAGTATATCTAATGAACTTATGCTCTGTGATTAGACAGCAATAGCATTAATAGACAGAGGAGTCAAGCCAAGAATGCACAGAGCTTTCCAGTTTTGCTGAAAGCTTTCCAATAAGAAAAGGAACACAGTATACCGACAATGGAGAGATGAAGAGAACATTCACATGTAACAGTTTAATACACAATCCTGTTAGGCTCTGCATTCCAGCATCTAGAATCAGAAGCATTGCATGTGATGCCTGAAAGCCATAACGTGCTTCCCAGCTCCCACGCTGATAAGTGGTGACAATAATGCTCCACCTAAAGGCATATGGCAGTTCTTCTCCCATGTACAATGTAGTACTGCCTTGAGGTGAAGCCTTTCATTAGTCAATCCAGAAAGCCTTAAAGACGTGACAGATCAGTGCACCGGCGGCATCTCCTCTGAGTTCTGCACCCGCAAGTGTGGCTGGAGCCAGGGATCGTGAGGATGAATACTTTCATTAATTTAATATAATCCTTTCTAATAACATTTGTTGTCGCCTTTTCTATTAAAAGATGGATGAGACAGGTTTTCAAATGCCAGCCAATGCTGGCATTTGTTCCAGTATAGGTCATCTTTAATAAAAATAGCAAAGTCAAAAGAAAAAAAGCCTAGACTACTTTCATAATGTTAATGACAATGAGGCACTGCAGCACTTGCATTTTTCAGACAGGTGGGACTTCTGGTAGCCATGTTGCTTGTTAGAAGGGACATTTATTCACCAAAACAATACAATTTAAAAGAAATGAAAAGAAATAATGTGGCATATTCAACTTCTGACTAGCATGTTTGGGATGATCATTTGTTTCAAAAATTCAGTATATGTTCACTGTATCAAACGCAGTCATGCAGCAGTCAACTCTGTAACAAACATGTATGGGAGGGCTAAATGTATCCAGCTTTCTTTCCAGGAACGCCATTCAGACATTACCACTTGTATTTTTGATGCCACATTTTCTGCAGGGTAATAGTCCAACTTCCTCACACAGCAAAGCTAAACAACTGGTTAATGAGGGCCATAAGCAATGAGAAGCATATATAGCACCAACACATGAAGCTTAAAGGAATATTTCAGTGGCTTGGGGCATTAGTCATCAGGTGGGCACACATGGAGTCCACCCTATAACTTTAAGGAGACTGTTATTGGCCAGTATAGTCAAGCAGTAACCGTGTTATTTTGAGGCATGTTTTGCGTTTATGTGTTCATTTCACCTCTCACAGTCCAGGTGTTCTTGCCCACTGTGACCCCTTCTACTCTATCAAGACTTGATACATCATTTTAAATTGCACTGACTTAGCCCTGTCACATTTAACCGCATTCAAACATTCACACATAAAAACATATTTTGCTCACTTTCCCTCTTCTACAATTGCTAACTTAATCTGCACACAGCTACTGATATCTCAATTAGTCCCCACTCACTTCAATCTGCTCTCAAATTTCGCATAAAGCAACCTTTCACCTGCCTCCACTCCCTATCTCAACCTCTTGCACTGCTTGCTACCTTCCATCACTTCCCTATTTCCTTAACTCACCCTATGTATACCCAATGTCCTTGCCTGTCGCTTTCTGGCCGGCCTCTCTTGGCCCTCTTCCTTCTCCCACCTGTGAGGCTTAATACCTTGGGGTCATCTTCAACTCCACTCTCTCCTTCTCTCCTCATGTCTCTGACGTCTCTAAGAAGTCACACTCAAGGTGCACCTCCTCAGAGGTAGTATTCATTTCCTCTCCTTCCCCAGAAGCTCACTTACTCCAGAGCTCTGGTTCTCTCTAAGCTGGACTACTCCAACAGCCTCTTTCCAAATCTGCCTGCTTCTACTCTCCACTCTCTGCAACTCATCCAGAACAGGACTGCAAGTCTTGTCCTTTGCCTTAAGCCCAAAGATTGTATCTCTCCAGGACTGAAATCTCTGCACTGGCTCCCAGTGGCTGCAAGGATTAAGTTCAAAACCCTCTGCATTGACCACACAGCCTTTTGGGGTCTGGGGCCTCAATATCTTCAACTCTCTCTTCCTAGATATCTTCCTTCTTGAGCCCTTCGCTCATCCCCCTCCAACTCACTCAGAGTCTGTCGCTTCTCCAAGCAAGGATTTGGTGGTAATCCCTTTCTTTGCCACCCTCTGGAACAACCTCTCAGGCTCCCTGAAACTTGAGGAGAACCATCTCGAGTTCCAGAAGCACCTCAAAACTTTCCACTTTGCTTCTGCTTTCTCTCCTCCTCTCCCCTGCTGAACTCCCGACTGAAACTGTACTGGTCAACTAGCTACAATCTGATCTCAGGCCCAGGTCTCCTCCCCCACCAGATGCATACTTGCACTGCTCCAAACCAGCTATCATCAGCAATGTGTTCTACTTCATCCTCCATTTGGACGTGCAGCTTCGTCAACATCTCTCTGGCCTTTGTCAAGATGCCATTCATGTCATCATGAGAAGATATAAATGTGCAACATGATTCTCCAATTTTTGCACAAACACCTCAATCTATAGATGTGATCATGTCTAGGATTTATCAGTTCTGAAGAGTCATCCATTGTATGGGTCTCAGTTCCTGCCTGATAGCATTGACTCCGTTTATGGTAGTGTTGATTGTCTGCAGGAACTCCCATCTGGTCATTTGCAGCCATTTAGTATAGGCTCCAACCTATATACTCGACATAAAGATCAATGTGAATATAGATGAAGCCTGGCTGAACAGTCTGTCTTCATACGGAATGTCATCAAAAGCTTCTATTGACTTGGCTGAGAAATAGTTATCTCTCTTCATTCTACTTATCAGTTTCACAGATCTCTTCTTCCTCAGGGGAGAATCTGCTTTTGGAAAGCTGTCAATGTTCAGGTCAATTTTAGGCATCACCAACACTGGAACATTAACATTTACTATGGAACATCGCCCTCCCCAGTCTGTCATGTAACCTCTGAATCCACACGCCCAGTAGTGATCCATGACCACTGCTGTTCCAATGTTAATTCCTTGGGCTTCAAAGATTCAACCACAGTTCTGATTTTCTCAGACTTTTCTTGTGCCATTGTTGCTGAAGCACAGTTTGGCACTTTCTAAAGGCACTATCTGCAACAAAGGTCCTCCTTTATCTTTGACCCATGGCAGTAATTACGAAAGTTTCGACCAGGCAGGTTTACACAGCCTTTCCACATTGTCAACAGTCGGTTGGTAGTCTCCCATTACTACCCAAGCTCTGCATATCACCACTCCTTCTTTCCAACCATCTGGAGATAGCACTGAACCCCAGATCTGCATTTGGCCTCTTACCTTCCATCTTCAGATCTCTTCTTTAGTTTTTCCTGGGCTCTCCAGCTTTCTGTTTACTTCCCATCAGCTTGCAGCTCCTTTTACTCCAGGATTTCCATATATTATCATGTGATTCTTGGTATGAGCTCTTAGCCTTGTCTCTGTATCTTGGACATAATAATCTTCTTCTGGATCTGACCATTCAGTTGCCCATTTGAGATGATGTTCAGCCCATGAAGTGACCTCTTGCTTGGCAGAACGCTACATGTGATAGACAATGTGCTGTCTTGATATGTCTCTCAATAGCTATGAAGATGTTAGACTTCCCCATGCTATAAGGCAGGAGTGCACATATAAAGCATTCCTCCTTCAAGGTCCTCCTTCCGACTTATTTCATATGCTGATACAATATGTTATTCCCCAAGTGTGCTGTACTATCCAGGTAATGATTTAACTCATGATCATCCTCCCTAGCACCTCTCTTAGGTCTCATTTTTTTCTTAGGAGTTTCTATAACCAACTCATGAAGTATGTCAGCATAATGCCGTCTTACTGGACCAATCATATGAAAATTTGTGAGTAAACTTGTTGCTTTTACATGCACTACCTGTGTGGGTTTGCTGCTAAAGGATCCTTTACTTTGCCTTTTCTTACAAACCTGGTTCTGGTGTTCAAGGGCAATCTCTATAACACCTTTTTCTAAGGAAAGATGTCTAGTGACATTTGTCATAGACCCAAGAACGTTTACATGCTCTACTGAAGTGGGGACAATCACATAAGGTCTCGACAGCATGTAGTTGCCACATCTATACCCTCCTTCTACATAGGAGGAATCCTTGCCTTATTTGGATCTAAATAGTAAGCAGTACATACTGTAAGCGAAATAAGAATCACAATGAACAAGATGCATATATACATGATGTATAGGTAGGCCCACTTCATGCAAAAGTAGCTTCTTGCAAATCGTGGAAATCTCTCGTTGTCAGCCATGACAATATTACTATTGATGCTTCCCATTCTTAATCTTTTTTAAGGAAAGAAAAATCAAATTTTATTCAGGCAACATCATGCAATACTCTGGCAATATCTAAATCTCCTCAACAAGTTGCTTAAACAGCTGGCTGATTGTAGGATGATGAACAGGGTTCCTGGTGGATAGAAAAGAGTTGTCCTTTCGCCAAACAAAATGTGGATGCCTCTCCAGCAAGAAGTAGAAGGCTACAGATAGTAGGCTCTGGATCACTTCCTCCAAAAGTCTCATTCAGGAAGTTCTCTTTGTTCGCTCAGAATATAGATTAACTTGCTCAATTATGCAATGGTATATTACACATTTGTGTACCTATATTATGACACTTTTCAAACAATATAACACTGACACATTTGCAAAACCATGCTTTCAAGTACTTGCCAATGCTCCTTGAACAAGTATCCTGTAAATCCATCCATGTTTTATTTTATGAAAAGTGTCAACATGTACGTACATAAAATAGTCCTATAACGTAGCTCCCAGTTGAGAAAATCAATTCCAACTTTACAGAAAAATTCAAGTTGAGGTCTATAATATAATCTTTCTAAAATCATTTGTACACATTCTTGAAACAGCAACACATTTAAATGTTAAAATCCCCCCTCTAATTTTGTCTCTTCTTCAGAAATTCCCACCAAACTTTGCAAAAACATTCAAATCTGGGTCTTAAATTTGTTTGTAAACTTTTGTGAAGATTCATGAAACAGCACCACATTTATGAGCCTTTCAAATATTTTGGGATCCCCTCTAATTTTGTTCCCTCTTGGCAAAACAGCACCTATGTAGAACCATTCAAGGGTACATTTAGAATAACATCACATAATTGCATACAGTTTCATTGATAGGTGCCAAAGTAATATGGCATCCAAAAACTGCTTTTCGCCAATACTGTAATGCAAAAATATATGTGGATGCGCCGAACAACTGAGATGTTCGCGAACATTACAGGGCTGTCCCCGGACTGTTGGTGGACATCGGAGATGAACAAACACGAGTTTTGGGGTTTTTGATGGCCATATCCCATCCCATCCTCATCACCCCTCACCTCCCCAGATATTGTTTCATTAGTTTGACAAGTGCAATGTTGTGGTATTTAATATGTTTTATCGCGATGTCCACGGACTACGGGCACAGTCCCAAATTCGACATGACAGGCATTTCCCAAAAATATGACACACCTCACTCTTTTCACCATCCAATCAGTGTGCACATCCGATGTCTGCGGACATCACAACGGCCACTGGACCAATCAGAGACCCGTTCCGAACAGGGAAGTGAGTCCATGGACCGAACCCAAATATCACAGATTGTTTGTTACCTACTTTTTGGAGTTTTTAAAATATAAACTGGACGGATTTACACCAAATTTACAGAAGCACACTTTTGGGACCAAGCCACCGGTCTGATGCAAATTTGGTGACCATCCGTCCAGCGGTTTGTGCTGTAGGCAGGCGCACATTTTTTTCCATTGCGACTATGGGTAAAAACATACATTTTGGCACTGCCCTATAACTTTCCCCGCCCCACTTGGCAGAATCAATTTGATGGGCCGTATACTTTCTTTGCACAGATTTGTGAGGATTTGTCCAGGGACGGGGGGGTGAAGTATAAGCAGCCCAAATATTGCTCTTCCAATGGGTTGAGCAACTTAACCGTAACTGCACGGCCGCTACTGCTGTCCATGTAATACTAATGCAGCAGCCAATGAGGGAGGCATCCATTGCAATGAACATTTCTATTTTTCGGGTGAGGTGAAGACGAGTTGGATTTTTCAAAGATTGTGATACTGTTTTGACAACCATGACCATTGAGTTTAAAAGCTGAGGTCACATTCAGTATTCATTCCCAGTTTATAGGCGTTTTGTTTGGGTATTTGAGGTATGCCTAGCATTGGGGGCCAGTCGATTGATATCACATAACTTACCATTAAATCTATATGCTTATTCATTAACCCTTCATGGGATTTTTGTTTATACTCTGTCTTCATTATTTCTGTACTAGAACTTGTATTCATCATTTGAGTTCTGAGCACCTACTTTTCACATAGGTCCATGCTGGTGGCAAATTATGTGTCTTCTCTCTGGTAAGTTTACAGAGTGTTTCACATATAAAGCAATGCACAATCTATGCTGTATTTCTGGGTGCTATTTCCTCCTCCTTTTCATTCTCCTCAGAGTGGCAGTTCTCTGCTACTCGCTTATCCATACATATGTGGGTAGTGGGTTCGAAAATAGTCCAAAGGGGAAGCATGGCCACTCTAAGCCACCTAACAACAACATTGAAGTGGGAGAATGGAAGACCAGGCTCCCGTCCTTCACCTCTCGCGCTTGGCCTAGAGGGTCACGGCCCAGACACCCGCCGCGAGAAGAGTTTGTCCATTTACCAGACGACCAGGTACCCTGGTACAGGAACATACGGATGTGTCCACCTGCCTGCCCAGCAGCCCGCACTGGCCATGCCGACACCTGCGGCTCGGATCAGCTAGACTAAAAACCACACGTCGTTAGAGATGCCATGACGACCTAGACAACGGGAAGCACATCTGTACAAATATACACACTTAACATTTCCACACCAATCTACACGAAGAACATACTCAGTGCTCTGACGTAGGCGACAGGCATATTCACGGACGTGCATCTTTATTATTTTTACATAGGCTTTTAGAACGCAGAAACGCAAGACGCATCATGAACTCATCTATAACGCTTGCTCACTCTTCTCTTGAAACCCGTTACCACCATGAGAGGTATAATGGAAACACGATACTGGTCATGGAAATATATGCTATTATAACCTAAAAGCACCTATGCACCAAACAGACTACTTAAGCACCAGGCCCGAGTAGGCCTCAAACAAGAGCTCCCGTGGACATTAACAAAGCAAGAGTCAGGTTGCTGATCCTGCAGAATGAACACGGTGGAGCAACCAGCCAAGGTCGCAATGTTGCAAACCCACATCCAAGAACAAATCATCAAAGGCACGATGTTGCAACCTCGCACTCCGCGCCTCAACGATAAAGGCACGCCGACAAATTAAACCAGACGCGCAGTAGAAAAAACAATATTAATTGTGCAGAATTCTGCCTCTTTCACGGTCCCTCCCCACGTGACCAAGCCGAACCTGACGAGATGCCAAAACCCAGGAGAGAAAAGGCGTCTGGGTCCCTCACTACGAGACACAGGCCGATACACTTGAAAGGCTCAATGGACATCTGCTACAGTGGGAGCGGTCAGCCTTCCACCTATGAATAAATCCTCATATTGTCTGCACGTACCCATATTGAAACATTGTTGCAAACACAGGTACACCGAGAGCTGGGAACAACGGTGGTCCCAGGCTGGGAAGCTCACGGATGCACCAATCAGAACATGGGGCTCTTATCTCAGACGTCAGTAATACTAGCCAATCCTCAGGAGTCTTCATGTAACAATTCTTATGTATCTAATTGTAGGGACAACCCAGATATACCACCTGACTACACCTTGTCCACTAATATCATTCTCTATATGTGTACTATACTAACCCTACCACTCGAGCAACCAATTAAGAGTGGCGATAGGTTTTTTGTTAACTTTCTGAAGTGACGCAAGTAGCGCGTCATAATGCAGTAAAAAGGGCCTGCGAGCCCCACGATTGTGTGTGTGTCAGGACGAACGCGTACGCTCCTTGACCCATCCCTGCCGTTTTGTCTAAATAAACAGCAGAGTCACCTTGCTCCTTGTGTGTGTCTCATACTCAATCTCGTCTGGGATATACGGGAGGAGTTGGGGCCTCCCTGCCCGGAGGTCTGCGGACGGCCCGGCCGACCCCGGCAGAATTTCCCCCCGACAAGTTGGAGGCACTGCTGAGATCTGTTTAAGATCAACTTTTATTTTTAGTTTTTCCAGGCACTCCCGTTGCGAGGAGGCCCGGCGGCGCGGCCCCCTCTGCCGTTGCCCCCTTCTGAGGACTACAGGACCATCGCGGAGCTGCGAGAAGACGGGACAGCGCAATCCGGATATTGGCCCTCGGGAGCCGGTTGAGAAGTATCCCGCCCGCGGTCGGCGAGTGTCCAGACGTGGTCCAGACGAGGGGAGGTGGCGAGCCGCTTGGGGGGGTGCACGCAGTCGAGCGGCCCTGCATCGAGAGAACTTGGTGAGCATGACACGCACAACAAGCAATGCGAAATTGTGAGGGAGGGGGAGGAAGTAAATAAGGGAGGAGGGAGGTATTGTACAGATGTGCGGCGAAGGTTTAACTGAGTGTTGCCAATGGAATGAATGGTAGCGAAACGAGTGCGAGAACAGTCGGCTAACGTTACGCGAAAGAGGGGGGCGGGGCACGAAAACATCACGTGCAGCCGCTCGTAAGACACTGATGGCCTAAATTGCGACTACGTGTGAGGGTGGGTGTGTGTGGTTTCCTACGACTTGACATTTATTGATCAATGAGTAGATGAGGTTTCCTATTGTTCGAGCAAGAAACTCGATAGGTAGATGACGTTTCCCTGTGGCCGGTAGCTAGTTACATAGTTGCCCAAAACGGAAGATAATTGGCTGGTTAAGCCCTCCTGTTGAGGGGCGTATCACACGCGAGGCGACGCAGTGTGCGCAGTCCGGTTATATTATTGATGAGATTACCTTGTTCCAGGAGAGACAGGAAGACAGCTGTAGGGTTAACGGGGTAGATTGCAAGTGTATTTTGAACTTAAAGAACATAACAAGAATATACCAGTAGCTTGAAGAAATCGGTGACGTCACCAGTAGGGATTTAATAAGATATCGCGAGCACAAGAAACTTTGGGTTGAGAGTGGTGGGGAAGAGAAAAATGATAAAGGAGCGGATACGGAGATAAACGATAAACGAGTGGATTGAAAGAGGAGAAGGGGAAAGGGGCGTGGCTGCGCACAGAGAACGCCGGCCACGGCAAGTGTAAAAGGGGGAGAAGAACGGAGAAACAGGACGACGGTATAAGATCGTCGTAAGGGGTACGCAGCCGCAGGGGGCTGCGTGCGCTTCGGCCGCAGGGGGCCGTAGGGGAAGGAATATAATATAACATCATACTTATTATTATTGCATAATCTGTCAAGGGATTGTCGTAAGTCCCCACACTTGCGGGGCAAGGTAAGCAATACGAGGTTGTATATTGTAAACTGCTGGTAAAGAGAAGGGTAACAAGGGGAGGGACACTATGTCATACGGGAGAGGGTCGGGAGGGTGGGGGAACACCCTCACTACCCCATTACAACACATATGCACCACACTGCCACCACATAGGGAGAAATTAATTAAGTACAGCATAGAGTGGACCCAGGGGACGGACAACAAAATGTTAACACCATGGCCGCCTAATGGTAGTTTCGATCCATATGCCCAACATTCACTACTAAACCATCTGCACAATACATACAAGGGGAAGAAGTTGGCAAACCATGTGGAGGTGTTTAACTTATGGAGGATGTTCCAGGGGTCCCGACCAGGACCAAATGGAATGTTCACTATGGGGAAAACACCGGAAGAAAAGGAGATTAAGAAAGAAGGAACGGATGAGGAAAAGGGGTGCGAAAGCACAAAGAATACGGGGAACGGAGGACAGGGAGGAGAAAAGATTGATAAATCAAACGACATAAAAAAGGAACGGAACAATGAGACACCCATAACACCGGGAGTGAAAACAGAGGGAGGAGGGTTGTACCCTTTAAGAGAATTAGGAGAAATAGAAGGACAGTTCAGGGCGGCTGAAGGATACTCGAACCCGACATACAGCCCTCCACCATATGTGGCTCATAGGAAGATACCAATGGGGGAAGAAAGGATTGGAGAAGAGCAGACTGTAGAGATAGGAAACGATGAGTGGGTAGCTGCACAGATATTATTGAAATTACGAGGCTCACTAACTGGAGAAGAAAGGGAGGCGGTAAGGAGAACAAACGAGGATAGTGCCAGAGAGAGTGAAATGAGGGGAGAGGAGCTACTATGGCAGAAGGAAGAGATTTTGGAGGAAAGATTAGCAAAACTAAGGGATGAGCAGAATGAATTGATCAAACAGCTTGAGAGGGAGGAAAGAGAGAGAGTGAGGAAAAGGAAAGAAGGTAAGAACGAATTGGAAAAATTAAGGGAACGAAATGAGGAGCAAAAGAGAGAAGCTGAAAGGGTAAAAGCAGCAGCAGATAGGGTATCAAGAGTAGTGCTGAGGGAGAAGAAGAAGGAAGAAGAAGAAAAGGAAAAGGAAATGGAAATATGGAGGAGGAGGGTACTATCAGAGACAGCTAAGAAATATGAAGAGGGGAAGGTAATAGAGAGTATAGTAGAAAGAGAAAGGGTGAAATGGGAAAGGAAGAAAGAGGATGAAAGAATATTGGAACAGATGAGCAATGAAGTAATGGAGGAATTGAAAAGAAAAAGGGAGGAAAATAGTAGGGAAATGGAGGAGAGAAGTGAAGGGGGAAGAGAAGGGGGGAGTAGGGAGAGTGAAAGATGGGGAGATGTATATAAAAGTAGAGAGGTAGCAACAACATCAGTACTAGGGGGAACAGTTGGTAACAACGAAAGGGGAGAAAGAGACTTAATAGACTTAAAAACAGTAACAATTAAAGGAAAAAAGGCAGAGTGGGGGTGCCATTTATGAATGACTTTTGCAGTGAGGAGGAAGAAGGAGTGGAGAAGGATGGAAGAAAGAGTGAAAGGGAAAGCTTAGATAAGCTATACCTCACTAGAACAAACATAGATTCGCCCTGGATGAGTAGAAGATGGGAGGAGCTGGAGAGAAGTAAGGAGGGAGTGAAAAGAATAGGGGAAACACAAACCCATGAAACCACGCCACCAACATCTCCACCACGCCCTCCCACGTCACACCATACATGTTCAACCACCGCACGCTCACTGCACAGAATAAAGCTCGCGCCCTTCATGAACGAAATTACACCTTATGCATGTCGGCTTAGGGACCTCCCTAGTCGCAGGCAAGACAGACAAATAGACATACCCATATTGAACACAGGAAATGACGAAAAAAGGGGAAAGGAAGAAGAGGGAGGTAGGAGCAGAGGTAGTAAGGAAGAATTTGAAGTAGTAAAGGAAACGGGGGAAGAAGAGGGGTGTGAAGACTCAATATTATGGAGCGTAAAGGGTGACACAAGACAGAATTTAATGCCACTGTTGGAGAGAGGAGGGGTTAGACCACAGTATGTACCTTGGAAACATACGGATAAAGAAAATATAAAATGTAGGCTCCCATCACTAAGTGGAGGTGCGGGTAAGTGGATATATGAAATGGAGAAACACACCGCAGGACAGAAACTAGCAGTAGGAGATGTGAAGGGCCTGTTAATATCAATATTAGGGGATAGAGCGGATGACATTTGGAAAAGAGCGGGATTCCATGGGGTAACAATAACGAACACATCGCATGATGGGGCACCATTTGCAAACTGTAGACATGCGCTATGGCAGGCACTGAGAGTGCAGTACCCAGACACATCAGACATAGGAGCCATTACTTCCCGTAAGATGGGTGAAAATGAGGACCCTGTTGATTATATCCAGGATATTCAAGAGAAGTGGCGCATGGAAACTAGAGAGCAATGGGACAAAACACCAGCCATATTTTATCATATACTAGTACAAGGGCTCCCAGAAGGGGTTCAGAAACAACTAAAGAAAGTAGTGGGGATGGAAGCAAAACCATGGCCAGAAATACAACTGACTATAGTACATCACTGCAGGACATGGCAAGGAAAAATGAAACAAAAGGAAGAGGATAGGAAAACAGAAGAGGCCAAACTAGTACAGAAAAAACTTACTAAATACACAATGGAAGGGGCACTAATAACTACGCCCACACCAATGGCCCAAAGCCCAACGCAAGTAGTGGCTGCACAAGATCCCGCCCAAATAGCGCCTCCACAAGGTGTAATACAGCAAGTGCCGCCTCTGCAATTACACGCACCAAACATGGGAGGAGGGTACCCCATGCAAGGAACTGGGTATTATAGTTATAACAGAGGGAGAGGAGGGTTTATGAGGGGGAGAGGATACGGATATAATACCCAACAACATGCTGGGGGACTTAGAAATTACTACCCCACAGGGCAACCCGTATACCAGGACAACACAGGGAGCTTCCCATGGCAAAGCAGGGAACCACCCGTGTGTTGGAGCTGCGGACTATTAGGACACATGTCACGTACATGTAGGGTCAGGCCAGGAACACCGGCATGGAATGAACAAGCACAACCTAGGACCTCACAAGAACAGCAGGGCATACAACAACAGCAGATGTCACAAAAAGGGAGTGACCCACAACAACAAACAACACAACAGCCACAAACCTATTCACTGCCACAACAACAAATAACACAACAACTGCCACCGCCACAACAACAAGTAGCGTTAATACAACCACCACCCCAAACTCAACAAACGCAATTGGGTAGGGTGACGGTGTTGGGACACAACCCTTACACAGGGAATGGCCAATCATTGTACCCCCAATAGGCCAGCCCACAGACGGCCTTGGTGTGTCCCATCCTGTCAGTAACACCTAATAGTGCGGAGGAACCACGCATAGAGGTAACGATAGGTGACAAAAAATTATCATTTCTTGTTGACACCGGGGCAACCCGGTCTTGCATAAGGGAAGGTAAATTTAAAATGTCAGGTGAAGCCATGAACACCCAAGGATTTTCTGGGGCTAAGGGGTTGGTTCCATTTACTGATAACGTTCCATTATCTATTGGAGATTATGATCTGTCAGTCCCACTTTTGTATTATAGTGCCTCACCAGTAAATATACTGGGGAGAGACATAATGAACAGGTTGAATATGACGATCTCCTTTACAGAGGATGGCATAATTTGCTCTACTCCAGGGATTAACATGCTCGCAGCACGACAGATTTTGCAAGCATACTGTGGACAGACAGCGATTAGGGCGGAGCCAGTAGATGGCGAGCTATTCCAGTATGGCACAGACATGGCATTTGCATGGATGCCAGGGATAGAAGGGAAAATATGGAGGAGGCCAGCAGCCTATCTGTTCCGACCAGAAACACCAGTTAATGAGCCAGAAGGAAAGGTGGTTCCACTGGACATTGAGAGCATTATAGCAACAGCTGATTACATTGCTGTACATGCCCAAGACAGAGAAGGAAGGGCATGGAGGGCAGTGATAGCACTAGCGGAAGGATGTAGGCTGACCCAGGTGGAAGGGAAGGTGTTTGTAATAGACATTGAGAGCATTATTGCAACAGCTGATTATGTTGCTGTGCACGCCCAAGATAAAGAAGGGAGAGCATGGAGGGCGGTGATAGCACTAGCAGAAGGATGTAGGCTGACCCAGGTGTCAGATGAAGAGCTGTTCTCAGAAGAAAAGGAAGAAGATGAAATGGTGTTCATGATGAGTGTAGAAATATGGCTAAGAGTGGCTCACAAACAAGTAGCACAGAAAATTGCAATGGCACTTGAGGCACCCGCAGGCACCCCAGTCCCATTTTTTAAGGAGGATATGTCAAAGGTGCCCAAATCATTATGGACTATTAGCCCTTATGACGTGGGATGCATAAAAAGCATAGGGGGTGTAAGGATAAAATTGAAAAAAGGTGCCATACTACCAAGAGTGAAACAGTACCCATTGTCAAAAGAGGCAGATGAAGGCATATATGAAACCATAACGGCCCTTATAAACAATGGCATATTGGTCCCCTCAGAATCACCATGTAACACAGCTGTGTACCCAGTGCGCAAGGCTAAAGGGGGGTCTTGGCGCTTCATACAGGACCTCAGACCCTTAAACAACATAGTAGAAGCAGAGTATCCAGTAACAGCAAACCCGGCCACAATATTGTGTGGCATTCCAGCAGAAGCATCACGATTTACAGTGATTGACCTTAAAAATGCGTTTTTCTCAATACCATTACACCCAGACTCACAAGATCTGACAAGCTTCACTTACCGAAATACAAAGTGGAAACATACCAGATTACCACAGGGGTATTGTGAATCACCCTCAATTTTCAATAGAGTAATACAGATGGATTTGGGTAACGTTGAGGTGGAAAGCACAGTGTTACAGTATGTGGATGACATAATAATTTGCAGTACAAACGAAAGTAAATGTAGAGAGGACTCCTTAAAGATGTTGACAATATTGGCTGAAAAGGGGTACAAGGTAGACATGGAAAAGATACAATACTGTCAGGAACAGGTACTTTACATTGGCCAACTGATATCCCAACATGGAAGAAGGATTGCACCACAAAGAGCACAGGCCATCTCAAGCACTCCCGTGCCACAGACTGTGAGAGAACTGCAGCAATTTCTGGGGCTGTGCAACTACTGTAGAGCATGGGTATTTGATTACAGCTCATACATAGGACCCCTGCTTGAGGGTTTGAAGGAAGCAAATAAAGGGGAGAAAAAGTTGGGATGGACTATGGAAATGAGGGAGGCATTTGACGAATTGAAAGACGCGATATCAACTGCTCCAGTACTGGCATCCCCAGACTATGAGCGACGCTTTTTTATATTTTCACATTGCGACTCAGCAGTGATGAAAGCAGTATTGGCACAAAAAACGAGCATGGGATATAAACCAGTAGCATTTTACAGCGGACACTTAGACCCTGTGATGTTAGGCCACTTCCCTTGTGAACAAGGTCTTGCTGCAGCTGCTTTTGCAGTAGAAAAAGCATCAGCAATAACTATGGGGTGTCCAACTACACTGTTTGTGGAACATGCACTATTTGCGATATTGAATAAACCTAAGTCCACACTAACGACACAGATGGCATCAGGTTATGAGATTATTTTGTCTAAAGCTGAACTAGCAATTGTTAGATGTAGCACGGTTAACCCTGCAAGGTTCCTAGCAGAAGTAATTGAAGAGGGAGATTACGCCCACGACTGCACCCAAATAACTAAAATGTACTCATGTACTAGAAAAGTTGAAGAAAACGCACTAGAGGGAGGTGAGCTTTTGTTTATTGATGGGTCATCAACTATTGATCAAGGAGATGGGATACGAAGGACTGGGGCAGCAGTAGTAAAAATGATGGAGGCGCCGGTGTGTGTGGCTATGAAGTGTGTACAATTACCACAGCACTACTCTGCTCAAGCCGCGGAACTGGTTGCACTAATATTGGCATTAAAGGAAAGTTTTAATAAAAGAGTAACCATATATTCCAACAGTGCATATGTTACATCCACTGTCCACTCAGGGTTATCAAAATGGAGAAGAAGAGGGTTTAGGAGAGCTGATGGCACTCCAGTACAACATGCCCTCTTGTTGGCTGAACTAATTGAAGTAATAAACGACCCCCAAGAACTAGCCCTAGTCAAATGCACCGCACACACCAATGGTGAAGACTACGTCTCAAAAGGGAATGCAGCAGCAGACGCACATGCGAAATATGCTGCATACTTTGGTGAGATATGGAACCCCACAGACTCACAGAGAGGGAGAGGGAGGGGAATAGCTAGGGAGATGTTAATAAAAGAAGGGTACACCCACCTCCCAGCCACACAGATTATGGAACTACAAGCGGCTGCACCAATGGCCGAAAAAGAAGTATGGGTAAAAAGAGGATGTACAATGTCCCCAACCGACGCACTATGGCGCCAGGGTGGCACGGGGAAAGTTGTAATACCGTTGGCACTGTTAAATACCGCCCTGAGCCAATTACATCACCCTGCCCATACAGGCAAGGAAATAATCGCAGCACGAATTAGAGAAGATTGGTTTTGTCCTGAGTTAAACTCTCATGTGTCAAATTTTATCAGCAATTGCCTCACATGTCAACAGTTTACGGCCGGTCATACTCTAAAAGTGATAAGAGGTACCATACCCCGGCCAGAAGGACCTTTTCGGCACCTTCACATTGACTATGTTGATATGATCAACATATGTCAAGGTAATAGGTATATGATTGTAGTAGTATGCCCATTTTCTAGGTGGATTGAAGCAGGGCCCTGTTCACACCCTGATGCGTTTAGAGCAGCCAAATTCATAGTAAGGGAGGTCTTCCCCAGGTGGGGAGTGTGCGAGGTATTAAGATCAGACAACGGCCCACATTTCGCAAACGAAATGTTCCAACATATCACATCCCTGCTGAACATTAAACACAAATTTGCATGTGCATACCACCCACAGGCTAATGGCGTATGTGAACGCCTGAATGGCTTATTGAAGGAGGCAATTGCAAAAATACAACAAACAACAAAGAAAAGTTGGTTGTATTGCCTTCCGTTAGCTTTATTTGAACTTAGAAATAGGCCAGGGTCCGACCACCACCTCACCCCTCACGAATTGGTTACTGGACGTCAAATGCGCCTTCCCCTAACCCCAACGTCAAGGGCATTCACCGACCACGAAAGTTCAGCGAGTGTGTTAGGTGATGAAATGTATCAATATGTGTCTTCTTTGATTACTAGTGTCGTGTTTGTGTCTCAACAGCTCGAGCGCACACGGGGCGGGTCTACCAGCAATCAAGAAAAAGGCGCAAGTACAGAATTAGGAAAGGAGAACTTGTGCAAACTTGCCAAAGGTGACCACGTGCTACTTCGCAATTTCAATAGAAAGTGGAACGAGAAGAGGTTCACTGGCCCCCATCTGGTAGAGGACGTATCAACAAGAGCAGTAAAACTAAAGGATAAGCGTGCCTGGAACCACCTACATGACGTAAAGATCTACAAACTGCAGACCCGCCCCAGCGCCAACGACAGGTCCATTGGAAGAACAGCAACAACATCCCCGACAGCGGAAGAAAGTTCCACCACAGACAACGACCCAATTGTTCCCTCGGAGACAATAACTGACGAAGAAGGGGGTGATCCCCATACTGCCCACCCCATGGTCACACGCTCAAAGAGTAAAAATACTTCCGCCATCTGAGCGCAAACCCCCCCCCCATTGACTGCTAAGTACAGTTGTAACTAAAACTGAAGGACATTGCTTGCACCAATACACATGTAAACACGTGAATGTTCTCTTTTTTCTCTCGCACATACAGGAACTGCGTAAAATTGTATTGTTAAGAAAAAGCTAATTAACAAGTTCAGTGTACAGGCGTAGATGGTGCTGCCAGACGATAACTACCCAGAAGAATTGTCACACCAAGTTGTATACGAAATAAAAAGGCCAACATACCTAAAAAAGAGAAGGGTACGTGTCTACTACACAGCCTTCCTCCTGGCCATAGAATATTACATGCCCCACCTCCGCCCATACTTGCCGGTCCTAAGAGACCGATCACTTAGAGTAGCGTGGGAGCAGCTCTTCGCCTGGGCACTGAATGACTACTTGATAGGGAGAGCTTAAAGGAAACAAAACTAACATTTAATAACGAGCACTTTTGAGAATTTTTAGGCGGGCAACTTTAACGTCGCAAGAATACGCTGCCAGGACTGCAGCAAGGTAAGAGCAAAATGCCGGTGAGATTAGCATATGTAATAAAAATAATAGGGATTTTGATGATCACCGGGTTCTTGGCTGCCTCTGTCTGGCAGTACAGCTATGCTATCGATTTTATTGCTGCACCCAAACCTAATATACCCCCGTTCCCTGCTGCAACAGGTGTTACGTCAGGTGGTAATAGTAATTTTGCACCCAAGCAAAATAGAGTTAAACGCAGCACATACTCAGACAATAAAGGTATTGATAATTATGTACAAGATTCAGCACACGTCGCAAACAACATATGGTACCAGCACATGACCCGCATTGGTAAGCAGACAACCGAGGACAGCTGTTACGTTTGCTCATTAATACCATACGCCATGAGCGCTTCACGAACATTTGTTGCCACAGAAATAGATGAAAAAACAGCACAGTGCATAATCTATTTGGCCCTGTTCCAAACGAAAGGAAGATTTCAAGGAACAGTAGTGCACATGACATGGAAAACACGAGACTCATACCCATATGAAAACAACTTCCTCAAGACCTATTTGAGTTATCACAAGACCAGTTTACATGCTGAAGCATTCAGGTACATAACAAGTGGCCCTGCAAAAGGAGAAACAAAGAAGGTAACACTGCAGTATCTACCATGTGATTGGTACGCCACTGAAGTTCCGGGTAAACAAGTATGCTGGGAGAGGCCGCTACTGACGATAACAGGAAAGGTGTATCTGGGCAACAGCTGGGAGATAGGAGTGATTGGCAGCAACATGGTAACAAAAGAAACTATCTCAACTATCGAGACACACAATCATCGATGTTGGACGACGTGGATCAAGTATGTACCAATGCTCACGTGGGTAGAAGAAGATGAAGACCCAATAACTATACTACCATTGACTGCGCCCAAAGTATGCTACCAGCATAAAGGAGAGGTGGACGTAGGATATAACACCAATTGTGCAAGCGTGATGGAGTTACCTGAGGGGGGAGCGGGAACAGCAGTAATAATGGACCATTATTGGGCCTGCGGAGAAAAGGTATATCATACACTGCCTCCCCTGTGGAATGGTGTGTGCACAATGGTACACGTCAACGTACCATCACTAGTGGTACCTAAGAAGCATGTCGATGTGGCGAAATTTCCTAAAATGGATGAAGGGGATAGGAGAAGAAATAGATCTGCACCACTTCAGAAGGAGCAAGAGAACAGGACCAACAGCAATGATACTGTCCTAAATAGGAGAAAGAGACAAGGAGAGCCACTGACAGGAAATTACCTGTGGGGAAGGTCGGAAACGGAACTAACATCAATACCGCCAGAACACAGACTATTCAGCAGAGCAGCAATGTTCTTCTCCTCAATAATACATCCGGGACTGCAGGCATACGCAAACGCAAAATGGCTCCAAATAACCAGATGGGAACTAATGATGACCATCAATTCAACAGTAAATGGGTTCAACGCAATTAAAGAGGAGCTGCGAGCTGTAAGGATGGTAGCACTGCAGAACAGATATGTATTGGACCTTCTCACAGCAATGGAAGGAGGAGTTTGTGCAAAGATAGGACAATCTTGCTGCACGTTCATACCTGCCAACGATGCTGACAATGGTACACTGACAGAAGCAGTTTCACAATTGGCCCAGATGCACTCCAAAATGATGGACGAAAGTAACGGTGTAGACAAGGATAAGAGCTGGTTTTCACTATTATGGTCATGGATGCCATCTTGGCTGTCAGATGGACTGAAAATAATAGTGGGGTGTACTATTTTGGCTGGAGCTACCCTGATCATAATTAGATTTTGGAAGGCCCGGAAGGCACACACGACTGACGAGTTGCTGGAAATGGTGGGAATGCACCCCTTAATGCCAGCAGATGACGGCCAGCATACAGGTGTGATAATACAAGAAAGGGAGAAGTTGCGCACCCAAATCATCACCAATCATCTAGACCCACCATCAGTGAAGATCGAGAACCCAAGGAACCCCAGGAGCTACATAGGAAGATGGGTATACTGTACTCCTGGAGGAACATGTGAATACATGTATTGGTCATTTGAAGATCATGTAAACCATTATGGACATCTCGGAGGGATAACTAAGATATGGAGGGTAAGAGGAGATAACGAGAAGGATATGTTTGTGGTCGACAAGTCGACCAGAGGGGGGACTGAAGTGGGAGAATGGAAGACCAGGCTCCCGTCCTTCACCTCTCGCGCTTGGCCTAGAGGGTCACGGCCCAGACACCCGCCGCGAGAAGAGTTTGTCCATTTACCAGACGACCAGGTACCCTGGTACAGGAACATACGGATGTGTCCACCTGCCTGCCCAGCAGCCCGCACTGGCCATGCCGACACCTGCGGCTCGGATCAGCTAGACTAAAAACCACACGTCGTTAGAGATGCCATGACGACCTAGACAACGGGAAGCACATCTGTACAAATATACACACTTAACATTTCCACACCAATCTACACGAAGAACATACTCAGTGCTCTGACGTAGGCGACAGGCATATTCACGGACGTGCATCTTTATTATTTTTACATAGGCTTTCAGAACGCAGAAACGCAAGACGCATCATGAACTCATCTATAACGCTTGCTCACGCTTCTCTTGAAACCCGTTACCACCATGAGAGGTATAATGGAAACACGATACTGGTCATGGAAATATATGCTATTATAACCTAAAAGCACCTATGCACCAAACAGACTACTTAAGCACCAGGCCCGAGTAGGCCTCAAACAAGAGCTCCCGTGGACATTAACAAAGCAAGAGTCAGGTTGCTGATCCTGCAGAAAGAACACGGTGGAGCAACCAGCCAAGGTCGCAATGTTGCAAACCCACATCCAAGAACAAATCATCAAAGGCACGATGTTGCAACCTCGCACTCCGCGCCTCAACGATAAAGGCACGCCGACAAATTAAACCAGACGGGCAGTAGAAAAAACAATATTAATTGTGCAGAATTCTGCCTCTTTCACGGTCCCTCCCCACGTGACCAAGCCGAACCTGACGAGATGCCAAAACCCAGGAGAGAAAAGGCGTCTGGGTCCCTCACTACGAGACACAGGCCGATACACTTGAAAGGCTCAATGGACATCTGCTACAGTGGGAGCGGTCAGCCTTCCACCTATGAATAAATCCTCATATTGTCTGCACGTACCCATATTGAAACATTGTTGCAAACACAGGTACACCGAGAGCTGGGAACAACGGTGGTCCCAGGCTGGGAAGCTCACGGATGCACCAATCAGAACATGGGGCTCTTATCTCAGACGTCAGTAATACTAGCCAATCCTCAGGAGTCTTCATGTAACAATTCTTATGTATCTAATTGTAGGGACAACCCAGATATACCACCTGACTACACCTTGTCCACTAATATCATTCTCTATATGTGTACTATACTAACCCTACCACTCGAGCAACCAATTAAGAGTGGCGATAAGTTTTTTGTTAACTTTCTGAAGTGACGCAAGTAGCGCGTCATAATGCAGTAAAAAGGGCCTGCGAGCCCCACGATTGTGTGTGTGTCAGGACGAACGCGTACGCTCCTTGACCCATCCCTGCCGTTTTGTCTAAATAAACAGCAGAGTCACCTTGCTCCTTGTGTGTGTCTCATACTCAATCTCGTCTGGGATATACGGGAGGAGTTGGGGCCTCCCTGCCCGGAGGTCTGCGGACGGCCCGGCCGACCCCGGCAGAATTTCCCCCCGACAACATCATGGCTATTTTGTTCTCTCCCTTATCTGGGAATGTAAAGTGACCCAATTAAAGAGGATGTTGAGATCAAAGGTATACATTAATGAGCTGCACTGTGCCTATACTCCTTTTATTGTGACTACGTGTGTAGGAGGTATGACGACTATGGAGACTTTGTCCCTTCTTTCTTAGGGGCAGCCACCCCCTTTGTCAAAGAGCCCACTCTGCAAAACCCTGCCTAGCTGTTTGGGAAAGTGAGAGTGACTCCCATTTAGGGGAAAAGTAATCACATTCCCATGGGCAACTCGCTACATGGGAGTCGGAAATGCTAAAAATACATCTATTACTTTGGCTCAAGGTAATGCTGAAATTCCCACATGCTTGATAACCTGTGTTGAACAATATGCCCCTATTGAATACCAGAATGAGAATAAAAGACCCACAACCTTTGAATAGAGGAGGAGAATCCCAACACTGAGGTGAGTCTCAAATGGGAGAATGCCGGCAATGGGAGGAGCCTTGCAGACCGGCATAGCCAGTTGCAGCGTGCAAAGAGGTGGATGCCAAACGGAGGAGCTGGAGGAGGAAATGCGCAAAGCCAGAGAAGCAGATGCCACGCAGAGTGAGCCAATCCGGGAAGAGTGGCTATAAATAGGATTTGGTGGGCCCAGAGCCCACAAATCGATGCTGAATCCAGAGAGGAAAGGAGGGCTGGGTCCACCGCTCTCAGAGCCAGTGGAAGAGAGAGAGAGACGTAGCCTAGATGATTGGAACACACAGACTGCTAGCATCTAGAAACGAAGAGCAACAGACAGTGGAGAACACTGACATCACTTGCTAGACAGACCCTCAATGGAACAAGCATCGCAGCACAGAAAGATATACAGATTGCACAGGTCGGATGGAGAAGAGTAGAGAGAAATAGCAGGGAAGAGGGAAGGTCTACCCTAGCCCCATCTAAGCTTCACAGGGACCTGATAAACCAGAGAAAACAACCCAAGTCATAGGGTTACAGCAACCTGAGCAACCTGAGGAGCATAAACCTACAGAAGAGTCACAGGGGTCCAGGAAAATAAGAAAACTAGAAGCAGAGAGGGGTCACAGGAAACGTAGTAAATTAGGTGATTTATTGGGTCAGGGGACCCAAATAGAGCCACAGGGGCACACTAAGCAGAAGGAAAATCATATATCACAGGAGCACAAGAGCACCCAACAATTGCCCTAAGTGTGGGCATATTGAGCATGTTGTTCAAAAGGGATCAGAGCAATATCCCTTCTCCTAAAGAAGATTGGACATTTTGTTTTTTCAGGAACATGAGACTTTTTTGAACTTTGAAAAATGTTGAGGAACTTTTGATAGACTGACAAGAACTGTTTTTGTTGTTAACCTCTAACAATTGGATCCAGACACAGGAGGGATTCCTGGAACAGTCATAGATACCTTTGTGAAGAACCAAGAGAGCAGGGCACGCAACCAATTTATGTTATGCTGTTGCTAAGTGGTAGGGTCAGTTTAGTAGATAGGACTGGATGGAGGACTATTTTTTCTTGCACTATAGACATGCACTTTAGTTTAGTTTGGTTATTTAGGGAACTACCTTTTTGCAGTAGGGTCAGTCAGGCATTTTCTTTTAATTTAAATAAAAACTGCAGTCAAACAGGTCCTCTAGATTGAGACCTTTGTCTGTGTTGCCACAGAGGTCACTGCAGAAACGAGGGACCAGGCTTTTTTGCTTATTTCAAGCATAAAGGTGCCAAGAAACGTGGTTTGAGTCCTTTACACCTATGGCAACTCTCACAGGTACGTTCCGCTAGCCAATGGCTACCTTTATCTAGAGATATGCAGTTTTCAGACACTCACATTTTTTAGGTGGTTCCGGTCCCACAATTCCTTAGAACTGTTCATAGACTTGATGTGGAACAGGTCCCTTATGGCATTGTAGCATGTTAAACCTTTTTTTCCATTCCAACACGCCTTCGATGGAAGTAGGAAAAAGGTGTATTTATTTGGATGCTAGGGTGTAGTGTGGGTAGTACATGGTGGGAAGTGTGCTGGTAAAGTGTGTTCTTCATACCTTCAAACGTGACCTACAAAATGTCATCTGTCATTGAACATTTGGACCGGTGACCCAAATACATTTGAGCGTCACTCTCAGGGGAGTTTTCAAAATCCTAACAATATCAAAAGGAGAACCTGAATTTTCATAAGATAGGTAGATGTTATGCAAACTGACAGGCTTCCCTTTGCCACAGTCCACGCGGGTTTCCACTCTCAAGCTTCTCACGCATGACTGCTTGCATTTTGTTCAAAGAACATTAACATGGGTATTGGAGTGATACGCTTGAAAAGAAGACTCCTTGTGTTGTGTTGTCTAGCAGTTCAGTTCATATTCCCTGATTCGCTTTATAATGACCGACAAGGGGACATTATTTTTAAACATTTTGAAGACTACTTCCTTGCTGCAGAATCCCAGTGATCAGTGTGTTTCCATTAACTTACAATCAATTATGTGCTGTCTTGAGTGCCTTCTTTTACAACATACTTCTACTTTGAAACCTAGACGTCCTTGTACCAAAGCAGGCTACTTAAATGCATAATGCACTTTCTTATTCGGCTACTTTGTTGCATACAATATTTGCATTTCATAGGCAGTTAAAACCAAAGGTTTAATTGGAGCCTCAGTGTAAGCTTGTAATACATCCTTGCATACTGTATACATTGTGTGATTTAGTGTAGTGGGCCGAATAATAAAGTTTTTACCATGTACATTTCACGTCAGATTTTCAGAAAGGCATACTTCCCTAACCTACTCTTAAGCTCCACGGGGAAGAAGTAAGCTGATAGAAAGGACAATATACATTTCAGCGATGATAGTGCGAGATCTGGGTAAAACATTACATTTTCTGCACGCTGGCATTCCAGCACATTACAATATTACAGTCTCAAAACAAAGGGTCAATCAGATATACAGGCAGATATACAGAATCTGCCTCCGATAAACAGCACATGCGCACAGCAGGTGCCAAAATAATACGCCGTTAAAGCAATCGGAAACACGATAGCTTACAGAAAAGTAGCTGGTTATCGTATTCCCTAGGGCAGGGCGACGCAGGTCAGATCATGCCTGCTTAAAGTGCAAAATGGCATCTTTTTTCCATGGTAAACTTATCCAAGTCCATTTGGATATTCCCATCTGGGTTTCCCCCACCCAGGTGTCTGTCTGCATGCTTTGCTTAACCTACTAACGGCACTCCAATGATTTGCTATAGATTCTAGATATCATCAAACTACAGATCAGATGGATGGTCCAATATATACAATAGAGCCTCATCACGAGTTGGGCAGTAATAGCGCTGGCGTTATCTGCACTACCGCCAAACCCACCGGCGCTTAACGGGTTTGGCGAAAATGGAAATCCCCATTCCCCATTGAGCTCATTCGGGAATGCCCCATCCCCCACTCGGCTCAATGGGGAAATTTCACGCTCTTACCGCCAGCGGGAAATCCACCGGCGGTAAGAGCGCAATATTTTGGCGGATTTCACCCCAGCTAAGAGCTGGCGGGAAATCAGCCTAAGCCGTGATTTGGGGGACCCTTAAATCCGGCGGTAACAGCGCTACCACCGTATTTAAGGGTTACCGCCAAACTCGTGATGAGGCCCAATAGTCTTTCTCTAAATCAATGGTTGTGATTGTAAGGAAACCGATGCCACTACTGCCTCTAAAGTTGCTCACTGAATGGCAGGCTATGAGAGGTTGCCTTCTGACTCATATGTATGTTTTAGTTAATTAGAATTCATTTTGCATATGCACACATATATTTTTGTTTAAAACCACGACACACACCACTAATACACACATAAATCAAAACAATTTTTTTCATAAGGGCAAACATACACAGTGATTGCAAAATAAATACACATTTCAAGGTTTCAATGTTTCAAAAGCCCAACACAATGCATTGCACACCTGGTTACTAATTATCTGTCTTCTTCAGGACACAATATTGATACACGGATGTCCTTTCGAGGGAATCCTTAAGACCCTTTTCATGATACTGCCAAAATCACTTAACACGATATAATATGTAATAAAATACTTGAGAATACGTTAACTAAAAATAAAATACAATGTTTGTTGCCATAATTTCCTCTAATGTGTGTTGTTGGGTGTCCTGACCCACGTTTAAGCTATCATGCTGCAACATTTGGTGCTGTGGGCTTAGAAAATTCAAGATGGCGGAAAACCCACATGTGCGCCGAAATCCAGGAAAGCTGCGCAGTTTGTGCGCACACCAAAATGGTTGCCTCACTTGCCACCCACCAGTGCGAGAATGAAAGGCCGGGTTGCCATGAGGGAAATGGGTTGCCAAAGGAAAAACAGTAGCGCCGGTTAGCTTCAAAGCGCTTTAAAACCACCATTGGACTACCCGCACAGTAGTCTGAAACCATTGGGATTGGCAATGCTGATTGCCAAATGCAACCTAGAATTGTGGGGAATTCATTTTCTTAAATCCCAAAAATGGGTGCAGTACCAGTACTCACCACTATCCAAAAGCCGGCAGTTTAAAACCACCCTGTGTTTCTCTGAAGGCAAGCCAAAGTGCCTATTTCAAACATTGCAATATGTGCAAAATATTCACTGAACACCAGCAGACATTTGGTAGAATGGAGTTTTGTGTGCCTACAAAATCTGGGAAATGAAGAGCCCAGAACAATGCTTATAACAAAACTGGCTGAGCTATGGAGTCAGCAGTTTAAGTTGCACTGGATTTAAAGACACTAAAATCGAAAATGTTTAGATTAAATGAGTGACCTATGTTTGGTGTCACATGCCTTTGTAACTGTTGAAATGTCATAGTTTTGCACTTAGAATCAGCATTCTAGCTGCATATGTAAAAATGTTTAGTTTTATTTGAATGCAGGAACTGGGGAACAAAAAGTGACATTTTATCTGAAACCTGGCTTAAGGAACTGAATTCTGCCTGGCAACTACCCCCATCAGGAGTGAAACTTGAGTCACAGCTGTGTTCCCAGGCCTAGCTGCCCTTTTGCTGCTCACACTAAGGATATGCCATCTATCTGATAATTGAATTACCTGTGCTCTGCAGGAAAGTGAACAAAGCCCTGTCCTGGCTCAGGCAAAGGTTTTATTGGCAGGAGTCGTAAATGGTCGTAAAAAGTGGCTTCCTCCTGAGGAAAGGGGAGGGGCACTGCCTGTGAGAGCAAGCTGGCTTGGCAGAACTGGAAAAACCAGAAATTCAACCTTGTGCTGAGGGTAAACCACACCCCTTTGGAGCCAGAACATAACTTTAAAAAGATGAATAACTCATAGAGCGGACATGTGAAAATTTTATAAATGATACCATAATTCTTGAGATTTTTCTGCCCACAGTTTAAGAGGTTTTTAGAACCGGTGGTATGTTCAGGGGGGTGTCAGCGGAAAAGTGGGGATAACTCTAAATGTATGCATGTTAAAAATCTGAAACTTCATCAGTTAATGTCCGTACTCCCTGCGCACATGTATGTAAAGTTGGGTCAATGTCAGAAATTGCAAAATCAGTTAAAAAGTGAAATATGTGCCATTTCTGAATGCAAGCTCCCAGGAAGAGCAGAGTTTGAACAGGGGATACCTCCTGTAATGCATGATGGGTGCATATGATTTTAAAACAATATGTACCTCTGCAAATATGTATTTGTTTCAAATCTAGATTTGTGTGTAAGTTGACAGGAGGAGTGGACTTTCTGCAGGCTGTAAAATGACATCACTCTGACTCACAGTTCATTCCCCAATCAAATGATAAATGGAAGTTTGACCAATTAGAAGCTGAGAGAGAGGTAGGGTCAGTGATGCTAGAACACACCCACATTCTAAACACATAAAAGCAGACAGACAGGACAGATAGGGACTTTTCAATTCCATCTGCAGCGGGACGCTCTGCCGGAAAAATCCATGCTTTACCTCCATCAAACCTCCAGAGAGCCAAACTAGAGACTTCAATCTATCCAGAACTAGAGACCCAGACCAGAGAACCAGAGAGAGCTGACCCAGATCACTGTGAAGTGCAGAGACCAGAGGCGAATTTAAAACCCTGACCAGATCCGTGATGAGGCCCATTTCACTCAAGAATATAGTGTGAGTAACTAGAAAACTGTGCAGAACCAATCTCCTAGTTAAAATAATATAATTCAATCCATTTTTAACCTAAGTAGAACTGCAGCTTAGCAATTGTGTTATCCTGCCATCATTTTTAAAGCTGAAAAAGTGTGCGTTTAAAATTTCAAATCTGAAAAACGACCTTTATTCAATCGCTCATATCTCCGCAACCGTTTGTGCTAGAGACTTGCAGTAACTTTTATTCGGAAGCTGAGATCCTAGGCTTTCCTAGGACCCCAAAACGATAGAGATAGTCCTTGTGTTTCCTCTGTAATAGCGCTCGGCGCATCCGCAAATTTTACCGCGATTTGCAAATTTCTTCACATGTAAAAGCTGCTGCTGCTTGCCTTCCATTTGCCAGAAATTCGTTTAACCTGCTAATCATTCCTGAATCATTGTTAGTGTGAGCCTGGACTAATATTAACTAGATACCAATCACCCTGAACCTCTGAAAGGGAATTAAAAAGCATTTCCAGCATATTTCTCATCCATTGCTAGCACATATCAAAGCATTTGGGCCTGTGTTTTCAAAACTCCTATCTGTGTTTTCAAACTTCTGTAGTCTAAGCTTGCTGGGGTGAACTGAATCACATTTGATTGCATTTCTGAGAACTGTGTGTTTTCCTTCCATTTCCTTGCCTTGCATCAAGGGGGGGAGGGGATTGCCAGAGAAAAGTGATTACATTGTTTGTTGAAATCATATTGAGTATTTTCTGTACGGCATTTCATTTCACATTGCATCCATTTGAAACCATAAAAGTATTGTTGCTACCTTATCCATTTCATGTCAACTCCTTAGTGATTATCAAGAAGCGTGTTAGTGCCAGATTCTCCGTTGTTAATATTTATCATATTAGATTAAGTGTGCTATTCAATTATTAATTTATTATAAAGTGTGATATATATATATTTTAAATTATCAAATAAATCTTTTAAACTTGCAAAACAGAACTACTTCTTGGCTCAGTGGGGTCAGGGGGATTCCAAGAGAGGGGTGTTATATAGGGGTAGTCATCCAGAACGCATGAACTGGACCTAAAGATATATCAATAAGGGTTTTCATTCAGTATTATAGACTAGGCGTTGACTTAGCTGTAGTGTTGAATTGAATCCTCTTACAAATTGGGGGCTCGAGCCGAGACGTTGGGTTAGATTTACCACTTGTGCAGCTTAATACAGTGTGCTAACTGACGGGATACATACATCCGGTCGGATCACCACGCTGCATTACGCTGTGAAGCATTCCTCAAAAGGGACACTCCAAGAAAAGTTCTGTTCTGCAAAAATAAAATACAAACTTCTGTAAGTCAGGACAGAGACCAATCTCTAGAATGACGACCTTAGTAGACATGAAAATAGCCAGAGAGCACCTCTTGCATAAGCTATTTGTGAGAGGTGAATGGACCGAACAGGGCCAGGATGTGTGGTTGCAGGCCATCACACAACAGGTCACTGAAACAGGGTGAGATATATATAGAGATCAGGGTCCCTTACATGTGGCCCTGAGTGAACTATATATGGCTCCTAAAGCCAAAGAGGAACACAACCTTCTCCCCGGAATACTCCAGTTTCTTTGCGGGGCTGGAGGACCAAAATCATTTAAGATGGTCCACCTATAAGGCGGCCATCCTGAAACATTTTTCTGTTCACAGAAATCCTCAAGAGGCTCGCAAGGCAGCCTACAATTTGCAATGTGGGGAGGATCAGGCCCCACAAGAATTTGTGCAGGAGTTAAAGCGTGCTTTTGCACAGACCACAAGAAGGGTGCGCACAGATAGTAGAGAGTTCATAAATACGTTTTTCCATGCCTTGCCCAAATATATCATGACCCAGCTCGTGAGGGATTTTCACGAGAAAAGATCTTTAGACTGGGTCATTGAACAGGCTACCCGGATCTATGAGGTGCAGAAACCGGTAGATAGCAAAAGTAATGCCCAGAAAAACCCCAAAGCCAACAGCACTCCTGCTGCTGCAAAGGTGGCAGAGGTAAAGGTCACCCCCGTTTTGGATTTGGAGATGGGGGGACCTAAAAACCTGCCTGCACCTAATAATGCTAGGCCCAGGAGGTCCTCGGGTCAGTCACAGACAGGGAGCCAAGGAGGCAGCCCCACAAATGGGGTCCCTCGCTCTCCTGATTATGTAAGTCCCCGTTACAAGGGAAATCGACCCATCCTGGGTTATGTGTGGACTCCTCCAGCCCAAGGGGGGGGATCCAGACAAGCACCTAACCCAGGGAACTTCCCTCCAAACTTCCCACAGGAGGGCAGAAATTTACCAAACCCTGGGCAGAACTTTTTCCCCAGATATCCACCCGACTTTCAGCCCCAAAACCATCCATCCTTCTTTCCCCAATTCCCTGAGCCCAGACCACTGAATCGGGGAGAGGGGAGGTCAAGGGTGGAGGGGTACCCAAATCTTCCCAACCAGGGGTACTACCAAAGAAGGGATAGCTACCCTTCCCGGGATCAGCCCAGGGGAGAAAAGAGGGCCCCGTATCAGCCTGAGCGGGTTTCCCAGTTAGAGCGCCAGGTTCAAAACATGGCGCGGGATCTGGGTCACATACTGAGGGCTCAGCAGAACCCTCAGATCGGCATGCCGGCGCAGAACGCACCCAACTCTGGACCTGGTGCTCCAGAACAATGACGGGGGCAGCACCCCGATAACTCACCGGTTCCCAGGGAGGAGGCACAAAGGGAAGGGGGGTGTAAATCCTTGGAGGAAGCTTCCTTCCTCACTTGTAAACAGCCCCTGGAAACCCAGGAACTGGAAACAAAATCTCTTGCCCCTGAAATTCTGCCTCCTAAGGAGCAGAGGGGGGGTAGGAGAAACAAAAGACCCAAACAGACTCAGTTTGAGGAGGAGGTACAGATCTTCCAATTTGAGGGAGAGGGATCCTCAGAGGATCCTGGGAAAAGGATCTTCTCCTTCAGAGAGGGGGGAACTCCCCCCAAAGAAAAATGGGTCCCTAGGGATGCAAATCCAGACTGGGGAGATGTGGAGACTGAGCTACCGCCGCCCACCATCTCATCCCAGAACCAACAGCAAGAAAATCCCCTGGTTCAAACCCATCCTGGTGACTGCCTCCAAAAAGGGGGGGGGCGGCCCAAAACCGGAGCCAGGGGAACCCACAATGGCTCTGATCTCCAGTTGCCAAATTTTTCTTCCAGATTCCCAAGGCTCTCCACAGAATTCTGCCCAAATCTCTTCGCTAGCAATGTCCAAAACCAGAAAGTTAGCCCACCAGTTGTCCAAAAATGTACATTACCTGTGCCCCCTTGAGAAGAAGGAGGGAAGATATTATGCCCCGGTACAAGTACAGGGGCAGGGTACAATCTCGGCACTGGTGGACACTGGATCTCAAGCTACCCTTCTGTCCAGAAGGGCCTTTGACGAACTGAATGCAGGAAGGGGAGAGAATTACCAAATTCCTCTCACCTCTCTTCCGGGACAACTACAGAACTTTGACGGGAAGGAAATTCCCGTTGAGGGGACTGCAGACTTGGACATTAAAATTGGGCGACATAAGTTGAAACACCCGGTCATAGTTGTGACCCCGGAGGGCACCCCTTGTTTACTAGGGAATGACCTCCTGAGAAGGTTGTCACCCCTAATAGATTGTGTAAACAAGGTCCTCTGGACCCAGACTAGCCGACCAATAAAATTAAAACAGAGTGTCAACCATGTTAGTTTAAACGGCACATGCCACATGGTTGAACAAAAATCTGACCAAGTAGAATTTCACTTCCAGAACAACCAGATTCCAGACGTGACAGTCATAGCAGTAGGACAACAGACTGGTGATGGGGGGTCCTCTCTATTTCTGAAAATCAACCTTCCTTCCAGTCTAAAGTGGTGTTCCACGCTGGAAGGAAACACTTTGAAATTCTATACCAATCCACAATCTGAAACTCCCACTCCTATAGTCCAGAAAGATGTGAAATCAGCTCAAAGCCTGGCTGATATTCAGCAAATTGGAGAGCAGTTGTTCATCCCTGTTCAGTTAAATGATGGGAAGGACTCTGTTCTCGCTCGAGTGTGTGTGAACAACGGTAAGAGCTTCATCAGCGAAGCCATGTTTCGCCAACTCCCAAAAGATCCAGCCATTCCCACCTTCAAACTGATAGACAAATGGGAAATGGACCTGGAAGCACCTAATTCCAAACATCTCCTGCCAAGCAGGTGTATGCTCAAAATCTCCATTGGCAACAAGAGCATAGTCCACAATTGTTGGGTCGTGCGAGACGTCCCTGCCGCCTTTTACTTAGGCAGTGACATTCTCAATCGCTTTGCCATTAGTTTGGACCTAATAAACTTCAAAGCTTGGTCCCGATTAGCGGATAATCCCATGGGCTTTGATGATCCAGAAAAAGCATTTAGGTCAGCTCAATTGCTACCTTATGCAGTTGAAATTCAGGTTAAAGAGGAAGTCACCATCCCAGAAAGGACCCGACAATTCTCCCTGGAAGTGAAAGTTAAAACGGGACAAGAGTTGAAAAACCCTGATGCTTACATACATCTAAATGCTTCTCTCCAACAGCAAGGGTTGGGGGTAAACCCAACACCATTAGTCAACATAGAACATGACACCATTCCAATAGAGGTGGATAACAGCGACTTAAAGAGTATTACTCTAGCCGCAGGCACCATTATTGGAATGGCGGTTGATGACCGACATTTTTCCATCGACTTAGTAAATGAACTGTTAGGACCAATCCCCAAGGACTGTTTTGACAGTGACAGTGATGATAATACAACACCAGACAGGATTTTTACCCGGCATGGGGTGAACTTCCTGGTGTACACTTCCTGCCCGTATGGTAAGGAAGATGTGACGTGTGACTTCAGGAGGGATGAGGTGATTTTCCAGGTTCATGAAGGCTGCCTTTCCCACCTGAAGCCTCCGGTCCAAATCAGCACTCTGACCAGGGACTTCTCCACCCAGCTGGAGGAGGCCGCTGAAATAGCCAAACCAGAAGTCTTTCCAGGCTTCAGGCAGATGGTGGAAGAGAGAGTCAAATAGCTGATGCCTGTGTGACTCTGGAACAAAAGCAAAAGTTGAAACAAGTTTTCTTGGATTTCCAAGATCTCTTTGCGGTAGACTCATATGACTGTGGTCGCACTGACATCCACACAACCACAATCCCCACGGACCCTGGCATGACTCCTGTGTTTGTGAAGCAATATCGCTTGCCTCTCGCATCAATGGAGTCCCTTACTGAAATAATTAAGAACCTTGAGTCCCGGGGAATAATCCGTCCAGTCCACAGCACCTTCAATAATCCGGTGCTGGGAATATTGAAGCCAAACGGCCAGTGGAGACTCTGCGCTGACCTTAGGGAGCTCAACAAACGGGTCCATACTTCCCGATGGCCTCTGCCCTACATTGACCAAGGTCTGGCCCAGATTCAGGGGTCACAGGTATTCACTGCAATAGACCTGACCAATGGATACTGGACCGTGCCTGTCAGTAGGGAGGACCAATACAAGCTGGCTTTTACCTTTGGGGGCCAGCAGTACACATGGACCCGGACTCCCTTCGGATACCTCAACTCCGGCAATGAATTCAACATTTTCCTACATAAGGCCATGCCCGACCTGGGTGCGAGGGGTAACCTGGCTTATGTAGATGATGTCCTCATCAAAAGCTCAACTGTTGAGGAACACATAGCGGAGATCCGTTATGTTCTGACACAGTTGAGGGCCGCCGGAGCAAAACTTTCCTTTCAGAAAGCACAGTGGTGTAAAACCCGTGTTAACTTCTTGGGGCATGAGATTACTCCTCAGGGTCTTTGTCCCCAGGAAAAGAAAGTGGAAGCACTTCAGAAACTGAAAGACCCCACAACTCTGCGGGAACTAAGGAGCCTCCTTGGACTGACTAATTACAGCAGAAAGTTCATTGAGGGCTACGCAGAGATCACCAGACCCCTGATTCATCTCCTGAAGGGGGGGGTCAAGTGGGAATGGGGTCCAGAACAATCCGAGGCAGTAAAACAACTCAAAAGAAGCCTCTCACAAGCGCCTTGCCTAGCTTACCCTGTCAGAAACAAGGAGTTCTTCCTGGAGACGGGGTTCTCTAATACGTGCTTGACGGCAGTATTATACCAAAAGCATGACAAGGTCAATAAAGTAATCTCCTATGCGAGCAAAACTTTATCCTCTGTGGAGGAAAAATTCAACGATTGTGAGAAGGCACTCCTGGCAATGGTGTGGGCATTGAAGAATTACCGCCCGTTTATCCAGGGGGAACACATCATAGTGGAGACTCCACACCAGCCTCTGCAATATCTCCAAAGTGACAGAATCCGGGCCGGAAATGTGAGTAATTCCCGAATTACTTCCTGGATTCTGTCAATGCAAGGCTTTCCTGTGGAGGTCAGATATGGCCAAAACAAGAAGAGTCCCCTCGCGCAAGGTCTGGCTGACTTGCATGATTTTGCCAGAGAAAACTGTCTCGAGGACGAAAGTCTAAAAATAAAGGACAACATGGAGGCATACCTTAATTCCCCCCACAAAGTCTTTGAAGAGGACAAGTGTGAGGGAATGCCCACTGTCTATGTGGATGGATGCTCTTACCATGTTGACAACAACGGGGAGAAAGAACTGGTGGCCGGCGTAGGGAATGCATGGGTGAATGAGTCTCCAGAACCCTCCGCTGGATACAAAATTGGTCCCCGAAGTAGTCAGGTGGCAGAATTGATGGCTGTGCATCAGGCCATCCTCACTGCTGTCCAGCATCAACTCCACGAACTGGTCATAATCACAGATTCGGATTATGTACGGAACGGGTTCGTGGAGCACCTGGTTAATTGGAAAACCAGAGGCATGTTATGTGTTAACAACAAACCCTTGAAACATGGGAAGTTGATCCAAAACATTGATGATCTGGTCACCTCGAATGAGATGACCATCTATTGGAAAAAGATCAAGGGTCATTCCAAAGTAGAGGGACCAGACAAAACTGGAAATGACTTAGCTGATCAGCTGGCCAAAACCGGAGCCATCCAAGGGGATCTAATTGAGATTGAGTCCCTGTTGGGGGAAATCCAGGTCACTGCTATCACTAGGTCCCAGACAACTGCTCAAAACGACCTTTCAATTGCACAATGGAGTAAGGAGACCCCTGATGCTGATTTGATTACAGCTCAGAAGGGGGATCCAATAATTGGTAAATTTTACCAGCACCTTGAGGACCCTGAGAACTTTCCCCTGATGGATGCCGATTACATTGGGAAAGAGGACCTAAGAGTGTTGATGAAATGTCCAAAAATGTTCCGAATCCAAGACGGTTTGTTGGTAAGGAAATCCAAAGCTGGCCACGATCAGTGGGTGGTTCCTACCTCATTCTGAAGCCTGATGTTAAGTCACGCCCATGATGCGGCCACCGCCGGTCATAGGGGGTTTCACACAACATTGGAAATCTTAAGAGAGGTTGCATACTGGCCACACATGGGGCAGGACCTCGACCAATACTTGAAGGGGTGTCTTGTGTGTGCACAATTTCAGCCATCATCCCTTACGCACCGGGCGCCTTTACAAAAGAGGGGAATGACACTGCCATGGTCAGATTTACAAATCGACTTTGTAGGCCCTGTGATTCGCTCGGCTAGGGGGAATAAGTACATGTTGACTGTGACATGCTTGTTTACCAAGTGGGTGGAATGTCTCCCAGCCCCAAACTGCAAGGCAGAAACGGCAGCTGCCTTGATGATTAACCACATCTTTTCCCGTTTTGGTCTACCTCAAAGGATTGAGTCAGACAGAGGTAGCCACTTCACCAGTGAAGTAATGACAAAGATGTGGGAGATACTGGGGGTCAAGAGAAAGCTGCATATTGCTTATAGACCAGCTTCTTCTGGGGCAGTAGAGAGATATAACCGGACAATTGTGAGCATATTAAAGAAGTTTCTGGCAGGTTCTGGGCCAAGTTGGGATATCCGATTACCTCTGGTCCTAATGGCTATCAGATCTACCCCTTCATCTGCAACCAAAATGTCACCATTTGAGTTGATGACTGGGCGCAAGATGGTGCTTCCTCAGCATTTGCTCTACAGGACCCAAGAGCAGACACTGATAAATGCCTCCACTACTCATGAGTATGTAGAGAATTTAAGGAAACACCTCCAACATGCTTTTGCTTATGCTCAGCGGAATCTAGAAAGATCGGCTGATAGCATGAAGACCCACTATGACCTGAAGACTTCCAGGAAGGAATATCAGGTGGGGGACCGGGTCTATCTATACAACTTCCAAAGGAACCAGGCCAAGCAGCGCAAATTTTTGCCTACATGGAAAGGACCCTTTGAGATCATCGACAAGATCTCCCCTATGGCCTACAAAATCTACATCCCCAAAGGCCCTTTGGCAGCGGGGGAAGACAAATGGGTCCACATAAACCAGTTGAAATGTTGCCATCCCAGGCACACTCTGCAACAACTGGAGGAATCCTCTGGAATCCTAGCGGGTACTGTATCAGACTAATTCAGTTCCAATCATAAAACATACCACATCTAGTCTCTAAAATATTGTGATTTGCATGAAACTGTCTCTTAGTCATACTGTTTTTTTTCAAAATAAGAATGTAATGTTTCGTTATGATGAAATGCATATGCAGCCCCACTATCTCAACAGTGGTGGAAAAACGTCTATGAGTAGGTATTGCCGCTCTTCCTTTGTCGTCCTAGGAGAAAGAAGACCTTGAGACTGGCCAAGGAGGACGATCCGGAGACCGGGAACGAAGATCCAATGGGCCCAGTGGACCGCCCAATACTCCCATCAGGACTGGCGAGGAGAACCGATCGATCAGTACCGGATGGAGAAGAAGATGCTGAACTGTGCCATCTACAGAAGAGGAAGAAGATTATGCGGACAGACCGGTGCGTGGGTCAAAACCCTTGTGCACCCGACTCCCCATCGACTCAAATTCAAAGTGTAGTCGCGTGGGGGGGCTTGTTGGGTGTCCTGACCCACGTTTAAGCTATCATGCTGCAACATTTGGTGCTGTGGGCTTAGAAAATTCAAGATGGCGGAAAACCCACATGTGCGCCGAAATCCAGGAAAGCTGCGCAGTTTGTGCGCACACCAAAATGGTTGCCTCACTTGCCACCCACCAGTGCGAGAATGAAAGGCCGGGTTGCCATGAGGGAAATGGGTTGCCAAAGGAAAAACAGTAGCGCCGGTTAGCTTCAAAGCGCTTTAAAACCACCATTGGACTACCCGCACAGTAGTCTGAAACCATTGGGATTGGCAATGCTGATTGCCAAATGCAACCTAGAATTGTGGGGAATTCATTTTCTTAAATCCCAAAAATGGGTGCAGTACCAGTACTCACCACTATCCAAAAGCCGGCAGTTTAAAACCACCCTGTGTTTCTCTGAAGGCAAGCCAAAGTGCCTATTTCAAACATTGCAATATGTGCAAAATATTCACTGAACACCAGCAGACATTTGGTAGAATGGAGTTTTGTGTGCCTACAAAATCTGGGAAATGAAGAGCCCAGAACAATGCTTATAACAAAACTGGCTGAGCTATGGAGTCAGCAGTTTAAGTTGCACTGGATTTAAAGACACTAAAATCGAAAATGTTTAGATTAAATGAGTGACCTATGTTTGGTGTCACATGCCTTTGTAACTGTTGAAATGTCATAGTTTTGCACTTAGAATCAGCATTCTAGCTGCATATGTAAAAATGTTTAGTTTTATTTGAATGCAGGAACTGGGGAACAAAAAGTGACATTTTATCTGAAACCTGGCTTAAGGAACTGAATTCTGCCTGGCAACTACCCCCATCAGGAGTGAAACTTGAGTCACAGCTGTGTTCCCAGGCCTAGCTGCCCTTTTGCTGCTCACACTAAGGATATGCCATCTATCTGATAATTGAATTACCTGTGCTCTGCAGGAAAGTGAACAAAGCCCTGTCCTGGCTCAGGCAAAGGTTTTATTGGCAGGAGTCGTAAATGGTCGTAAAAAGTGGCTTCCTCCTGAGGAAAGGGGAGGGGCACTGCCTGTGAGAGCAAGCTGGCTTGGCAGAACTGGAAAAACCAGAAATTCAACCTTGTGCTGAGGGTAAACCACACCCCTTTGGAGCCAGAACATAACTTTAAAAAGATGAATAACTCATAGAGCGGACATGTGAAAATGTTATAAATGATACCATAATTCTTGTGATTTTTCTGCCCACAGTTTAAGAGGTTTTTAGAACCGGTGGTATGTTCAGGGGGGTGTAAGCGGAAAAGTGGGGATAACTCTAAATGTATGCATGTTAAAAATCTGAAACTTCATCAGTTAATGTCCGTACTCCCTGCGCACATGTATGTAAAGTTGGGTCAATGTCAGAAATTGCAAAAACAGTTAAAAAGTGAAATATGTGCCATTTCTGAATGCAAGCTCCCAGGAAGAGCAGAGTTTGAACAGGGGATACCTCCTGTAATGCATGATGGGTGCATATGATTTTAAAACAATATGTTCCTCTGCAAATATGTATTTGTTTCAAATCTAGATTTGTGTGTAAGTTGACAGGAGGAGTGGACTTTCTGCAGGCTGTAAAATGACATCACTCTGACTCACAGTTCATTCCCCAATCAAATGATAAATGGAAGTTTGACCAATTAGAAGCTGAGAGAGAGGTAGGGTCAGTGATGCTAGAACACACCCACATTCTAAACACATAAAAGCAGACAGACAGGACAGATAGGGACTTTTCAATTCCATCTGCAGCGGGACGCTCTGCCGGAAAAATCCATGCTTTACCTCCATCAAACCTCCAGAGAGCCAAACTAGAGACTTCAATCTATCCAGAACTAGAGACCCAGACCAGAGAACCAGAGAGAGCTGACCCAGATCACTGTGAAGTGCAGAGACCAGAGGCGAATTTAAAACCCTGACCAGATCTGTGATGAGGCCCATTTCACTCAAGAATATAGTGTGAGTACCTAGAAAACTGTGCAGAACCAATCTCCTAGTTAAAATAATATAATTCAATCCATTTTTAACCTAAGTAGAACTGCAGCTTAGCAATTGTGTTATCCTGCCATCATTTTTAAAGCTGAAAAAGTGTGCGTTTAAAATTTCAAATCTGAAAAACGACCTTTATTCATTCGCTCATATCTCCGCAACCGTTTGTGCTAGAGACTTGCAGTAACTTTTATTTGGAAGCTGAGATCCTAGGCTTTCCTACGTCCCCAAAACGATAGAGATAGTCCTTGTGGTTCCTCTGTAATAGCGCTCGGCGCATCCGCGAATTTTACCGCGATTTGCAAATTTCTTCACATGTAAACGCTGCTGCTGCTTGCCTTCCATTTGCCAGAAATTCGTTTAACCTGCTAATCATTCCTGAATCATTGTTAGTGTGAGCCTGGACTAATATTAACTAGATACCAATCACCCTGAACCTCTGAAAGGGAATTAAAAAGCATTTCCAGCATATTTCTCATCCATTGCTAGCACATATCAAAGCATTTGGGCCTGTGTTTTCAAAACTCCTATCTGTATTTTCAAACTTCTGTAGTCTAAGCTTGCTGGGGTGAACTGAATCACATTTGATTGCATTTCTGAGAACTGTGTGTTTTCCTTCCATTTCCTTGCCTTGCATCAAGGGGGGGAGGGGATTGCCAGAGAAAAGTGATTACATTGTTTGTTGAAATCATATTGAGTATTTTCTGTACGGCATTTCATTCCACATTGCATCCATTTGAAACCATAAAAGTATTGTTGCTACCTTATCCATTTCATGTCAACTCCTTAGTGATTATCAAGAAGCGTGTTAGTGCCAGATTCTCCGTTGTTAATATTTATCATATTAGATTAAGTGTGCTATTCAATTATTAATTTATTATAAAGTGTGATATATATATATTTTAAATTATCAAATACATCTTTTAAACTTGCAAAACAGAACTACTTCTTGGCTCAGTGGGGTCAGGGGGATTCCAAGAGAGGGGTGTTATATAGGGGTAGTCATCCAGAACGCATGAACTGGACCTAAAGATATATCAATAAGGGTTTTCATTCAGTATTATAGACTAGGCGTTGACTTAGCTGTAGTGTTGAATTGAATCCTCTTACAGTGTTCTTGTGGAATAATATTAGTCTGATGACTAAAGTGCCGCTGCAGTACGATTACCTTTAGTCAGTAGTCAATGCCTATAACTAAATGATGATCTTGGCAACTATTCTCCACCCTCCTTTCATCTTCTAAGTACCCTCTCAAAAACATTGTATTAGATTGGTTGTGTCCATAGCTGTGTGCAGTGAAGCTTCTACAGACACAAGCTAGGCCACAGAAAGATGCCTGCTAACATCCGTGGGATGCCTTCTTCAGTTCTGATGAATTTGGAACGTTATTTCTCATGGCCTGGTAAGTTAACAAAATACTTCCCCAATAGTTGTCATATCTTCATAGGATAGCTTAGAAATACACAAAAGGTAAGGGCAAGCTGCCCATAAATCCTCTATTCCATAGTGTGCCGCTAGCAGCATTGACATGCTACCATGCAATTGTATCCAGAGCAGTCATCCATTACATTTTGCAACTTGGTGTTTACCAACCACTGTGGAGGTGCTGGTGCTACACAAACCTGAAGAAACATATTCAAGGATGGGATGGGTGCACTCAACCATAGTTACTGGATTGGTGAATTGACATTACACTGACTCAACATTCGAAAGGAGCTTCTAGTCTATGCTGTGTGGGAATATTACTATAACAGTTATTGAGCAGGAGACTTCTGCATTCTGGTTTTTGCGGCTGATGTAAGAAGGGCTCAAACAGGTGAAACACACACTACAAGGCACCAAGGAGAAACATACAACAGGTGAATAAGACCCTGAACATAACCGTGGGAATCAGGTGTGGTTATAATTTGCAAAACTGGTTTCAAACATCTGTGGGTATGACTTCCATTGATGTTAGGATCTACAAGTGGTTTTAAATATGGAGTGGCCTAACACCTGGTTGACACAATTGTTTAATATATGCACCATGTTTACATCAGGTCTATGGACCAAAATATCTTGGGTGAGGTACAAAACTAGGTCAGACAAGCCCAGTGATTGGCCCAGAATAAAACAACATTTGAGATTTCAAATGTAGAAAAGCTGATTGCACTTTTTTGTGGATTGCTTTGGGTAGACCATGTAAACACTCGTGGAAAATGGCCATCAATGTTCATGTCCAGCAATGTTTTTTTCTCCACCCTACCTTTGACATCACTCTCACCCATTATTAAGCATGTGGCCACTGCGATCACTTAGTAAATGTAACAACATCTTAGCATCACTGTTGACATTGGATTCTAGTGGCACATATGTGTTGAAGGCACTGAGGCAAGATTTTAAAGATTAGGAGGCACACCATTATTTCAGATCAGATACATGAGTGTACTCTGGCTCAGCACATGTATGGTGCAGACAACCCTACTATCAGCTAATGATCTTGCATACATGTCTGCCTTCCCTACCCCTAGAATACTAGGCAATAGTTACAGATACAATTCCAAAGGGCTAGATGTGTTTCCCTCAATTTCAGCTGAGCTGCATAGCTGAGCAGGTGCCTCCAGGTGGCACAACACTTTTCAACTCACTTCTCTCTCTTCCTATAAAGCATATTTTTCTTTTTGGCCTCAGCATAATGTTGCACATCACAAACCATACAATTCAAATAGGTTGCTTTGTTTGATGAAGTCTGAAATGATTTTTTAGACCTATTGTGGCTTCGTTCACTAGATAACCCCATTAAATACCAATATTTTAGCTACAAGTACATCCGGAGTGCAGCACTGCACTACCTGGCCGCCAGACGCTTGCAGAAAATGAGACTGCAATGTGAGCATGAACAATGTAATACTTTATCAGCATGTCATGTTACAGTTTCCAAACCATTATCTGCTTCAATTGTTGTAAATTGCTCCATGTAGGTGGTTTGTCTTACGGTATTTGCAACTTTGCTTACAATAAAACGTATGTCAACCTGTCTCCTGTTGACCTTACTGATAATGGAGGAAAGTTAATGACTCTGTATGTGCTAACAACTCCGATTTATGTATATTTATTATTTATGTGTAGTTCTCTCTGTGCTTCTGTTAAAATTGCATAGCTACAGAAAATATTGGTCCAAATGTACTTTTGGCATTCATTCTGGAAAAGGAAGTTTTAGCTCGATACTCCCTTAAGAAATTCAATATATACATTGACAAGTTACATCTGAATATTGTCATTGTAATAATAATAATAATAATAATAATAATAATAATAATAATAATAATAACAACTGGAATGGGTACATCTGTATCCTTTTAAAGCTCACCAAAGTAAACATGTATAATTATGTCTGTGCAACTGTGAATAACAAGACAATTAACTTGTCATGAATTGCTCGTGATACATACACGGTGAGTGTAATTGTTCAGCGTTCTGTTCAATTAATTGAGGCTCTGATATGTCCATCACAGTTGAACATTTCCAAATACATCCCTTGAACAAATTATTGTGCCCCACCATTTTCTTCTTCTTCATCTCTTCAAAACACACATTACAAGAGCTGTTAACTTAATGCCAGTTCAGAGTCCTGCCAGCTCATCATAAGTTTTCCAAAGTAGCCCTACGGACTTCGGACTTCAGGCTACATATGATCAAACGCGAGACAGCTGTGCAAGGGATCTAACCCGAAATTGGAATAAGCAGACAATCTCTGCAAAACTTAACTAAAGGGGAACTAGAGAAACCGACCCCTGATTTGAAAAAGGTCTGCAAAGGGACCGAAACACGTGTCATTCTAAAGGGATTTCTATATATTAAATCATCTTTTTGAAACTGGGCGCAGTCTCACCTTGGGTTTTTTCTTCCATATACACATTACAAGAGCGGTTAACTTAATGACAGTTCAGAGTCCTGCTCTGCTCATCATAATTTTCCAAAGTAGCTCAGTGAATTTGATTTCCCCAAAAGCCCACTTGAAATTCTACCAAATTGTGAATCACAGCTAGTAAATTAAATTGTTGCATAATTATTTTTATTGTTTGTGCACAACTTTTTTTTTTAAAATGGATTCGTAAAAAATAGTCACATTTTGCAATTCAGTAATTCAAATGCATGTTTATCTGAAGAACAGAGTATCTGTCCGAATTTTAAAACAATTCCCTCTTTGTGAAAAGTAAACATAGCTTTCACCACCCTCCACTCTGCTATGTCTGATACTCTTGATATCCTTGCCCCTGTCATGAGAATCCGCCTGAAGCCCAAAGCCAAATGTAACTCCTGGTATGACTCGGATCTCGTCACCCTTAAATGCAAGTGCAGGGTGGCAGAGAGGAAATGGTGTGCTTCATGTGCATCCTCTGACAAACTGGCCTGTTGCCTGCTCCAAAGGCAATACCGGCTCTCCGTTCTCTCCATGAAGAGAGCCCACATCCAAGCCCGCATCTCTGCGGTATCTAAAAATTCGGCCCAACTCTTTAAAATCTGCAAGGAGCTGGCCAACCCTGCTGCAGTCTCTACCTCTCCTGTCCCCTCCCAGGCCCTCTGCTCAGCACTGGCCTCTCACTTAATCTCAAAAACTCAGGACATCCTGTCCTCACTCTCCTCCTATCACCTCCCCCCTCTATTCCCTGCTCTCCCTCTGGCCCTTCTGCAGCCACCCCTCCTCTCCCTTTCTCTGCCTTTCCCCTTTTTTCTGCTGACAAGGTTTCGAGACAAGTCCGATCTATGAAAGTCTCGTCAAAACAGGTCCACCCCTGTTCCTTCAAAACTATCAAGGACCACATCGACTCCTTGGCCCCTGCGATTGCTGACTTCTGCAATCACTCTTTCACCACTGGAGTCTTCCCATCCCCTCTCAAGCACTCCCTTGTGCATCACCTTCTTAAGAAGCCCTCTTCTGACCCCTCCTGCCCAGCTAACTACCCCCCAATCTCTATCACTCCCTTCCTGGGCAAGCTCCTGGAGAAACTGGCCATCTCCCAGCTTAATCTCCACGCTGAATCTGTTGGCAGTCTCCATGACCATCAGTCTGGCTTCAGAGCTGCCAGAGCACGAAAACTGCTCTCCTGAACATCCGTGAGGACCTGCTCTCGAACCTTGATTCTAACATTCCATGTGTTCTCCTTTTGCTCGATCTCTCTTCTGCCTTTGACACTGTCAACCATACCATCCTGCTCAACCGTCTCCGTGATAACCTGGGTATCACTGGTCAGGCTCTCCCCCTCGCTTTTCAACCAGTATCCGGCACTTCTCACCCACCGCATCGCCGCTCTCTGCCCCTACTTTCAGTGCTATGCGGATGATACCCAGCTCATTTTCAGGCTATCCTCGGCCTCTTCTTCTCCTTCCCTCATCTCTGACTGTCTTTCTGCTATCCAGGACTGGTGCGCCGCCAATGACCTCTGCCTTAATGCCAGTAAGACTCAGATTCTACTCATCGGCACACCCACTCCCTCCTTCCATGCAGCTCTCTGGCCGGCCTCTCTTGGCCCTCTTCCTGCTCCTACCTGCAAGGCAAAAAACCTCGGGGTCATCTTCGACTCCACACTCTCCTTCTCTCCTCACATATGTGACGTCTCTAAGAAGTCACACTACCAGCTACACCTCCTCAGAGGTATCCTTCCTTTCCTCTCCTTCCCCCAGAAGCTCACTGTCTCTAGAGCCCTGGTTCTCTCGAAGCTTGACTACTGTAACAGCCTCTATCTAAATCTGCCTGCCTCTACTCTCCGCCCTTTGCAACTCATCCAGAACAGGACTGCGAGACTTGTCCTTGGCCTCAAGCCCAGGGATCATATCTCTCCAGGACTGAAATCGCTACACTGGCTCCCAGTGACTGCAAGGATCAAGTTCAAAACCCTCTGCATTGTCCACAAGGCCTTTTGGGGCCTTGGGCCAAAATACCTTCAACTCTCTTTTCCTAAATATCTTCCTTCTCGAACTCTTCGCTCATCCGCCTCCAACTCCCTCAGGGTCAGCCGCTTCTCCAAACAACGAGTTGGTGGCAGATCCCTCTCCGTTGCAGGGGCCTCCCTCTGGAACAGCCTTCCTGCCTCCCTGAAACTTGAGGAGAACCATCTCTGGTTCCGGAACCACCTCAAAACCTTCCTCTTCGTCTCCGCTTTCTCTCCCCCTCTCCCCTGCTAAAGTTATTGAAACTGCACTGAATCTGCAACTGGGCCACTTGCCGTTCTCGGTCCTTGGCCCAGCCACTCTCCTCTGCACTGCCTCCCTGGCACCCCCTGCACTACGGGACTGTGTCTGTATCCCACAGCCCCCCATCCCAGCACTTATCTGCACTTACTCGCACTGCTACTAGTTGGCCCTTGTTTTTTTCTTCCTGTATGCTATTAACCCTGTAATGCACTTTCCCCTCTCCCTCCCCCCCTGCACTTCTCCCTTTCCCCTCTACTCTTGCACCTGTGTGATATGAATGACAGCTGGCCTAGTAGGATTGTTGGCTGTCTCCCCTTGTTTCCCCCCCTTGCCTCGTCACACCTTGAAACACTTGTGTATAGGCACGTTACAAATGCCATAACATATCATATCACTGGCCCTAGTTGTCAATTTCTCCATGCATGGGCGTACAAAAAGTGAAATTCCAATTGAGGAGGTTTGGTATAGAGAAAGAGAAAAAGAAAGATGTGCCCAGGGAATTAAGAGGACACAGAAGTTGAGATCTACAATTAACCAGATAGACATGGGTTCTCATTACAGGGTTGGAGGTAAAACCTGCTGGTAGGCAGCAGTCTACCGCTGACCGTGTAACAGTGTTTCTGCCTCGTCTCATCCCGATGCCACCGGGATATCACAGGCAGCGGCAGAATGGTTATTTCCCATTCTCGTGGAGTCCAACAGGACTCCATGGGAAAGGGAAACCTGAAGCAACGGTGCTTCAGTGAAAAGCATACTTGTAGGGGTTTGAACGGAGTTCCGTGCCCCTACCAGCAGACTCTTAGTTTGGCAGTTTAGAAAGGGCGCTGGTATGTTGCTACCGACACCCTTATTTCCCGACCGCCAAACTTGTAATGAAGCCCATGGATGTATTTTTAGATACAAATTAAATTTAAGAGATGTAATGTGTGATGTCATGTTTGAGGTCCTGGGTGTTAGTCTTAGCAGTGTATGGCATTGGTTGAATAACGTACAATACTGGAGAATTCCTTGGGGTTTTCCATTTTACTTTTTTTCACACTTTAACAACGTTTTTCCACAAAATTTCATAGGTTTTTACAAGTGCACCCTAATTTCCTAAATGTAACTTAAATATATTTTCAATTGTTACACCTCAGAATCACACTCGCCTCCAATGTAGGAGTTCTACCTTCCGCTGGCAATATAACAGTTTGTGCACCTGCCTGACACCAGCGGGGTAATTCATAGACTCCAGCACAGAGGCAGCGCACGCGAGCAGCGCAGATATGAAGTGTGCACCAGCGTGCGCCAGCCGTGCGCGCTAAACAGCATTCTGGCGCACCGCGTATTTATGGAATTTCCAAGCCATTTTCAGCGCTGGTGCAGAGAACATCCCGCAGTGGCAGTTACGCCCCCAAGAATGCCCCTTGCGCAAGGAAAAGCCATTGAAATCCCCAATGCAGCGCAAAGGGCGCTCTAACCCTGGACGAGCTTAAAGGGCTGCTACACTGTAATCGCGTGAAAATACTACGAGTACCCCGCTCACGGCAGACAAAATGCGTGAAAATGTACACCTGCACCCCTCGGAACACGCATTACCCCGCTCGTGCCATTAAAATTGCGTAGAAAAAGCACCCCCTGTGGTGTGGACTGCCTGTGGTAGAGGTTGGGATATCTGATTACAAGAGATAATCTGATATCCCAACTTGGCCCAGAATCTCCCAAAAACTTTCTTAAGATGCTCACAATGGTTTTGTTGTAACGTTCCACTGCTCCACTAGAGGTAGGCCGATAAGCAATATGTAGCTTCCTTTTAACCCCAAGTATCTAAAACATCTTTGTCATTACTTCGCTGGTGAAATGGCTACCTCTGTCTGACTCAATCCTTTGGGGTAGTCCAAAACGCGAAAAGATGTGATTGATCATCAGGGCAGCTGCTGTTTCTGCCTTGCAGTTTGGGGCCGGGAGACATTCCACACATTTAGTAAATACGCATGTCACAGTCAACATGTACCCATTCCCCCTAGAGAAGCGAATCACGGGCCCTATAAAGTCGACTTGTAAATCTGACCATGGCAGTGTCATCCCCCTCTTTTGGAGAGGTGCATGGTGTGTGAGGGATGTTGGCTGAAATTGTGCACACACAAGACACCCCTTCAAGTATTGGTCAAGGTCCTGCCCCATGTGTGGCCAGCATGCATCCTCTCTTAAGCTTTCAAGTGTTGTTTGAAACCCCCTATGACCGGCTGTGGCCGCATCATGGGTGTGACTTACAATCAGGCTTTGGAATGAGGTAGGAACCACCCACTGATCATGACCAGCTTGGGATTTCCTTACCAACAAACTGTCTTGGATTCAGAACATTTTTGGACATTTCATCAACACTCTGAGGTCCTCTTTCCCAATGTAATCGGTATCCGTCAGCGGAAAGTTCTCAGGGTCCTCAATATGTTGATAAAACTTACCAATTATTGGATCCCCTTTTTGAGCCATAATCAAATCAGCATCTGGGTGTCATGATCACTGTTCCCAAGGAGCCAGGACCAGCCCAACGTCCTTGGGAGCAGGCCCCTAACCCTAATCCTAGGCACCAGCCGGTCCCTACTGGGACCTTTTGGACCCTGTCCTGGCGCCGGTGGCACCAGGCTCATCAAAACCATCGGTCCCGGCACTGGAAGCGCCGGGCTCATAATTGGTGTGAAAGTGCTTGGGTGGACTTACCTGCAGCAGACCATGCTGCTTACCTACCAGCCACTTAGAAGCCCTCTGTGAACAGGAACTACTTTCTTACCTGGGTGGGGAAGCTCCACTCCCTGGATACAGCACTGGAACTCTTCTGGAAACTGGAACTCTTTTCTTACCTAGGCGGGGCCGTGGAAGAAGACGCCTCATCACTCCAAGGCTATTTAAACCACACCGATAGATGAAACGTGCTTCGCGTTATTCTGCATCTGCAGCAGAACGCTCACCGAGTCTGTTCCAGCCTTTCCTCTTTCAATCCTGAACCTGCAAGAATTATACATACCATTCCTGTATCCAGTCAACATCAGCACCTGCAAAAGACAAGAAACAACAGGTTAGCAAGACAAACTCTACACACGGTGCTTTCTCACCTGATCCATCAGCAGCGGCCGTGTCTTCACGCTGCATCTTCGCCTGCAAAGACAAAAGCATTGTTATACTTACCGGCACGCCGTGAATTCCGGATTTCTTCATTCTGCATCGCCACCTGAGAAGACAAAGTATAGTTAAAACTTACTAGCATTCCGCTGACTCCGGCGCTGCAAACCAACATCTGAAAGACAAAAGAAAAAGACATTAAGCAGGTATTTACTCACGCCCATCACGCTCGTCGCAATAAAATGCCTGCGAATACTCCGGCGTCTCTTTAACACGAACTAAGCTGCAAGGAAAGAGACAGTTAGAGCGCTTGCCATACTTACGAATTTCCAGGCGCTTCACTCCATCTTCCATCCCAAGAGTCCTGCAATACATAAGGGAAAAGCATCATACAGAGTCTTCAATATTAACGTGCCATGCATTTAAAGACTATAAAGACAAAAGGTGTCCAGAAACTCACCGCTCGTGCAGATAACGACGGTAACCATCCTCTGAATTCAAGAGGCCAATGTTTCACCAGTGAAGGAACTGGCAACGGCACCCTGCACCAGACGCAGATGGAGAGCCCAGCATTCACCTATCTAAGGTGAGCACGTTGACCTGGGGGGGGGCTCTACAGAAAAGCTGGGAAGAGAGAGAGAGAGAGAGAGGGACATTCAACAACCCAGGCCATTAACCCCCATATTCTTTCACCTGCAGAAACCTCACTCTTTGAGTTCGACACACAGTGCAAAGAGGTTCGACCCCAGAAGCCAATCGAGTCCTGCACATCACTTTTCGAGTCACAGACACCTTCCTGCCAAGACCCGCGCCTCCGTGGGAATCAGGTGAGCGTTATGGAACGCAAAGCCCACCACAATACTCCTACACAGGCGCAATGGAAACCTCAGACACTGATCAACTAGCCCAGTTGCTCGGAGAATTAAGAGCAGAAGTACATGCAGCTCGTCAGGAAACAAACTCTCTAAGAAGAGAACTGATAATTTCCAAAGAGCGAACTGAGGACCTCGCTAGGCAGTTGCTACAAACGCAGGCAGGACAGACACCTTTGCCCGTTCCAGGAGGAAGTTATCCTTCTGCATCATCTTTAAATCCAGTGCAAATCAATCTGCCCGGTAATGTGCCCTTGGCTCCGCCCGAACGCTTTTCTGGTGATCCAAAGAAATTTGCGGTGTTCATCAACCAGTGCCGCTTACACTTCTTATGTCGACCAGCTGCTTTCCCAACAGACCAGACCAAGGTGGCTTTCGTGCTTTCTTGTCTCAGTGGCAGCGCCACAGATTGGTCGATCCCTTTAGTCACCCAGGATGATCCGGTTTTACATGATTTCCAGGCCTTCCAGTCCAGCATGGAGAAACTGTTCGCAAGACATGCACAAGGGCAGGCCTTGGACAATGAACTTCTTTCATTACGACAGGGTAATCAAGACCTCTTGACTTATATAGCCTCATTCAACAGACCTATAGTGGAAACTCAGTGGCCCGAGGATAAGAGAATAACGCTTTTCTACAGAGGCCTGCGTGGAGAGCTCAAGGATGTGTTAGCTCAAGTTGTGAATCCTCCACAAGAATGCTCAGACTATATTGACTTAGGTGTCCAATTGGACCACAGACTGCAGAACAGGAAGGCAGATCGTTCCAAATTTGATACCCGAGTGTTTTCTAAACCACAAACCTCTACTAGGGGAGCTGACACGGTGGAACCCATGCAAATAGGGGGCATGAAAGGACCTTTAACCCAGAAAGAGCGGGAAAGAAGAAGGCAGCTGCAATTATGCCTCTATTGCGGAAACTCAGGACACTTTCTTCGGGACTGTCCAGTGAAACCAGCTAAGAAGGCTGTAGGAGCCGCGGATACCTGTACCACAAATTCTGAGCAGGGAAACGACCTAGCCCAACAAGAGTAGAGCTCCTCTTGCCGAGCGTTAAGATCTGTCCCGTGACCTCGCATTTCGTGGTACCCATGGTCCTCATTAGTCCTGAACGTCCGGATCGTTTGCATGCAATTGAAGCTTACATCGACAGTGGAGCAATCGGAAATTATGTGGACCATGAAATGGTATCAAGGATGAATCTACCCCTTGTCCCTAAGGCTGTAAAAGACGTCATTACTACTGTGGATGGCACGGAGATAGCCTCCGGACCAGTAACGCATGCCACCCAAGAAGTGACGCTAGTGAGTCAAGATGGACACCGGGAGAGAATCGTGTTTGATGTGATCAAGGCTCCTCAGTTCCAGATCATTCTGGGAATCCCTTGGTTAGAGAAGCACAATCCTCAGATCGATTGGCGAGCAAAGACGGTTCAGTTTCCAGAATGTTTTACCACTTGTTATCCTAGGCCTGATGTTTCACTGGCGGCAATCTCTTCGGAGGAGGTTCCCAAATTACCTCCCGAATACCAGGAATTCCAAGACGTCTTCCGGAAGGATCAAGCTAACACCCTGCCTCCTCATAGGTCTTACGACTGTCAAATAGATTTGATACCCGGAACAACTCCTCCTTGCAGCAGGATTAATGCCCTCACCGAGCCAGAGAATCTTCACCTCAGACAATATTTGGACCAATACCTAGCTAACAGGTTTATTCATCCTTCAAAATCTCCAGCTTCATCGGCTTTGTTCTTCGTTCCGAAAAAGGAAGGAGACCTTAGGACTTGCATAGATTATTGCGCCCTGAATCAAATCACAGTTAAAAACAGATACCTGTTACCTTTGATCCCTGAACTCCTGGACCAAGTCAAAGACGCATGTATATATACAAAATTGGATCTCAGAGGAGCCTACCACTTGGTATGGATAAAAGAGGGCGATGAATGGAAAACGGCCTTCCGCACCAAGTACGGGCTATTCAAATATCAAGTGATGCCCTTTGGACTTTGTAACGCTCCTGCCGCTTTCCAATATTTTATGAACGATGTCCTTAGAGAACTCATAGACGTGTGTGTTGTTGTCTACATTGATGACATCCTTGTCTATTCATCATCCGAAGAGGAACACCAGAGACACATTAAAAAGGTTCTCGAGAGATTGCGTCAACATAATCTTTTTGCTAAGCTTGAAAAATGCGTTTTCAACGTAACTGAAGTCGAGTTACATTGACAAGTTACATCTGAATATTGTCATTGTAATAATAATAATAATAATAATAATAATAATAATAATAATAATAATAATAATAATAACAACTGGAATGGGTACATCTGTATCCTTTTAAAGCTCACCAAAGTAAACATGTATAATTATGTCTGTGCAACTGTGAATAACAAGACAATTAACTTGTCATGAATTGCTCGTGATACATACACGGTGAGTGTAATTGTTCAGCGTTCTGTTCAATTAATTGAGGCTCTGATATGTCCATCACAGTTGAACATTTCCAAATACATCCCTTGAACAAATTATTGTGCCCCACCATTTTCTTCTTCTTCATCTCTTCAAAACACACATTACAAGAGCTGTTAACTTAATGCCAGTTCAGAGTCCTGCCAGCTCATCATAAGTTTTCCAAAGTAGCCCTACGGACTTCGGACTTCAGGCTACATATGATCAAACGCGAGACAGCTGTGCAAGGGATCTAACCCGAAATTGGAATAAGCAGACAATCTCTGCAAAACTTAACTAAAGGGGAACTAGAGAAACCGACCCCTGATTTGAAAAAGGTCTGCAAAGGGACCGAAACACGTGTCATTCTAAAGGGATTTCTATATATTAAATCATCTTTTTGAAACTGGGCGCAGTCTCACCTTGGGTTTTTTCTTCCATATACACATTACAAGAGCGGTTAACTTAATGACAGTTCAGAGTCCTGCTCTGCTCATCATAATTTTCCAAAGTAGCTCAGTGAATTTGATTTCCCCAAAAGCCCACTTGAAATTCTACCAAATTGTGAATCACAGCTAGTAAATTAAATTGTTGCATAATTATTTTTATTGTTTGTGCACAACTTTTTTTTTTAAAATGGATTCGTAAAAAATAGTCACATTTTGCAATTCAGTAATTCAAATGCATGTTTATCTGAAGAACAGAGTATCTGTCCGAATTTTAAAACAATTCCCTCTTTGTGAAAAGTAAACATAGCTTTCACCACCCTCCACTCTGCTATGTCTGATACTCTTGATATCCTTGCCCCTGTCATGAGAATCCGCCTGAAGCCCAAAGCCAAATGTAACTCCTGGTATGACTCGGATCTCGTCACCCTTAAATGCAAGTGCAGGGTGGCAGAGAGGAAATGGTGTGCTTCATGTGCATCCTCTGACAAACTGGCCTGTTGCCTGCTCCAAAGGCAATACCGGCTCTCCGTTCTCTCCATGAAGAGAGCCCACATCCAAGCCCGCATCTCTGCGGTATCTAAAAATTCGGCCCAACTCTTTAAAATCTGCAAGGAGCTGGCCAACCCTGCTGCAGTCTCTACCTCTCCTGTCCCCTCCCAGGCCCTCTGCTCAGCACTGGCCTCTCACTTAATCTCAAAAACTCAGGACATCCTGTCCTCACTCTCCTCCTATCACCTCCCCCCTCTATTCCCTGCTCTCCCTCTGGCCCTTCTGCAGCCACCCCTCCTCTCCCTTTCTCTGCCTTTCCCCTTTTTTCTGCTGACAAGGTTTCGAGACAAGTCCGATCTATGAAAGTCTCGTCAAAACAGGTCCACCCCTGTTCCTTCAAAACTATCAAGGACCACATCGACTCCTTGGCCCCTGCGATTGCTGACTTCTGCAATCACTCTTTCACCACTGGAGTCTTCCCATCCCCTCTCAAGCACTCCCTTGTGCATCACCTTCTTAAGAAGCCCTCTTCTGACCCCTCCTGCCCAGCTAACTACCCCCCAATCTCTATCACTCCCTTCCTGGGCAAGCTCCTGGAGAAACTGGCCATCTCCCAGCTTAATCTCCACGCTGAATCTGTTGGCAGTCTCCATGACCATCAGTCTGGCCTCAGAGCTGCCAGAGCACGAAAACTGCTCTCCTGAACATCCGTGAGGACCTGCTCTCGAACCTTGATTCTAACATTCCATGTGTTCTCCTTTTGCTCGATCTCTCTTCTGCCTTTGACACTGTCAACCATACCATCCTGCTCAACCGTCTCCGTGATAACCTGGGTATCACTGGTCAGGCTCTCCCCCTCGCTTTTCAACCAGTATCCGGCACTTCTCACCCACCGCATCGCCGCTCTCTGCCCCTACTTTCAGTGCTATGCGGATGATACCCAGCTCATTTTCAGGCTATCCTCGGCCTCTTCTTCTCCTTCCCTCATCTCTGACTGTCTTTCTGCTATCCAGGACTGGTGCGCCGCCAATGACCTCTGCCTTAATGCCAGTAAGACTCAGATTCTACTCATCGGCACACCCACTCCCTCCTTCCATGCAGCTCTCTGGCCGGCCTCTCTTGGCCCTCTTCCTGCTCCTACCTGCAAGGCAAAAAACCTCGGGGTCATCTTCGACTCCACACTCTCCTTCTCTCCTCACATATGTGACGTCTCTAAGAAGTCACACTACCAGCTACACCTCCTCAGAGGTATCCTTCCTTTCCTCTCCTTCCCCCAGAAGCTCACTGTCTCTAGAGCCCTGGTTCTCTCGAAGCTTGACTACTGTAACAGCCTCTATCTAAATCTGCCTGCCTCTACTCTCCGCCCTTTGCAACTCATCCAGAACAGGACTGCGAGACTTGTCCTTGGCCTCAAGCCCAGGGATCATATCTCTCCAGGACTGAAATCGCTACACTGGCTCCCAGTGACTGCAAGGATCAAGTTCAAAACCCTCTGCATTGTCCACAAGGCCTTTTGGGGCCTTGGGCCAAAATACCTTCAACTCTCTTTTCCTAAATATCTTCCTTCTCGAACTCTTCGCTCATCCGCCTCCAACTCCCTCAGGGTCAGCCGCTTCTCCAAACAACGAGTTGGTGGCAGATCCCTCTCCGTTGCAGGGGCCTCCCTCTGGAACAGCCTTCCTGCCTCCCTGAAACTTGAGGAGAACCATCTCTGGTTCCGGAACCACCTCAAAACCTTCCTCTTCGTCTCCGCTTTCTCTCCCCCTCTCCCCTGCTAAAGTTATTGAAACTGCACTGAATCTGCAACTGGGCCACTTGCCGTTCTCGGTCCTTGGCCCAGCCACTCTCCTCTGCACTGCCTCCCTGGCACCCCCTGCACTACGGGACTGTGTCTGTATCCCACAGCCCCCCATCCCAGCACTTATCTGCACTTACTCGCACTGCTACTAGTTGGCCCTTGTTTTTTTCTTCCTGTATGCTATTAACCCTGTAATGCACTTTCCCCTCTCCCTCCCCCCCTGCACTTCTCCCTTTCCCCTCTACTCTTGCACCTGTGCGATATGAATGACAGCTGGCCTAGTAGGATTGTTGGCTGTCTCCCCTTGTTTCCCCCCCTTGCCTCGTCACACCTTGAAACACTTGTGTATAGGCACGTTACAAATGCCATAACATATCATATCACTGGCCCTAGTTGTCAATTTCTCCATGCATGGGCGTACAAAAAGTGAAATTCCAATTGAGGAGGTTTGGTATAGAGAAAGAGAAAAAGAAAGATGTGCCCAGGGAATTAAGAGGACACAGAAGTTGAGATCTACAATTAACCAGATAGACATGGGTTCTCATTACAGGGTTGGAGGTAAAACCTGCTGGTAGGCAGCAGTCTACCGCTGACCGTGTAACAGTGTTTCTGCCTCGTCTCATCCCGATGCCACCGGGATATCACAGGCAGCGGCAGAATGGTTATTTCCCATTCTCGTGGAGTCCAACAGGACTCCATGGGAAAGGGAAACCTGAAGCAACGGTGCTTCAGTGAAAAGCATACTTGTAGGGGTTTGAACGGAGTTCCGTGCCCCTACCAGCAGACTCTTAGTTTGGCAGTTTAGAAAGGGCGCTGGTATGTTGCTACCGACACCCTTATTTCCCGACCGCCAAACTTGTAATGAAGCCCATGGATGTATTTTTAGATACAAATTAAATTTAAGAGATGTAATGTGTGATGTCATGTTTGAGGTCCTGGGTGTTAGTCTTAGCAGTGTATGGCATTGGTTGAATAACGTACAATACTGGAGAATTCCTTGGGGTTTTCCATTTTACTTTTTTTCACACTTTAACAACGTTTTTCCACAAAATTTCATAGGTTTTTACAAGTGCACCCTAATTTCCTAAATGTAACTTAAATATATTTTCAATTGTTACACCTCAGAATCACACTCGCCTCCAATGTAGGAGTTCTACCTTCCGCTGGCAATATAACAGTTTGTGCACCTGCCTGACACCAGCGGGGTAATTCATAGACTCCAGCACAGAGGCAGCGCACGCGAGCAGCGCAGATATGAAGTGTGCACCAGCGTGCGCCAGCCGTGCGCGCTAAACAGCATTCTGGCGCACCGCGTATTTATGGAATTTCCAAGCCATTTTCAGCGCTGGTGCAGAGAACATCCCGCAGTGGCAGTTACGCCCCCAAGAATGCCCCTTGCGCAAGGAAAAGCCATTGAAATCCCCAATGCAGCGCAAAGGGCGCTCTAACCCTGGACGAGCTTAAAGGGCTGCTACACTGTAATCGCGTGAAAATACTACGAGTACCCCGCTCACGGCAGACAAAATGCGTGAAAATGTACACCTGCACCCCTCGGAACACGCATTACCCCGCTCGTGCCATTAAAATTGCGTAGAAAAAGCACCCCCTGTGGTGTGGACTGCCTGTGGTAGAGGTTGGGATATCTGATTACAAGAGATAATCTGATATCCCAACTTGGCCCAGAATCTCCCAAAAACTTTCTTAAGATGCTCACAATGGTTTTGTTGTAACGTTCCACTGCTCCACTAGAGGTAGGCCGATAAGCAATATGTAGCTTCCTTTTAACCCCAAGTATCTAAAACATCTTTGTCATTACTTCGCTGGTGAAATGGCTACCTCTGTCTGACTCAATCCTTTGGGGTAGTCCAAAACGCGAAAAGATGTGATTGATCATCAGGGCAGCTGCTGTTTCTGCCTTGCAGTTTGGGGCCGGGAGACATTCCACACATTTAGTAAATACGCATGTCACAGTCAACATGTACCCATTCCCCCTAGAGAAGCGAATCACGGGCCCTATAAAGTCGACTTGTAAATCTGACCATGGCAGTGTCATCCCCCTCTTTTGGAGAGGTGCATGGTGTGTGAGGGATGTTGGCTGAAATTGTGCACACACAAGACACCCCTTCAAGTATTGGTCAAGGTCCTGCCCCATGTGTGGCCAGCATGCATCCTCTCTTAAGCTTTCAAGTGTTGTTTGAAACCCCCTATGACCGGCTGTGGCCGCATCATGGGTGTGACTTACAATCAGGCTTTGGAATGAGGTAGGAACCACCCACTGATCATGACCAGCTTGGGATTTCCTTACCAACAAACTGTCTTGGATTCAGAACATTTTTGGACATTTCATCAACACTCTGAGGTCCTCTTTCCCAATGTAATCGGTATCCGTCAGCGGAAAGTTCTCAGGGTCCTCAATATGTTGATAAAACTTACCAATTATTGGATTCCCTTTTTGAGCCATAATCAAATCAGCATCTGGGTGTCATGATCACTGTTCCCAAGGAGCCAGGACCAGCCCAACGTCCTTGGGAGCAGGCCCCTAACCCTAATCCTAGGCACCAGCCGGTCCCTACTGGGACCTTTTGGACCCTGTCCTGGCGCCGGTGGCACCAGGCTCATCAAAACCATCGGTCCCGGCACTGGAAGCGCCGGGCTCATAATTGGTGTGAAAGTGCTTGGGTGGACTTACCTGCAGCAGACCATGCTGCTTACCTACCAGCCACTTAGAAGCCCTCTGTGAACAGGAACTACTTTCTTACCTGGGTGGGGAAGCTCCACTCCCTGGATACAGCACTGGAACTCTTCTGGAAACTGGAACTCTTTTCTTACCTAGGCGGGGCCGTGGAAGAAGACGCCTCATCACTCCAAGGCTATTTAAACCACACCGATAGATGAAACGTGCTTCGCGTTATTCTGCATCTGCAGCAGAACGCTCACCGAGTCTGTTCCAGCCTTTCCTCTTTCAATCCTGAACCTGCAAGAATTATACATACCATTCCTGTATCCAGTCAACATCAGCACCTGCAAAAGACAAGAAACAACAGGTTAGCAAGACAAACTCTACACACGGTGCTTTCTCACCTGATCCATCAGCAGCGGCCGTGTCTTCACGCTGCATCTTCGCCTGCAAAGACAAAAGCATTGTTATACTTACCGGCACGCCGTGAATTCCGGATTTCTTCATTCTGCATCGCCACCTGAGAAGACAAAGTATAGTTAAAACTTACTAGCATTCCGCTGACTCCGGCGCTGCAAACCAACATCTGAAAGACAAAAGAAAAAGACATTAAGCAGGTATTTACTCACGCCCATCACGCTCGTCGCAATAAAATGCCTGCGAATACTCCGGCGTCTCTTTAACACGAACTAAGCTGCAAGGAAAGAGACAGTTAGAGCGCTTGCCATACTTACGAATTTCCAGGCGCTTCACTCCATCTTCCATCCCAAGAGTCCTGCAATACATAAGGGAAAAGCATCATACAGAGTCTTCAATATTAACGTGCCATGCATTTAAAGACTATAAAGACAAAAGGTGTCCAGAAACTCACCGCTCGTGCAGATAACGACGGTAACCATCCTCTGAATTCAAGAGGCCAATGTTTCACCAGTGAAGGAACTGGCAACGGCACCCTGCACCAGACGCAGATGGAGAGCCCAGCATTCACCTATCTAAGGTGAGCACGTTGACCTGGGGGGGGGCTCTACAGAAAAGCTGGGAAGAGAGAGAGAGAGAGAGAGGGACATTCAACAACCCAGGCCATTAACCCCCATATTCTTTCACCTGCAGAAACCTCACTCTTTGAGTTCGACACACAGTGCAAAGAGGTTCGACCCCAGAAGCCAATCGAGTCCTGCACATCACTTTTCGAGTCACAGACACCTTCCTGCCAAGACCCGCGCCTCCGTGGGAATCAGGTGAGCGTTATGGAACGCAAAGCCCACCACAATACTCCTACACAGGCGCAATGGAAACCTCAGACACTGATCAACTAGCCCAGTTGCTCGGAGAATTAAGAGCAGAAGTACATGCAGCTCGTCAGGAAACAAACTCTCTAAGAAGAGAACTGATAATTTCCAAAGAGCGAACTGAGGACCTCGCTAGGCAGTTGCTACAAACGCAGGCAGGACAGACACCTTTGCCCGTTCCAGGAGGAAGTTATCCTTCTGCATCATCTTTAAATCCAGTGCAAATCAATCTGCCCGGTAATGTGCCCTTGGCTCCGCCCGAACGCTTTTCTGGTGATCCAAAGAAATTTGCGGTGTTCATCAACCAGTGCCGCTTACACTTCTTATGTCGACCAGCTGCTTTCCCAACAGACCAGACCAAGGTGGCTTTCGTGCTTTCTTATCTCAGTGGCAGCGCCACAGATTGGTCGATCCCTTTAGTCACCCAGGATGATCCGGTTTTACATGATTTCCAGGCCTTCCAGTCCAGCATGGAGAAACTGTTCGCAAGACATGCACAAGGGCAGGCCTTGGACAATGAACTTCTTTCATTACGACAGGGTAATCAAGACCTCTTGACTTATATAGCCTCATTCAACAGACCTATAGTGGAAACTCAGTGGCCCGAGGATAAGAGAATAACGCTTTTCTACAGAGGCCTGCGTGGAGAGCTCAAGGATGTGTTAGCTCAAGTTGTGAATCCTCCACAAGAATGCTCAGACTATATTGACTTAGGTGTCCAATTGGACCACAGACTGCAGAACAGGAAGGCAGATCGTTCCAAATTTGATACCCGAGTGTTTTCTAAACCACAAACCTCTACTAGGGGAGCTGACACGGTGGAACCCATGCAAATAGGGGGCATGAAAGGACCTTTAACCCAGAAAGAGCGGGAAAGAAGAAGGCAGCTGCAATTATGCCTCTATTGCGGAAACTCAGGACACTTTCTTCGGGACTGTCCAGTGAAACCAGCTAAGAAGGCTGTAGGAGCCGCGGATACCTGTACCACAAATTCTGAGCAGGGAAACGACCTAGCCCAACAAGAGTAGAGCTCCTCTTGCCGAGCGTTAAGATCTGTCCCGTGACCTCGCATTTCGTGGTGCCCATGGTCCTCATTAGTCCTGAACGTCCGGATCGTTTGCATGCAATTGAAGCTTACATCGACAGTGGAGCAATCGGAAATTATGTGGACCATGAAATGGTATCAAGGATGAATCTACCCCTTGTCCCTAAGGCTGTAAAAGACGTCATTACTACTGTGGATGGCACGGAGATAGCCTCCGGACCAGTAACGCATGCCACCCAAGAAGTGACGCTAGTGAGTCAAGATGGACACCGGGAGAGAATCGTGTTTGATGTGATCAAGGCTCCTCAGTTCCAGATCATTCTGGGAATCCCTTGGTTAGAGAAGCACAATCCTCAGATCGATTGGCGAGCAAAGACGGTTCAGTTTCCAGAATGTTTTACCACTTGTTATCCTAGGCCTGATGTTTCACTGGCGGCAATCTCTTCGGAGGAGGTTCCCAAATTACCTCCCGAATACCAGGAATTCCAAGACGTCTTCCGGAAGGATCAAGCTAACACCCTGCCTCCTCATAGGTCTTACGACTGTCAAATAGATTTGATACCCGGAACAACTCCTCCTTGCAGCAGGATTAATGCCCTCACCGAGCCAGAGAATCTTCACCTCAGACAATATTTGGACCAATACCTAGCTAACAGGTTTATTCATCCTTCAAAATCTCCAGCTTCATCGGCTTTGTTCTTCGTTCCGAAAAAGGAAGGAGACCTTAGGACTTGCATAGATTATTGCGCCCTGAATCAAATCACAGTTAAAAACAGATACCTGTTACCTTTGATCCCTGAACTCCTGGACCAAGTCAAAGACGCATGTATATATACAAAATTGGATCTCAGAGGAGCCTACCACTTGGTACGGATAAAAGAGGGCGATGAATGGAAAACGGCCTTCCGCACCAAGTACGGGCTATTCAAATATCAAGTGATGCCCTTTGGACTTTGTAACGCTCCTGCCGCTTTCCAATATTTTATGAACGATGTCCTTAGAGAACTCATAGACGTGTGTGTTGTTGTCTACATTGATGACATCCTTGTCTATTCATCATCCGAAGAGGAACACCAGAGACACATTAAAAAGGTTCTCGAGAGATTGCGTCAACATAATCTTTTTGCTAAGCTTGAAAAATGCGTTTTCAACGTAACTGAAGTCAAGTTCCTGGGATTCATATTGTCACCTAACGGAGTCCATATGGATTCAAAGAAAGTCGATGCAATCATCAAGTGGCCATCACCAACCTCTGTAAAAGGAGTTCAAAGCATGTTAGGCTTCGCTAACTTTTACCGCAGATTTATTCCTGAATTTTCTCGGATAGTCCAGCCCATCACCGCTCTGTTAAAAAAGAACAAACATTTTGAGTGGTCTTCTGAAGCAGAACAAGCTTTTCAGGACTTAAAAGCTAAATTCATTTCTGCACCTGTTCTAAAACATCCTCGCCCAGAACTCCCCTACATCATGGAAACGGATGCTTCTAGTCTTGCTATGGGGGCAGTTTTATCACAAAGAGATCCGGTCACACACCAGTTACACCCTGTAGCCTTTTGGTCCCGCAAGTTTTGGGCTCCCGAGATCAACTATTCAATTACAGACAAGGAACTTTTAGCTATCAGATCAGCCTTTAAAGCATGGCGGCATTATCTTTTAGGAGCCAGACACACAGTCACCGTAATGACTGATCACCGCAATTTACAATATCTAAAGACGGCCAAAGCTCAGTCGTCCAGACAGCTTCGCTGGGCTCTGTTTCTAGCTGAATTTGACTTTATAATTACTTATCGACCAGGCAGTAAGAACGGAAAAGCAGATGCCCTCTCCCGGATGGGAGTAGATGAACATTTGACCAATCCAGAACCAATACCCATAATCCCAGAACAAAGGATTTTGGGTTTGGTCAGCACTCAATCTTTTGAAGACATCAAGACCACGGTTAAATCACTCCTAACTCTGGCCGATTTGCAGGACTGGCAATTAAAGGGAAAAGAATTCTCAGTGGATCAAGACCTACCATATTTCCGAGGACGATTGCACTTGCCCTGTGAGAAAATACAAAAACAAGTAATTTCCTGTTATCACGACTCTCTAATGGAGGGTCACTCTGGCATTACCAAAACCATGGAAAAGATTAAAAGACATTTCTGGTGGCCATCATGGAAAAAGGATATTAGAGACTTTGTAATCCCCTGCGGTGTGTGTGCCCAGAATAAAAGTCAGAAGCAGAAACCAGCCGGCCTATTACAGCCACTAGACATCCCTCCCTGTCCATGGCATACCTTTTCCATGGATTTTATCACAGACTTACCTCCACGCTCGGGGTATACTAGCATTTTAGTAGTCGTGGATCTATTCTCCAAGATGGCTCACTTCATTCCCCTGAAGGGTCTACCTTCAGCCTCAGTATTGGCTCGAGAATTCTTGGAAAACATTGTTCGCTTACACGGTTTTACCTCGGTTTTAGTCTCCGATAGGGGAAGTCAATTCATCTCCCACTTCTGGCGCAGTTGCTGTCGTCTAGCCCAAATTGATGTAAGACTTTCGACCAGTCACCGTCCCCAAACTGACGGACAAACCGAAAGGACAAATCAGACACTTGAACAATATCTACGTTGCATGCTCCAACAAACTGAAAACCCCTGGAAGGATATTCTTTGGATCGCTGAATACGCTTACAACAATTCGACTCATTCTGGAACCGGGAAGACTCCTTTTTTCCTTTTATACGGACACCATCCTAGAACCTCCAACCTGGATCCTCCCAAAGAATTTGAAGCATCTGCTGTGTATCACTTGCACTCAGAAATCACCCGTGGTTTTAAGGAAGCCACTGCCCATCTGCAAAGAGCTAAAGCTCAATTCAAAAAAGGAGAAGATCGACACCGTAAAGAGGCCCCTCACTACGCTGTAGGAGATCAGGTCTGGTTATCCACTAAGCACCTGCCTCTAAAGGGACCCCGCACCTTCATCCCGAGATACCTTGGACCCTATTTCATATCTGCCATAATTAATCCGGTGGCTGTCAAATTGGAATTACCTACGCATATGAAAATACATCCAGTATTCCATGTCTCCTTATTAAAACCAGTACAACGAGAAACCCGATTGACTGAACTTCCAGAACCGGTTTTAGTAGATGGAGAACTTGAATTCGAAGTGAAGAACATCCTAGACTCCAAAATCTCCAAATCTAAGTTATATTATATGGTTGATTGGAAAGGATACGGCCCCCAGGAGAGGACTTGGGAACCCTCAGAATATGTCCACGCACCTCGTCTGGTAAAGAAATTCCATCTGAATCACCCCAACAAGCCAAAGCCCCGGGAGAAGACACGCTTAGGAGGGGCCTTGAGGGGGGGTGCTGTCATGATCACTGTTCCCAAGGAGCCAGGACCAGCCCAACGTCCTTGGGAGCAGGCCCCTAACCCTAATCCTAGGCACCAGCCGGTCCCTACTGGGACCTTTTGGACCCTGTCCTGGCGCCGGTGGCACCAGGCTCATCAAAACCATTGGTCCCGGCACTGGAAGCGCCGGGCTCATAATTGGTGTGAAAGTGCTTGGGTGGACTTACCTGCAGCAGACCATGCTGCTTACTTACCAGCCACTTAGAAGCCCTCTGTGAACAGGAACTACTTTCTTACCTGGGTGGGGCAGCTCCACTCCCTGGATACAGCACTGGAACTCTTCTGGAAACTGGAACTCTTTTGTTACCTAGGCGGGGCCGTGGAAGAAGACGCCTCATCACTCCAAGGCTATTTAAACCACACCCGATAGATGAAACGTGCTTCGCGTTATTCTGCATCTGCAGCAGAACGCTCACCGGGTCTGTTCCAGCCTTTCCTCTTTCGATCCTGAACCTGCAAGAATTATACTTACCATTCCTCTATCCAGTCAACATCAGCACCTGCAAAAGACAAGAAACAACAGGTTAGCAAGACAAAGTCTACACACGGTGCTTTCTCACCTGATCCATCAGCAGCGGCCGTGTCTTCACGCTGCATCTTCGCCTGCAAAGACAAAAGCATTGTTATACTTACCGGCACGCCGTGAATTCCGGATTTCTTCATTCTGCATCGCCGCCTGAGAAGACAAAGTATAGTTAAAACTTACTAGCATTCCGCTGACTCCGGCGCTGCAAACCAACATCTGAAAGACAAAAGAAAAAGACATTAAGCAGGTATTTACTCACGCCCATCACGCTTGTCGCAATAAAACGCCTGCAAATACTCCGGCGTCTCTTTAACACGAACTAAGCTGCAAGGAAAGAGACAGTTAGAGCGCTTGCCATACTTACGAATTTCCAGGCGCTTCACTCCATCTTCCATCCCAAGAGTCCTGCAATACATAAGGGAAAAGCATTATACAGAGTCTTCAATATTAACGTGCCACGCATTTAAAGACTATAAAGACAAAAGGTGTCCAGAAACTCACCGCTCGTGCAGATAACGACGGTAACCATCCTCTGAATTCAAGAGGCCAATGTTTCACCAGTGAAGGAACTGGCAACGGCACCCTGCACCAGACGCAGATGGAGAGCCCAGCATTCACCTATCTAAGGTGAGCACGTTGACCTTGGGGGGGGGCTCTACAGAAAAGCTGGGAAGAGAGAGAGAGAGGGACATTCAACAACCCAGGCCATTAACCCCCATATTCTTTCACCTGCAGAAACCTCACTCTTCGAGTTCGACACACAGTGCAAAGAGGTTCGACCCCAGAAGCCAATCGAGTCCTGCACATCACTTTTCGAGTCACAGACACCTTCCTGCTAAGACCCGCGCCTCTGTGGGAATCAGGTGAGCGTTAGACTGGGGTCTCCTTACTCCATTGTGCAGTTGAAAGATCATTGTGAGCATTTGTCTGGTGATAGCAGTGACCTGGATTTCCCCCAACAGGTACTCGATCTCTATTAGATCCCCTTGGATGGACCCGGTTTTGGCCAGCTGATCAGCTAAGTCATTTCTAGTTTTGTCTGGTCTCTCTACCTTGGAATGACCCCTGATCTTCTTCCAGTAGATGGTCATCCATTCAAGGTGACCAGATCATCAATATTTTGGATTAACTTCCCATGTTTCAAGGGCTTGTTATTAGCACATAGCATGCCTCTGGTTTTCCAATTAACCAGGTGCTCCACGGACCCGTTCCGTACATAATCCGAATCTGTCATTATGACCAGTTCGTGGAGTTGATGTTGGACAGCAGTGAGGATGGCTTGATGCACAGCCATCATCTCGGCCACTTGACTACTTTGGGGACCAATCTTGTACCCAGCGGAGGGTTCTGGGGACTCATTCACCCATGCATTCCCTACGCCGGCCACAAGTACTTTTTCCCCGTTGTTGTCAACATGGTAAGAACATCCATCCACATAGACAGTGGGCATTCCCACACACTTGTCTCCTTCAAAGACTTTGTGTGGGGAATTAAGGTATGCCTCTTTGTTGTCCTTGATTTTTAGACTTTCGTCCTCGAGACAGTTTTCTCTGGCACAATCATGCAAGTCAGCCAGACCTTGCGCGAGGGGACTCTTCTTGTTTTGGCCATATCTGACCTCCACGGGAAAGCCTTGCATTGACAGAATCCAGGAAGTAATTTGGTAATTACTCTCATTTCCGGCCCGATTCTGTCACTTTGGAGATATTATAGAGGCTGGTGTGGAGTCTCCACTATGAAGGTAATTCTTCAATGCCCGCACCGTTGCCAGGAGTGCCTTCTCACAATCGTTGAATTATTCCTCCAAAGAGGATAAAGTTTTGCTTGCATAGGATATTACTTTATTGACCTTGTCATGCTTTTGGTATAATACTGCAGTCAAGCATGTATTAGAGAACCCTGTCTCCAAGAAAAACTCCTTGTTTCTGACAGGGTAAGCTAGGCAAGGCACTTGTGAGAGGCTTCTTTTGAGCTGTCTTACTGCCTCGGATTGTTCTGGACCCCATTCCCACTTAACCCCCCCTTCAAGAGATTAATAGGGGGCCTGGTGATCTCTGCGTAGCCCTCAATGAACTTTCTGCTGTAATTAGTCAGTCCAAGGAGGCTCCTTAGTTCCGCAGAGTTGTGGGGTCTTTCAGTTTCTGAAGTGCTTCCACTTTCTTTTCCTGGGTACAGAGACCCTGAGGAGTAATCTCATGCCCCAAGAAATTAACACGGGTTCTACAGCACTGTGCTTTCTGAAAGGAAGGTTTTGCTCTGGCGGCCCTCAACTGGGTCAGAACATAACGGATCCCCGCTATGTGTACCTCAACAGTTGAGCTTTTGATGAGGACATCATCTACATATGCCAGGTTACCCCTTTCACCCAGGTCAGGCATGGCCTTATGCAGAAAAATGTTGAATTCATTGCCAGAGTTGAGGTATTCGAAGGGAGTCCGGGTCTATGTGTACTGCTGGCCCCCAAAGGTAAAAGCCAGCTTGTATTGGTCCTCCCTACTGACAGGCACAGTCCAGTATCCATTGGTCAGATCTATTGCAGTGAATACCTGTGACCCCTGGATCTGGGCCAGCCCTTGGTCAATGTAGGGAAGAGGCCATCGGGAAGTATGGACCTGTTTGTTGAGCTCCCTAAGGTCGGGGTAGAGTCTCCACTGGCCGTTTGGCTTCAATATCCTCAGCACTGGATTATTGAAGGTGCTGTGGACTGGACGGATGATCCCATGGGACTGAAGGTTCTTAATTATTTTAATTATGGACTCCATTGATGCGAGAGGTAAGCGATATTGCTTCACAAACACTGAAATCATGCCCGGGCCCGTGGGAATTGTTGTTGTGTGGATGTCGGTGCGACCACAGTCATATGAGTCCACCGCAAAGAGATCTTGAAAATCCAAGAAAACTTGTTCCAACTTTTGCTTCTGCTCTAGAGTCACACAGGCTTCAGCTAGGTTGACTCTCTCTTCAACCATCTGCCTGAAGCCTCGAAAGACTTCTGGTTTTGCTATCTCAGCGGTCTCCTCCAGCTGTGTGGAGAAGTCCCTGGCCAGAGTGCTGATTTGGACTGGTGGCTTCAGATGGGAAAGGTAGCCCTCATGGACTTGGAAAAGCACCTCATCCCTCCTGAAGTCACAAGTCACATCTTCCTTGCCATAAGGGCAGGAAGTGTACACCAGGAAGTTCCCCCCATGCTGGGTAAAGATCCTGTCTGGTGTTGTATTGTCATCACTGTCACTGTCAAAACAATCCTTGGGGATTGGTCCTAACAGTTCATTCCCTAAATCAATGGAAAAATGTTGGTCATCAACCGCCATTCCAATAATGGTGCCTGCGGCTAGAGTGATACTCTTTAAGTCGCTGTTATCCACCACTATTGGAATGGTGTCATGTTCCATATAGACTAATGGTGTTGGGTTTACCCACAACCCTTGCTGTTGGAGAGAAGCATTTAGATGAAGATAGGCATCAGGATTTTTCAATTTTTGTCCTCTTTTAACTTTCACTTCCAGGGAGAATTGTCGGATCCTTTCTGGGATGGTGACTTCCTCTCCACTTTGAATTTTAACTTCATAAGGTAGCAATTGAGCTGACCTAAATGCTTTCTCTTGGTCATCAAAGCCCATGGACTATGCTCTTGTTGCCAATGGAGATTTTGAGCATAAACCTGCTTGGCAGGAGATGTTTGGAATTGGGCATTTCCAGATCCATTTCCCATTGTCTATCAGTTTGAATGTGGGAATGGCTGGATCTTTTGGGAGTTGGCGGAACATGGCTTCGCTGATGAAGCTCTTACCGTTGTTCACACACACTCGGGCGAGAACAGAGTCCTTCTCTTCATTTAACTGAACAGTGATGAGCAACTGCTCTCCAATTTGCTGAATTGATATTCAATTCAGAGCCAGTCTCTGAGCTGATTTCACATCTTTCTGGACTATAGGAGTGGGAATGTCTGATTGTGGATTGGTAAAGAATTTCAGAGTGTTTCCGTCTAGTGTGGAATACCACCTTAAACTGGAAGGAAGGTTGATTTTAAGAAATAGAGAGGACCCCCCCATCACCAGTTTGTTGTCCTTCTGCTATTACTGTCACATCTGGAATTTGGTTGTTATGGAAGTGAAATTCTACTTGGTCAGATTTTTGTTCAACTATGTGGCATGTGCGGTTTAAACTAACATGGTTGACACTCTGTTTTAATTTTATTGGTCGGATGCAGCTACTGCTGTCCTTCAAATGGAAAGTCTCCATCATTTGCTCAAAGAGCTCCAAGTGTTCCCAAACAGAATACTTGGAGTTTTTATGGTAAGTAGTGATGACGCGCCTTATTGCTTGGATCTGTTTTAAGAGGTCCTCAAGCAAGGCCCTTTTTGCTTTTTTGGCCTTCTTGGTTCAGGTAACCCTGATCCATTCATCCTCTGACTCAGAAGCACTGCTCCCAGAGGTGCCCATCTGATCTTCCAGGTTTTCCCGGATTCTGCAAGCCTGGGAATAGCTGGCAGAATGTGGGGACCTAGTCTCTTGTGTCCTGGGATGCTCAGAGGAGTCTTCAGATTCCTCCTTGCTGCCCCCCATTGACCTAACTGGGCAGAGGTTTTCAGGATGCCCTTAGTGGGCCTACTCTCCCGGGGTTCCCCACTAAATTGAACTGTACTTGGGTGCCCATACCCGGATGTCCACCCATCCATTCCTAGGAGGTACTGGCCTATGAGCCCCATACTTCTGACTGGAGAGTAATCTGCCATCCCTGTGGCCCTGGGCTCATGTGCGCCAGGGGACATGGGGGAGGCAGAGTCCAGGGACTGGGAGAGATGGAGGCCTCTGGTACTAGGTCTCCTGAGGTTTTGCTCAGGTGTTTCCCTTTCCCAGCGAACCTCATCTCTATCAGCCCCTGCTCCCTGTTGCCCTGCAAGAGCCTGTGCTTTCAGTTGCTCAATCAAGGCCTTACTGTACTGGACTCTATCAGTCTCTCCTGCATGGCTATCTGTTGCTGGAGCCTATCATTGTTCTGACAGAGAGCCTAATTTTCCCTCTGTGCTTCCTGGTTGGTCCTGGAGTACTGGGTCAGTCTTTGCAGCAGGAGGGTTATCTCCTGGGTACCGTCCCTACTGGCCTGCTCCTTTTTGCCAGAGCATCTTCCACCCTCCTGATGTGCTCTAACAAGTTCTGATGCTCTTTTTGGAGGTGACCCAGTCCCTGGAGGGCCAATTGATTTTCTTCCATTTTCTTTTTTAAGTGGCAGACTTCCTGGCCTAAGGTATCCCTTTCCTGAGTAAGAGCCTGCATCGGTCCCGCCAGGTCATCCCTCTGCCTTTGAAGGGCACCAGCTCCCTGGCTCTCCTCATCAAACTCTGCCTGGGTATCCAGGTCTTTCAAAATCAGTTTATTGCTCTGCGCCTTCACTCTATCTAGGTGGCTTTGCAGGGTGACTACCTGCTCAGCACATACCCTATTGAAGTCCAGTTGTTGCTCCAGCTTTTTCTGGCTCTACAGTAGGGAGTCCAAACATTTTTGATACTCCTTCTGCAAGGCCAGAATTCTGGTATCCTGGTCTGCCCTTTCCTGTTGCAGGATACCCATATCCTCTTTTATTTTAATTATATACTCCCTACTATCATTTTCTGACTCCTTGCTCCTCTGCAGCCTCTGCTCAGAAGAGTCCAGATCAGATAGGGCCTTCTCTAATGCCAACAGTTGCCTACTTGCCAGATCTTGGCCTTCAGCACATCTGTTCTGTATGGTTCCCATATATTAATATAAATATGCCGCTATCCTGACAATCTTGCTGTGCTCATCTTGGCCTTAGGGGCCATATATAGTTCACTCAGGGCCACATGTAAGGGACCCTGATCTCTCCAGTTATCTAACCCAGTTGCAGTGACCTGTTGTGTGATTGCCTGCAACCACACATTCTGGTCCTGCTCAGTCCACTCGCCTCTCACAAATAGCTTATGTAAGTAGGTGTTCTCTAGCTATCTTGATATCTACCAATGTCACCATTCTGGAAATTGATTTCCTTCCTGACTTACAGAAGTTTATTATTTTATTTTGCACCGTTACCTGAGAGCGTTCCTTTTTGAGGGGTGCTTTTACAGCGTAACACAGCGTTGTAGCCCAACAGGATTTATGTATCCTATTAGTTAGCACACTGTATTAAGCTGCACAAGTGGTAGATCTAATCTAGAAGTCCTGCAACGAGCCCCCAATCTGTAAGTGACTTCAATTCAGCACTACAAATAAGTCAATGCCTAGTCTGGGATGCCCAATGGAAGCCCTTATTTATATATTTTTTTATGCCAAAGTTCTCAAATCTGGATGATGAACCCTTATATAACGTTCCTCTCTTTGAATCCCCCCTGACCTCACTGAGCCAAGAAGTAGGTTTGTTTTGCAAATTAAAAGGTTCATTTGAATAATTAAACAGTATATATATCACACTTTTATGAACAAAATAATATCTGAATAGCATACTTATGAATATGGACGGTAATAAACAACAGGTAATATTACAAAATTACAATCTCTTTAATCACTTAGGAGTAGGAATATGAAGGATACTGTAGCAGAGAATACTTACGTGATTCAAGGAAATGCAATAATGGGAAAGAATGCAACACAGAAATAGACTTGATATGATTTCAGTGAAAAAAAAATAGGGTCACTTTTTTCCCTGTCACTACTCACTCCCCCCACTGTGCAGTATGAAGAGATGGGAAGGAGGGTACACAGGTTTCAAGAATCCAATCAATAATGCAGTTAAATTCCAGTTCCCCCAGCAAGCTTAGAGAGAACAGGTAGGATTTTAAAACAGGCAAAATACTTTTGAATGTAATTGCAATGGATGGGAAAATATACTAAAAATGCTTTTAATTCACTAAGGGATATTCAGGATAAGTGAGAGTTACTCTGGGTTAGTTCAGGTCAACACTAGCAATGATTCATGAGTGATTACCAGGTTGAAAACGAATCTAAGCAGTTGAAAGCAAGAAGCAGCGATTTTTAACATGTGGTGAAATTAGCTAAATTGCAATTCGCTGCGTGCGTAAATCACGATTACAGAAAAAATATAAGGAATGTCGTTTTAGGTTTGTTGGACAGCTGAAGATCTTAGCTTTAAAATGACAGTTAAAAGCCTGGCTGTTGAATGTGAGAATCAAGTTGCTAGATTCTACAGGCCTGCTGAGAAGAGTTCATCTTTTTGGTTAGGCCTCTCCTTCAGGTTCTAGAGCTTGGTTCTAGAGTCTGGTCTCTGGATATATCTGGAGTCTGGATATTGTCTGGATCTGGTCCAGCAGAGTGCTCTGCAGGAATCAGTTGAAGTGGAAAAGTGAGAGTGTCCTCGCCTGTCCTAAGCAGTCTTTTTTTATGCGTTTTCAAAGTGGGTGGGAAGGCTGATGCAACATGCCCAACCCCTAAGGATTTGATAGGTTAACGAATTCCCTGTGACCTGACTGGAGAAAGGATTAGCGTGTCAGAATCAGTCAGAGTGATGCTGAGTTTTACAATTTAGTGAAGAAACTTCCCTTTGCTTTTACTTAGAAAATCAATTTTTCATAAAAAAAACATATTTCCCAGATACACAAGTTGTTGAGAATTCATGTACACCTCACAGATGAATTAAGGCAGGTCTCTGTTCAAGCCCCATGTTCCTACGAGCTTTGGTTCAGAAATGATGACTTATTTTTGTTTTTGGTAAATTTCCCAATATGGGTTCTGCACCAGATTTTACACAGACATACACACCCTCTCTGAGCATAATACTGTAAGTTCTTATGTTTCTAGCATAAACACTGTATCTGCAATATTAATAAATCCAGGGGTTTGGTATCAGGACATCGGACGATGTCCATCTTAGTCTTGAACCTTGAGTGAATTAGTCATTTTAACCATCTCAAAGTTTGACATTTCTGTCAGCTTGATGCGCTTTGCTATACACAATTTTATAAAACATACATTTGCTCTCAATTGAATTCACATCTCAGTCTGGTCCGCCCCCCAGAAGCTTGGTGAGTCAGATAGTCACATGGCCTGACTTCCTGCTAGAGCAGCTGTTGAACAGTTACACCCAAATCAGCATATTATATTCAGCTGAAAGAAACCATTGTCTCTTTTTCCTGCCAGCAGGAGAAATCTCCGACCTCCTCTCCTGTTGGTGAGAAGGCCCCAGGTGTGAAGGGTTCTCAGAGAAGCAAGTCCTTTGAAGTCTTAGCTGCATGAGGTTTCTTTCTGATTAATTGAACAGATTTCCTTGTGAAGAAAAACATACATTTATAAACTTAAAATGAGCAATATATCTTTAAATCAAGTCTTTTTCAGAATGAAATCACTGTGTGGCACTTTATATGGAATTTTGATGGAAGTATCTTCTTTGGCATGTTTAGCTTCTGCAACACAGCTCTCCTGTCAGAATTTTAAATCGCCAGCACCTGTTGGAGGCGTGCAACGGTACTATACCCATTTTTGACAGCTGTCTTTACATCAGTATCTTTAAAAGGGAATTTAGCTTGATAGCATATGATTCTTGCTGACATTGTGTTTATGTGGATTCTTGCAGTATAATGATGTGGAACACCCAACAAGGAGGTTGGATCTTTTTTGGTGGTTTGTGAGCCATGATGTTAGCATATTTTGACAATCAAGAAACAATTCCCACACAGCTCTGTGTTGCTTTTGGCAATCAACATTGTTTTTTCAAAGTGGTTTTAGGCTACTGTTTGTGTAGACCAATGGAGGTTTTAGTCAATTACCTCCTGTTCTCACTAATATAGGCAAAAGTGGGTGGCAGCCTATTTTTCCAGTTTTTACTGAACATTTTCAGATGGTTTTGAGCGATCAGCATGCTTTCCAGTGGCCATTCTGATGTTTCCGCTGCCAGCAATGCACAATACTGTTGCAGGGCTTGGATGAGTGGGTTAAGACATCCCACATATTTCAGGCATACTTCAGGGGGTGAGCCACTGATTTAGTCTGTTCTTAAACATCTCAACTCAGCCTTTCATCCTTCTGAGTTTGATAAATGAGTACCAACACAGGTTGGGTGATATTGTATGTATATTTTTTCTATATAAAGCTCTTGATCGTAAGTGCTATATAATAACACATCTTTATCATTTGGCCATGGAGGTCTGCTTGCATTCACAGTAATTTGGTAATATGTACCTATACACATTGATCTTAACTATACATATGGCAATCCATTCTTGTATGAAATGTATATCATATTATAGTGATATGGTAACCATATTGTTTGTAGTGTACATATGAACAATGCTATGTGATGACACTTCCTATTTGGGCAAGGGGTGAAAGGTCGTTTTCCATCGTTCCCGCGGTATCACTTCCGAATGGGGGATGATGTCAAATGACATCACTTCCTGTGAGGTTTATCAGAGGACAAGGGTCATGTGATGTCACTTCAGCTACCCCTGGCATTTTGGTGAAATGACATCCCTGGCATCAAGCAGTAACTACGGAGAGAAGAGCTTGGTGACATTCTGTGAGGTTGGGGGGAGCTAGTTCAAGATTCAGAGCGTTGATGAATCGCTTGGACTTGAAAGTTTGCTGAACCCCAATTATCTGATTCACTTTGAGTAGTGTGATCTGCATGACATAGGTTCACATGACTAACACAAACGATATATTCAGTGAATTAGAATATCGATGAGTCATTGTCAAATCAAAATGGGCATGAGTCTATGCATCGCCAAGGTCGGCATCTGATGACTTCTTTAGCTAGAGAGCAAGAAGGACAGGAACGAGAACAACTGCTGCGTGGTTGCAGCAACTCAGATGTTCACATCTGCGGCTGCAAAGATATTTGGTCGCAACATTGTGCAGATCACCCATTTACATAACTACGTTATGTTTCCAGTTAAACCTTCAAGTACAGGAATCAATGACAGCAAGTCCTTTAAATGTATAGTTTTGAAAATTCAGGAATGGAAAACGTCATGTGTATCCAGCTTAGTGTGTTCAAATATTATAAATTTGAAATACATAATTTGGAAAATAAATGTTTGCCAAAAGTGAGGGCTACTAATTATTTATATGAATGTATTAAAATCCCCTTTTTACTCTTGAAAGTTTGACACATTAAATAAAAACGAAAATCACGTGGCACCAGACAAGGCAATCCCTTACTTAAAGTGCATCTTTACAACACATGACTCCCATAATATTCGAAAAGACCCTTCCCATGCACAGTTCATTGTACATTAAACATACAACAAAGAGAATAGCACATTTTACTTGTGTAACACATAACTTTTATCACAGCGCACAGAATTTCAGACTGACAACTGTCTAGGGTGTGCATAATAAAAATAATTCCACATTGCGTGGTGATGATTAAAGCCATGAGACTGTCAAGAAACAGCATCCTCGTTTAATCGCTGGTACCACACATTATCTGCTCTAATGAACTTCTATAATCACATTCTCATCAGCCAAAGCAGTTATGCTGTGGGTTCTGGTCACACACAATGCCGATTATACACGACATTAACAGCATTGTTAAAAATTAGCAGTTATCCATTACACCACATTATACACCCATAGGAATAGGAGAACAGAGAAAATAAGCTTAATACGACCTGATTGCATCCCTCGGCATATAGTTTTCATTTGCTGTATTACATTTTACTTCCCCTGGCGGCAAGAAGTAAAGAGGTTTTTATTACATGTCAGCTACTGCAACTAATAAGTAGGCCCTTTCTGAAGAAAATACAGTGCAAATCTGTTGATGACTGAGTTTAGATTATTGCACATTATACCGATCAAGGCTAAATAGATTGGAACCATTATCAGGGTTTCTATGGTTCGCCTTGAGTTGTTCCAATCACATGCTTGCAGTTGAAACCTGAAATGGACGTTTTAAAAAATATATCAGCGTCCGCTGTGATACTGTATCTTCACAGCAGCAGCATAACGATGGCACAGAGCACAATTATTTTGCCAGGCGCTCTCCAGCTGTTCCACTCAGTTTTCCAGAAAACATTGTCTGATGTTGTGCTTTACGCAAATTATTATCTGTGATGACAATATGAAAGTATGATGGTAGGTAGAATTAAAACACAGTCACTGATGTACTACAAAATGAATACCACTTATATTGGTGTAGACCTCAAAAATCATGATTTTTATTAGGCTGTATATATGATGTTTGGAAATATGTTTTACGTGTAAGAGCATCTTTATATTGTGCTTCTAAGGTGATCACATGTTAAGCAATAATAGTGCAGTCAATTGCTTGGTCCCAAATATAATTTAAAAGCAGTGGGACTGGTATAAAAACCCTTTCCTTTCTGCCATACAGGGCGTAAATTACAATAAAGCGCTAAGTCCGAACGAAGTAGTGAGCATGAGCCGAACATGCGCATAACAAATGTACTGCACTGGGAGCCGATTCATGGAATCAAAAGCACCCCGAAACTTGCAGTGCAAAGAAAACTAAGGAGTGCCTGGGATGCCTTCAACACGCCCCCATTGCAAACAGAACACAGTGCTGTCTAACAACTTTTGCGCATAGGAAAAAAGTAGTCAAGGATTGCCTACCAGCAATCACCATTACTTCCTCAACTCTCGTGTGAATGACAAGTCCTCGTCCCAGTACCCCCACTAAACTGTGCTGTGGCCACCTACTTAAAGGCAGCACCCAGGCACCCACAATATACTGTGCCCCAGCACCCTAATATAAGGCAGGACCGACATAACTGCACTAAATTGTGCCTGGGCCCCCTACGTTAAGGCAGCACACACATACCCTCACTAAACTGTGCCACAACCTCCTTCATTAAGGCACCACCCACATAGCCACACTAAACTGCGCCCTGGTCCACTAAATTAAGGCAGCTCCTACCTATTCCCAGTACACTACACCTCAGCCCCCTACATTAAATCAGCGCCCACAAGTCTGCCCTCATCAGAGTTCCCACATAAAACTGTGCCCCAGATTCACATCACTCTATGCAGACTGAACACCCAAACAGTTCTTGCCCCAACAACCAGACCTACTCATTCAGTGCAGAATACTGACATCAGGAGTTGGATGACATTTGCAATGGCTGACACAACATCCATTGAACCATCTTGCTTACAGAGGGTCATGAAGTCACCTAACTAGCCCACATAAACTCCCATATAATTTGGCTACAACACTTGCCTGACAACAGCTCACTGGATGTCACCCACCCTCATACCCCTCGCAGGTCGGGACACAACTATCAGACTCCTACAGATGTACTAATCTAGTCTCCTGCTGAACAGACAAAACAGTATGCTGGCACATATGCATTATCTGTTCAAAAAAAGGTGCAGTCCCATAGCAAACAGCAACGGACACCCACACCAATTCACTGTCTCAATGAGGTGACAAACAGGCCTGCAGGCCCTCTTCAGTATGATGGTGAATCCAGTGCAGTCAGCTCATCCATGGTTTCCACTTGCATCACATTCAGCTGCACAACAACAGCCAAACAAATTGCCACAAACACTACACCATTGACCCTTGATGTGCAGGTGACATAGTCCACATGTGAGTTATGTAGCTCAGTGAATCAGAATCACACCTCATCCCTTCTTCTCATCCCTAATGCCAATAGGAAATACCTCTTTATGAAGTGTGAACAACTCCACATGGAAAACAATTGGCAAAGGCCCACCAAAACTGTTGTAGTAGCATGAAGGAACCCAACATCCAAGAAACAGAAATCCTGACAAGTGAATAGCCAAAGGTGAATGGGCTGCCAACAGAAACCTCAGACATCCCCACTCCATGGAACATCTGGCTAGGCACCAAAACAAATGAGTACTCACCCTCAATATGAGACCCAAAACATCATCATGAAACATATTGTTTATCTCCAAATGTATCCCCACATCACCACCATCATAAACACAATCCAAAACATATGCATCCAACACTGATACACTGAGAGCAAACATAGAAAGCCCCTACACCCTAAATGGCATCAGGCAACCATCCCTTGCTACCCCCACACTTGTGATTCTCCCTTTCCTAATTGTGACACACATATCCATATAGCCATGTTAGTAAATCAAATTAATGCCATCATGCTTACCTCAAACAACCCCCAACAGGGCACAATACCCATGAACACGTACAAAGGTAGTGCTATGCCAACCACAGCATACATCATAGACACACCAATGCACACCATATACAGTAATCATGTGCATGCCTTACTGCAAAGCACAGAAGTAGCTAAGCAACAGATGTGAATGACAAATATGTCAAACATGTCAGTTGCTCACATGTACCATTGTCCACATATGTACATCCGTCATGAAGGCATCCAACTAAACATCACACTCTCATGAAGCATGCACACATGTCCCCAGCAAATGGGCCAGTACCAACATGACCCACAGAATGTGCCCAAAATACACATGACAGCCATACGACATACCTAGTTGGAGATCATGGGCCTTATTACAACCCTGGCGTTAAGGGGTTAACGGCGCCGTAAAAGGCTGCAGCGCCTTTAAACCCTTAACGCCTGATTTACACTTTACGGTGCCGTAATTAGCGCCTTCCCCATTCCCATTGAGCCCTATGGGCCAAAAATGGGAATGGGGAAGGGGCCATGGTGAATGGGGATTTACCGCTCCGCCAACCTTGGAATGGGGCGGTAAATCCGCGATCCACCATGGCGGAATCTGGCATGGACCATGGTGCTAATAGCACCATGGTCCAAGGCCAGGGTTGTAATGAGGCCCCATGTAAAAACAAAAGCTGCACATGGACAAAGAGATGGTGTTGAATAATATGATTACACTGTATTAATGCAAAACTACGTACATGAATGTAAACCAATAAATAGTGATTGAAAAAAAAAACATTACAAAATGAATCTGACAATTTGTGAACTATACACAGTAGCCAGTGGGTTAATCCGTGCCTATCTCTGACAATGCCTCAGCCAAATCTTATTCACCCTCTACGTCCAGATCCTGCAGGCAGATCCATGTTGTTTCCTGGAGGACTTGCAGGGCCTTCATCATCCCACTCACACCTACCTTCAGAATCCAACAGTTAGAGAGAGTTGGTGGTTGGAGTCAGAGCTGGCTGACGGCTGTGCGGGGAGTTTGAATGTTCTAATAGCACCATGGTCTTCCGCCAGGGTCGTAATGAGGCCCATTGATAAAAATATGAGGGCACCTCTCCTAGACAAACAACACATTATTATTACTTATGTAAAGAAAATAAACAAACAAACAAACAAACAATGTGGAGAACTTGTAGGGTACTGGACAAAGTTAGGCACTAAGGAACAAAGTCCTGGCATGGTTGCGCCAAAGAATGCGGCATAACTAAATCAGAAGTGAGGACTTGAAGTATTTGCACTGGGTACAAGTGAACACCTGGAGTACCATGAGTCATACAGACTGTATTATCATTGGATGCGGTCATACTAATCTTCTACTGTTATGAAATGATATGATATGATATGATATGGCATTTAAAACATGCCTATACAGAAGTGTTTCAAGGAGCAACAAGACACGGGGTGGGGGGTGGGAAATGTGCGTAAGTGCAGGGTAAGGGGGAGGGGAGAAGTGCCGGGGTTGGTGGAGAAGTGAGAAACAAAGGAAGCAGCAGAGAGTGCAGCCAATGGGTGGCAAGTGCGGGTGCTCGGAAGTGCTGCCAACAGGTGGCTAATAAGTGCAAGAGGCATTGGGGGTTGCATCTCGACAGGCAGGTACCTGGGCTGAAATGCAGAGGGTGGCCAGATGGCCAGTGCATGGATCAGACAGGAGAACAGCAGAGGAAAGGAAGAGAGAAGGCGGAAGCAAAGATGAAGTTCTTGAGGTGCTTCTAGAACCAGAGATGGTTCTGCTCAAGTTTTAGAGAGGTAGGCAGACTGTTCCGGGGGAGGCACCAGCCGAAGAAAGAGATCTGCCCCCATTTAACCATCAAAGAGTTGGAGGTGGAGGAGCGGATGGCTCGAGTAGGAAGATATTTTGGTAGAGAGAGTATTGTGGTCCTAGGTCCTAGAAAGCATTGTGGACAATGCAGAGGGTCTTGAACTTGATACTTGCCCCCACTGGAAGCCTATGAAGAGATTTTAGCACTGGTGAGATACAATCTCTGGGCTTGAGGCCAAGGACAAGTCTGACAGTCCTGTTCTGGATGAGTTGTAATGGGAGGAGATTAGTGGCAGATAGATTTAGAAAGAGGCTGCTGCAGTAGTCCAGCCTAGAGAGAATCAGAGCTCTGGAGACAGTGAGCTTCTGTGGGAAAGTGAGGAAAGAAAGATTACCTCTGAGGAGGTGCAGCTGATAGTTTGACTTCTTAGAGACGTCAGATATGTGAGAAGAGAAGGAGAGTGTGGAGTCGAATAGTACCCCGAGGTTCGTAACCTCACAATTCGGAGCAGGAAGAGCTCCCAGGGTGGGAGGCCAGAGAGTGGGGGGAAAGGAGGGAGCTGGTGATCCGATGAGGAGGATCTCTGTCTTACTGGCATTAAGGCAGAAATCATTGGCAGAACACCACTCCTGAATTATGGACAACAGGAGGCTGAGGGGCGTCTGAAAAAGAGAGCTGAGTATCATCCGCATAGCACGGAAAATTGGACGGTCTTAAGCAAGGTTGCCCTTTAGCTCCTGCACTCTTCAACCTGTTTATATCTGATATCTGTAAGGCTCTAATGAGCACAAGAAGCTTTCCTCTGAAATTTGCTGGCATTCCTTTGGATAGGCTTCGTTATGCTGACGACTTGGTTCTCATTGACCAGACCCAGGTAGGTTTACAAAGGCAACTGGACACTTTCAAAGCTTATGTACAAGAAAACAGACTGAAGATAAATGCAAAAAAATATTGCATTTTGATTTTGGAACCAGGTGAGAAGAGAGGAGGTTATAAAGGTTCCTGGTATATGAATGGTGTAAAGCTTTTTAAAGTAAGTTTGATGCCGTTCTTGGGGATGTGTGTCAACAATAGCCTTACTGATGCCCCAAGAATGTCGATCCTGCGGAGTGAGATAAATATGTTAGCCACACAAGCCCAGGTCATCATGAAGAAATGTCACAAATTTACTCTGAGCCCCTTCAAACAGTTGTATAGAATGAAAGTAGTACTGATAGTCGCCTGCGGTGCCAAAGCCTTTCTTCGTTCTTCCAGCAACCACCTGGCCCCGTTTGGAGGAACTATTATGGAAAAAGGTTCTCAACCTGCTAGTGGAATGCCCATTCAAGCTGTTAGAATAGAGCAAGGGCTTAACTCTGTCTATTCAATGGTGCTTTGAAATGTGTTGACACTCTTTCAGAAGAGTAGAATATCCTCTACACCTAGTAATCCATGTAAAGTAAAACATAAACTGTGGGCCATGGACTGGATTCAAACTCAGCATGAAAGATTGAGGTGTAAGCGCTATGGAAAGCTCTTCTGGAAGCCTGTGCACTTAATTCACTGCCTAAATATCTGGCCAAATTGTTGTCAGGGGTGAACAATGGAAAGGAAGAGAAGGGAAGAGGAGAGGCGGCCAAAGGAAGGCCATGAGTGGAGGAGGAGGCAGGAGAGGAGGAGATGGTGGATAGGATGTCCTGGGTTTTAGTAATGAAATGAGAAGCCAAGGCCATGCAGAGGGTGTAGGAGGGAAAATGAGAGGTAGAGACTGTAGCAGGATTTGCCAGCTCCTTGCAGATTTTAAAGAGTTTGGCCAGGTTGTTAGATGCCTCAAAGACACAGGCTTGGATTTGAGCTCTCTTCTTAGTGTAGACAGGAGCAGGCTGCCATTGGAGCAGGCACCAGGCCAGTTTGTCAGAGGATGCACCTGATGCCCTTCTTTCCTCTCTAAATGTGCGTTTTACGGTGACGAGGTCTGAGTCATACCAAGAGTTGCACTTGGCTTTGGGCTTCAAGTGATTCCACATGACAGGGGCAAGCACATCAAGGGTGTAAGAGATAGAAAAATGGAGGTTAAACAGGGCTGTGTGAGGACGTGAGTCAGCCAGAGGCGCAGGTGTGGGACGGAAAGTGGCGGCAAAAATCTCAACTGACACATGCTTCTTAGGTCAATTGCCCTAGGAGGTGGGTGGCAGTGCCGGAGTCGGCTTCCTTAATATATTTACACATCTGGATAATTTAACATGAAGATTCATTTACATGAGGATTATTTTGAACTGGTACTTTTTTATACCCTTGGGACTTGTTGAGTTGACTGTTATTTATTTATATGGTTGTCATTTTTTTTTTCTAGTATGTTTTATGTAGCACACTGAAGCCTATGGGCATGTTGCACTTCATAAGAATTAAATAAATAAATCAAATAAAAAAAAATGGAAGACAAGGAAACCAGTGGCATATGGGGAAGGGTATGTCATGAATCCTGTGATGTCGTCCCTTCTCCTCAGGGGTGAGACCCTGTCCATAAGGCCAGTAGAAGTGAGGGCGCTAACTTTCAGTCCCTCTGGGGTAGTACTTAGTGGGAGGATCTCATGAGGAGGGATTCCACATCAGGCATACAGGGAGGACATCATGGCCAGATGCAGAATTCCCATCATCTGTACACCTCTTTTACACCTCTTTCCTTACCTTCCTCTAAGCTAGGATCCTCTCCTACGTATGTTGTAAGATCAATGAAGATGCCATTATTATGACGAGGAAGAGTAGGACAGACTCCACTGAATACCCATTGCAAAGTACTGGGATGAGGAGGCAACATCAATCATCATCAGAATACGAATGAACAATCTAACTTTTGTACACCTAGTGGCTTAAAGATGGAAGAAGGACTGACTCAGTTGTCACACCATCCTTTGAGACACCACAAGAAAAGAACTCACACCGCAGATGGAAAAGCTGAAGCTGCTGGCCGGGATGCACTCAGAGGAACAACAATGTCCCTTTCTGGTCCGCTGTGCACTGGCAGACTGAGAAGAGAAGAAGGAGAAAGTCTAGACGTGAGAGCCTGACAAACCACGTGGTGGAGCATAGATATGCAGCCCGGTTCTCTTGAAGTGCTGCAGAGCTGCAGGAGGTAGCATAAAGACCTAAAATCAAGAAAGAGAGACATTGGAAGCCTTAGGGAAGAGGAAACCAACCAAGTTACAGTGAATGCCTTGGTCTGCAGAAGAAAGGCAAGAAACCATTTTAAGAGGGTCTGGGACCCCAAGTTGAAATACAAGAAAGTTTGAGCAGAACATTATACATGGCAGGATTTTGAACCAGGTATAGTGGAGGACAAATAGATGGAAAGCGACTGGGTTGGGGGCACAAAGGTGAATGAGGAGTTCCTCAACTGTGCATCTTCCTTGCCGCAGTACCTGGCAGGGAAGTGTGCCAGGTCTGCCTTCCAGGCCACACATTCTCCATGGCATGTTGAACTGCTATATAAACCCTTAGAAAGACAAGGGGAAGGAAGGAAGACATTCCCCCTGGTTTGTTGAACTGCCATACAAAGTCTGTGGAAGGCCAAGGGAACAGAGACTTCCCCCTGGTGTGTCATCAGGGTGAGGGAGGCATTCCCCCTGGTGTGTTGACCTGCCACAAAGAGCCCGAGAAAGGCCAGGGGAGGGGAGTCATTCCCCTGTTGCTGTGAATTACTCAAAATGTGTGTTTCTGTAAATGCTGAGACAACCAGGGGACAGGGAGGCATTTAACCCGGTTGTTGTTTTGTTTTATTGCTAAGAATCCCTGAAGAGGATCATTGTAAAAGTTATGCCATGAACATTAACAGATTAGCCAAAAGGGAACATTGATACAAACAAGGCCTGGAAGTAATTTTTGATCGCCCATCCATAAGAAGGGATTTTTCCTTAGTTAAGTCAAGAGTGTAAAGGACCGAAATAGGCGTTTCACACAAGACAGTGGACTATTTGATTTAGACGGGGCAGGGGAATCCCTCTGAGAGATAGGGAGAGGTTTACTCTTTCATAACAATAAATGTCTATAGAACCCATTATGCCACCTGCGTGTCAGTCTCGTACTTCTGCACTCTTAATTTGTGAATACATGTATGTAACTACAATGTACAGTAAAAAGTAGTCCAGAGTCGTCCCTCTGCAAGAATGAATACGGCCCATTGACCTGTTCTTTGGCAAGGTACCCACTCAAGAGTCCAGAGCCAAACTTTAGCTCACTCTACCTTTCACAGATGGCAAATAACCATTTGCATATAAGTCTTTGTCCCACCCATATGGGCAGTCCAGTACCAGAATGCTAGGGCAATACCCTTCTGAACAAGAGTACCAACAGCAACCCCATACACGTGTTTCAGCCTTGTTGGGACTCATCAGTGACGTGGATCGGTGCTGCTCTGAGCACTGAGTGGAAGGGGTCCACATCTGGATGTCCTTAGGAAACTTAGGGTGACTAAACCTAAGTCCCTTAAACAATAGAAAAATAGTCCATAGGTGCCCATCTGCGAGAACAAACACAGCCCATTGACCTGTTCTTAGGGAAGGTACCCACTTGAGAGTCCACAGCCACACTTTATCTCACTGTAGATTTCACAGATGGGAAATAACCATTTGCATATCAGTCTTTGCCCCACCCACATGGGCAGTCCAGCACCGAAATGCTATGGCAATTCCCTTCTGAACAAGAGTACCAACAGCAACCCCATAAACGTGTTTCAGCCTTGTTGGGCCTCATCAGTGATGTGGAGCTGTGCCTCTTTGAGCACAGTGAGCAAGGGGTCCACCTCTTTTTGACCCCAGGAAACTTATGGTGACTAAAACTAAGTCCCTTAAACAATAAATAAATAGTCCATAGGCGACCCGCTGCAGGAACGAACACGGCCCCTTGACCTGTTTTTTGGGAAGGTACCCACTCGAGAGACCGCAGCCACACTTTTGCTCATGCACCTTTCACAGATGGGAAGTGTCCATTTGCATGTCAATCTTTGCCCGCCCACATGTGCAGTCCAGCACCAATATGCTATGGCAATTCCCTTCTGAACAAGAGTATCAACAGCAACAGAAAGGTACAGTGAGCTTCGGACTCTCGAGTGGGTACCTTCCCAAAGAACAACTCATTTAGCTGTGTTCGTTCTCGCAGAGGGGCACAAATGGTCTATTTTTCATTACAATTTACAGTTCTAAGTCTGATGGTGCATAGTTGAAGGTCCAAAATAAAACATTAAGATTGGCAAAGAAGAAGAGATCAGCTACTTCTTCTTGCAGGCCCCTATCAAGTGCCCAGCATTGGTTGCCAGATGAGAAATATAGCTCATAGTGAGGATGCCCCGTTTTTTCAGTTAAGGACATTGTGTTTTTAGAAATCTTTGACATTGAAGGATCTGTCATGTGTCATGTGTAAAATTTTAGAGACCCGACCTGCCAATTCAAAATGATGAAACAACACATTGATTACTCTTCAGAAATTAGTTTTTTTACCACAGCAAACACTCTTCTCCACAACTGAAAGGGAGATTGAGCGCTTTTCACCTGAGCGCTGGGTAAATGAAGAGTTCAGTATGTGAATCTTGACAACATTTTGCAATTCAAAACAATTTGTTGATGCTGCATTGTTAGAAGTCAGCGGACACATGTTTGAACCTTTAGCTATCTTTCTCAAGGCATGTGGTATGATGAATTTTATTACTTGAAGATGTCGGAAGTATGTCCGGGGTGCTATTTCTTGTCCTGACCCCGGTATGGCCTGGTTTTCAATTTGTTCCTGATTTAGAAGAGCTGGACCTGTCCAAAGATGTGTTGGCTGACTTCTCACAATAAATACAGCACCAACAAATTGTTTTGAATTGTTTTATTACTTCAAGATTTACATACTGAACTATTAATTTACCCAGTGCTCAAGTGAAAGGGCTCAATCTCCCTTTCACAATTTTCCTTTTGTAGAACCAAGGACACTTTCTCACTGGAACCCCATCACCAGCAGCAGAGTACTTTAAGAATATAAAAGACCAAACACAGTGATCTACCCTTTCTAGTGCCCCTTACTCCACCATATTCTTCACCAAAATCTCCCACACTCCAATACATGTTTTGTGTTGCATTCACCAGTGATAGCTTGTGATAATATCCTCCTTTTTGTTTTCACATTCCTTTAAATTCAGCATTTCATTTCAGTAAACATGTATTAGTTGATGTATGCAGCTGACAGATTAACATAGTTGTAGTGTGAACTGATTCCAAAGATTGAAGCTTAGGAAGCTCACAATATTTCAACTGATGGAAAAAGCTGATGGCAGACAAGGGTTCCACAGCATTGGATAAGACTTATTAGAGCTCTTTGTAGTAGTTGGCACTGCCAGTATGCCAGCAATTTAGGTTTTTGCCAGATCAGCATAACAGGTTTGGATTCCAGTAAAATAAGAAGTTGTGATGTTCTTGGGAATTAGTTCCATAATTCCACACTTTCATTCACTAGCAATGGATAGAGAGCCACTTGCATTGGATTTCAAAAGGATTCAATTCTCACAAAGCAATCTTAACTGGCCCTGATGTTCCCTATCTGATCCGGAGTATCCAAAGTATCCTGGGTGATCATTCAGAAGTATATGCAAGTGGAACATCTAGAGGTGGCTTGCATAGATGTTCTCGATGTCCTTAGTTATAAATCAGGTCCTTGAATGTCTCTGTTCGGGCAGAAAATCTTAATTCCCAACAATGTTCTCTTCCAGTTAAATGAGTAAAACACAGTTCCAAAAGGTAAGCATGTTTCTGGCATTCAGGCAATTAATATGGGGGGAGGGTGCAACCTTTGTGGTTCTAGAGACTTGATGTCATGGTGATTGTACAGACATTGAGAAACACAGGTTTTCTGACAGACATTGACTTGATCTTCACTCCTGAAATGAGTCTGGTCACATTGAAATACGTCCACCACTTATACAACTTGTCAATTTTTCACAGACTCTCTTTGGTACTTGAAGTAACCACCTCGCATTTGAATTGTTGAAACACCAATACATGCATTATCAAACTTGAAAGAACTGTTGTGACTAATGTTGTTTCACATGGGCTTGCTCATATAACTCTAGCACTTAACTCATTAATCATTAGTCCCATGAAGAGAATCATTTCACTTCCGGATTATCTATCTAAACCAAAAGTCCTTGTGTGAATGGGAAGCAATTTATGTAACCAATCCCTGTAATCGTTATTGATTGACACATAACTTAAATTCAGTCACTCAGATTCTTCTAGACATCTAAACATAGATATTCCTAACCGAGAACACCAACAGGAATTCACCATTGAAAACTGGATTTAACAAACATAAGCCCTCCACAATTTTTTTACACAATGGAACTCAGCAACAAGTCTGACATTCACAGAAAGGAAAAGTTCCAGAGAAATGATTTATAAAAAAGAACTCACCCTGAGAACACTCTGATCAGCATGCAGGGCAATCATCACCCTCTCCAAAGCAAACTACTAAACAAGGAATCGTGGATGCATCCAAAGAGAGCAGAACACTCATCAAGGCCATGGAGCATTGCATCACCTCACTGCTAGACTATGTCGTGCCAGAATCCACAGACAAATGCTAAACCATCAACAGTGTCTTCATTGACAAGATTGACAAGATAATGCTCTAATAACTCCCAATGCATCACAAACAACCCATCCATACCTGCCTGCAACATATCAAGATGCACTGAATTCAGAATAATTACACCAGAAGACCTAACATTCTTGCAGCACAAAGTCACAAAGGTGAAATTCTCCCTTCATCCATTGTAAAGGTCATCAAAGATGAAGCAATCAGACCACTTGTCAATGTTATCAATGTTATCAATGCCCCATCACACAAGGCGCCATCCCAGATGCACTGAAAATTGGACAGATCCCCCCGTCAAGGAAATCCACACTTGTCCCTGATGAACTTGCTAAGTACCACCCATCACACTTCTACCTTTCCTATGCAAAGTGATTGAGAAAACCATCACTGTCCATTTGCATGAAAGGATCACTCGGCACAATCTCCTACAGGACTACCAATTTAGTTTCTAAACATTATGCAGCACACATACCACCACCATCAAGGATTTTGATGATACTCTACACATCTTGGACAAAAGGGACCCATTATTGTTTGTTTATCTGCTTGACATCTCTGCCTCCGTGCTGATGGCACTTTGCTCAAAATCCCTGAAATGTGCTCTAGTTTTGATGGAGCAGCCCTTCAGCAGTTTGCCTCATACCTCACAAACGGAGAACAAGCCACCTAGATGGGCCCAGCAGATATTAGCATTGGCCAACAATGTTCAGAGTTCCATAAGGCTCCATACTATTCCCTTACATCTTCAAACTCTACATGGAACCTCTGGGGAAACTACTTGCCAAAACCAACATCAAGATACACCAATATATAGATATGAGACAGCTTTACCTGAAGGTGAATTGCATCAATACAATTAACTGACTCAATAACATTTGTTCACTGTCAATACATGGATGTGAAGTGCTTACCAGACATACAAAGGTTGAATTTATTCTCCTAGTAAGCCCCAAAAACGCATGCCAAAGTCCTGAATAGGCGGACTGGCATGAAGCTCAACGGGTCCATGTCTCAACTCTCACACAGTACAACATCTCTCAGTGTTACCCATTGAATGTGACCTCTTATTCAAATAAAAATCACCATAAGATCCCAAGAAGCATGGTTCTGAATTGCACTCCTCTGGAAAGTCAATCCTTTCATTCCTGTTCCATGTTTTCTGGACAGATGTTCAATTGAAAGTCATCTCCCAGCTGGATTTTGGGAGTGCCTTAATCACAGGAGTCTCAGATGCCACATTGGACCCTCTGAAAACAGTCCAGCATACTGCAGCATGCCTCGTCACAGGACAAACACAATTCAAACACTCCAGACTCATCCTCAAGGAGGTGCACTGGCTACCTCTCCAAGCACACATCATTTTCAAGACAGCTTGCATCACCTTCAAAACAATCACTCCAAAGTACCACTCTATTCGGCCAAGAAACACAAAATCTTCAATAGCCAGTGAAGAACCAGCAGCCACAGCACTGGCAGGCTGGAGAATAGAACAGCAACCTCCTCTACACAAACTGCCCAAAGCATAGCCGACACCTGTGCCCCTCTGAATCATTATGCTGATCTGTAACACAAAACATGTTTAATGAACACATACACCCTCTTACAGCTGCACTGACACTCAAGCCAGTGTAGCACAGGGCCCACACTTGTAATAAGAACTGCTGTTATCAAAATACATACATATGAGAGTTACTATCTTGGTAGCAGATACACAATTTAAATATAAGTCATACAGAGTTAGGGTATGGTGGCTAACAACTCACATATGTATTACAGCCACCTCCAATTGATAACATATATGTGTCAGCACTGAGAGATCAGCTCATCTGTTGGAGTGTTATGTGTATTCTGCTCAGACAGCCCAGTCCCACTAAGTGACAGGGAGGAGACTACATGGAGATGCCTCTTCTGTTGATCCTTTGTGAGGGTGGGTTACACCCTATCCAGTGACACAGCCACCATGTGGGATCAGGCATAGAAAAAAGGAATCAAAGTGCACACCCATCCCAAAAAGACTAATCTTGCATCAGGGGGTTGCATACCAAAATTACCTTTGGTGCTATTGACAAAGGAAGGGGGTGGAATTAGTGTAGACAGAGGGAGGTAGACCAGCTGGATGAAGGTTCTGCTATCTTGTTTTGTCTCTATATCTCTCGTCCTTCCTCCTGTCCCCTCCACTTCCTTAACACAAAGCATGGTGGGTATGATGTCTGAATTCCACTTGTTCTACAGAATGGGATTGACCTCTAAAGCAAGCTTGCTTTATTCCCATCATCTGTGGGTCTGTGCTTTTAAAAGATGAGGTCTCCAAATCCCTCTCAGGTTTACATTGGACCAAACAGCTACAAAAAATTCATTGGACCTCTGTTGGAGTGTTGACTCTTCAAAGTCCACTACTAGTGATGTGAAGACAGACTTGATGGCAGAGGAGAGCTCACTTCCCTACCCATCGCCACAGCATATTGGGAGTGACCTGCTTCTGGACCAAGACCTGCATCTCTGCTGGCCACGAAGCTGCATGGGTCCTCCTCATGGTGAAGGATTCCTAAATGTATGGCCCTACCTGCCGTGCTTGGGAACCAGAGATTGAACTTGTTCCTGAGAGCCCAGAGTGGGACTTATAGCATCCTGAGAACCAAGCATCAAATCGATCAAACTGACATCGAACCAGGTTCACCAGATCTCAAATTTCAGGACCCAAAGGTGCTGCTTTTGGCATGAACCGAACCTTCAAACTACTGTGCTTGCAATGCTGCTCCATGTCATGCAGAGCCCGTTAATTGCTCAGCTCAAATCAACTGTTCATTGTCACTTCTGATATTTGAATCACTGGAGTGTCACTCATTGACTCAAGCTAGAAGTTACAGAATTAATCGACCCTCTGGATCATTGAATCCCACACTGACATTTCAGGATCACCAATTTGAACCATTACTGACTGACCTTTGATCTGAATCACTGGAGCGTCACCCATCGACTCTACCCAGCGATTACCAGATGCCTTGAACCGTCTCAACTCCGAAGCAATTGTTGAGCTTTTTGACCCACATCATCATTTGCTCCACTAAAACTGCTCTGAGATGCCACATTCAACCCGACTGGATGGCAGCTTGCTGCTTTGACCAACATGATCTGCAGTACCCAAACTAAGCATGATCTTCGCATAAAATAGCCCAAAGCAGGGTTAACCTCAACCTGTCAAGATGATACTTTTCAACCTTAACTGCTCTTGTGGACCATGTTGGGCCCTATAGCCTTGTCAGATCACTTGTGCACCTTTTTCATCAAAGACATATCCTTTTCAAAGTAAATTATAGTTGTTAAATTGCCTTTCTCCCCTGTATTCTTGTCCAAATTGCTGCATCTTTCTTTCCCTTCATCGTCTCTGTTCTTTCCAGAAGGGGTTGGTGTTGTTCTGTGTTTTTATTTTATTTAGTTATTCTTATAGATGGCGTTTTTAAGCGAAATACATATATTTGTTATAGAACCTTGTTTTGACAATCCCTTTATTTTGGACGGTTATACCTTGCTGTTTGTGTTGCTACTGAATCACAGTCACACACCTCTTGGGAATATAGCCTTCCCTCTGCCCACATAACCATACAAGATGAAGGAGGTATATCTCTTAACTGCCTCTGTAGTACCCTTATCATTGTGATCACTCTTGGTTTGTAACAGTGTGAGGGCCCAGTAGTTGGTTTAACTACCACCAATCCTTGTACTCCTGTAGAGCAGAAGTCATTTTGTCACAGTGCCCTGTCTCAGGATCAATTTACCAATGCTGAAAATACTATCTACTTAATTCTACTATTCAGGAAGGGCATACAGACCATACTACAAAGAACATCTCACCAATCACTGATCAATCAAATGTTCCCTTTCTCCACCACTCAGGTTTCCTCAACCCATGTTCCCCCTGCACTCCTAGTTCCTCTGCTACCCCTGACTCATAGCCCCAGTGTGTGAGTATCCCCTTTGTTCAGCACCCCATTGCTTCCCAGCTAATTTTGAGCTTTATTTCAATACATTGATGTACTCAGAAAAGGGTTTGGAGGGAGATCTCATCAGACATGTGTATCCTTCCAATGGAATATTCCTCCCATCATACTCATGCCTAGAATTACATCCCACAATTCTATACTAACCATAACGCCCATATGTTCCAAGGAACATTCAGCTGTAGAACATAATTACGAATATCACTAGGGAATCTCCTTTCATCTACTCCATGGCATCTGGCAACAAAACAGTCAACAGTCTAGACATCTCTAGTCTCAGTAGGAAGCTCTCAACATGTCTGACTTGCTATATAGGAAACAAGGTCAGTAGTTATTGGAATGTAGTACAATTTAGTGTAATTTAGTGTGTACATATTGACAGCAATAATGTGGCACATATAGCTAGCCCTATGTTGCTAGCATAACATATGGGTATGCAAATGGAGACACCAGAATATATATATATATATATATATATATATATATATATATATATATATATATATATATATATATATATATATATATATATATATATATATATATATATATATTTCTATTTCTCTTTTTATTTTACTTGAAATGCCTCACTCACAGGAGACTACATTAGCTGTCTAATTGACTGACTTAATTAACAAATACTAATACTAATACTAACTTAATAACATTATAATATAATCTCTATGTGGAAAAGAGGCAGAAAGACATGATCTGAGATTCATTTTAAATGTGCACTTGTTTTTTCTCTCTATGTTCACTGTGTTAGCTGGAAGCAAAAATTAAGCTATTGTGGAAGGGAGGAGGATACGGTCTTTTGTATTTGATTGGTGCAGAGTGTCTGCAGTGATTCCACGTAAGCATAGGGGGATGCAACAGAGTTCTGCTGGACAAAGTCGGACAGAACTAAACTCAGATTGCTTTGGCTGAGCTGCTGTGTGGCAGGTCCAATCTCACTTGGCACTTGCTTAAGAACTGCAGATTACTGCATGTTCTCGCTGTGCACTCTAAGCTTTCAAGATTACAAAGACAACCCTGGGCCCATTCTTCGGAGGCGAGAGGGGAGAGGTCGAGTGTGGGAGAACTAAATATAGCTGGTAAATATACAAGTTAACTGAGGTTATTGTGTGCGGTATGGATGACCTTCTATAAATATCAGCAGGGAGAATAGCAATAGGGGAACCCTGTGTTTAATTGCCACATAATAATGCTGCAAAGTGAATGCCATGCTGTCGCTGTATTTTTCTCTTCTTCTGGTTACAGATGATGCAAAGTGAATTTCGTTCTGTTGCCGTATATTTTTTCTTCTGTTTGTTTCCGAGAATATTGTAACACAAAAGGTTAAGATGTTGTTTGGAGATACAACTGTTTATAATACAAGTATAATGTACACAAACCGTGTAGAGTGTTTTTTTCTTTTGTCTTTTTCTTTGGTGCATCTAGAATAATATTGAGAAGGGGACGATTTTTAGGTAATACATGTGTCATGTTTCCCATACAGATGGAGCAATTTCATTAGCAATGAAAAATAGCTGTGTGCGTGTTTTCACTCAGTGTGGTGTCTGAGTGGAATCTAATACAATAGATATTGCGGGGCGTACATGAATCAGCCAAGAGGCCAATGGAAACAAAGTTCACTAATGTATATATATTAGTGATAATATTGATAATGCTATATAAATGAAGCTTTGGTGTTTCTGAATGTAAGTCCGAGGCCTCTATAGATCACAAGAACAGTCTAAGAAAAAGAAGAGTTTTTGTATATTGGGGCCACAAATAAAACAGAAAAATTATGCTCACCAAAATACCACCAACAATAATGTATACCACTAACTGATCCTATATAATGTAATAAAGAATGGTCCCTGAAAGGAAATAAGGCCAAACCCCAATCTAAGTGCAATGAGTAGCCATCGCCAAATTACCATTATTTTTGGTGGTAAGAAAATACCGCCAGGCCCCAAATTTACACAAAATATCCAACAGGACCTGTCAATTCCCTGAACTCCCCTTTCTCCAAATAAACTCAAGTACCGGCATGTGTGAGCATATTGTGAGAATGTATATCAGAAAAGTCTAGACCTGCCCAGTAAAGATTTGCTACAGTCAATAAGAACAATCACCAAGTTTCTGGATTCTTTCAGCCAGCATACAGAGAAAGTGAATGTACTTGGGAAAAAAAAATGACAGAGAAAATGATTACCACAGATGAATAATTGGGGAAACATTCAATCAGATATGTGTTTCAGTCTGTAATATTATCTCTAGTATCTCTAAGAAATGTATTTTTTCCAACAATGTCAGACTATTTATATTTTGCAAAGATATAATATATATACAACATGTTGCACGTTATGGCATCACTAAATCAGTGTAGATCAGACTAATCTGTATTGCACTTGGAAGTTGTACAAATTAAGACTAATTTTCCAGCTTACATGTTTAGCAAAACTTCTGTATGGATTTGCAACCAACAAATCGATGAGTTTTCAGTGAAAAATGTGTCTTAATCTTGCGCTGGTATGTTACCATCTGGGCAAACATACATATGTGGTAACCACAGTCAAATTAATCAAGCTCATTATTGAAATTGTTGTCCATTGTGCAAAGCCCATTTCATGTTTACCTCCCAGTGGCTTTCACAAGCATTGGACATCAATTTATTTCTGAATAGGCTAAACCAACATAGCTTGCAGGCTTCCTTAATAGAGTAGATAACATATTGTTTTTCATTTAAATGTTATCAGCCTGTTTAAACTCTTCTTCTGACTTCAATTCCTAAAAAACTATGTTTTTTTAAAACTTTAATATATAGCTGACACCAATATATTTGTCACACATTAAAGTGACCACTACTCAACTGCCTCAAGAATAGCATCTTGCTTTCAGGCAGTCTTGATGTGGATGTCAGCAAAATCTTCAAAATATAATCCCAGAAAAAATATGAAACTGATTGCATATGCCTCTGAAAATACATGGTAGTTCAAAATGTGCTATGAAGGGATTGGTCCATTCTGCTACCCTATAAAGTTGTTACTATTCTTCAGGTCACGTGCCTCAAGCCAACAAAAATAAATTGATGTATTTTCATTTATGAAAAGCCTAACTGCTGCAATGCACCATGGTAGATACATAAAATATGTTTGGGATGAGGGGTACCCCCTTCCCTGTCATGTTTAAAAAAATAACTACTGGATAGGTTTACACTGAACCAACACAAAGAAATCTGTAATGCTGTGTGCCCAAATCTTTTCGTATTTCGTCCAAATCTGCCCAGCAGTTTTTGAGCTATGGGTTTTCAACGGAAACAACATTTTCTTGTTTGGAAATGAATGGGAGTAGGCAGAAAACCAATATTTTTGGTTTCTTAATAACATTTGAACCGCTTAAGGAATTTTTCCAAAAATGTCTAATTTGGAGGGACCCATGAGTGAGTTCAAATATTTAGGGAAAAGTCAATGAAAATGTACTTTATCTTAACCATTCGTGGAAGTTCACCTGCAGTTCATAGCCACTAAATAATGCAGTGTGGGTTTTAAAACTAGCTCAAATGCATGTTTTGGTTGATACACCAGTATTTATTCTTTTAATGTTACTGCTTATAGTGCAAAACTAGCAGAAGAATGCTTTACAACAAAATTGTGCCAGAATTGGGCTTGGCATTTTACATAGTAGCACAGTACTGTTGGTGCAGGGAGATATGGTGTTTTATTAGTTCAGCAGATATTGTTGAAAGAGCCATTTGTTTTGTATATCATATTTGTTTTATAAGGCAGCACTGTTTTATAAATAGCTTTAACAACCAACAGCAAGCACTTCTCATGCCTGCTTCCTATTAACAGGGGCAGCAGGATCTCTGTAATTATATAAAGGAATATCCACATCTTTCAAGAACAGGGATTGGACCACTAAGGCAGGGTAGCTTTAGTCCAATCATCTGTGGACCTTTATCTTTAAAAAAAGGTCTCCCATCACTTCTTGGAATCAATGCTGACATCCAACCCTGGAACAATATATTGCTGCCCCCCTGATTAGAGAACAGTGATTTCTAAAGTACTCCATTTGTGAGTTGAAGGCCGGTGTTCCAAGGCAGAGGTGATGTCTGTCCGCCAACCATCCAGAGGGACATTAGGGGGATAAACTCTTCTGCTGGACCAAGACCAAGATCCTCATCTCTGCTTGCCTCCCTGTTGCCTACAACCTCACTGTGTTGCAGGATCCCTGAAGGTGTGTGCCAGCCCCCATGTTTTGGAATCTGGGAAAAGTACCAACCATGGTCATCGAGACCCTGGAGAGAGGGGCTCACTGCTTCTGAAACCCTGAATAGCCATGATCCTGTAGCTTTCAATGCCAACCCACTGTGAGCCATGATTCAAGTGTGTTTGAAGTGGACTTAGGTTTTACCAGACAGTGGATCCAAACCCAGTTCACTAATTGTAATTCAGTGAACGTAGTTTATGCAATCTGGTGTCACTGCCCTAAAATATATTTTGTGATGAAGGAGCAAAAGATTAAACATCGGATCAGTGAGCACAGAAGCTGTATTAAAAAGAAAACCTTACAACACCATTGGTGAATCATTTCATCATGATTGCACATGATGTAGAAGAATTGAGATGGACCATGTTATGGCAACTTGAGAAATCGAAGAACGGTAATGCCAACACCCAAAAACTTTTCTATAAAGAGAAATGGCTTATTTTTCTGACCAAGGCATCTGAAATAGGGCTTAGTGAACAAATTGATTGGAAGCACAATATTTAAATATAGGCTAATATGGTATTTTTCAGATGATGGTACTTCAGACACTTGTCAGTTACATGGCTGGCTAAGAGGTTTATTTTTTACACACACAAGCTGCTCTGATTAGCGCACTGATCTACGGCTCAGTCGGTTCTACAGACCGTAATTGCCAGCTGCCCTGCATTTTGTTAAAACATTTTTTTACAACATTTTCTCACAACATGGAACATTCCAGGCATGTTGTATGTAATTTTGTACTTTCCGGTACTATTTCTGTCAAGAAAGCTACCTGACTGAATAACACACACACTCACGGTCTGGACAGACCCCGTTGGTAGCATTCCCAATTGTGTCTTACATCTTACAAGAGATGTAGCCAATTGTGATTGATTCCAGTACATATACTGAGTCACATTTTTGATGTGATCGGTCGCGTAGCCATTGTATTCCGTAATAAGGTGTAGATAGAACGTAGACGGAAGACCACAGATGAGAGCCAGACACACGGATGGTAATGGAGCTTGAATGGGTTACAAGCTGTATTAAGAATTGCTAAGTGATTCCCCCCATAGCACAGGTGATTGGTTACACGACCGTTGCATTATAGATTAGTCCGAACATACGATTGGCACTAACAGGTTTACTTTTACGCATTTGTGTTTTCCAGACTATTGAATTTCCGATGTAGACTTTCTAATTGAAACTTACACTAGTTCTTGTGGGCATGACTGTCAGAAGCACGATACGTGCACAGTGAGATACGCTTTTTAAGCACAACTGAATTTACTTGTTCAAGCATTTAAAATCTGATTACAACATGCTCATGTAACTGAGACGGGATAATTTTATCTCGAAGAGAGGTCACTAGATGACCTTAGACGTAATGTTGATTAGCAGTTTGTTTACTTTAAGGAACTTGACTTGACAGCATGCTCTGATATTATGGATATTTCATGCACTTGGAGGCTTGTTTAGTATTGTGCGCCACTCGCACCATTGCTGCTCAGTGTGTTTTAGCACTGGATACTCATTCAACTCTTTTTCTTTTTTCAGTGTTTTGTTCCCCTCTTTGTGTCACAGCCATCTATTGATTAGATGCTCCCCCGTTACCTAGTTGAAGATTAACTTTGAAGTCTGGTGAATTTATGGTAAGCCTTGCGTAGGTGATTGACAGCCTTGTAAAATGAACAGTATGAAAATACAGATTAGAGTTTTATTACTGTTCCCTTTTCTCTCTGTTTTTCTCCCTCGTTCTTGGATCGCACAGTGACAGGTTTGGAAATAGGATTTGGACTTGACTCCAGACTGTCTAAACACCTACGGGTTTAAGAAGTTCCAACATTGTTAAAATTTAATATGTGTTGACAGAGCACTAATGGTCCCCTGCGGAAGTTAATGATTACAAGTTTAAGAGTTTTATGAAGGAAAAATTTTGGGTTTAGTGTGGTACCACAAATAATATTGTTATCAAATAATAGCATATTGAGTTGATGTGTTTACCTCGGTAGCTGGAAGAAGGGTAGATCCAACTTAGATTGAATCACTAAAAGTAACTTGGGAACAATACCTGAAGTAAGGATTCCCAGGTGCTACAAACCATTGCATTGCTTTGCACATAGTTTTTGACCTGTCTTTTTGTAAACATTATGCATAGATTTGTATAGGCAGGTTGTTGTTTACGGTGTTTCAGGGTACATCTGTGTAGGTATTGTTTTAACATGTGTTTGTGCTGTTGGTTTTAGAGATGTGCACTAGGTTTTACACATTTTTTATTCTGATGTATGTGTTTTGATATGTATGAAATGACTGTGATATTATTATTGTGATTTATTAATAAATTGATTATTATCATGCTTGAACCTTGACTTAGTACCTATTTGGTCCAAGGATTGAGTTATTTAGTAAGTAGGCAAAAGTTTAAGGAGAGTGACAGTTGGATTCCTTGGTCTTCTTATTGTCCATAGTGCATTGGTCGGAGTAGAATCCAGATGTCGTTAAATCACTCCATTTGTCTCTGGTTGTATGATTTCAAGTATGTTTGATGCCATGACAACATTCATGGTCCTTTGAGCTGCCTTCAGTGTTCACTACTCTCCCAAATCACAATTCACAGCCAACGCACACCACACCAATCAAAGCAATACCTGAACACTTATTCATGCATTGAAGCCTCTATTCAATGCAGGTGATAAGGACACATATTCAGGTTTAATGGTCCTACCATGCGTGGACTAGTGTCTACTAATATTGAGCTGAAGCAGCGGTATGAGATTATATGTTGGACTTTAGTCAGTGAGCCAGCTTGACATTTTTATGAAATGTTACATTTGTTTTTTATCTGTAATTGACCATTTTGTGTGTTCTTCTATCTTGCATATACAATTCAAGCATGCTTCAGACCAGGAATAGTAAGGATTTTGTCCATCTGACATCACACCCAAATGTCTTTGCTCGAGAGAAATTGGAGGGACCAGGAAGGAGAGAGAGAGAGGGGCAGGGAGAAACTACAGATCTCTCCCTGGTTGTGCTAATCCCACACACTCGCTCCTTAATAGGATAAAAGGCCTTAAGAAATTCAGCACACTTGTGCGAGTCATAGCCCTTATTGAATGAGTGTGTCCTTTGATTTGTGTTCCCAGGCCAGCTTCCTGTGGAGAGGCTGTCCCTGGTGAAATATTGTTACCTGACCCTACAAAGGAACAAGGCGAGGCAAACCCCAAGGCTAGAGTTCTGAAGTAGGCAAGGGGAGCATTGTCTATAACAAATACAAATAACACTTCCACAGCTGGACAGTGTCCACCGGGCTGACAAATGTGTGCTATTAAATTAATGTGGATTTGATAACTTTGAGAGTTGCTGGCCACTCTACCCGACAAGGAATGTTTTTATTTAAATGTGAACATTCCATCAGGACATAAACCTCAGAGTTATGCAGTTTTTGGAAAAGGGTTGTATATCCTAAATGCAGTCCCTGCACTGCAGAGACTTCACTGTCACTGTCGCTGTTAAGAGGGCACCTGTGACCTGAACCTTTCCATGCCACTGTAGGGCAGGTGCTGCCATCAGGTTACTGAGGCAGCAGCAAACAGGTGTACAATATGTTGTTTTAATGGGGTTTCATGAAAGGGAAATCTGAACAACTGATTTATCTACCTGAAATGGAATTATCCACAACATTGTATCTATGTATATAAAAGTTAAAATGTGTTTGGAAAACTTTGTGGCAAAGAATTGTTCCTTATACAATTCCACACTGTGTCACCAATCTGCACCAAACTGTGCATCATTCCCTGTAGGAACCTCCGGACATTACACACTACATGACATTTGAACACCACATCCCTTTCTCCGGATTTCTGAAAACGTCAAAATGTGTTTGTGGGTGTGTGGCAAAGTGTTGTTCCTTATACAATTTCACACCATTTCACCAATCTGCACCAAATTGGGCATAGTTACCTGTAAGGGCCCTCTGGACATTACTGGCTACATGACATTTGGAAACCATACCCCGTTCCCCAGATTTGAGCACAAGTGAAAATGTGTTTGTGGGTTTGTGTGTTTGTGGCTTGGTGAAGTGTTGTTCCTTATACAATTCCACACTGTTTCACCAATATGCACCAAATGTAGAATAGTTACCTGTTATAGACCCTCTGGACAATACTGGCTACATTACACTTGCACACCCTGAAGAGGGATGGATGAATCCACCCCCTGCTCCCCCTCCAATAGGATACATGACCCGGAAGAAGAGCAGGAGATAATGCGATCCCCATACCATTTCGGGCCAATTCCTAGTGCTGCTCTGATAGACACGTATGTTGATAGGTACCCACTCAGCCAACCCTACAGCCCAGTAGCAGTGCAAACATTACCCAGAGTGGACAAGGACCCTCAGGATACAACTAAGGAAACTTCAATTGACAGTATCGACTAAAGCGCCAAGAAGTCATGTTACTGACATCATTAGAGACACCACGACATAGCAGCATTAGACAGGAAGCACATGTGCCATCCACACATTGGGGCACAAACACACACCCGAATACATGAAAAACACATGCATATCAGTTCTATAAATTAGAGGACAGACACATATACATGCCATTGTTGCTTTTATTATTTTGTCATTAGCTAACGCAACAACACAGAAACCACATGAAGCAAGAGATCCTGAACAAGCTTGCAGATGCGTATAGCCAATTAACCCTATGGAGCTGCAGGAACACCTACGGGGCCTGACAGAGCCATGTACGACTAACATACGCAGGACATAGATCATAGATTATTACAAACAAGTAGAAGCCATGCTATGGGTTAGGAAAATTACAAACTGGGCAGAGACCCTCGGAAGGAGCTGAGCTGAACAAATTCAGGCTTGACAGAATAGCAAACATGTGAAACAAGGTCAGCTGCCAAGGCCAGAGAAAAACATTCCATTCCCTGAACGGAAGTAATACCAGCTGCAGAAAACGCAGATAATTGTTCAATATTCAGAGGAATTCAGAGCTAAGAAGGAGCCCAAACACAGTCTCTAGACACGTGACTCGGAAGGCTTGGATGATGAATCCAAACCGGCACTGGGAAAGAGGAGCAATCTCACTCTGCCAGAGAGAAGCATGCAAACAAGTCATTACAACGAAAAGACAAGTGTTGCATGATGTGAACGGGCAATCTCAAAGACTACGGTGGTACACATAACGTTACAATGCAGACACATAGTTGCTCTTATTACCTTGAGAAGGTACATTTCGAGCGGAGAATCATTTCAGATCCCAGGCCTGGGGACATCAGCTCTAGCCAACCACAGATCAGTGTCCTAGGGGTGGGTAGCAATGGGCAAGAACCAATGCTAAGACCCTCACACTGCAATATTGTTTACTGATAGCAATATTGGGATGGGCCAGGCTTGACAACTGACATGGAAAGAGCCAATAAACTAACATGTATAGGGTCCACTATAGGTGGACTATTACTCGGTACCCAATCCAGTGGTGCGTTAGGTTTGCTGGAGAGGGGCCCAGGGTGTGACATCACTATGACAAAATCGAAAGACAAAACAGGCCCGCGAGCCAGAGAACGCTCTTATGTACCAGGATTTTCTTCTATCCTTGTACTAATCCCTGTTGGTTTTGGCTGTAATAAACCACAGTTGTAACTTGCTGTCTGGCTGGGTCTGCGTTCCTTTTGGAGGAAGGTGTTGGGCCTTCCATGAGTCATGAGTCTGCAAACTCCTACTAGCCCTCACACCTACTTGGGGTTTGTCCCAACAACCCCACCACGTTCCCCAGATTTCAGCACAAGTCAAAATGTTTTTGTGGGTTTGTGGGTTGGCAAAACATTGTTCCTTATACAATTCCACACCATTCCACTGATTTGCACCAGATTTTGCATAGTTACCTGTTAGGAACCTCAAGACATTACTAGCAACCTGACATCCGGGCACACCATGTTTGTAGTCAGACAAAAGGAAGGCCACTGTCTATTAATAAAAAACGTGTGTACCCTTACTCACAAACAAGGACTTTTGCTATCAACCTTTGAAACAAATATAGCGAGATAACACTTTGGTCAAAAAGATGTTCCTTATTAAAACACATCTTCATTTATTATTTTATCAAAGCGCAAGTATAACCACCTGCTGGTTCATATCAAAAACATTAAAAACATATAAACACAAATAATTTAGTTAATTAGAACAATCTACAAACAAAGTGAAAACAAAATCAAGTATTCATGACTTGATCCTACACAGTGATGGTTTAAGTACCCCACCCCACCCTCCACGGCCTAGGATGCATGGTTTCCAAGATATCTGCACTACAAAGCACTGTAATGAAATACACCATACCAGGTTCAGACGACAGGTGGTGAGAGAGCACAGAAGGTCCTAGTATGCAACTCTATCCTCCCCCAACATCTGCTCTGGGGTATGTCAGCAAGATATAGGTGCACATTCTCGGTGCAGTTTACTTCAGGGTGCAAAGCACATCAAGCAATAAGTGAATCAGAGCAGTGACCTACAGGATCAGGGTTATCATGTCTGTCTAGAGAACCCATTGGAAGACCGGGTACTTCTGCTAGTTTACTAATACAAATCAAAAAGGCCAGATGGCAATTCTTCATAGTAAGGCATACAAACAAAGGAATACATGCCTTAAATAGTGGAAGAAGCTATGGAGATCATTTCAAAAATCGAGAAAAATAATCATAACCTCATTACTTAAGGGTCAAACAGGATGTTCAACCCTTCATAGAAGTGGGTAAAAGACACAGAATCGTTATATAATCAGAATGATATAAATGGAAGGGTTTAAGACGAGCTGAACGTCCTTTTTCATTCAAAAGGTTATGATGCACTTAAACCTCCACCAATAACCAATCCATGATCAATGACACTGCATTGAATTAGCTGGTTATTACAAGCAAGAGGGTCAATTGATTAACTTTTGTCTAGTGTTATCATGTTTTGGTATTTTTACTTTAGGTGATCTGGAAGCTGAGAGGAAGCTTTTCCAATTTGATATCTCACCAGCCATATGTGTGTGCCTTACATGTGCCTATAGGTGAACTTAGGTGAAGCTCACATCTCACACGATGTGTCATCTGAAGTGAGACTTAAGGGAATATAAATATATTTACGTAATGCTCGTACACGAACATTAAGATTGTAAACAGGAAAAACAACCTACTCTAAAGAAAACTGTTTCAAGGGTGGGTACTGTAACTGCCACTTATCTTTGCAACACGTGGCACAGGTGTCTTCATCAGCTGAACACAGATAGAACTTCTTGCAACGTAACCATACAAGACAGGTAACTAGTTAAGGTAACGAATCACAAAACACAAGTACGTAATGCTGAGAATAGGAGAATGGCCTCTCAGCCTTGCTTCATTTGAATGTTTATTTTTAAATAACCTGCTCAAAATGCTACCTCATAACTTTACGTTGCGGTAAAACACTCTAAGGGCCTCATTACACAGTAGGAGGTAACCATGTCGCTATTAGCACCATGGCTACCCCCTACCGCCTTCTGGGTCCGCGTAGACGGTATGGGGACTTACCGGGTCATTCCGACCCTGGAGGACCCGGTAAATCCCCATCCCAATTACCATTCCCCATTCCCATTCGAGCCCCCATAGGGCTCAATGGGAATGCGGAAGGAGCTAATAACGGTACCGCTATAAGCGGTACCGTTATTCGCTCTGAAGTCCCTCAGTGGGCCCCGTCCTTAACATGCGGTCTGACCACACGTTAAGAACGGGACCCACTGAGGGACCTCGTAGTAGGGTGGTAAGGGATTACTGGCACCGGTGCCCTTACCTGTGCCGGTAATCCCTTACCGCCTTCCGTGTAATGAGGCCCTTACACTCTTATGGCAGAATGGTCTTCTCTTGGACGTTTCATATGCAACGATGTCCTTCTTGATCCACACGTTTCATGGGCTAGAATAGCTGTACTATAGCATAGGGGAGAACGTCTGCACTGATAAAACATAGCACCTGGTTGATTGCTGTGCAACACAGCACATGATCTCCTCTAAAAACAACAAGCATTTCAAGCCCTTGCACGAACGGTGTATTTTTTTTTTCCTTTTTTTAAACATATTTGATTGGGCCCCAAATGAAGGGAAGCTTGTGGCAGCTGGGTATTTAACAGTATAGGCTCGATTAAGAAAATATCTCACGAGTTCTATTTTGTATTTTTTTATTTGTACTTGTGTGATTTAAAAACTGTCACAAGTCACCATATTCAGAAAGGGGAGCATCAAATGGAAGGATGTGGCAGAGCCAAATGAACTCCCCACCAGCTCCCCCGAATATATTAGGGTGTGCAGCCTGCCTCCCACACTACGTAATGGCTTTTTCGCAGCACCCCGTGTATGAGGGCACTACAAAATGACAGGCAACTAACTGGTTTGTCACTGAGAAATGCAGTATACTTATTCTTTTAAATGTCTGTCTATCCTGCTAAAGCAATAATTACACGAAAGTGTCAGAAACACCCTCTGATATTCGTATCTAGTTCCTGCACCGGCTCCAAACAGGCAACAAGGAAAGCTTCTGTTGTTTAAGCCCATTTTAAACCATATTTAAGAATTAGCAGAATGGGGTAACATTGGCTCAAGCATGTTCATTCATATGCGCCAGAGGGTTTCCAAAATGTAGAGAGAGAGGTTTAAACAGCTGTGTGATTAGCTGTAAACACTCCACTTAATGGCATGATACTGTCTTGAAAAAATGTACAGTTAATGGTGATAATGAAAAAGGAGCATTTTGCTGTGCTACTTGGGAATGTCAAGCATGGAATGCTGCATTATTTTGTAGGAATAACGTCACAGCAGGTTCTGTACACAGTTGTTTGCCTGCATTTATATCGCAAATGAAAAGTGGATAAAAATAACCTCCAGCCGTGTTATCTATGATTTGTAACAATTCTAAAAGTTTAGAAACAGCATGTGGTAGAGCATAAATCAATGCTTTAGCATTGAATCTTCTAAACTATGAGTGTTCCATTTTCGTTGTATTCAAAACTATATGTATAGCTAATTAAATGAACTGTACTTAAGAAAAATCACAAGACCATATCATTTAGAATTCCCCTGTACGTGATGTCATAAAGATGTATTCTTAAATACGTATGAAATTGTTTCCTAATATTATATGGCCTTTCCGGAAGTAGTGATAAATGTGTGTGAGGCAATTTTCAAGGAAACTCACAGCAAAGCCATGTGTGTATGTGTAATTTAAATTGAATAAGGACATACACACACGTCAAAGTCCAATATATAATACGTGTACAATATTAGAGGTCATTATAAAACTGTGAATATATGAAGACTTTGGGTCATAATGCACGCATTTTTGCTGGGAGCTCGAAGGATAAAGGAGCATGCTGCTGTGGTTACAGCGAAATACAGGTGTGATCACCCAGCAGTATGTCCCCTTCCTACATTTTAAATACAGGGAATACACGTTTGCAACTATGCAATGTGTAAGGTAAATAGCCTGATTTATATGGTGCAGTCCACAGACAAGCAGGGCAATTGCCTTGCATGCTTCCATTGAAGACATTTTTACAGAAAATAAATGGCCCCGTGAAAGGTTCTGGATGAGTCACCCAGTCCTACAGATTAGGGGTGTAGCAGCCACCTTTACCGCCTGCAATGAGTCTATACGTGGCCTCTCTCTTTCCATCCCTCCTACTCTCCTCCTTCTCACCCATAGCACCGGATGTGGTTACCAAGACTGTTTTCTCTATGAGAGTCTCCTCCAAATAGAACTATCAAGGACATTATTGCCACCCTCACTCACTCCCTGGCTGAGTTCTGCAATCAGTCTTTTTCCACTGGTGCCTCTTAAGCACTCCCTTCTGAAGACCTCTCCTAAAAAAAGCCATCTGTAGACCATTCTTGCCCAGCTTATTGCCACCCTATCGCCACTCCCCCCTTCTCTGGCAAACCTTTGGAGAAGTTGGACATCAACAGGGCCCTTTTCTCTCCTCTACCTCACTCTCTACTTGTGGCATCCCTCAGGGTTCTATCCTCTCACCATGGCTCTTCAACATTTACCTTGCCCACTTGATTTTAACCTCCTCTCCTCACTTCCATTGTTATCCGGATGACACTCAGTTTCCCTCCTGTAACTCCTCTCCTTCTGCTCTCATTCCCGATTGCCTGACTGATATACAGGCATGGCACAATGCCAATGATCTCTGTCTCAAAGACAGTAAGGCTGAGACCCTACTCATTGGAACCCACCCACCTTCCTTCCCCGCATCTCTTTGGCTGCCCTCCTTGGGGCCTGTCCCCTCACCCTCTTGTGAGTCAAAAAACCTCAGTGTCATCTTAAGACTCCTCTCTATCCTTCTAACCACATATTGCTGACCTTGCCAAGAAGGCTCACTTTCAACTTCACTTCCTCAGAGGCATTCTCCCTTTCCTCACCTTCCCCCAGAAACTCAGTGTCTCTAGAGCTCTGGTTCTCTCCATGCTTTACTACTGCAACAACCTCTTCTTAAATTTGCCTCTCTCCTCCTTCCACCCTCTCCAACTAATCCAGAAGAGGACTTCAAGACTTATCCTTGGCCTCAGACACAGGGAAAGCATCTATCCAACCCCAACATCTCTCCACTGGCTCCTGTGGCTGCAAGGATCAAGTGTAAAACCCTCTGCATCACCTAGACGGCTTTGTGGGGTATGGGACTGCCCTACATCCAACCTTCTCTCCCTAAATACCTCCCTGCTAGAGTCCCTCGGGCCCCTAGCTCTAACTATCTGCAGGTCAGACATTTCTCTAAGCAGAGTGTGGGTGTAGATATCTTTCTTCATCAGGAGTTTCCCTCTGGAATGGCATTCCTGCCCCTCTCAGACTTGAGCCGGATCTCCACAAGCATTGGAAGCTTCTCAAGAACTTCCTGCAATCCTCATATTTCCCTCACTCCCTCACTTGCTATTTCCCCGCCTGCTGCTGCAACTCGTTGCATGGTCCCCTCTGAGTCATACAGATGCCAGGCTCTCCCTCGACCAGTTTGCATCAGTACCCCCTTCTAGCACTTGTCTTTGGGCCACCCGACTGGACTACTTAGTCTGGTCCTCGCCCCACCTTGCACTAGCTACCCCTTTCCCATCCACAGCGCACCTGCCCTACAGGCTCCCCCTGAACATACCCCCAGCACTTACCCATCACCTGGGTCCCCCTCCCTTTCACCCCTGCCCCCTCCATTCCCCCTTACCCTCACCCACCCCTCCTCCAGAACTTTTGATGCTGCACTTGCATGATCTGAATGTCACAAAGCCTAGTGGGACTGCTTATTGCTGTTTATCCTCCTCTGTCCCTCCACCCCACTTTGCCTTGTGGCACCTGGAAACAGGATGAATAGGTGCCTTACAAATGTTCAATAAATATAATACAAAAATAAATATACTGCAGAAAACACAAAAGGGCAAATCAAAATACCACCAATTAAAACAGAAACAATCAACACATAGAAGTCAATCCCTGCTTCCACTCTAGTCTCAAAGGAGATATTTGGATCAGTGATACTTATGAGCAGTTCCCCAGAAATGAACTCTATTATTACTGGCATATTAGAATTAGAACCTTCAGGTAAAATATATGGATCTTTTAACAAACAACCATTAATAGATGGAATAAAGAACATTAATTACAGAAGCAACTGGCGTGTAGTTAAACTATTTTAATTTTGCTTGTTTTAGGAATGAGATTTCCATTGTGTGCTCACGAAAAAAAGTATTTTGGAGCACTGGTGCCACCCAAGCAGTAGTGGATAATCTGAATTCCCTCTTAGTATAGAATGTGGGAAGGGGATCTCAAGCAGGGGTGCATTTGCAGACTGTACCCCAGGGATTGTGGAGTAGCTTGGCCCTGCTTCAGAATTCGAAGGATGATGAAGCAGACAATACATGTTCTGATTGCAATGGTGACACAGGTGTTAGTTGTCCATATACACCCCACAAATATCTACTGTGAAGCAGTTTGAGGAGCTCTGTAATGGTCTAGGATGTACAATTTCAGTGAGTCCTGCTTCACACGCTCATGTTGAAACCACCACTCCATGTCAGTATCCCTGCAAAACATCTGCAAACTACAGCATTTTGCATCTACGAGCGATGATATTTGAGTTTTTTCTTTTTTTTCTTTCTTATATGTCACACAGTGGTTTTTGTGAAACTATGTATGGCTCAAAACGGAGATTGTGCAATTTACAATTGTATTCATGTTTGTGTAAACTGTCAATTTGTAACATTGTGAGTGGTAGAGCCCCCAATATAAATAAATTTCACCAACGGAAAAGAGTCAAAACTCAAGTTCAATGTTTTCTATCCAGAAGGAAGAAAATGTGACTAGATGACAAGGTTACATTTGGAAGTACCATTCATCATTTGAACGAGTGAAATTGAAAAAATATCTACGACAAAATGCATTCTGTTCTGTTTCAAAGAAATCCCTAAACTGATTCCCATTTCAGGATCTCAGAAAAAGAATTGTGCATGTTAAAAGTAAATGCAATATTAAATGCCCGAATGATGTTTTGGCCGATGCAAGGATAGAGGAATTGAGAACAGTTATAAATCATTGAACAGCTTGTAGCAGCCACCAGCTCTTCCTGATGTGCACCTTTATATTGCATATTGATGTTTTCACCAGAGTTAAACTAGGACCACAAAATATATAAAAATATATATTTTATAGAAGGGGACTCTGAATCATCAGCTGAACATTGTTCTCGGCCTTAACCTATGGCTTATATACGTCAGCAGGGATCATTACTTTGGTATTTGACTGATCACAGCATTTGCTGACATTATCAAGTTAAATAAACTCTGCAATTCAAACACAGAATTTGCATAATATACAAGGACAAATGCCATTTGTAAATGTAATTTCTCTATATATAACGCAGAAAATCTGTTTGTTTGTTCCTTATACAATTCCACATTTTCCAGCATTCTGCCCCAGATTTTGCATAGTTACCTGTTAGGACACTCCGGATATTACTGGCTAATGACATTTGGACACCCCACCCCTCTCCCCAGATTTCAGCCCCTTCACACATGAGACGGTTGCCTGAAATAGTTGAAATCTCAACGTGGTCTAGATGGACTGGACATTTTAAGCATCTCAACGCGAGGAACAAAAATGTTTCAAGTCCCTAGGATGCACCGTTTTTGAGATATTTGTCCTGCAACACACTGTAGCACACTGCACCACTCCAGGTTAAGGCGACAGGTTAGAATAAAATCCAAAACAATAACAAACTGTACAAACTCCAACTGTGTTAAAGGCAAAAAAAGCTGTCCTTTCAAATAGGCACACTAGACTCCTTTTTCTTGGTCACCCGGTCCGTATCTGGTGAAAAAGATAATAGGCCTCATTATGAGTGTTGCAATAAGGCTTGTTGCCTTGGTCATTGGTCAGACCACATGTGCAGAGCGGCACCCGCTAGCAGAACAGAATGGTAGCAACAGCCTCGTTATTAACGGGGCCGTTGTTACCAGCTTCCCCATTCCCATTGAGCCCCATGGGGGCTCAAATGGGAATGGGGACGTACCGGGTCTGGGTCCCGCAAATTACCAGGCACGCAAAGGTCGGAATGGCCCGGTAATTCCCATTTTTCAGGACCCAGATCTGACACGAGTTTGGGGGTAGCCATGCGGTGAAAATGGCATGACTACCTCCAAACTCGTAATGAGGCCCAATGTGTAGATCATTTACACACTTATGTATATGTCATATTCCACTTAGGGTATTTTTATTTCTTTTTGCTAGTGGAACCGGGCTGCTGAGATGTATTGTGATGCCTGGCGTCTCCCTAAGATCCATACGCCCAAACCAAATGCATATATGTCAACAAGACATGTCCATGCTTTTGGAATTTCATAAAATTCCTATGAATTTGCCCAGTTTTCAGTACTTTCTAAAAGCAAGTGGATTCCATCTAATGCCATTTTAAAACAAAATGACTAGTTCTCTCCGAAGGAGTACATGGATAGGTAGCTGTTTCTATACTCAAGCAGAAGCTACTACTAAAGCAGTAGTGATTCCAATCCTAAAAGTGAAAAACACACAACCTAACAGGAATACCACCTTCTCCTTGTGTGTTAATTTGGGTCAAGGGAAGGTTGCAATGTTCAGGGGTGATGTGAGCCAGCAAATAATGTGTGTTACCAAATTGAGGTAAATGCCACATCATTTGTTTTGTTTAATAAAAAGAGGAGTCTTTAATGGAAGTATAAATGCAAACCCGCTAAATGGAATCACTAACAAACCACTCCTGCAGAAAAAGTCAAAGGAAAATCAGATTTTGGGCTGAACAAGGGCCCTCTGGGTCAACAGTAAGCAGCCAGGGTGCTTCTTTTTGTATTTGCTGTATTAAACAACTTAAGTCAGAAAATATACTGTGAGATGATTAGAGAATACTCAGTGTTTTGCCCAAATTTCACGGAAATACACATGTATGTCCTCACAACAAGTCATGTTAATCTGTCCAATTGATCAGATGTAAAGTGAATTTACCTGTATATGTGAAGTTGAAAGTTCAAATTCCAACAAGTTTTGCACTGAAACAAAACTCTTTTAGCAAGAAATATGATTCTAAGATAGAAAAAGTTTTCTATTTACTACAAAAGAAGACATGGTGACGTGTAGGTGATCAGAATTTGGGAGAAAACAAGAAAACTGCAGGAATAATGCTGCTGACTAGCGAGTGAGAGGAATATGTAAAAACGTATAACACATGTTGGTAAACTAGTAATGTTATAGCATGTTAACGATATTCCTAGACCAGATTACATATAATTGGGAATACATGTTTAGTTGAATTTTCGATTACTGATTTGCATTTAAGGAAACATATACTAAACAAAAAACATTGCACATTGTTTGGCAAATACATATAGACATGCCTATACACTGCCAAAAAGGCATGTGTCATATATTCACATTTTGAGTCAATAGTATTTTACTGCAGGCATTCATTATTCCCATTTCAGTATGGTTGGTGGTTTAGGGCCTAGTTTTATACATGACAAACAATAATTTTGACTTCAGCGAACAGGCTTTACTTTGACCCACATTGAAACATTGTCCATTTAATTATCTCGTTAGCATTTACTTTGAATTAGACAACTTGACCTGAGAAACAATTATAGCTTAGGTATGCTTACAACTATTTTAAGACTAAATACTACTTTTAACATACTTTGCCAATTTTTATAACCATTTCTTCTGAAACATTAAACACACAGACCCACACCCTATCCAGTAGTTACTGATCTAAGAATAGATTAATTAACTGGTTCGATAAAAGCTAGATTGCGTATGATATGGTTTTGGCCCATATTTAGCGATTTAGGGCCTGATTTACAAAATCTTTTAACATGAGAAAGCCCCATTGAAACCTATTTTGGAAATCAGGTCCTTAATGCTTTGTAAGTGAGTAAAGCAGCAGCCTCCTATCTGGGAATGTGTTGTCGGAAAAATTAAGAGAGGTTGTACATGATTTGATGTTCTCACCAGCTAGAATTGAAATGGTGTACTTATGGGATGCAAGTAGTCACCTGCTCCCTTGAGAGACAGCACCCTACACATGGCAATGTTTCCCACACAGCAAGACAATTCCTTTGCTCTGGCGTGGGGCAGAGTTTCAACCTACTTTAAATTGAAATGCTGAAAACCCAAGCTCAACATGGATCTCTCTAAATTCTTAGACAATGATGTTCCTGCTGCACTGAAACAATGTACATTATCATTATCAAAATCTACAAACAAGACATTTCATTGAATTGCAGTGTAGCATTGCATTACATTAATATTGACATCATTCACTTTAAAATTTGCAACAGTTGATCAAAACATTCTTAAATTCCAAGTGTGTGAGGAATGTTCTAATGTAAACAGTGCATTTCTTTTTCCAACAACAACTGAACGCTGAATTAGTCTTTCAAGAATATATACATTTGAAATATAAAAGTAATACCTTTATAAAGGCATTTCAATGCCAATTGTGATTTTACAATGATGTGTGCACATTAACCTTTAACATAGGAAATACATTACTGTCTTAATGAAGAAAAAAAACATCAATGGTTTTCAAACAAACCTTTGGCATTACTTTATTTTTAGCTCTCCAGTGAAACCTCTGACAAGCTAATTTCTTCTATTTTAGCCCTGCATGTACGATACGATGTGGTGACGGTTAAACTGTACCAGGAGATTAGCCTTGGCAATTTGGAGTGCATATGTTGAACATAGAGCAACCATTACAAAGATCTCTGAATAATGGGCATATCCCACCCATGTTCAAGAGGCTATTATTAAGAAATACATCTTTAAAATTGCAGCAACGCTTAATTTACAGTTTAGGAGATGTGAATAGTGTGCCTGTGCGCAGCTCTATAGTGAGTTGGATAGGTCCATAAATTGGATGTGTACACTTGCTGCAGTCGCCGACCTATATCGGATATTCACTTTAGTCAGTCTGAATATAAGAGCAGTGCAGACATAGTTAGGTCAAGTACTGCACCAGAATTACAGATAGTCAAAACAAGAAAGTTTTATAAAAAATAGATTTATTGAGTGTCTATCAAGCATCATTTGTTACTGTATTTCAGTCCTAAGTAACCTTTAGGCTTTATCAGAAATCCATTTATGTGCGAACATTAACCTGATGGTGGCACATGCAAACCTGTATCCGTTTATTGGGCTTTTTCAAGGTGTTTACACAATCAAAAAACTGTTCTTAGCACCAAAACATGTTGTATTAGTCACAAATAAAATGTTACTTCAAAATTCATAACTATTTTTCCAAAGCATTTTTATATTTTTTGAGGATTTTATATTCTTGTACACACATTTGTTTGGTGCAGTCATACAATCACTTTACAATATTGGCAGTTGCCTAAATTACATTTGCATTTGTAAATATAAGGAAGAACAAAGGGAGGAAAAAGGATGAGGGGATAAGGAGGAAGAAGAGAGTTAGGCAGGGTAGCCATTTCATGATCACCACCACCCATATTAACTAGGATATATGGACTAGACCTCAATAAAGATGGCTAAAATACAGAGAGACACACTTTGGGAAAATCTGGAATCAAAGGCTGCATAGAACGATAACACCTTTCCTAATGGTTGAGAGCTGAGAATGGATTTAATCTGCAGGATTGAGCTACATACATGAGAATATATCTGACTGCAGGAGACATGGTTTCCAAAAGGACGGACAGGCTGACTAATCCTTTGAAAACTCATGGGAGTCTATCCTGACTCAGTGCCATAAAGAAATATTCACACGTTAGTATACAAGTATAGAAAATGTCCCCATTTCAATAAGATAAGATTCCTAGAATCATTGCACTGAGTAGTCTCTGGAGTGGGAGGGAACATGGGTGGTCATGGCACTAGGGGGAGCCGATTTTGGATAAAATACTTTAACAATGTAGTGTGAAATGCACTTTGCTTTCCCACGGTATCCAATGCCAAGTTAAATTTAATTTTAGAAGATCCTGTAACGTTTTCAATGCTGTGTGCAGTGTAGTACTCAATGCATATCCATGTAGATAAAAGCACATTCCTTTGTAAATTAAATACATTCAAATTTTACCAAGAGTATTCTCAGAATTGTAGTTAACCTATGATTTAAATGGTCACTTTACATAGTCTAACGGGGAATAGCTTGTTAACTTGTGATCCGTGAAAGCCATAGATACCTTAAAACAGACATTGGAATTTGAAAGAGAATGTATCTGTTTCACTTCCACTGCTGCAGAACATGATACAGATATGAATTGCATTCTTTAGTCTCTCTTGACAGTAGTGGAAGGGCTTTGCACTAGTGGGACCAGATCCGCAGAGTGAAGTGGGTGAGGGTATTCATCCCTGTATTAGAATATTATAAAAACCATTAATCAATGACGAGTGAAGCAATATCATTTGTGTTCTAAATTTAAAGCACTGATTCCCTAAGCCAAACTTGCAGAATTAAATGCTATTCTTTGTAGCATATATTCAAATTTCATGTACATTTTAGCAATCCGAAGTCCCATATTTACATGGGGAGCATTGATTTTATTGAATGATAATATTGTTGATATTTAAGCAAACATTCCCTTGTACAAACAATTCTTAATAAAACTGTGGAAAATAAAATGCATTAAAATGTGTGATTGGCTATAAAGAAATTAACCTGATGTACAAATTGCTCAAATTATTTTGACTCATCTTCCAGCAAGCAGCATGTATGGAAAGGGAATATAATTGTGCTGCAGTGTAAATAGGTGGTTATAAATATATATAGCTGATTGAAGGGGGGATTATGTGTGTGTGACAACTTTCCATGAGATGTTGAAGGCAGGCCAACTCTAATTGTGTAGACAAGCCGTTTATGATTATCTATTTATACAATCTAATGGTAACCTCCCCTCCATAAATTAAAGGGACCACCTTTGATTAAAATACATTTGAGTTTTAACTATAAACAAAGCATGTTTCTTGTTCCAGAATTTTGAGTGGTATTGTGCACAAGTGCTTGTTAGATTTGGGATCGCCACTTAGGGAACGTAGTGAAAAGAGTGACATTTGCACAAATATATCAACAGTGTCATCCTCTATAATTACTCATGTTTATAAATAATACACAGTTAATGTATAAATATCAAAGATTGTAGTGTTAACTTACTTTTGTTCTAGCACTGTCTTGTTTAAGGTGCCTAAAGCAAAGGTTACATACGTGAGCATTAAAACATTGGTTTATGCATTTGAAGTATTTTTTTTCAAAATGCCATCTTCATATATAGAACATTTTCTTTTATTTTTTCATTAATACCCTAAGTAGACTTAGCTATGTTTTTAGACTTGTGAACTGGTAACACGGTTATGGACACTGAACCATCATTTGTAAATGTTATGCTTCATGCAAGTACTATTAAATAAAATGTGATAAACTGAGAAATATTTTATTATTATAGGTAAATGAAAATATGCTTAAAATAATGTGCAGCTTAACTCAAGTGCTCTGAAGCAATTTGATTGGGTTGAAAAATTAGCGCTTAAGCTCTTCTTCATACAAACTGTACTGGATATTCCAATTGTACAGGATTTGGGCAGTTACATCCTATGAAATTGGGGCTAAAGTTTCAAGAGCAAATACTAAGTTGTGAATGGGAGCAGATCAAAATACCAGGACTGGTGTCACAGATTATGATCAGTTATCATAACAAATAATTTGAAAATGTACAGCAAATAACAGATCAATGATAAATGATAAAGAGTATATTTGTTTTTCATCACTAGCTCAATAATGTGCGATGACATATACTATGTGTGAAAAGGTTGCCTTAAGCATTAAACTGTCATGATATGTATGTGCTTGAGTGCCTTTCACTCTCTTCTGATCTTCTAGGAATGTCGGCATTATAGTTTATACTGCATATAGATCCAGGTATATGTTCCAAGAGTGCAGATATAGGTCATCTCAGTTCCATATATTGATTTTTACTTTCACCATCATGGGTAATCTGCCACTTTTTTGTATCCATTTATCAACATACAGGGTTTGATTTTTTTTTCAATTTCAGTAATATTATATCCAGATAAAACTGCTTTTTGGTTTCATTAACAACAACAAAAAAAGAAAACAAGGTGCAGTGTTGTGTTGGTTAAAACAGTATTCATAACTCACTTACTTCATATTCATCTATTTTATTCTACAACACATCTAATGTACTGGGGTGTTTTTCTGAGCATAGCACAGAATTAGTAATACATATATGCATTCATTACATGTGCCTTATATCTCATCCAAATAATGCACAGATAAGTAAACATCACTAAATTCAGTACTTAAAACATATATAAGAACACTACACAATACAATGAACACATACCTCTGTATCCGGGCCATATTATGCTCCATTCATAGGTGTGTAATTGTAATCTAAGTATTGTTGTCTTGAGTTAGTTGAATACAATGGACTAAAATATATTGGTAGCCCCATAAGTATGTCACTAGAGACATGAATTCACCTAGCAAACTTACTCCATGAAAAAGATCCAAAAACATACTTCCGCAACAAGAAATTAGGCGTGACCAGGGTTTTTTTTTTCTTTTTTATAATACAGTTCTCACAAAAACACTCTGGATGATCTATGTAGGACTCGCTATAGGGAATAACGAGTTCCAAAACCATTGAGGTCATAATTTAAGTTCTCATTAATTTATATAATATGTTCACTAATGTTGTGGGTGGTAATGTAGCGCAACACTCAACATTATTTAAATCATTTCTACTTCAAATTCCTTTTGTTATTGGCACACATATTCAATAAATAACCAAGCACTGTGCTTTCACTGTACATATAAAACAGTGATCCCACAGACACTCTGGAAGAATTTGCACTTGCGAAGGCAAGAAAAGAGATACCAAAAATCATTCAGTTTTAATTAAAGAAATTAGTAAATTATAATGTATATAATCTGATCACTATTTGTGTGGGTTCTTTGTGATTATAAAGTTTGTCAATAACATTGTTGTCCATTTCATAAATTGCCTATGGTCCCAACCAATCATGTCTGTTTTTCAATTAGCTTATCTGTTTGTGTCTTTAAGCTTGTTGACTAGGCCCCTGATCCATCGAGTAATGTATTTGTAAGTCTGTCAAACTTTATTTCAGCGTTAAGCCACAAATGTTTTGCACTTATTGAATTTGGCTGGAATGCTTTTGTTTTTGCATAATTGTGTTTGTTTTATGTTCTTTGTGCAAACGTGTGGCTTAATGCCAAAATAAAGTTATTGACTGACAAAACAAAATGAATTTAACAAAAAGAAAAATGTATTTACAGATCCAAATCCTAAGCCAGTCAGGTGAACAATGTGCCATATATTTGACCTTGGATAGACTGGTCGAACCCAGATATCAATAAGTCACTTTTTTTTACTACTTTTAGCACTTTTAAAGAAACTATATGGTGTATTTGCACCAAACATGCAAACCCATGTTTTAAGGACTAGGTGCCGCCTGCTCATTAACTTTTAACATAATTCATCCAGCAGTTATAGCTGTTGGCACCTCTTAAAATCTGTCTATAAAGAATACATGGAAAACGTATGTTTTGGGAACCACTATAATTTGCCTCTCCTTGACAACACTTTATGAAACCTTCCAATATAAATCGGGTCCATAAGGATTTGGGAAAGATGTGTGACAATCATACAATTGTGACACGGTCAGTAACCTAACACATAACCAGGGCACATTGGGGGGTGACTCTTGCTGTGGATCAGGACTTTACACTCTGCACCAGAATCCAATTCTAAGAGTGCAGACCCTGAATGGACTCATCCTGTCTTACAGCACCTGCAGTGGTTCAAAGAGCATCTGGAGCACCGGATTTACTAAGGCTCCCTGTTCTGTCTGAAAGAACTAGTCAAAATGCTGTTTAAGCACGTTTGCTGTCATCTTTTTTTAAAAAAAAAGGTTTGTGTCCTCAGTTTAAACAGAAAAAAAAAACTTTTACACAAAATATATTTCATATAGACATTTAGAGAAAAGAAAAGAAAAGGAAATCTGACAGCATGAATAAATAAATATCACAGCTTATTTCACAAAACACTGAATCACTCTTAAAAATAGGAATCAAAAAATAAATATAAAATATAATATGACGAGACTCTTGCCTAATTCCTACATTTGGCTACATAAAAAGAGATAGATGGCTCTGCACACAAGTAACAGAGGGCATTTATATGTTAACACATTTCTTTACATCAGCAGATGTCATCAGGATTATCTTGTATACACACTTTTGACCGAAGCATTAGGGCCACAGAAAACATACCAATTTATATCTCAGATTTTATGTAGATCCTCCAATAGTTTAATAACAGCCTCAAACTATTTCAGTTTCCCATCTGCAGATGTTCTTACCTTTGTTACGGCAATTATTTATCTACGACTCTGGCCTGACAAACATCTTAACCAAAATGATTCACCAGCTATTTCTTCTAGGTCTTCCACAAGTTTGGAGTAATCACATTTGTAAGTAAGGATCATCCCATTACATCTTGTTAATACATGGCTAGCTGATTCGACCTGCTGTCTATTACAGCAAATCCTACCAGTTCTTTCATGTTCCGGGATTCCAGCCTGGCACCTTTAATTTCCAGCACATTGAGCCTATTCATCTTAATATTCATGAAAATGTGTTGTGTTTTAATAGACAGGTGTCGTTTTGGATATTCTTGAGGTTCCTTAAACTTGAAAGCCATCCTAGCAAATGTAGATAGTGACTTCATATTTGCAACTCTCTCATGCTCTTTACCCAGTCAAATTGCTCAGCAGCAGTTTTCAAGGATTTCAACAACACACCTTCCCCATATTCCCATCTCGGTAGTCAGCATAGCCTAATAAAGAAACCCTTATGCATGTTCTTGAATTTATCCATTGCCGCACAGGTACCGCCCACCATAGATGAACGCAATATTGACAGAAAAGATTCAGGAGCTGGGAACATGATCTGTTTAGATCAATCAGAGTAGCGAGGGCAATTAGTCCCATCTCAAGCTTGATGGCCTCCACCGGGGTATAATTGCTCAGTCACAAAATTCTGCGCCATATCACGCCTTCACTTTTATCTGCCCATGGGGAACAGTCACAAAAAGAGTCCTCCAGCCCATACAAAAAGGCTTATGCAAATGTTTGTTTATAGATAGTGTGGATCACACACAGGCTATATCCTGCAGATTGTTTGGGGAAAAAGAAAGAACCAGCCCAATGGTAGAGAGGACCTTTGTTCGCTTATTAAGCTTAATTTTCTCATTCATCCCATTTCAATCTGACACTACTTCATGGCCTAGGTACTTGTATGAACTAACCCTTTTGATGGTGTCAATATCACAGGGGATATAGTTCTTATTACATTGTTTACATCCGATAGCAATGAATTGGGTCTTTTCATATTGACTTTCAGGCTGTTCTTTTCACCATAGGCACACACTGCCTTAGCACTATTGCATATCCCATTGTAAGTGTTGTCAAAAATAAAAATGCTGTCTGCATAGCAGACCCAGCCTAGCTTATTAGAGCCAATCCTGGGGAAGGCCTTCATTGTTTCTATAAATATTTTGAAGCCTTGTCTGACTCCCATCTTAACTGATATGGAGTCAGACTTTAAGCCCATATTATTCAATCTTGCCCTGGTGGTGTTATGTTCATAAATCAGCCAACAAATATAAAGCAAATGAACTGGCATATCCATGGGCTCAAGTTTATCCCACAGCATATTTCTATTAACCATGTCAAATGCTGATGAGAAATCGACAGAGAGAATGTAAAGAGGCAATCCAGAGGTGATGTTCGCTTGTTCAGCTTATATCTTAACCATGAGAATACTATCTACAGTTGAATAGCCTTTTCTAAATCCAGTTTGGACTTTATTAAGAATATTTTTATCAATTATCCATCTATTTATTTCTCAAAGGATGAGCATCAAGAAGATCTTAATGGGCATGTCTGTCAATGCTAGTAGGCGGTAATTCATGGACAAGTTCATATTTCCACTTTTAAAGATAGGTATAGTAATAGAGGTGTTCCAGGATTTGGGTATAACACACCTATCTTGAATTTTATGGAAAATAATGAGTAAGATATCCGCCCAAATCTCTGCTTTTTGCTTAATTATGATGTTGCATAGGCCGTTGAGGCCTGAGGCCCTGGATGATTTGAGATTCTTAATAATAGCAGTAACATCTTCACACATCATCACAAACTAGATGGCTGCCATCAAACCAGAGCGATCTCACCAGTGCTGCCTTTAGCACTTCTCTCAAGTCTTGTAGTCTTGAATCAAAACTTCTCGTCACCTTGACTTGACTCGAATTGCTGGAGAGTCACTTGCTGAATTGAACCTGGGGTTAAACCATGCTTCAAATTGCTGCTTCGTCAAACCACAAACAGATGCAACAGAATCAGCAATGCAAAACATTGTTGTCCTCCGACCCAAATCACTGGAGCATCCCCCATCGATGCTTCCTGGTGGTTCAACCTAACTCAACTCAGCTTTACCTAGAACAGATCCTGCTGAGAGGTCAAACCTGCGCCCAAATGCCACCATTGAAACCCCAAGGAGCTACCACATCTGACCTGCTTGACACCCACTTGCTGCTTGGGCCCATGTGATCCAAAATACCTGAACTGAGCTTGATCCACTCACACCACTACTCAAAGAAGGGTTTGACACTATTGAACCTCCAAAGAATCAAAACAAGGTACCATTGAGCAATAACTCATCCTTGTACTAGTATAGGCCAGAAGTCATTGTGTCACCTTTTTTAGTTACTAACAAAATCAAAAGTGTAGAACTAGTTTAGAAAGTCTGGTTAAAAGCTTAAATAGAGAAGACACTTGTCTCTTGGTTCTTTCAAACAGCAAACTAGAGACTAGACAGAAGGGGTCAATATTCTTTATATACTAAGTAGGGCCCTAGAGATATCTCAGTTAGGGTGGAAAACACTGTGTCTATATGTGTTAGTGACAGCCCTAGCTCCATACTAAAGAAATCAAGAAAAACATGTTTTCTTTCTGTTGGAGAGTTCTTTGAGCCCTCTGTGATAGCAATACTGATAAAGTGAAATTTGTTTAGGCATGCCAACATAACCATAAATACATGGCCACCATCACTGACCCTGTAATACACTGTTTTTGCAAGTTTTCCCTTTCTCCGATGTATGAGGATGATTCCAAAATGTGTCTAAGACTAGATTGTATTTCACAATAAATTGTGATCTGGCCTTTCTTTGGTAATAATATGACCTATATCTTCATTTCTTCAAATGCCCTCATCTGTACACCTGGCTACACCAATATTACATGAATGAAGCTTTAACAGGCATGGATAACATTTCTAAGATATTACCCTAAAAAAATAATAGATCAATCATTTTCCATGCTGCCTATGGCACCTGATGAACAGCAATTTGTGGATATCAAACTGGAACCTGTAGCTAACAGGGCATATCTTTCAATGTGAACATTTGTAGCAGTGCCCTCACTTTCAATTCAATGTGAAATATGGTGGACTAGTCCTTCAAAAATGATAATCCTAAATGGAGCCTGTTCTAAATGAAAGCCACGGTCTTACAAACATTCATTGAAGATGCAGGTCTTATCTGTCTTCACAGCATATCTATCAAAATGCCAGAGAAAACAGAAAATAATGTCTTGTGCTAAGCTTAGGCACGTATACTAATATAGCTATGAAAACTTTGGCCAGCTAAGGTTTCTTCTAGCAGCTTCTCTAAATTCTCTAAACTCTAGAACTCCAGTGTCGTTTTCAAGCTGTGACCTGTGGATAGGCAGAAGATGCCAAAGTAAGGCTTATATGTGAGAAATGTAAATGATGTTGCTATAAGCTTTAATCAGCATTTCTGGCATCAAAGCATATTATATTACATACACAATTACACATAAAAGTGAATAAAACATATAAAAAGCCATGACTTAATTCAATGATCACAAGATGAAAATACACATATAAAATAGCATAAAAAACATTCATACAAAATAATCCCCTCCAATGCAGATCAAACTTAATCTTCTCAGCCATGCCCTGTGCAAATGTTTGGCTATGAATTATGAAAGATTAAGATCTTTGTTTTATCTGCAGAAGTCCATTGCCTCTGTAACTCTTAGAATGCCTTTCATTCTAAAAATGGGCTTACGGTACTTGGCTCTAGGGTCATTAAACTGTACAAAATTAAGAGCAAACTCACATGGTGCCCCACAGAAAAAAAACATTTCCTGCTATTTTGAATGTTTCAGTTTTCTCTTGAATGATGCCACAGGATCCCTGCTCTAAGATCATAAAAGAGAGACCATGTATAGCTTGGAGAAATGGCCTCTAAGTAGCATTCATAACTACAGGTTGAATCCATTAAGGGAGTCAGATGTCCTGCCTGATGGTTGGTCCCAATATGAGACATGGTCCAATTTCTTGCACCAGAATTGTACATGTTTCCGCCATGGGATTGATTGACTGCCCTGCCGTGCTAAGAAATTAGTCAGTATTTCTTTAAACATGTTTAACTCATGCATATATGGACCCAGAAAATTAGCAGTTTAGTTAGTATTAAATGCTTGATGGGGCATTTGAGGTCTAATATGGCGTTAGGAGTACTAGTGGACTGCATTAACAGGGATTTGTGACATTTGTTAACAACCCCATATCTTTTCTCTGTACACTGCTGCTGGCATTGCCTGTAACCTAGATCATTTGAGAGTTGGGGCCAAGGCACCCCTCCTGTGTGATTGCCAAAATGTTTTATACGGGCAGTACATTTGCTCAGAGTCGTGGTGGCATTGGATACTTGCTCACACCAGGAACCGTTTTCAGTGAAACACAAGCCCAACACAAGTCCGAGTAGTTATAAGCAGTATAAGCAGTAACCTGCTCCAGTATGACACCCTCTACCTCTATTTTGAGACTAGTACATTTAGCTGTTCTACATCTGAAGACAAGTATTTTGGTTTTAATTGTATTTATTTCCAGACGAAGGTTGCCACATTTCTTCACAAATATAGCCATAGTGTGCTTTATGCCCATTGGGGTGGTCGACAATATCACTGCATCGTCTGTGAAAAACGGGGCCCGTGAAGCACAGACGACCCATCATTGGTGGATCCATGCTATTGACCTCCAACTCCTCTATCAAGTTGTTAATATAGATGCAAAAGAGGAGTGGAGCCAATACGCAACCCTGTCTTACGCCAGGCAGCACCTTGAATTTCTCTGTTTTGTCTCCACTCAACCCCCAGCAGACAGAGGCCTAGTTGTTACAGTATAGGGACTGAATTATGGACAAGAGTCCAGCTGGGATATTATAACCCTTCAGCACCTGCCATAATCGGTTTCTGGGCACAGAGTAAAAGGCTGTTTTTTAGGTCAGCAAACAGTGTACAGTTTGTTATTGTTCAGGGTGATGGATTTTTTTTTTTGTGGTTAGGTCTAGCCTTAGGCACTGCTTGAGGGTCCCCATTCCCTGCTGGAATCCCACCTGTAGTGGGTTGATTATTCCTATTGAATCCACGCATTCTTGAAGGAGATCCAGGATGACTTTTGCATGTAGCTTCCCTGCCCCATCTAACAGAGAGAAATAGTGATCGTTTTGTAGGGAGTCTTTTGGATCCTTCTTAATATGGGTAAGATTTCAGCTTCCCACCATGTGGGGGAAACAGAGCCCAATATTATAACAGCATTAAACTTTCCAATCAAGACTGGGCCTCAAATTGTTGATTCCTTTTTGAAGAAGTCTACAAGTATCTGAGTCTTCCCACTAGCAAGAACACCGATAGGTTGTTCATCCTCTTCCACACTTGCTACAATATCTGGGACACACATAGAAAGATTTCCATTTGGTGCATAAAGAGCAGCCTGTTTTTTATGGATTGCTAGGGACCTCAGAGTCCTTGAACAAATTCAGGAAGTGGGTGCACGAGATATTCACTGCAATACTAGATTGCAAATCATAAGAGGTATCAGGCGCCATACCCAATACAAGTTTCCAAAAAGTATGTGTGTCAGTAGCTTTACAAGCCTCCTGCTTGACCTTCCATCTTGCCTGGAAGAAAATATGTTTCTCATTCTCAATAGTAGCTTTAAAACTGGCTCCAAGAAGCTACATATTGGAAACCCTCTAAGAGACATGCCAGAATTGTACATTAAACAGTCGATACTCCTCACCATACCATCCCTGGCTAGTCTGTGCACATAGCCTGACCTTTATACTGGTTTTGTAAAAGAGGAGTGTATCACTGTTACCATTTTGACATAATCATCAAGTACTTTTTGCATTCCCACAGTCAAATCAAAATTGTCTGCAATGTACCCAATGTAAATACCTGGTAGCCAATCACTGTTCCTTACCTTTGCGCACTTCACCAACCTTCTTCAGTGACCGCAGATATCTATAGGGATTGCTCTTGATGATTTGTCATTCTGAGACAGATTACCAAGAACAGCTGAAATACAGCACATGATTGGTCTATGGTTGCTCTTTCTATGATCCAGTACATCAAATGATGTTATCATGCCCCAGTCTTTGGCTCCAATCAAAGTATCATCTATTCTGCTTGTGCTATTGTGCTCATACAAAGTGTTCTTTGTAGGCTGGTCCATTGCACAGTGACCATTTCATGCCCTGAGATTCAGATTGTTTAAAAGTTGTGCCACTTTGACGGCCAGTGTGTGTGATTTTATTGGGTAGTCAGTCATTAGTTTCGGGATTTCTCAGGCAGTATCTTGCTCATCACACACATCATTGACAAGTCTAAGAGGCCCATATTGCAAATTCAAATCACCAACTGCCAATGTTACTACCAAAGAACTATCTGATGGCTCAGATACTGCAATGAGTTCATTCAAGCTGTGCAGTGGTGACACCCTGTTGTTCTAATATAGATGTTAATTAGTTGCACTCTGGTTTCCCTGTTGGTGGTAAGTTTAATCATTTGTAGGTTGGGCGAGTTAGTGGGGACTTGGTCAGCTTTCCAATTCAGAGATGAGCTAACCCAGGTCAACAAACCTCCACTAGGATGGCCTCAGGCACCTTTAATCGCAAGAATCATGTGGACCGAATAGCACTGTAAATCAGTGGCATCGGAGGACCACGTCTCCTGCAGGTGAAATAAATCTAATCCCTGAATACAACTTTTCCAGTCAGGTTCTATCATGTATTTACCTGCTCCCTCAATGTTACATGAAAGAACTTTAATGGGTTGGGGGACTTGGCCCGTTAATGCATTCTCAGGGTGCATGAGTCAATTAATCCAGACCAGATTTATTTATTTATTTTATTTATAACATTTGTTATACTCCCAGACCCGGAGGTACCACGGCATAGTTACAGACAATGGGAGAATGCAATCTTAGAAAGAACATAGAGGTATACAGGAGTAGCAATCAAAAAATATACAGTAATATGCAGGGCAGTCAGGAATAAATAAATAATATACAAAATATTCAAGTCAGGTATAAGTAGTTACTAGGAGGGGGTAGGTAGGTGCTCTGGTTCAGTTAGAACTTGTTGAAGAGCCAAGTCTTCAGGAGGCTTTTGAATTTGGGGAATGAGGTTTCATTCATAATGTGGGAGGGTAGCGCGTTCCAGTGTCTGGGGGCCAGTGTTCTGAAGCTACTGCCCCCTGCTTTCTCTCTTTTGTATCTGGGGGTTTCGAGGAGTGCGTTTTTGTTGGACCTGAGGAGTCTGGTCTGGGGCTTCATCATGACAGTGTTGTTGAGATATTTGGGCGCTTTGTTGGCCCTACATTTGTGGGTGATGCTCAGGGTTTTAAATAGAATTCTGGCTTGTATGGGGAGCCAGTGCTGGTCTCTTCTGGTGTTGGAGATATGTTCAGATTTTTTGATGCCTAGAGCTGCTCTGAGGGCTTTGTTCTGCATGAGTTGAGGTTTGGCTATATTGGCTTTGGATGTGCCAAGGAATAGGATATTGCAATAGTCTAGCTTAGACAGTATGAGTGCTCTGGCTAGAGTGACACAGTTGTTGGTTGAGAGGAATTTACGGCTGAGGGTGATGAGTTTGGAGGTGTAGGAAGTGGACGAAGCTAATATGTTTATTTGTTTGGACATGGATAGTGTTGCATCTAAGTACACGCCAACGGTCTTAACTTGTTTGAGAACAGGGATTATGGTTCCATCGAGGGTGAATGATTTGAAAGCGGACTCAAGGGTGTTGATTTTGCTGGAGGAGCCTAGTATGAGGAGCTTGGTTTTGTCGTCGTTGAGACAGAGACTGTTGTTAGCCATCCAGTTTTGGATGAGTGAGTAGATTTGGTTAACCAGGAGGGAGTCTTGTTCGTGATTGCCTGAGAGGGGAATGAGGATTTGGGTATCATCGGCGAAATTAGTATAGATGACATCCATGGCATCCAAGGCTGCAAATAATAGCTTGGTGTAGGCATTATACAAAGTAGGGGATAGGCAGGAGCCTTGCGGTACACCTGCAGGGACAGGCACTGGGTCTGCCGATTCTATGCCGAAGGATACTCTGGAAGTCCTGTCAGCCAAGAAAGATTTGATCCAGTTGCTAGCGTTCTGTGCTAGGTTGAAATTGTTTGCTAGAGTGTTACAGAGTTTATCGTGATCAACCAGATCGAAGGCCGCTGAGAGGTCCAAGAGCATCAGAAGGCAGAGTTTACCTGCTTCTCTGGTGGCATCCATTTGGATCTTCAGATCAAGGAGGGCTGTCTCTGTGCTATGGTTGGGACAGAATCCTGAATGGCGGTCTCCTAGTAAGTGATGTTGTTCCAAGTGGTTCTGGATTTAGCAGTAGGCTATTTTGTCGATTATTTTTAGGAGAAATGGGACTGTTGTAATGGGTCGTTAATTAGTGGGTATTGTTGGGTCCAGGGAAGGTTTTTTTTAGAAGTGGTGTCACCCAAGCTTTTTTGATACTAGTGGGGACTGTGTTTGTGAGAAAAGAGGCGTTGATGAATTCAGTGATGATAGGTGTGAGAGTGGGGGCGCATAGTTTCACTAGATGGGCGGGGAATTGGTCTTCCTTGCAGTTGGAAGCCTTGAGTTTCATTATGGTGTCGAATACCTCTTTGTTAGTCACTGGAGTGAATTGAAATGGGGGGCCAGTAGTGACATTTGATGTAGTCATTGATATAGTGGGTGGAGATTTGTCAGCTAGGAGTGTTTTTTTACTATCAATTTTGTTTTGTAGTAGGAGGATTTTAGATGAGAGTGGGTTTTGAATAGTGGTGCACCAGTCTTTGTTAGCGTTAGAGGGTGCTGAAGTTTGACAAGGGCTTTCAAGTTCTCTAAGGATAGTAAAGAGTTCTTTACTATCTGAGGCCGCATTCGTAATGCAGAGGTTGAGGGCATTGGCTTTTTGGGTGATTATTGCTGATTTATAGGTTTTGTTGGCTTCAGCGAAGGCTGATGCCGATTCTGGGGTGTTGTTTTTCTTATGGAGGTGTTCAAGTGATCTTTTTGTGCGTCTTAAGGTTACAAGCTCCTCATTGAACCAAAAGCAGGAGCGTTTATCAGGTCTACGGAATTTGGTGGTGATGGGAGCAAGTAGGTTGATGGTTTGGGTAAGGCCTTGTTGGTATTGGTCAGCTAGATAGGAGGAGTTGTTGGTGCCTAGAACTGTGTGGGCAAAGGCAGCACTCAGTGCTGGGGTGAGTTTGTCGGAGGAGAGCTTTTTGATATTTCTAGTTTCAAATGTTTCTGGTTTTTTAGGGGTGATGTGCTCTGTACTGGCATTGTCTATAGTGAAATTGATTACATAATGATCTGACCAATTGACTGGGAGGATGGAGTCAATGGTGACTAGAGTTAAGAGTGAGAAGCCAGTCTAGGGTTCTTCCTTTTGAGTGGGTGGGTTTATCTACCAGTTGTACGAAATTCATTTCTGACATGGCTGTATAAAATGTAGATGCTTCCGAGTCCAAGGGGTCATTGTAACCTAGGTTAAAGTCTCCGAGGTCTATGCATTTCGTTTTAGGCTTGATGAGGGGCGTTAGGAGTAGTGGGATGTCCAAGTCAGGGTGTGTGTTTTTATTGGGTGATCTGTACACCACTAGTAAGTTGGTAGTGGTTTTGGGGTTGGAGGTATACTTGACTAGTAGGAGTTCATAACCTTGTATCTGTTCTATTGGGCAAGCTCTGATTTCTAGGGTGGTTTTGGCTATTACGGCGACTGCGCCTCCTTGGGTATTTGTTCTGTCTGTTCTCAGGATGCTGAATCCTGGGGGAATAGCAAGGGTTAGAAGTGGTCCTGCTGCTGGGTGAAGCCAGGTTTCAGTAACCACCAGCATATCAAGGTGTTGGTCCTCAATGAGGTCATGGATATCTATAGCATGGGCACCTAGTGAGCGGGCATTAATGAGTGCAGTTTTGAGGCTGGAGGGGGGCAGGGGGTGGTGTGTTATCTACGATGGGGGGAGGAACAGTGGTTATGTTATTGGTTTGGTGTTGGAGTGGTGTGTTGTGGAGGCTTTTGTGTTGGAAATTAATGGGCGTGGTGTTTGGTTTGGTAGGCGTATTGGGCGTGGTGGTGAGTGAAGTAGCTTGTGGGGGCATTTTAGTTCTAGACATGAGTCTATTGAATCTTTCAATACCCAGGATGGGAGTGGTTGTGTGGTTGATGCTGATAGGTATGGTGTAATTGTATATAGGCGGGTTGGGACTACGGCATGGGAGGTCTGAGGTTGCTACCTTCTTGATGGTGTTGGGTGAGATGTGGGCCTGAGGAGATGGTGTGGGGAAAGGGGGTGTGTGGGGAGGAAAGGGGTTGTGCAGGGGATGGGGAAGTGGCGTGGGCAACCTGGTCTAACTAATCCTTCGCCAATCTTGATGAAATGTCCTCTGGTGCATAGTGTAGCATTAGGGACTATACAAAAAGGGAACATGATGATGCTGAGGAGCGCCAGCATTATATTAGTGTACTGGGAGCAATAGTCCAGCGCTGGCAGGCAGTGCTCTAATGTAATCACAGCATCAGCCTGGCTGGGGTGCACGGGCAATGGGTCACCTAAGTTCGATTTTAGCAAATCAGGACACAAAAGCATAGGTCACTAGTAAGGTGCACAGGCAATGGGTCACCTAAATTCGATTTTAGCAAATCAGGGCACAAAAGCATAGGTCGCTAGCAGGGTGCACAGGCAATGGGTAACCTAAATTCGATTTTAGCAAATCAGGGCACAAACACATAGGTCACTAGCAAGGTGCACAGGCAGTGGGTCACCTAAATTCGATTTTAGCAAATCAGGGCACAAAAACATAGGTCGCCAGCAGGGTGCACAGGCAATGGGTCACCTAAATTCGATTTTAGCAAATCAGGACACAAAAGCATAATTCGATTTTAGCAAACGAGGGTACAAGAGCATAGGTCACTAGCAAGGTGCACAGGCAATGGGTCACCTAAATTCGATTTTAGCAAATGAGGGCACAAGAGCATAGGTCGCTAGCAAGGTGCACAGGCAATGGGTGGCCAAAAGTCGATTTTAGTTAGCATGGTGAGGAGTGGCATTATAATACGATCTTTGCTGGGGGAGTGACTGTGTGTGGGTACACGGAGGTAAGGAGTTCCAACTGTAAGTGGTTGATCGTGCAGCACGGTAGCAATAGCAGATTACCTGGAGCAGGAAGGGCAGAGGTGTGGGCTGTAAGAGGATTCAATTCAACACTACAGCTAAGTCAATGCCTAGTCTGGGACACTGAATGGAAACCCTTATTGATATATCTTTACGTCCAGTTCATGCGTTCTGGATGACTACCCCTATATAACACCCCTCTCTTGGAATCCCCCTGTCCCCACTGAGCCAAGAAGTAGTTCTGTTTTGCAAGTTTAAAAGGTTTATTTGATAATTTAAACAATAGATATATATATATCACACTTTATAATAAATTAATAATTGAATATCACACTTAATCTGAGCAGTAATCAATAATGGATAGTCCTGCACTAGCACACTTCTTTATAATCAATGATGAGTGGTTATAGGATGGATAAGATAGCAACAATACTTTTATGGTTTCAAATAGATGCAAGGTGGAATGAAATTTCAGTACAGAAATACTCAATATGATTTCAACAAAACAATGTAATCACTTTTCTCTGGCAATCCACTCCCCCCTTTATGCAATGCAAGGAAATTGAAGGAAAGCACACAGTTCTCAGAAATGCAATCAAATGTAATTCAGATCACCCCAGCAAGCTTAGACTACAGAAGTTTGAAACACAGGCCCAAAATGCTTTTATATGTGCTGGCAATGAAGTGAAAAATATGCTAAAATGCTTTTAATTCCCTCTAGAGGTTCAGGGTGAGTGGTATCTAGTTAATATTAGTCCAGGCTCACTCTAGCAATGATTCAGGGATGGTTCTTAAGAGGCAAACTAATTTTTAGCAAGGAAAGCAAGGAAGCTGCTGTTTTCACACGTGGCTGGATTTTTAACCAAATCGCAAATCGGGGTAAAATTCGCGAGTGCGAGAATCGTGATTACGGCAAAACTATGATGAGTCAATTTTAAGCTTGTTGAAAAGCTGAGATTCTAAGCTTTCAGGGGAAAGTTAAACAAAGTTCCTAGTCCAAACGGTTCCAGAGATACGGACGATTAAATAAAGGTAGTTTTTTGGATTTGAAATTTTAAAATTTCAAAGCGACAGGTTACAGCTTGCAGCTAAAAAATGACAAGTGACAGCTTTGCAAATGACAGGTGACAGTTAGGAGGCAGTTCTGGTTAGATTAAAATAGATGTAATTATATTATTTTAACTAAGAGATTGGTTCTGCACAGTTCTGCTAGGTACTCACAATATATTTAGAAATAGGCCTCACCACGGATCTGGTCAACAGGTTTTCTTCACTCGCCACGGACGGTTTCTGCGCACAGCGTCTGGGTCAGCTCTACTCTGCTGGTCTGGTCTGGGTCTCTGGTTCTGATAAGGTCTGTGGGTCCGGATACAGCGTTCTCCGGTTCAGCTGGTCTCTCTCTGGATACAACACTGCTCCCTGGCAAATGGCCAGAGTTCTTGCAAAGAATTCAAACAGCTCGCCTGGCTGTGAATAGTGGCAATGATTTGAGGCCTGCTAAAGAGGGATTTAGCTTGTAGTTGACTTCTCTGCTACAAATTCTGAAGTAAAGTCTTGGTCTCTGAAGGTGGATAGATTGAAGTCTCTGTGTTGGCTCTCTGGAGGTTGATGGAGGTAAAGTATGGATTTTCCCAGTAGAGCGTCCCACAGCAGATGGAATCGAATGTCCTTTCTAGCTTCTAGTGGCTCTTTTTATGTCTTTTGAAAGTGGGTGTGTGTGCAGAATCACTAGCCAGCCCCTCTCTCAACTGCCCATTGGTCAAGCTTTCCTTTCTCTCTTGATTGGGGAAAAGAAGTGGAGTGTCAGAGTGATGTCATTATATGGCCTGTAGAAAGGACACTCCCCTGTCAAATTGCACACAAATCTATATTTGATCAAAAAGACATATTTCATAGATACACAGTGGTTTGAAATTACATGCACCCATCACATATCACATGAGATATACCCTGTTCAAACTCTGCTCTTCCTGGGGGCTTGCATTCAGAAATGGCAACCTTAAGTGCTTTTTAGTGGGTTTTGCAACATCGGATTTTTCTCCAGATTTATACACATGTACACGGCCTGTCCATACATACTCCAGTAAATTACCATGCCTCTAGCTTAAACACAGAGTCTGTAGTATACATAAATAGCAGGGTTTTGCTCCAGAACATCACACAAATTGTAGTTTGGGCTTGAATCGAAGGTACATTTTTTAAATGAAGGCTCTCAAAGTTATACATTCCTGTCATTTGATTACAAAGAGTTATCAGTGTTTCTGTAAACTATATATTTTGCTTTCAATTCAGTTCTCAGAGTGTTGGAGTCCGCCTCCAAGACTTGGGTGGGTCAGTGATCACATGTGTCTTCTGGCAGGCAGGCCTTTGTTGACAGGAAACAGTCAAAATCAATATATTCTATTCAAGTGCAATAGCCTATTATGTGGTCTCCAGGAGGTTGAGGTCAGCAGACCAGGGGGTCACTTTGCATTTGGTTATTATGACCATGTGATATCCCGGGCTGTGGTGTGAATCTCTTGAGGTGAGAGGGTTTCCCAGGCTTCTGGCCTCTGGGAACAGCAGGTGGCTAATTTTTAATTAAAATGCAGCCTTTGAAGTCAGCTGAGTCAAATCCCTTTGTCAGCAACTGCACTTAGTTCTCCTGTCAGAGTTTAGACCGCTAGCGCCGCCTTGAGGATTTTGTTGGTACTGCATCCATTTTTGGGATCTTTCTTGGATTAATGCATTCCAAACAGGAATGGTTCTTACATGGTAGTAAATAATCATTGCTTAACATTGTTTTGTTGGGGCTCCTTACAGTAAAATGGTTATGTGGAACCCCACAAAAGGGTTGAATCTTTAAAGTGGTCCGGTGAGCCACGATTTCAGCAACTTTTTGACATCAGTCACAGTGGATTTTGTTAACAAAGATCTTTCTTTACACTGGTGGGTGGCAAGTGAGGTAACCATTTTGGTGTGCGCACAAACTGCGTGGTTCTCCTGGATTCTGGCACACTTGTGGGCTTTTTGGCCATCTTGGATTTTCTAAGCCCACAGCACCAAATGTTGCAGCATGATAGCTCAAACGTGGGTCAGGACACCCAACAAATCCCCCCACGTGACTGCCCTTTGAATTTGAGTCGATGGGGAGTCGGGTGCACAAGGGTTTTGACCCACGCACTGGTCTGTCCGCATAATCTTCTTCCAATTCTGCAAATGGCACAGTTCAGCATCTTTTCCTCCATCCGGTACTGATCGATCGGTCCTCCTCGCCGGTCCTGATGGGAATATTGGGCGGTACCCTGGGCCCCTCGCGTCTCTGCTCCCGGTCTCCGGATCGTCCTCCCTGGCCAGTCTCAAGGTTTTCTTTCTCCTAGGACGACAAAGGAAGAGCGGCAATACCTATTCATAGACATTTTTCCCCCACCATTGATATAGCGGGGTGGCATATAAATTTATAGTCAAAACATATGAACATGCACATTTCTTTTTGCATTCAAAAACGAAAACACCCACATTGAGAAACTCAGAATTTGATAGGCGATATGTAGGATATTTTAAGTTAGAACTGAATTAATCTGAGACAGTACCCTCTAGGATTCCAGAGGATTCCTCCAGTTGTTGCAGAGTGTGCCTGGGATGGCAACACTTTAGCTGATTTATATGTACCCACTTGTCTTCCCCCTCTGCCAAACCGCCTTTGGGGATGCAGATCTTGTAGGCCACAGGGGAGATCTTGTCTATAATCTCATAGGGTCCCTTCCATGTAGGCAAACATTTTCGCTGCTTGGCCTGGTTCCTTTGGAAATTGTATAGATAGACCCGGTCCCCCACCTGATATTCCTTCCTGGAAGTTTTCAGGTCATAGTGGGTCTTCATACTCTCAGCTGATCTTTCTAGATTCCGCTGAGCATAGGCAAAAGCATGCTGAAGGTGTTTCCTTAAATTCTCCACATACTCATGAGTTGTGGAGGCATTTATCAACGTTTGCTCTTGGGTTCTGTAGAGCAAATGCTGAGGAAGCACCATCTTGCGTCCAGTCATCAACTTAAATGGTGACATTTTGGTTGCAGATGAAGGGGTAGATCTGATGGCCATTAGGACCAGAGGTAATCAGATATCCCAACTTGGCCCAGAAGCTGCCACAAACTTCTTTAATATGCTCACAATGGTTCGGTTATATCTCTCCACTGCCCCAGAAGAAGCTGGCCTGTAAGCAATGTGTAGCTTTCTCTTGACCCCCAGTATCTCCCACATCTTTGTCATTACTTCACTGGTGAAGTGGCTACCTCTGTCTGACTCAATCCTTTGAGGTAGACCAAAACGGGAAAAGATGTGGTTAATCATCAGGGCAGCTGCTGTTTCTGCCTTGCAATTTGGGGCTGGGAGACATTCCACCCACTTGGTAAACAAGCATGTAACGGTGAACATGTACTTGTTTCCTCTAGTCGAGCGAATCACAGGGCCTACAAAGTCGATTTGTAAATCTGACCATGGCAGTGTCATCCCCCTCTTTTGGAGAGGCGCCCGGTGTGTGAGGGATGTTGACTGAAATTGTGCACACACAAGACAACCCTTCAAGTATTGGTTGAGGTCCTGGCCCATGTGTGGCCAGTATGCAACCTCTCTTAAGATTTCCAGTGTTGTGTGAAACCCCCTATGACCGGCGGTGGCCGCATCATGGGCGTGACTTAACAACAGGCTTTGGAATGAGGTAGGAACCACCCACTGATCATGGCCAGCTTTGGATTTCCTTACCAACAAACCGTCTTGGATCCGGAACATTTTTGGACATTTCATCAACACTCTAAGGTCCTCTTTCCCGTTGTAATCGGTATCCGTCAGGGGAACGTTTTCAGGGTCCTCAATGTGTTGGTAAAATGTACCAATTATTGGATCCCCCTTCTGAGCGGTAATCAAATCAGCATCAGGGGTCTCCTTGCTCCATTGTGCAATTGAAAGGTCATTGTGAGCATTTATCTGGGACCTAGTGATAGCAGTGACCTGGATTTCCCCCAACAGGGACTCTATTTCTATTAGATCCCCTTGGATGGCCCCGGTTTTGGCCAGCTGATCAGCTAAGTCATTTCCAGTTTTGTCTGGTCCCTCTACTTTGGAATGACCCTTGATCTTTTTCCAATAGATGGTCATCTCATTCGAGGTGACCAGATCGTCAATGTTTTGGATCAACTTCCCATGTTTCAAGGGTTTGTTATTAGCACATAACATGCCTCTGGTTTTCCAATTAACCAGGTGCTCCACGAACCCGTTTCGTACATAATCCGAATCTGTGATTATGACCAGTTCGTGGAGTTGATGCTGGACAGCAGTGAGGATGGCCTGATCCACAGCCATCAATTCTGCCACCTGACTACTTCGGGGACCAATTTTGTATCCAGCGGAGGGTTCTGGGAACTCCTTCACCCATGCATTCCCTACGCCAGCCACCAGTTCTTTCTCCCCGTTGTTGTCAACATGGTACGAGCATCCATCCACATAGACAGTGGGCATTCCCTCACACTTGTCCTCTTCAAAGACTTTGTGTGGGGAATTAAGGTATGCCTCCGTGTTGTCCTTGATTTTTAGACTTTCGTCCTCGAGACAGTTTTCTCTGGCACAATCATGCAAGTCAGCCAGACCTTGCGCGAGGGGACTCTTCTTGTTTTGGCCATATCTGACCTCCACAGGAAAGCCTTGCATTGACAGAATTCAGGAAGTAATTCGGGAATTACTCACATTTCCAGCCCGGATTCTGTCACTTTGGAGATATTGCAGAGGCTGGTGTGGAGTCTCCACTATGATGTGTTCCCCCTGGATAAACGGGCGGTAATTCTTCAATGCCCACACCGTTGCCAGGAGTGCCTTCTCACAATCGTTGAATTTTTCCTCCACAGAGGATAAAGTTTTGCTCGCATAGGAGATTACTTTATTGACCCTGTCATGCTTTTGGTATAATACTGCCGTCAAGCACGTATTAGAGAACCCCGTCTCCAGGAAGAACTCCTTGTTTCTGACAGGGTAAGCTAGGCAAGGCGCTTGTGAGAGGCTTCTTTTGAGCTGTTTTACTGCCTCGGATTGTTCTGGATCCCATTCCCACTTGACCCACCCCTTCAAGAGATGAATCAGGGGTCTGGTGATCTCTGCGTAGCCCTCAATGAACTTTCTGCTGTAATTAGTCAGTCCAAGGAGGTTCCTTAGTTCCCGCAGAGTTGTGGGGTCTTTCAGTTTCTGAAGTGCTTCCACTTTCTTTTCCTGGGGACAGAGACCCTGAGGAGTAATCTCATGCCCCAAGAAATTAACAGGGGTTCTACACCACTGTGCTTTCTGAAAGGAAAGTTTTGCTACGGCGGCCCTCAACTGGGTCAGAACATAACGGATCTCCGCTATGTGTTCCTCCACAGATGAACTTTTGATGAGGACATCATCTACATAAGCCAGGTTACCCCTTGCGCCCAGGTCGGGCATGGCCTTATGTAGGAAAATGTTGAATTCATTGCCGGAGTTGAGGTATCCGAAGGGAGTCCGGGTCCATGTATACTGCTGGCCCCCAAAGGTAAAAGCCAGCTTGTATTGGTCCTCCCTACTGACCGGCACGGTCCAGTATCCATTGGTCAGGTCTATTGCAGTGAATACCTGTGACCCCTGGATCTGGGCCAGCCCTTGGTCAATGTAGGGCAGAGGCCATCGGGAAGTATGGACCCGTTTGTTGAGCTCCCTAAGGTCAGCACAGAGTCTCCACTGGCCGTTTGGCTTCAATATTCCCAGCACCAGATTATTGAAGGTGCTGTGGACTGGACGGATTATTCCCCTGGACTCAAGGTTCTTAATTATTTCAGTAAGGGACTCCATTGATGCGAGAGGCAAGCGATATTGCTTCACAAACACTGGAGTCATGCCAGGGTCCGTGGGGATTGTTGTTGTGTGGATGTCGGTGCGACCACAGTCATATGAGTCTACCGCAAAGAGATCTTGGAAATCCAAGAAGACTTGTTTCAACTTTTGCTTCTGTTCCAGAGTCACACAGGCATCAGCTAGGTTGACTCTCTCTTCCACCATCTGTCTGAAGCCTGGAAAGACTTCTGGTTTGGCTATCTCAGCGGCCTCCTCCAGCTGGGTGGAGAAGTCCCTGGTCAGAGTGCTGATTTGGACTGGAGGCTTCAGGTGGGAAAGGCAGCCCTCATGGACCTGGAAAATCACCTCATCCCTCCTGAAGTCACAAGTCACATCTTCCTTACCATAAGGGCAAGAAGTGTACACCAGGAAGTTCCCCCCATGGCGGGTAAAAATCTTGTCTGGTGTCGTATTGTCCTCACTGTCACTGTCAAAACAGTCCCTGGGGATTGGTCCTAACAGTTCATTTCCTAAATCGATGGAAAAATGTCGGTCATCAACCGCCATTCCAATAATGGTGCCTGCGGCGAGAGTAATACTCTTTAAGTCGCTGTTATCCACCTCTATTAGAATGGTGTCATGTTCTATGTTGACTAATGGAGTTTGGTTTACCCCCAACCCTTGCTGTTGGAGAGAAGCATTTAGGTGTATATAAGCATCAGGGTTTTTTAAATGTTGTCCTCTTTTAACTTTCACTTCCAGGGAGAATTGTCGGGTCCTTTCTGGGATGGTGACTTCCTCTTTGATCTGAATCTCAACTGCATAAGGTAGCAATTGAGCTGACCTAAATGCTTTTTCTGGATCATCAAAGCCCATGGGATTATCCGCTAATCGGGACCAAGCTTTGAAGTTTATTAGGTCCAAACTAATGGCAAAGCCATTGAGAATGTCACTGCCTAAGTAAAAAGCGGCAGTGACGTCTCGCACGACCCAACAATTGTGGACTATGCTCTTGTTGCCAATGGAGATTTTGAGCATACACCTGCTTGGCAGGAGATGTTTGGAATTGTGTGCTTCAAGATCCATTTCCCATTTGTCTATCAGTTTGAATGTGGGAATGGCTGGATCTTTTGGGAGTTGGCGGAACATGGCTTCGCTGATGAAGCTCTTACCGTTGTTCACACACACTCAAGCGAGAACAGTGTCCTTCCTATCATTTAACTGAACAGGGATGAACAACTGCTCTCCAATTTGCTGAATATCAGCCAGGCTCTGAGCTGATTTCACATCTTTCTGGACTATAGGAGTGGGAGTTTCTGATTGTGGATTGGTAAAGAATTTCAGGGTGTTTCCTTCCAGTGTGGAATACCACCTTAAACTGGAAGGAAGGTTGATTTTCAGAAATAGAGAGGACCCCCCATCACCAGTCTGTTGTCCTACTGCTATTCCTGTCACGTCTGGAATCTGGTTGTTCTGGAAGTGGAATTCTACTTGGTCAGATTTTTGTTCAACCATGTGGCATGTGCCGTTTAAACTAACATGGTTGACACTCTGTTTTAATTTTATGGGTCGGCTAGTCTGGGTCCAGAGGACCTTGTTTACGCAATCTATTAGGGGTGACAACCTTCTCAGGAGGTCATTCCCTAGTAAACAAGGGGTGCCCTCTGGAGACACGACTATGACCGGGTGTTTCAACTTGTGTCGCCCAATTTTAATGTCCAAATCTGCCGTCCCCTCGACGGGAATTTCCTTCCCGTCAAAGTTCTGGAGTTGTCCAGGAAGTGAGGTGAGAGGAATTTGGTAATTCCCTCCCCTTCCTGCATTCAGTTCATCAAAGGCCCTTCTGGACAGAAGGGTAGCTTGAGATCCCGTGTCCACCTGTGCTGAAATCGTACCCTGCCCCTGTACTTGTACCGGGGCATAATATCTTCCCTCCTTCTCCTCAAGGGGGCACAGATAATGCACATTTTTGGACAACTGGTGGGCTAACTTTCTGGTTTTGGACATTGCAAGAGAACAAATTTGGGCAGAATTCTGTGGAGAGCCTTGGGAATCTGAAAGAAAAATTTGGCAACTGGAGATCAGAGCCATTGTGGGTTCCCCTGGTTCCAGTTCTGGGCCCCCCTCCTTTTGGGAGGCAGTCACCAGGATGGGTTTGAACCAGGGGATTTTCTTGCTGTTGGTTCTGGGATGAGATGATGGGCGGCGGTAGCTCAGTCTCCATATCTCCCCAGCCTGGATTGGAATCCTTTGGGACCCATTTTTCTTTGGGAGGAGTTCCCCCATCTCTGAAGGAGAAGATCCTTTTCCCAGGATCCTCTGAGGATCCTTCTCCCTCAAATTGGAAGACCTGTATTTCTTCCACAAAATGGGTCTGTTTGGGTACTTTGTTTCTCCTACCCCCCCTCTGCTCCTTTGGAGGCAGACTTTCAGGGGCAGGGGATTTTGTTTCCGGTTCCTGGGTTTCCAGGGGCTGTTTACAAGTTGGGAAGGAAGCTTCCTCCAAGGCTTTACACCCCCCTTCCCCTTGTGCCTCCTCCCTGGGAACCGGTGGGTTGTCGGGGTGCTGCCCCCGTCATTGCTCTGGAGCACCAGGCCCAGAGTTTGGTGCATTCTGTGCCGGCATGCCCATCTGAGGGTTCTGCTGAGCCCTTAGCACGCGACCCAGCTTCTGTGCCATGTTCTGAACCTGGCGCTCTAACTGGGAAACCCGCTCAGGCTGATACGGGCCCTGTTTTCTCCCCTGGGCTGATCCCGGGAAGGGTAGCTATCCCTTCTCTGGTACTATCCCGGAATGGGAAGATTTGGGTACCCCTCCATCCTTGGCCTCCCCTCTCCCGGATTAGGTTGTCTGGGCTCAGGGAATTGGGGAAAGAAGGATGGATGATTTTGGGGTTGGAAGTTGGGTGGATACCTGGGGAAAAAGTTCTGCCCAGGATTTGGAGAATTTCTGCCCTCCGGTGGGAAGTTAGGAGGGAAGTTCCCTGGGTTAGGTGCTTGGCTGGATCCCCCCCCTTGGGCTGGAGGAGTCCACACATAACCCAGGATGGGTCGATTTCCCTTGTAAAGGGGACTTACATAATCAGGAGAGCGAGGGACCCCATTTGTGGGGCTGCCTCCTTGGCTTCCTGTCTGTGACTGGCCCGAGGACCTTCTGGGCCTAGCATTATTAGGTGCAGGTAGGTTTTTAGGCCCCCCATCTCCAAATCCAAAACGGGGGCAACCTTTACCTCTTCCACCTTGGCAGCAGCAGGGGTGCTGTTGGTTTTGGGGTTTTTGGGCTGGTTTTTGTTTTCCACCGGTTTCTGCACCTCATAGATGCGGGTGGCTTGTTCAATGACCCATTCTAAAGATCTTTTCTCATGAAAATCTCTCACGAGCTGGGTCATTATGTATTTGGGCAAGGCATGGAAAAAAGTATTAACAAATTCTCTGCTGTCTGTGCGCACCCTTCTGGTGGTCTGCGCAAAGGCACGTTTCAGTTCTTGCACAAATTCTTGTGGGGCCTGATCCTCCCCACATTGCAAATTGTAGGCTGACTTGCGATCCTCTTGAGGATTTCTGTGAACAGAAAAATGTTTCAAGATGGCCGCCTTATAGGTGGACCATCTTAAATGATTTTGGTCCTCCAGCCCCGCAAAGAAACTGGAGTATTTTGGTGAGAAGGTCCACTTTACATATTGGATACAGCTTTGGCTGTCCTTCAAATGAAAAGTCTCCATCATTTGCTCATAGAGCTCCAAGGGTTCCCAAACAGAGTACTGGGCGTTCTTATGATAAGGCGTGATGACACTCCTGATTGCCTTAATCTGTTTCAATGGGTCCTTAAGCAAGGCCCTTTTTGCCTTATTGGCCTTTTTGGTTCGGGTAACCCTGGTCCATTCATCCTCTGACTCAGAGGCACTGCTCCCAGAGGTTCCTGTCTGCTCTTCCAGGTTTTCCCGGATTCTGCGAGCCTGGGAGTGGCTGGCAGAATGTGGGGACCTGGTCTCCTGTGTCCTGCGCCGTTCAGAGGAGTCTTCAGATTCCTCCTTGCTGCCAGGATTTGATGGGTACCCCCCCACTGACCTAACTGGGCAGAAGTTTTCAGGATGCCCTTAGTGGGCCTATTCTCCTGGGGTTCCCCAATAAATTGCACTGTGCTTGGGTGCCCAGACCCGGATGCCTGCCCATCCATTCCTGGGAGGTACTGGCCTATGAGCCCCATGCTTCTGGCTGGATAGTGATCTGCCATTCCTGTGGCCCGGTGCTCATGTGCGCCAGGGGACAGGGGGGTGGCAGAGTCCAGGGACTGAGAGAGATAAAGGCCTCTGGTACTAGGGCTCCTGAGGTTATGCTCAGGAGTTTCCCTTTCCCAGCGAACCTGGTCTCTATCCGCCCCTGCTCCCTGTTGCAATGCAAGAGCCTGCGCCTTCAGTTCCTCAGTTAAGGCCTTACTAGACTCTATCAGTCTCTCCTGCATCGCTACCTGTTGTTGGAGCCTATCATTGTGCTGGCAGAGAGCCTCATTCTCTCTCTGCATTTCCTGATTGGTCCTGGAGCACTGGGCCAGTCTTTGCTGCAGGAGGGTTACCTCCTGAGCTGTGTTCCTATTGGCCTGCTCCATTCTTGCCAGAGCATCCTCCACCTGCCTGGTGTGCTCCAACAAGTTATGGTGTTCTTTTTGGAGGTCACCCAGTCCCTGGAAGGCCCGGTGATTTCTTTCCATTTTCCTTTTTAAGTGGCAGACTTCCTGGCCTAAGGTATCCCATTCCTGATGAGAGCCTGCATCTGTGCCGCCAGGTCGTCCCTTTGCCTTTGGAAGGCACCAGTTTTCTGGCGCTCCTGGTCAAACTCTGCCTGGGTATCCAGGTCTTTCAAAATCAGTTTATTGCTCTCTGCCTTCTCCCTATCTAGGTGGCTTTGCAGGGTGACTACCTGCTCAGCACATGCCCTATTGAAGTCTAACTGTTGCTCCAGCTTTTTCTGGCTCTGCAGTAGGGAGTCCAAACCTTCTTGGTGCTCCTTCTGCAAGGCCAGAAATCTGGTATCCTGGTCCACCTTTTCCTGTTGCAGCACATCCATATCCTCCTTTATTTTAGTGATGTACCGTCTGCTGTCATTTTCTGACTCCTGGCTCCTGAGCAGCCTCTGCTCAGAAGAGTCCAGATCAGATTGGGCCTTCTGTAGTGCCAGCAGTTGCCTACTCGCCAGATCTTTGCCTTCAGCACATTTGTCCTGCATGGCTCCCATATGTAAATATAAATATGCCGCTACCCTGGCAATCTTGTGGTGCTCATCCTTGGCCTTCAGGGCCATGTATAGTTCACTCAGGGCCACATGTAGGGGACCCTGATCTCCCCATATATCTGACCCTGTTTCAGTGACCTGTTGCGCGATTGCCTGCAACCAGACCGTTTGGTCCTGATGATTCGACTCACCTCTCACAAATAGCTTATGTAAGAAGTGTTCTCTGGCTATTTTCATATCTACCAAGGTCGTCATTCTGGAATTTGAGTTCCTTCCTGACTTACAGAAGTTTATATTTTATTTTTGCAAAACAGACCTTTTCCTTAGAGCGTTCCTTTGAGGAGTGCTTTACAGCGTAACACAGCGTGGTGATCCGACCGGATATGTGTATCTGGTCAGCTAGCACACTGTATTAATCTGCACAAGTGATAGATCTAACCCAAACGTCCGGCTCGAGCCCCCAATTTGTAAGAGGATTCAATTCAACACTACAGCTAAGTCAATGCCTAGTCTGGGATACTGAATGGAAACCCTTATTGATATATCTTTACGTCCAGTTCATGCGTTCTGGATGACTACCCCTATATAACACCCCTTTCTTGGAATCCCCTTGACCCCGCTGAGCCAAGAAGTAGTTCTGTTTTGCAAGTTTAAAAGGTTTATTTGATAATTTAAACAATCGATATATATATCACACTTTATAATAAATTAATAATTGAATATCACACTTAATCTGAGCAGTAATCAATAATGGATAGTCCGGCACTAGCACACTTCTTTATAATCAATGATGAGTGGTTATAGGATGGATAAGATAGCAACAATACTTTTATGGTTTCAAATGGATGCAAGGTGGAATGAAATTGCAGTACAGAAATACTCAATATGATTTCAACAAAACAATGTAATCACTTTTCTCTGGCAATCCACTCCCCCCTTTATGCAATGCAAGGAAATGGAAGGAAAGCACACAGTTCTCAGAAATGCAATCAAATGTAATTTAGATCACCCCAGAAAGCTTAGACTACAGAAGTTTGAAACACAGGCCCAAAATGCTTTTATATGTGCTGGCAATGAAGTGAAAAATATGCTAAAATGCTTTTAATTCCCTCTAGAGGTTCAGGATGAGTGGTATCTAGTTAATATTAGTCCAGGCTCACTCTAGCAATGATTCAGGGATGGTTCTTAAGAGGCAAACAAATTTGTAGCAAGGAAAGCAAGGAAGCTGCTGTTTTCACACGTGGCTGGATTTTTAACCAAATCGCAAATCGCGGTAAAATTTGTGAGTGCGACAATCGTGATTACGGCAAAAGTATGAGGAGTAGCGAGTCGATTCTAAGCATGTTGAAAAGCTGAGATTCTAAGCGTTCAGAGGAAAGTTAAACAAAGTTCCTAGCCCAAACGGTTCCAGAGATACGGACGATTAAATAAAGGTAGTTTTTTGGATTTGAAATTTTAAAAGTTCAAAGCGACAGGTTACAGCTTGCAGATAGAAAATGACAAGTGACAGCTTTGCAAATGACAGGTGACAGTTAGGAGGCAGTTCAGGTTAGATTAAAATAGATTGAATTATATTATTTTAACTAAGAGATTGGTTCTGCACAGTTCTGCTAGAACTCACAATATATTTAGAAATAGGTCTCGCCACGGATCTGGTCAACAGGTTTTCTTCACTCACCACGGACGGTTTCTGCGCACAGCATCTGGGTCAGCTCTACTCTGCTGGTCTGGTCTGGGTCTCTGGTTCTGATCAGGTCTGTGGGTCCGGATACAGCGGTCTCCGGTTCAGCTGGTCTCTCTCTGGATACAACACTGCTCCCTGGCAAATGGCCAGAGTTCTTGCAAAGAATTCAAACAGCTCGCCTCGCTGTGAATAGTGGCAATGATATGAGGCCTGCTAAAGAGGGATTTAGCTTGTAGTTGACCTCTCTGCTACAAATTCTGAAGTAAAGTCTTGGTCTCTGAAGGTGGATAGATTGAAGTCTCTGTGTTGGCTCTCTGGAGGTTGATGGAGGTAAAGTATGGATTTTCCCGGCAGAGCGTCCCGCAGCAGATGGAATAGAATGTCCTCTCTAGCTTCTAGTGGCTCTTTTTATGTCTTTTGAAAGTGGGTGTGTGTGCAACATCACTAGCCAGCCCCTCTCTCAACTGCCCATTGGTCAAGCTTTCCTTTCTCTCTTGATTGGGGAAAAGAAGTGGAGTGTCAGAGCGATGTCATTATATGGCCTGTAGAAAGGACACTCCCCTGTCAAATTGCACACAAATCTATATTTGATCAAAAAGACATATTTCATAGATACACAGTAGTTTGAAATTACATGCACCCATCACATATCACATGAGATATACCCTGTTCAAACTCTGCTCTTCCTGGGGGCTTGCATTCAGAAATGGCAACCTTTGGTGGTTTTTAGTGGGTTTTGCAACATCAGATTTTTCTCCAGATTTATACACATGTACATGGCCTGTCCATACATACTCCAGTAAATTACCATGTCTCTAGCTTAAACACAGAGTCTGTAGTATACATAAATAGCAGGGTTTTGCTCCAGAACATCACACAAATTGTAGTTTGGGCTTGAATCGAAGGTACATTTTTCAAATGAAGGCTCTCAAAGTTATACATTCCTGTCATTTGATTACAAAGAGTTATCAGTGTTTCTGTAAAATATATATTTTGCTTTCAATTCAGTTCTCAGAGTGTTGGAGTCCGCCTCCAAGACTTGGGTGGGTCAGTGATCACATGTGTCTTCTGGCAGGCAGGCCTTTGTTGACAGGAAACAGTCAAAATCAACATATTCTATTCAAGTGCAATAGCCTATTGTGTGGTCTCCAGGAGGTTGAGGTCAGCAGACCAGGGGGTCACTTTGCATTTGGTTATTATGACCATGTGATATCCTGGGCTGTGGTGTGAATCTCTTGAGGTGAGAGGGTTTCCCAGGCTTCTGGCCTCTGGGAACAGCAGGTGGCTAATTTTTAATTAAAATGCAGCCTTTGAAGTCAGCTGAGTCAAATCCCTTTGTCAGCAACTGCACTTAGTTCTCCTGTCAGAGTTTAGACCGCTAGCGCCGCCTTGAGGATTTTGTTGGTACTGCATCCATTTTTGGGATCTTTCTTGGATTAAGGCATTCCAAACAGGAATGGTTCTTACATGGTAGTAAATAATCTTTGCTTAACATTGTTTTGATGGGGCTCCTTACAGTAAAATGGTTATGTGGAACCCCACAAAAGGGTTGAATCTTTAAAGTGGTCCGGTGAGCCACGATTTCAGCAACTTTTTGACATCAGTAACAGTGTATTTTGTTAACAAAGATCTTTCTTTACACTGGTGGGTGGCAAGTGAGGTAACCATTTTGGTGTGCGCACAAACTGCGTGCTTCTCCTGGATTCTGGCGCACTTGTGGGCTTTTTGGCCGTCTTGGATTTTCTAAGCCCACAGCACCAAATGTTGCAGCATGATAGCTCAAACGTGGGTCAGGACACCCAACAGGGCCCAGGCTCCTACAGCTCCATACAGGCTCAAGACAGGGGAGTTTTTGTATGGAGGTCGGCTTTCATTGGAATTGAAGAATGGTGCGGCGGTCAACATGTGGCCATGTTGTTGTAGCTGGTGGATTATCAGCAATTTGGATGGCCTTAGCCTCATGGTGTGAAGATGCAACTATGCAGCATGTCGCGCTTGCTCTTTGGGGTCAAGGATTTAAACACTGCCCCGGGGGGGCTGACCACACGTGCGCTACAGGTACCTAACAAATTTAATATATATATATATATATATATTTTTTTTTTATAATTGTTTTTATATTTTTTGTATATGGTTTATTCAAACCTGTTGGACGAGCCTTTCTTCCCAGAGCCGGGCAGAGATCCGTCGATGTGGCTGAGTTGGACGCCTCCCGCTGCTCTGACTGCAACTAGTCCCAGAGCTGAACTGAATTGCTCTGCCAGCTGAGCTGAGCAGAAAGTTTCCCCTCCTACCCTGTTTCTGTTTGGGCTTCACTAGGTGAAGCCTTCTGTTGCCTCAAGATGTGTCCAGTGATTCTGCTGTTCGGCTTGGTAGATCTCAATGTGATATTCGAGCCATTAGGTGGAAACGAGCATGATTAGATTGACAGGAGGCCTTCAGACAGATATTTACTCCTCAAATTCAAGTGGATGAATCAGTGCTGCCCGGAGGCACTGAGGCTCTGATATATGAGAGTGTACCTTCTCTGATTTGCTTTGTTTACTTGTGAGTCATTGCTTTCATATTGACCCACCAATAGTCTTGGGACACTGTATAGAAAAACACTACAATCATTACTTAGGTGTATACTCTCGTTCCTGGGGTGCATAACCTCTATCCTTGTCTTGACTCTATCCAGTATCTTAGGCTAAATATCATGTTGAGTTTTTGGGTGTGGAGGACTTTATGGGTTTGCTCACGTAAACTTGTCTATTGCTGCCATGATAGCCGGATTAATCCTGTTATTCTGAGTTGTTTTGCCAATATGTTCATGTGTTTTTGGGTAACAGAGTGCATCTACATGTAATGCACTTTTCTTGGTGACTGGAGCGATACCAGGACCTCCAGCAGCGACTTTAGAGTAAATATTTACTGCACAATTGCAGTACAGGCAATGTGTTGCCTTGGCATGCTTGGTAATGAGAAAACATTCTGGATCAAAGACAGTGTTTATCAAAATGTCAATTTTCCCTGCCATAATTTGGACCAATGACTTCATTTTCCCCAGTTCATTCATTACAATCGATTGCTCAGTTCCAACCGTGCAATTCCTGGCTCTTTTGCAGGGAATTCCGGGGATAAGGCCACTAGCCTTGTCTTTGTCATATTCATGTAATGAACATGTAGCATCCATAGTTATGCTAAACTGAATTTGCTTTGAAGACATGTGGCTGCAGATGCACCCATCAGCAGGGGATTCCTCCCATCTTTATTGGCGTATTCTTAAGCTTGCAGCATTGATCTAACATATTTAGTTGACAGGTAAGGCTTGATTTTCTTAATCAGAATCAACTGAAAGTCAGTAACTTGAGTCTTCTGCCCATGAAGCTTAATATCAATGTAAGAGTTAATATGCACTCCAAAGACTTGGCATCTTTTGACAAGGTAGGAGGGAATTAATCAAAATTCATGCTATTCATGCAAATATGGATGGGTTCCTCATCTGTGCCTGATAACCTGTATATAAAAGCTGTCTTCAAATGGTTCAAGAAACCCAAGTCATCCAGGACATGGCAGATGACACAGGAAAAACAGGCCTCAAAGCCATCAATATCAGCAACATCTATCACCTCCCGTTATACTTGTGTATTTTCTGCATACTCCTGGAAAACAAAAGAGGCGATGGCTGGCATTGCTCTTGGCAACCCTCCAGCTCATTCTTCTTCTGCCTGCCAGAGCATTACAGAAGGGGAAAGACCATATACAAATCAGGCTTTGTCCCACTTGAAGGCTGAAACATGTCTGAGGTTGCTTGTGTTTTCATGTAGTGGGGACCTGGCCTAGCAGTTTGGGATGCACTACTCCTATTGGTGGCAGTACCTGACTGATTTGCATATGGCTGGACCCCTTTTGCAATGGTGCAGACAGGCTAAAAAATTGTGGCCCAGAAGGTTAGTAACAGTGTTTGAAAACAATTCAAAACCATTCACCCATCACTTTTTTGGTTCTTGCCAGGCATAAAATAAGCAGTGTCGCAAAGCAATTTGCTATGCAATTCTGTCAGTTTGCTAATCAAATGGACACTTGTGTAGCAATGATCGCAATTTAAGTTACCCTCTTCAATGAAAGCACACATCTCCCTGCATTCCTCGCTTGCCCTCTGTGCTCTCTTCCCCCTCTTTTCTCTGTTCACGTCAACTCCTAATGGAGAGAAAGTACAGCAGTAATCATATCCTCCACCCTTAAGTGATAAGGCATGTGTGGGAGTGCTAGGCAAGAATTGATTTTTCTGTTTCAAAATATTGCAAACCAGTGATAATTGGGATGCTACTTTTATTAAGCTTTTTATATGCTGTCTGGCAAAGACCAGTATGTGTCAACACTATATTTTTTGGAAAGACAGTCATGCAATTCCATTCCTAACATCTAGGTTGTTACATAATGAATTATTAGAGTGTTGATACTGTAAAACACTGCATCATGTCCATGTTTTACAGTAAAATGTAGGTTAGTGTATCTAAATTTCATGGTGTCAACTATAATTCATTGTGTTGGGGAAGATGCATCATATTGACGAGTGAACACTTTTGAAAATGTACATGATCACATGATCGAATGCTTTTGATGGCAAACCTAGTTCTGTAACCTGCAGGTTGCATACATTTTGCAACTGGTGCTCAACCCATGCACGAACCCATACTCCTTGACATTCTATATTATCAACCAGTTGCTTTATACCGGCTACCCTGAAATTGAGATGACCACAAAGTACATTATTCCATCTGGTTTTCCCAGTTCTCTGTCTGCTATGAAATCCTCTCTAAGTCTCTTTCTTTCCTCTTACATAATGAATAAACAAAGCAAATTAGATGCTTACGCAAAGTAGTGATCAATAGTTCCATCCAATGTGTACATCTACAGATCTATTCAATACCAAACACTGTAGTTAGCCTCCAGAGCTCACGTTGCTTTATGATTATGACTGCATTATATATTATCACCTACAGGAGACCGCTGTCAAACTGTTCTCAGAGCCTTTTAACATATCTCTATATGTGTGTCCATTCATGCATCTAACCTTTTACGTTTTATAGAAACTCAGCTGTGGCTCACAAAGTCTTTTTGATCACTCGCATAGTCATTTACATTTTATTATGGGCCAGTAGCATTTGCAAGAGATGTTTGAAACTTGTGTGTAACATTTACTTTGTTTCCAGTAAATGTCAAAATTCACTGTTCATGGCTGGCCTCTGGGTGGCATCAGTGTACCAAACAAAGCGGTTTTGTAGTGACATGCACCATTGTACACTAATCACATTTTAAATTTGCTGTCCTCCATTGCTATGGGTCGAGTGCATTTTTCTTAGGTTGAATAGGGAAACTAAGTTACCTGACCTGCAGGTCAAGCTGAATTTTAAAGAATTTGAAAGGCCTGACACTTCTAAATAATGTCTTATTTCAGCAGTATGCAAAACTGCTGTATTGTTGCTCATTTCATGTCTTGGGTATGAATAACTTCTGATGACATTAACAACATTAGTACAAAATTGCTAATCAAATGGGTCTGTTCGCTAATAAAAAAAAATGTAATTAGCAAACTCTGCTAATCAATTTTTGAAAACTAATTTATGCTGTGTTCTTGTATACTCCTACATGTAGACTATCCTCCATTTCCTCTAACCGTCAGCTTGACAAACTACAATTGCACTTGGATTGCAAATCGTTTATTTCGGGCAGTCATCTACAAAAGATATTGCATTTAACCATTTTTCCTTGTAACAGCATACCAACTAGACAAGACATTGTTCCAATTCACAGATAGCTGATAATAGACCACATGGCAGAAAACTGAAACTGCTCAGCAACAAATCGGTTAATTATTAAAGGAATGTTCCGAATTGGTATGTGCAAATTGTTGTATATCACATGCTGGGGAATTTCATATGAAAAAGTTGTGTTTTGATTAATTGAATAGGTCTCATTTATTCCATTGCAGTACAGAATTCACGTTATTGCTTCACTACTGGATGGGTAACGTAGTAAAAATATATAATGCAATGGCAATTATGAACAAGGCAATGCCATGTTTGTGCATCAGTCATTTAAGACCATCCATAATAGCATGATTCCTTACAGGACACTTTGCATTTGGTGTATAACATACTCCATATTTAAGCTGGACCAATATGAATTCTCGTGCATATTTCCCAACCTGCTTTTTTTGTACCGAAGCTACTGAAATGAGCCCACAAACCTTTAGGGAACACATATTTTCTTACCCCCACAATGAACATCCGAATTGCACAGGCATTCTTTCAGGGGTAACCAACATTGCATCGTACCTGCAAGGGCACCTCTAGCTCAAGCATGGAATGTGGCAGCCAACTCTTATGGAGGACTCCACTCAGCGAGTAGATCATCCCTGTTATTAGATCTTTCCATTTGCTAAAGGTTGCTAACGGTTGACAAAAGACTAGAAGTTAAGGTTCTGAGCATCATCCATCATGCTTGTTATGGGTTTGCGCATCTTTCTCGCTATGTGTTTAAATCAATATAAACCTGAACCAAAATTGACATCATCTCACAGTTATTTGATTACAAAACCTAGGATTTAAACATCCTGTTCAGGTGGGCATGCCTTCTCTTACCTATCCCTATTTTGCAAAATAAAGTGCCAGCCGATCTAACCTCCATTGAAAATCACATGCAATTCTGTAAAAATCTGAAGGCTTGACTCATCTAGATCACCATAAGCAACGCAGTCTCATTTCCTCATAGCACCACATGGCCATCAGGCAAGCACTGTGCACTATGAATGTGCTTTAACATCATATATTAATTCATGTTTACAATGCTTGAATATTTTCTCCTAAAATGCACACAAACAAATCACTAAATAAGCTGGAGCCCACAAAGTGTAGTTTATTGAGATTATCCTTGCATGATGACTACCACTGCCAATTCTACAGGCCCATGCAGTGGCGTGTCATTATGGTAGCTTTGCAAAGTGATGCCAAGGTCCCGATTCATGCAACTTGAAAGTGGTGCAAAGTCACTTTGCACTGCAAAAATACACGTTGCACCACTCTGTGAAACAGGGTGTTTGATGGCAGTGCAGAGTCACTTTGCACGGTGCTTAAAGTTACATGAATCAGGCCCTAATCCTCTTAGGGCCTGATTCACAGAATGTTTTTCTATGAGATTGCGCCATTATAAAACGCTACTGTGACTAAGGCCCTTTAAGCTTTAATTCATGAGAATTACAAATAATGGAACTACTCACTCTATTGCTTCAATATAGTCAGCAATAATTCACAACAGCAGCATACATGATTCTTACATAGGAAGAGGAAAAAAAGGTTATTTTAAGAGCCACCGTGTTTTAACTAAAAACAAGTTCATTGATTTTAATTCCCCCACCCCACGCCTGCAATTTTCCAGATGTCTGCAGACTATTGACCTGTCCATGCACTATGCAGACTGCAAAAGGTGCTGTGATTTTTTTATTCACTTCTATTTTTTTAACTTTGAAAGATGTCTCTTAAAGGAACCTGTTTTTGTGTTTTTGTGTTTTATATTTCTTTTTGGCATTTGTTTTTTCTTGTTGGAGAGGGAAGGTAAGAGGGGGGGAGAAGGCACGGAAGGGGCACCAACCACTGAGACGGAGGTTCAGGTGAATAGGGGAAGATGTTGTGTGGGCCTTAAATGTAAGGTAGGTCACAGTGCTCCTTGCCCTGGCCTCGAAAGCACTTTGAAATTAATCCACCCTGCTGAGAGTGCTGTGACCCCTGAAAGGTAAGGATCAACAGCGTCCTGTATGGCATGCAAGGCATCCGATCGGATCCACTACCCCACAGGAGTAGCCTGTGTGGTTGCAGGATCGGTCAAGGAAGATGCAGTACAGCTTGTCAAGCTGCTTCTCCCAGAGAAAGACACAGCCTTTCTCAGAGCACTCCGGTGGTTGGATTTGGTGTAGTGGCGCATGGAGGTGGTCCCGTAGGAGTACAGTCCAGGTTTTCCACGACTGAGCATGAAGTGGCACTCAGTGCATCTCACCTTGTCTGCTCAAGCCTTTGGTACACCCCTAATGGTGGTGAAAAACTGCCACACCCATGACTCACGCTGGGTTCTGGACGTAGGCACTTCCTCCAACTCATCTTCCTCTTACTCTTCATCCTCTTCTGCATCACCATGCCTGTTCCCCTGTCCAGGCCCTCCGGATGGTGATGGTGGTGGCCCCTGGAAAAGAGGACGGATGGCCATGAGTGATGCCATTAGAGTAGATTGCAGTTGCTCTGCGGTGCTCTCTCCTGGATAGCAAGATTGAGAATGACTAAAAGTAATGGGTGGGTCCCTTCGGAGGAACTGCCTCTGAACGGCACAACTGTCTGTGGACTAATATGTTGAAAATAGGGCTTGGAAGGTTGTACTAAGTTGACAGATTAACTAAGAATGGGTCTAGGAGCTATGAAAATGTAAACTTTGCACTTGAAACATCCATCCTAGATTGGCCAAAAATGCAGTTTCAAATTGTCTGCAGTGATGGGCATCGTCCGAAGACATGCCTTCATGCTGCACGAGTGCTGTAACATGATGACGTCCCTGGACATCTGCAGAGGGGATGGCTGTCCGCGGACACCATTGGGTGAAAGGGTACTGGGTGCATGCGCATGGATGTTCGCAAAAGGGCGCTATGTCCATGGACCAATTAAAAGTGCATCATGCAGGACCGGACATTTCCGGAGATGGCACAATGTCCATGGATGCCTCATTGTGTGAACGGACCCCCGGACAGTCCTGGTGTCCAAGGACTATTTTGGGATTTTTTTAAACAAAAAACACTTTATCACAAAATAATATACAAGATATTTATAGTAGAAAAAATAAATACATTTATGAAAGGGTTGGAGTATTGGAGTGGGAAACATAAATGGGAGGATTTGAAGTTTCTATAGAATGATCATCAGGGGAGGGAGGGAGAGAAGTTTCATCAAAGCGTCTTTCATTAATATGTTAGAATTTGATTGGGGTGATTGCTGGGGGCAATGGGCACAGGTACAAGAAGGACAGTGCTAATCAGCATTTCTAATACCATTATATTTAACATAATTTAAAAGTTCCTTGAAGCAATTACTAAGTTCATCCAATTTTGCAGACAAGATCTTGATTTCATGTTGTACAGTTGGGGATAAGGATTGTCTTTGTGATTCTTGGGATTTTCCATAATTATATTGGGGTGTTAGTTCTTCATGTAAAGTATGTACTATAAGAAAAGAATACATTATTATTTCAATGATCTCTGTATAAATTACATGATTGGTTTATGTTGAAAGAAATATTGTTCACCATTAGAAATGTCATCATCACTCATTTCTTCCACCCACTCAAGTGTGCCTGCCATTTATAGTAAAATAAAAAAAATAGTGACATTTGCTTATAGGACATTGTTATATAATGAATGGTAATAATAGATAAATAAATACAGTGTACTTACTGTTTGGTAAGAGGTTGTTTTGGAATGAGCTACTGGTGTATCTGAGTCTGTATGAAGAGTTGCACTGAACTGATAATATGAGGCATAAAGTTTTGGCCTGTACTTGATGCATTCCATAATATTGTGTGTTAAATCAAAACATAATTTTTACATTTTGAAACAGTGAAAGGAATAAAAAGGTACATTTGGGTGTAGTCAATATCAGTGATATTGTTGTATGTGCATTTATTTGTTGGTTGAAGGGTAGACATGGTTCTGTTGTCCCCTGTGATTCTGGGTTTTGTTGATGCTACCTGCTGTCTGCGGACATTCATACTGAATGCAGACTCCACAGTTGCTACTTTGGGGTGAGTATGATGCAATGAACTTGCAGCAAATTGAGGGGTGTCTGGTAAACACCTATGAAATTCACTGAAAACACTTTGTTAAAGGGACGTTATGGTTTAGTAGCCCTAATAGAAACCAATGAAATTCAGTGAAAGAATGTTGTTAAAGGGACGTTATGGTTAAGTTGGACTAACAAAAACCTATGAAATTCATCGAAAAACGGTGTTATAGAGATGTTATGGTTACAAGTAAAACCCCCCAAAAAAAAAAAAGAAATTTGCCAGTTATGGTGAACTAAGCAACTATAACTGGTGCCACCACCGTGCACTTCTAAGACTAATGCCCAGGACATTAAAGATTACATCACAAATGTCATTAATGCCATCAAGAATGTGAATTCCTGAAAAATTGCCTCATCTAGCCTTTATAAGCACACCAGAGTTCATATTGAGCACTATGTCATAAATATCTAAATATCTGCTCATTTGCATTATCAACATCCGGCTACCATGACATGAAAGGCACATACTCTTATGAAAAGAAAATATTGAATATCAAATTATATGAATGAGTACACGCTCTATCCTGAAGACACCACTGTTGTGTATAAAATATAAATCAGTGTTGATAAGGAGCACATATGTGACTGCTTTCCGTATGTGCTCCTTATCAACATGTATTTATATTTTAAACACGTAATGGTTCAGGGTAGTGAGAAAAGGCGGCAAAACAAACCCACACATCGTGTGCATTCTCTGTTAAAATGAGTCCACAAGCCAAGACCATGTGAACATGTGACATATCTTTGAACACATATGATATTCAGCCAATGAACAATTAAGTTGTTTGATTAAGATATGATAAAAAGAACGTGAAAGCAACAGAAAAATAATGTTGATGGAGTCTACGCAGAACACGACCATTTGAAACCTCTACTTTCCATCCTGGAACCCTGCCGAGTGTAAGACTTCAGTAACACGCTTGTCGACATGTGTGGGGCGTTTTTTCACGCAACTTAAATGGCACTTGGGAAATTAAGCCTCAGGGGAGAGAGTAAGGGAGGATAGGTGAAAAAAATAATGTGTTTTGATGTTTCGTCTCTGTAGCGTGCACGGGGCTTTATTAATAGAAGTAAACACGCTCAGTGAACTTTCTGCACTCCTGAGGTTGCCTTTACTGGAGATACTGGGCCTCAGCGCAATCCCGGGGATCATTGCCACTAGGGGGCAGATCACAGAAACCTTGAACCGGTGCAAGAGCAAAGTTGCACGGTATAAGCGCTAGGGCAAAGTGTGCCCTATTTTTAAAAACCCTGGAAACATAATAGAAAACCATTGCACCATGGCAAGTGCAGCATGGCATGGTAAACCCACCAGGTCAAACACTGCCCTAGTGCAAACAATATATGTTTGATGCATTCTTGCACCAGGGCAAAGTTTGCCCTGGTGCTAATACCATTCCGGATTAGCACTAGGGCAAACTTTGGCCAGGTGCAAAAATGCAGTGTAAATGTATATTTTTTGCACTAGGGCAATTTTGTAACATGCCAAACTGCAATTGTCATGGTGCAATGATTTCCTAATATGTCACAGTGTTTCTGAAAATAGGACAAACTTTGCCCTAGTGCTAATACTGTGCAACTTTGCACTTGCACCGGTGCAAGGTGCCTGAAATCTGGCCCCAGGTTGCGAAGTGCTCTGGAAGTAGATGGCTGGTGCGGCTGCAACTATGACAAAGCCATCTATTGAAAGAGTGCTGCATGCAAATGTTGCTGAGCCTGGCATCCATCCTGTGTTACTTCTACTTCTCTTCTAAACATGTGCAATACTTCAGACAATAATGTTCCAGCTCACAGCAGCAGCGACTGATAGAACACCTATGCTGTCGTTGAATTTCTAATTCAAACACAAGCCGTGTGAATTAAAGGAATAGTGTAGTTGCTTCGAAAAGACCAGCAACATGTCAGGTCCAGGTTTTCCAGTTTGAATAATTAAACAAAGCCATCCAAATCCGCACACTTATGAAAGTCTTTTGAAACACCTCTACAGTCAAACTGACTCAAGTTTGCCATCTGTTAAAAGTGTGCATGGATCAAGCGCGGAGGATTTGAACTTCGGCTTTGGCTGAAAGTTTGTCCATACAAGCTGTTCGAGTCAACATGACAACCATTGCAATGACACATTTTAATATTCAAGCAGAATAAAAGTGAAGAGTAACAGTGGCCTGCATATGCATAACAAGCTGTTTCGCTCTAAATGTACTTCGTGATTGAGCAGAAGATTACGTCGGTTTAGGCTGCCAGGCATTTAGATGGCTTGTATTCTGCATGCTAAGACACTAACAAATATCGCCTCATAATAAAAGTCAGCGCAGAGTTCGACTTCATCTCACTAACCTGCACTGCAAAAGATGCGCTGCTCGTTCTGCTCGCTGAATGGGTGTTCTATCAAATATTCAAAAGTCAATTCGAGCTAGCAGGGTTTGCATTTACGTGCACCTATTTTTGCATAGTGTGCATATTGCGGATCATGCTAACAGTATCAACATCCAGACATCCAGAGGCGTTGCTAGGGGGGAGCTAAGGGGGCTATAGCCCCTGGTCTTTTGGTTGTAGCCCCGGATAGAATCTCAGGAGCTACAGCCAAAAGGCTAGCTAGCCCCCAATCCCAACAGTTCCAACATCAGAGTAGCCCCAGGTCTTTTCCAAACCTAGCAACACCCTGCAGACATCACACTCCTTTTAACGTGTTCGCTTTATTCACTCTGTCAGCAAAGACGTGTTAATGAAATCCATCTTCCCAAGCATGCGGTTTTTCATGTTTTACTTGAATGATAATGACATCAAAGAAACATTAATAGCAAACACATGTCTCAGAATCGGTCAACATGACTTCCGCCTCTGCATAGGCAAGGTGAAGGCTTACCCTGTTATAGGATCAACTGCTATAGCCTTGGCATTCTGAAGGTCGGTATCTATCAGAGTGACACAAACAGTTCCATTTTGGTCACAGGTGAATATCCGGTCACTGACGTGATCCACGAAGTAGAAATTCCCAGTCAGCCAGTCAATCGCCATCTGCTGAATATCTAACAGGAAAAGAAGGGAGGTAAGCATCATTACGAGGTTCTTGATTGTAACACAGTTCATTATTTGTATTGACATGATAGGACTTGCAATCAAGATAGGCTTTTGAGTAGCAGTGAGGCTTCATTCAGTTTTAGTATTGAGCCATTGCACTAATAGAATCAGTTGATCATAGGTGCTCACCTTTTTTGAAACATCTAAATTGTTTACGTGGTCGCAGTACATATGCAAGTGAGAAGAGGATGTTTTGGTTTTCTCCATCTGTTTCTTGGGAAGGAACACTGGTAGTGGAATATTAGCACATTGAAGGTTTGTTGGTATTTGGTAAACAGGTTCCAAGAGGAAACACTCGTTTTTTGTTAGTTGCCATTGTAATGTAATTAGATGTTCTGTCCCACACCCCCCTAGTTACCTCTTGAATTAATTCTAATTGTCATTTACATGTTCTAATTTTTTCTGAAGGATCACTGACTGACAGATAAGGCACAATAAATGTTTTTGGAAATTCAGAAACGTTGTCTACTGGTGAACGATCTACCACAAATGGGCAGACTTGTGAACGCTGATGGCTGGCCGTGGCTTGAAGGTGGTAAATTGTTCCATCACGTTTTATCAAAAGGCAGTTGACACTTGTTTTACAAAGCTCTCAGAGTATACACATTAGTGTGTGCCCGCCTTCAAATAGCCTCATGGGCCGTCTTTTAGTTATACAAGAAAGCACAACCATGCACTCTTATTAATTGTTCTGCTGTGTTCCAAGTGTCGCGTTGCCAATGCTCGATAGATGTTATAGCTACTAATGGTGTTTTCTGATGCTGACTGGAATCTGTTTTGCTCAAAGTGTGAGGGACAAACACTTTCCTGGCAAAGCACTAGAAACATTAGTTCTAGTCTGCACTTTCAGAACCTTATATTTTTTGATGAAATTATATAGTGTTGACTGCGGATATTGGTGTGCAGATTGTAATAAAACAACAGCTCCTGCTCCCCAGAGCAGGAGCTCTGGGCCACCGCCAGGATCTGCCTGCACCCCCTACCAGCTGACACAAACAGGGACGTGAGGACCCTTTTATGCAGCCGCCCCAGCCCAGCGCGTGCGATTTTGAAAATTGCAGAAAATCGGCGGATTTATTTATTTAATATCCACGACATACATGCTGCAAGATTTCACCCTGCTCCCTGGCCACAGAAAGGTGCTAGCCCCCTCTGCACCCCCAGATGCCATTCGCCCTTTGTTTGAAGCACAAGGCTTTTTGCCACTCCAAGATGGCTGCCTCGAGTGCCTCCACCTCCGCACCCCTTCGAAGCTGCACCTACAAGCCCTGATTGCCTCCCTCCTCTGCTAAGAGGCCAATCAGGACACGGGGTAGGCGTGAGCCGGCCTCCATGAGAAGGCACTGTGAAAAGGCTCAGGTCCTGCACCAGGACACTAAGCCTCATCACCACTGGTCCTGCCCACCACCCCACTTGTCCTTGCCCCCCTGGCACATGAACCCACCCAGAGCCTGGTCCTCGCCCTCGCAGCACAACTGACCACATTGGTGCTCCAATGCTGCAGTCTACTCCATAGAGGTAATTTACATGTGACCACTGAGCGCTTGTGATGTGCAACTGTGAAACCACTTGCAGTAATATCTTATCACTGCTCTAAAGACTGCCACATGCACCCTATATCCAGCCATATGTTGTATCATATGTTAGTTATATTCACTGTATTTCCCTATTGGTGCACATGCACTTAGTCACTTGACAATGCACTATCATTGCAAGCATTATCTAGCCTGCTATCACTATGTTTCCTAGTTGGTTTAGCCTGCCATTATATTGTGTTTTCCTAACTGCTTAGCCTATCACTACACTGCACCTTGATACTGTACCCAGCCTAAAACTACACTGTGCCTTGATAGTTGCATCTAGCCTGCCACTATATTGTGTTTTCTAGTTGCTTTAGCCTGCCACTATACTGTGCCTTGATAGTTGCATCTAGCTAAAATCTACATTGTATTTTGATAGTTGCATCTAGCCTGCTACTACATTGCGATATGACAGTCGCATTCTGCCCATTAGTACATTGCTCTCCGAATTGCCTCAATACCAGGTGAACATCTAAAGCACTGTGCACTGTACCCGCCAATAGCTCCACAGCTACTAACACCTACTGTGTCACCCCTGGGCCCCTGTGTTCTCAGCCTACCCATCTACATGCCATAGTATATGGTATAGCACCCTCTACATCAGCAGAATGCATATTAGCACAACCCTATCAACAAACGCCCCACTGCTATTTCTACAACTAATACTGGTAACTATGGACCAACTTAAATATGTTCCCTGCCCTACTCTCCACAGAAACACTAGGCTTTGCGCAAGACTATCCACCCTCTATGAACCGCAGGTACCTAGCAATGTCTACTTGAACCATTGCACCATTCCCAAAAACCAGACTAGAAACTTAACGCATCCCAAACCACAATTACGTGCTAGCACCATAACGAAAGAACCCATCCTAGCTACCTCTGACACCAAAGATCTTCGTAAACAACCTCCATAACAGGAGCACTGATCAATGCTAGATCAGTCATGGCCCACGCCACTGAAATAGCCGACCTCCTTACATTAGACAACCTTGACCCCCTAGCAGTCACAAAATCCTGGCTACACGACGCAGCAGCTCCAGCCCTCTCCCTAGCAATACCCAAGGAGTATCAACTACTAAGACTAGACCGCCAGAATGCCAGAGGCGGTAGTGTAGCCATCATCTCCAAATCCAACATGAATGTAAGATTAACACCACCGCCCACCCTTAAATCCTGCTAACCCCTGACCGCTAAATTACCGATATCCCCAAGCCAAACTCTAACTATCTATCTCATTTACAGGCCACCAGGGCCTCTAGGCCTATTTGAAGAGGAATTATCCAGCCTCTTAGCAAACAACACAAAAAAGTCATCCCAGACAATGATCCCTGGAGATCTTAACCTAGGTCTTTATGACCCAGATGACAAACAAGCGCAAGCTATTGCCACCATGCTTGAGGGACACAGACTCACCCAAAAGGTTCCCACCCCACCCACGACAAACGGAGAATATTAGACTGGGTAGCCACCTCCAACTGCCCTACTACTATCACCAAAATTACACCCCAGCTGTGGACTGACCACTCCCTCATTAACTTCAACCTAACATTCAACAAGATGCTCAGGATTTAAAAAATAATGGCACCATTGGTGCCCACTAGATCCAGAAAAAATATCACACTGGAAAAGATCTTACCCCTGCTCCTACCAACTATCAATTCCCTGCCAACAGATTCTGACCCAGATACCATGGTCAAAATATATAACAACACCATGGCCAAAGCCATGGACACCGTTGCCCCACTGAAGAACTGTGAAAATAAACAACCAACAACCCCACCTCAACTCCTGGTTCACCCCCCACCTAAAAGAACTGAGATTGGAAAAAAGGAAGCTTGAAACTGTATGGTGACACACCCCTACAGCTGAAAGCAAATTTCAACTCAAACTATGCGCTACTAACTACAAGAAAACAATCATTCAAGCTAAAAAAGACGTCTATAACGATAGAATCTCCAACGCATGCTCCAATACAAAGGAATTATTTGCAATCCTGTGAGAACTTGTATCTCGCATACCACCAATGGTACCCAATAACGGATAACGTACTCAAAGATAAGCAATGGTGTACCAATATCCATAACGCCCTTGCAAATAAAGTCAAATCATTACAATCTAAATCCCCCTCAGAAAAGCCTCGCTCCCTCTCAGCGAAACTCCCAGTATGCCCATACCTATGACCACTCCCAATCCTAGCTTAACACCTTTCAAATTCGCCAAAGTTTCCACTCATGAAACTGAAAAAATCATTGCCTCACTAAAACCCTCAAAATGAAAAGGTGATTACTGCCCGGCCCAGATAATTAAGAATGCCGCCATAGACCTATCCCCTTTTGTCACCAAACTTATCAACGCTTCCTTCTCATCTAGCACAGTCCCAAGTAACTTAAAAGAGTCCTGGGTTCTCCCCCTGCTAAAAAAAACAAACCCTGGACCCCTTCATCCCCCCCAACTATAGGCCCATCACCACTGTCCCTTTCTACCTGAAGATAATTGCCCTATGTCAAAATCCAAAAATACCTGGAGACCAACCAAGTCCTTGGCACTCGTCAATCTGGCTTCAGACCTCAGCACGGCACTGAGACTGCACTTATAGATCTCAAAGCCCAAATTGACGAGCTCAACGACAAAGGAAACACAGCTATGCTACTCCTCCTTGATCTGTCGGCGGCCTTTGACCTAGTGGACCACATAGTACTTTGCAAGCACCTAGAGTCAGCCGCCCACTTCTCAAGTGAAGCTATAGCCTGGGTTGAATCCTTTCTGAACAATAGAAGTATCAAGTCTTCTCCACCTTATACTCCACCTTATACTCTGCATACCCTATCCAGACAGCATGTGGAGTCCCACAGGGCTCATGTGTCTTGCCAACGATGTACAATATCTTTACTAAACCTCTTGGACAGACTGGGTGTCACCTACACAAATTATGCAGACGACACCCAGATCCTCATCCCCCTTTTGGGCAACTTTGTTACAGATACAGCTTTAGTAAATAAAATCTACAACCTCATTCAGGCATGGATGGCAACCCATGGCCTCTGCCTGAATGATGAAAAAAACAGAGATCCTCATCCTAGGCTCACCTAAAAACCTAAAAAAACTCGACTCTAACTACAGCTCTTTCAATATCGACAGTAATATAAATCTCGTCGCCAAAGAGGTGAAGACCATTGGTTTCTACTTGGACTCCACCTTGTCCTTAAGGAAACAAGTGAACTCATGGCCTCATCCACTGCCTATACTGGTAAACTCATGAAAGCATGCAGACCCTTCCTCTCACCAGCTAGCTGCATTATCCTAGCCAATGCACTAATCCTCTCAAAACTTGATTACTGCAATGCACTTTATGCAGGCGCTAACAAACACATCATCAATAAACTCCAAACCCTGCAAAACAACGCGCTCAGAACGGCCTTGAACCTCCCATTCAGAGAGCACATTTCAAATGCGCGTAGAAACTACAATTGGCTAAAAAGTAGCGATAGGATCCCCCTCAAAATTGTCACACTAACTTTCAAATGCCTGAACAATGCTGCCCCCCACCCCCATACCTCAGGGACAGAATAGTAAGAAAAACCTCTGCACGACCAACCAGACCAGACAACTCTTTCTGCCTCCAAACCCCAAGATTCTGACTAAAAAAACAGGAGGCAATAGCTTCCCTGTGCAAGCAGCTAAGTACTGGAACGCCCTACCAGTAGAACTAAGAAGGGACCAGTCCTACAATAGCTTCAGACACCATACCCGCACCTGGCTCCGTCGCAATGACCTTTGAAACCTGAGACCATGTGCATTGTATACTGATACCCTACGCACCCATCCACTCTCTCATGTGAAATGTACATAATGTATTTACTGTTTATAATATGCTACCCTCTCTTTCCACATGTAAAAGTAAAGAATGTATATAATGTAATTACTGTATGATACCAACAATCTGTAATCTGTAACCTGTAACCAAGTTGTAAGCATTCTTGTTATTCTGCGTGCCCAGCCACCCAAGGGTTTTCTGCCGCCCTATAAATAAACAATCAAACAAACAAACAAGCTAACCATCTTAATTAATTTAGAAAATTAACAGCACACACCCTACAGTCTCTTGACACAGTCACAAAAAGTTAACTTGTAAGAAGGGAGGAGTATCAGGAACAGTTGTGACAGTAAACATATGTTAACATAGAAAAAAAGCCACTTTCCTCAAAAACCTCTTGAAGTGGGGGGGTGTGGCCAGCGAGCATGCAATTGAGACGTGATTCCTAGGTGCTCCCATGGCCGCCCGAAATATCCTGCTAATATCCTTTGATTTGGGAAGTTGATTCCACCAAAAAAGATATTTTCGTGCAGCGGAACCCAGTGGCAGCATATGACAGAGAAGTGGAACGAATCTGCTGCGTGAGGAGCAAGATATCAGTGCCGAAAAACAGTGGAGTGGGATCTCCGACGGCAAACAAAGATGGCAACTGCACATGAGACGCGCTAAAACACAGCAAAGGCTGGAAGGTGTCCGCCTGTGATCCCAACCTGTTGAACCAGCCTTCGTTCTAAAAGACCCAAAAGAAACCTGGAGGGGCCTGGGAGGGCTGCCATCCCGATATCTGTGATCGAAGCCTTCTTTGTTGGCCATCCCGACTCGCGGCAATCCTTGGAGGTGGCGGACCCCGGCTGGTGATATCGACCAGGGCCACCCACGGGCGAGAAGTCTGGACGGGGACGGTGAGCAGCCCCGATCTACCCACAACGCCGACCCAAGCATAAGATCCGCCCCGGGGGCCGGTGACAAGAGGGGAGAGGCCCCCGGTGGGAAGCCCGCGGCCCGGAGAGGATCCCTGCGCGACAGCCCGTGATTGGTGAGCCGCTGCGAAGGAAGCCCCCAGCATACCAACTCGACAGCAGGAACCTCCAGGGAGGAACAACGTAGTGGGACCACCACTAGCGACAGGGCCGCCTAGAGCAACAACACAAGCAGCGTGGGTGACTTGAGGTGCGCGGACAGGAAGCGATTGGGGTGGGAAGGTCCAAGCCCCGAACACTGAGTAGGCAGCTCCCTCTCCTCACAGACAATCGTTTATGACGACTGGAACCCCGCGCCAGACCCTGCTCAATAACCACAACCTTTCCGAGCCCTGGGGAGGCTGAAGCCACAGTGGCGCAAACTGTGACACGGAAGTAACGTAGCAGGGGCAACTCAGTCACAAGTGGAGGCCCAGACAACGCCGCGAGGGACAAGTCCACCCTTAGTCCTCACATTCACATTCCTGTGGGATTCTACATCATGGGCAAAAAAAGAAACACGAACACCACGACACAAAGCACCATGGATCAATATGGATCAATATGCCACAGGCACACAGCCAGCACCAAACGCTCCTTCGCCATGACCTCCAGAAACTCTCATCCCGGACGGGAGAAGCAGAGCAACAAATATCTAGCGTGAAGGATGACCTAGGCGGTGTGCACCAGCAATTCACACAAACACTGAACCACCTGAAAACCTTGGAAGCCCGAGTGGAGGAGGGAGAAGGCAGGTCCCGACGCAACAACGTTTGCATTTTAGGCCTGCCGGAGCGCACAGAGGGTCCCAGCATGGAACTCTTCCTGGAGGAATGGATGGCAGATCTCTTTGCGCCAAATACCTTCTCGAACTTCTTCTCGGTGGAATGTGCACATTGTGTGCCCACAGGTCGCCCAACCCCAGGGGCACCTCCAAGGACAATTATCATGAAAATTCTTAATTTCCACAACAGAGACGCCATCCTACAGATGGCCAGAACACACGGGACGGTGACATATAATGGATCCAGGATCGCCTTCTTTCCGGACTACACCTGTGAAGTTCAGAAGGCCAGACAGTCCTTTGAACACTTGAAAAGGAAGCTCCACTCTATGAATGTGAAATATGGGCTGCTGTTCCCGGCACAGCTGAAGATCCAACATGAAGGTAAGACAGTCCACTTCACTGATCCACAGGAGGCATGGAGATGGGTGGAGACACACATTGGAGGAGACTGGACCAGGGCCAATGAAAATCATTGGGGAAGACTTAGACCGAGACCAGGGGAGGAAAGACCCGCCCAACAACCTGTACTGGAGAATCAGAATGAACCTAATGGGGGCCCCAATCCCTAGTGCGGTTAACAGAGACATTGGCCAAACGAAACAACAGAAGGAAACATCAAAAGAGCACACTGACCGACTGCCTTCTAGGCAGGCACCTGTGACAAACACCTTGCTTGGACTGTTACCAGAAAGGGGTCACCGCCGCCCATGCACGAAGGATCGAACGCATTGTATGAAATCACAATCAACACACCATGCCATCAGCGAACGCCTCACCCCCGACTCCAGACCCAAGAAGGAGTAGTAAGTCGGTGGGAAAGTAATAACAGTTTATATCAAGTTGATCTGGCAACATAGTTTTTCAGCGCCAGTAGAGTTCGGGCGACAGATACTTCATGTTGGGGAAGAGTATGGGGAGGGAGGATGGGGAGTTGTTATATGCTAGAAATTTTCTGGGATGTTACACCACTCTAATTTTCACCAAGAGACCACAAAGCACTTCATGCCCAATACCCATGCCTCCACCGGGCACGACCACTGTACTCTCACAGTCATATATATCACACACGCATCTGGCACAACAAACTAGATTCCTATATAGAAATGGCCACACACCAACATAATGGCTTCACAGTTGAAGACGCACATGCCCCAACGGTAGTTAATGAACATCATAGATCCCTAAGGATCCTCACATGGAACGTAAACGGCATGGGCTCAAGTATTAAGCGTTGTCTTATAATTCAATTTCTAAACAGGCGTTCCCCTGACATGGCTCTTCTTATGGAGACACACCTAGAAGGTTCGACCTGCCAATTCTTCCGCAGGACCAACTATCAATTAGCTTTTCACGCAGGGTACACAATGGGTTCCCAGGGTGTTGTGATCCTCTTACACAAACGGCTCCCCTTTGCACTGACAGCAGTGGAACTAGACCCCAGCGGCCGTTTTGTGCTACTTAGAGGTGCACTGTGGGGGGAGGTGGTGGCTATTCTGGTGATATACTCCCCGCTCGGGGCTGGGGGATGCTCTCTTGAGGGATGTCACAGCATTGATGGCACAACAACAGCCTGATCTATGGATCCTTGGGGGGGATTTTAAAGATGTTATGTGTAATACACGGGACCGGACTCACATACGGAATCGAAACCCAAACAAGCCCACACGGCTAGCGAACTTTGCAACAGCTCTAGGCTTAAGTGACCTGTGGAGAGACCTCAACCCTACAGATCAGGGCTTTTCCTTTCACTCGGGAGCCCACGCGTCCCTGTCCAGGCTGGATTACTTCTTCCTTCCGACTCCCAAAGCGTATTGGGTAAAAGCGGCAGAACTCCTTCCCCACGGCATATCTGACCATTCTCCCCTGGAGGTACTGCTCCAGACAGATAGACCCCTGCCTCCCAGGACTTGGTGGCTAAATAATTATTATTTAGGCCTTACAGAATTTGTGGAACACATCACCGTTAAATCCAACAAATTCTTTGAAGTAAACGCGGGATCTGTAGAGGATCCGGTGACATTATGGGAAGCTCATAAGGCGGTACTTAGATGGGAAATAATGGCCTGGAGGTGTAATGAAAGGAGAGAACACCACAGGAAAGTTATGGAGCCGAGGAAGCCGTAAAGGAATGGGAAAATAGATATGTCGCCAACCCCACCCCTGATGCCCACCGCTCCCACGTGAATGCCAGAGCAACCCTTCACAACACAGAGCTAGATAGCGCAAAGCAAGCGCACAGGAAGTCAAGGACTAGAATCTATGAACACGGCGACAAAGCCGAAAACTATTGGCCTGGCTGGAAAGTCGGGAGGAAGGGCACAGGCACATCAGGCAGATCTCAGAAGAACCCAATGGACTGACCCAAACAGACCCAGAAATAGCAGAGGCCCTCGCTTAATTCTATGTCGCACTCTACGCCGCACCAACATCACTGGTAGATCTGTCCCCTCTGGACGAGATCGTGCTCCTGAACCTCTCAGAGCAGCAGAAAATACATCTGGATAGGGAAATGGATGAAGCGAAATCATGGAGGCCATGTCCCAGCTACAATCTGGTAAAACACCGGGCCCCAACAGCTTCCCGGCCAAGACCTGGAGGAAGCTGGGCAGCAACAAGGTGGTGGCCCCCTCCGGCATTTATTCCTCGCGGCCAAAGAACAGGGCACCCTTCCGTTGGACCTATGAACGGCCAATATTGTGGTTATTCCCAAACAAGGAAAACCCCCTGACTGGTGCACATCATATAGGCCTATATCGCTTATTAAGAGTGAAGCAAAGACTTTGGCCAAGGTACTGGCCAATAGACCTCAACAGGTCCTATCCTCACTGGTTCATCCGGACCAGTGCGGCTTTATGCCACAAAGATCGACCAGAATGAACCTGCGCAGGTTACATCTACTCCTGGAAAAAGTCCCGAGCCTAGACCCGCAACTCTTTCTTTTAGCAATTGATTTCAAGAAAGCTTTCAACTCGGTGCTGTGGGAAAGCCTGTGTGGAGATAATGAGATGCATGGGCATCGGTGCGACCTTTCTCAGCTGGGATCAGCTGCTATACGAGGCGCCAATGGCTGCAGTCAGGGTAAATGGCTGGACTTCTGGGACCTTCCCACTGGGCAGAGGCACCCGACAGGGCTGTCCTCTATCCCCCCTTCTATTCGCCCTAGCGATCCAACCACTTGCCCAATGGTTCTGACAAGTTACTACATGGACAGGCTTTTGCTGGCCAGACGGACGAGAGGACAGGGTATCCCTATATGCAGATGACCTGCTACTCTATCTCAGCAACCCAGACCACGCATGCCCAATCATAACCCAAATGTTGACAACTTTTGGGGAATTCAGTGGACTCAGAATTAACTGGGGTAAATCAGTCCTGTTCACAGTGAAGGGTGACGACCTGGCAGTCCCCCGGGGCGTGCCATATCAGGTGGGGAGGGGAGGCTTCCGCTATCTGGGCATATGGGTCTCAGGAACTCTCTCGGAATATGTGGCACACAACCTGCTTCCACTAATCGACCACTTTGCCGGGGATGTACAGCACTGGATGCTCCTTCCTCTCACACTCATGGGCAGATCGGCCCTCTTTAAAATGATGGCGCTTCCACACTTCCTTTATGTACTGCAGAATGCCCCATTGGCCATACCAAACGTGGAATTTAACAGAGTAGAGCGCCTAGTCAGGAAACTGATAATGAAGGGTGGGCAGCCTCGAATCGTGTTGACCATCCATCTGGGAGGGGGGCATAGGACTTCCACACGTCAGGTCCTACTACTGGGCCTGTCAACTAAATGTAGTTACTGACCTCCTTCATGGAGACCCCGAAAAACCACACATTAGAGCGGAGGAACCCATTATCCAGGGCACCCCACCCATGGAAACACCATACCAGACCCTAACCAGGCCCCCCGCACAAACGATGTCCACCCATATCGCGATGATCTGGAGGCAGGCACACACCCACATTGGCTGGGGGAACAAGATCTCTATGGCACAACCACTATGGCACAACTATGGGTTGAAGGAGGTACGGAAGTTGGCTGCATGGACCCGGTGGGTGGAGGCTGGGATAACAACAGTAGGAGACATTATTGCTGATGGTTCCATCCTCCCAATCGAAACCCTGCAGCAGAGATTCGGAATATCGGCCACAGAGCATTACCACTACCTACAACTAACACATGCCATTAATGCATATGGGCAAGAGCTTGATGACATACCGGATTACACACCTCTGGAAAGCCACTTACTGCCACAGCACATTCCTTCCAAGGTTGCCACTATTCTGTACAAGAAGATTAATGCGTTTGCCACTCCGGATTTGGTCAGTCTTAAAAATAAATGGGAGGGAGACGTGGGGCCCATTGACCCAGAGGACTGGATCCAAATACGTATGCACCGACGCGAAATCGCAATAGACTCCAGAATTAGACTGGTACAACTTAAGATACTCCACAGGGTGTACTACCCCTGAGGGCCCCTATTTGGCTGGGGAAGGGTGGAGGACCCTAACTGTTTGAAATGTCAGAGGGAGGAGGGCACTTTCATCCACCTTCTCTGGGAATGCCCTAAAATCAAGACCTTCCGGGAGCAATGCTGTCAACTGCTAACGAGAACCCTGGGGCGCACAATAATCCCACAAGCTGCATCAATGTTACTGGGGGCCCCAGATGAGAACATTCCGAATAAATGGGAGGGTATTTTTGTCTCCACTGCAATGGGCCTGATGAAACGCGATATAGCACAGAAATGGGGGGCCCCGGAAAGCCCATCAGTGGCCCAGTGGTCAAACGAAATGGACATATGTGCAGTGAAAGAGCATAGAATCTATACAGCATGGGGGTGCCCAGCAAAAGCCATCAAGATCTGGGGAGAGTGGGAAGACCATGTGATTTATACCCCGCCGGTTAAAAAAGGAAAAGAGATGGACACGATCACTATACGGGACATGGTGAGAGATGCAGATCCTGAAAGCAAAGTGCAGAGCGGCAAGACAGGAATGGAGTGATGAGGCAACCCGGGTGTTGAGGGGAGGGAGGATGGGGGGAATCTGTTGGTGTATTGTATGTATGTTTAAAAACCAATACAATCTGTTATAAAAAAAAAAGAAAATTCTTGAAGTATGGACAGATATGTTTCCTGTACATTGGTCATAATGTTTTAATGTGTCCTTCCAGCAGGGAAATGCTTCTGTTTCAAGTTCTACAGTTTAGTTTGTGTTTTCCTCTACTGCTGCACTTAATTGTAGATACAATAAAAAAGAAAACAAGATATAAAACTAGTAAACATTACAAGGTGATGAATAAGTGTGTGAGTGAGAGAATGCATATGTTGAGAGATTACTGAATGGAAATCCTTGGAAAAAATACTGCAAGAGGCAGAATTATGACTTTCCCCAAAATAAGACCAAACGGCCCATGGGTGAGGACCATAAGGACCATGTTTTAAAGCAATATGACCACACTCACTGCGGAAAGCAGTCATTCATGGCACAATGTCCCAAAGCCCAAATTCAATTTGCTGTTTCTTAACGGAGGTTTACGCAACAGTAGCAAGATATCTACAGACTGTGTGTTATCTTTGTCCCTATCTGCATTCAGAGAAGCAGGGAATCAAGGGCTTCCACAATATGAGAACTATAAAGAGAGCCATCACAACTTCACTAATGTCAGATCATATTTGTGATGTTGACAAGACACGTGGGTGAACATTTCTTCATGGTTTTTCCTACCCAACCTAAACATCGTTAATACAAATTGGTAAACATGAGATATGAAAAATATAAGGGGCAAATGTGGGAGAACACATCCGATGAATTTGAATAATAACTGGTAATATCAATAAGAAAGGAAATTATGCAAATCATGAACAAGTCAATGTGAAGAGCAGCAACAAAACAAAACAGATAGGAAGGGCATATAAAAAATGTGTTCTGGTAGCAATAGTCAAACAGTTGTTTTCTAAATGTAATTTAAAGTGCATGATTACTTTAAGAAACGGTATACACCTAATTCAGTAATGCATTTACTGCTTTGAAATCATAGAAACAAAAAGAAAAAATAACATATACAGCCTATAAAACCAAATAAATACAAGCAATTCATCCTACTGATGTCCTATTCATTATTCCTTCTTTACCTTCCTTTTTTTGTTGTTGTTTAAATGGCAAAGCTTTATTATTTCTCCTATTCTACTTTGAATAACATCCACTTTAATTCCTTGCAGTATACAACAGTTACTAAGATAAGGCTCACTTGTCTACCACTCAAACACCTGGTCCAAAGGGCCTCAGATCCAATGCCATCCAACCTTTCACATTTGGCAGAAACCTTTTCGCTTAAGGGGTGTAAGTTAGGCGAGACCATGTATATGTGTTTCAATTACTTTAAGAAACTGGATTCATCACACAAGTGGCAATGGCTCAAGATTCTGTCAATCTTTGAGGAGCTCCCAATATGTTCATGGTTTCCAACAAGTTAAACCTAAACTTCATTAATTAAGCAATATGACCCAAGCGGCGGGGACATTTCCGACTTAGTTAATTCCCTGGGACCCATAGTTATAGGCCCGAACAAAGTGATTAGATGGCTTGTTGGTGCTTTGGGAGCGGTAAAGTGGTGAGGCAGGGTTAAAGCACCCATTTACTAAATATCTCCAATTCTAGTCTGTTTTAGTTGTCACCCACAATTGGCAACAACTGCATCATTACTAGTCCCGGTGCATTTGCAAAGAATGCTGATACCGTGATAATCAAACAAATATTTCCCTCATGTAATCTTCCCCTCATTATTTAGTCGAGGAGTAAAGTAAACTCGTCACAGTCTATCACCCCCATGTAGTGGAGGAGTAGAGTAAAAAAATAAAGCCATGTGGGATTCCTAAAGTGCTTTGTGGCCAACACATGAACCAGTTGTGACTTTTTCTGGTTTTCATGTCCCTGAGATATACCGATTCATCAGCGAAACTGGTAAATTGTTTGAAATGGTCTAACCTCAGCACCTCCTCTACAAAATTTAGGAACAAACCTTAAATAATACATATATGACCCACAATTGTTTGGGGCATCTATTCACGAGCGACAACATGGTGTTTCACTAACCCAAATGGATTTAGAAGGGTCTTCAGCAAGCACGAGCAAGGATTTTGAAGACCACCAAAAGTGATAATTAGTTCTGGATATATATATATATATAGATATATTATATATATTCAGTGAAAAAACTTTGTTAAAGGGACGTTATGGTTCCAAGTAAAACCGATAAACCCTTGAAATTCGCCAGTTATGGTAAGCTATGCAACCATAACACGCGCCACCACCGTGCACTGCTAAGACTAACACCCAGGACATCAAAGATGACATCACAAATGTCATTGATGAGATATACATGTCACATGGAACTGACTAGATCTCTTCTTATGAACTTGATGTCCGCAAAATTATTTAATGTTCGCGGACATGTTCGGAGAACAGTACCACTACCTAAAAACTGTGGGGGAGTGGGGGGGTGGGGGGGTATGTTTGATTGTTATATCATAATATAAGAACATTTAACAAATTCAAAAAGCAGCACACAAACACATTATATATAGTAATACATAAGAAATGTAACTTATATATGTAACACACTAACCATTCATTTAAATACAATATGTTCTGAAATGGAATATACCACAAGAACATAGATTGGCTTCCAACATAATTACCTCACAGACACAACAGAACTGAGAACAAGAGCAGACCCACTGAATACATAGGACTTATCTTACCAGAAATAGTATGTGTACTTCATTTTACTCATATATTTATAAACTTTCTGTATTAGATTAAAAAATATATTATCTTTTCTTTTTTTTTCTCACAGAAATGTCTAGTACTCTGGAATGGCTAGAGAACAATATCCCACATGAAGAAATGTCACAAGATAGTGAAACTAATGGTAAACACTTTATAATATAAACCATTTAAATATTATTATTTTGTATACATTTAACATATATATATATTTTTATACAGAGCATAACAAAATAGAAACTACCTCTGAAGAAGCTGTTATGGAAAACACGCTTGACAACATAAAAGAAAAAAGTGATTTACTGTTGACCAATTTTAATAATTTGAAAACTTTTGTTGAAGATCATTTTAAAACAAAAACGTCATACCATTGCCCCACATGTACTTGTCCCTCCTCACCATATCCCGGTCAATTATCCCCAAACCCTCTCCATAATCCAAAACGTTTTGATGAGATTTCCATCCCTTCCTCACCTAATACCAATCATGTTGAAACCCCAAATTCTCCTGTTTTTGTTTCTGTTTCTGCCTCACCTTCTCTGTCATAAATTATTAATATATGTTAAATAAAGTTTAATTTTTATATTTTGAACAGTTTCCGTTTTTTTTAAAAAAACAATAAAAGTGTCCGCGGACAGTGCGAGTGTTCTGAAATGTTCGTACATAAACGAAAATGGAGGTGTCCTGAAGAACACCACACCTGTTCGTACTGTTCGCTAGCAAGTTGAAACTGTCCTAAGAACACAAGTGGTGTCCTGAAATGTTCGTAAAGAAACAAAAATTAAAGTGTTCTAAAGAACACTATATCTGTCCGTAATGTTCGCTATCAACTTAAAACTGTCCTAAGAACACAATTGGTGTCCTGAAATGTTCGTAAATACACGAAAATGAAGTGTCCTGAACAACAGTACAACTGTTCGTAGTGTTCGCTACCCAACTGAAAGTGTTCTAAGAACACAATTGGTGTCCTGAAATGTTCGTACATAAACTAAATTACACGTGTCCTGAAGAACACTATATCTGTCCTTACTGTTCGCTACCAAGTTTAAACTGTTCTAAGAACACACGCGGTGTCCTGAAATATTAGTTTCACGTGTGATGCACTTTTAATTACTTCAGAACCCGAAAAGTGTCCGTAGGACATCAATACGCATGCGCTAACCAATCTCCGTGCACTTGGTGTCCTGCGGACAGGCGCTTCCTTCGCAGACTAGTTCGCAAACAGATCATATGACCGCGCCCACGCTCATCGTGTGTCCTGAAATGCGGACACTGTTCGTGTCCCCGAACAATTTAAAAGTACATTTTCAGTTAATCCATAATATTTTTCAATAAAATCTCACCATGCCACAAGTCCCACATAGCAATCTTGAGTTTCTATATACCTTTTGAAACTTTCCGATCCTTTTTTTGTGTTCGATCTGTCCGCGCACAGTGCGCATGTCCGCGGACCGCGCACAAGCACCCCTATAAAAGACCACGCCCAAGAGCTTATTCCCACCTACAGACTACACCATCGACATGGCATCCTTGGCTGCTGAACTGCCACTTGGTGCTGCACCTGCTTCAGCACCACCACCACCCCCTCCACCACCACCACCTCCCCAAGGGCCTCAAGAGGGGAACAGGACTGAGGATGCGGAGGAGGAAGAAGAGGATGATGAGAATGAGGTAGAGGAAATCCCTACTACCCGCACTAGGCGTGAGTCTTGGGTGTGGCGGTTATTTACCATTCATGGGAATGGTCCTAAGGCTCGTGCGAACCATGTTACCTGCAATGAGTGCAAAATGATACTCAGTTGCGGGAAGCACGGTAACTACAGCTTTGGGACCACTACTATGAAGCGACACCTGAGGTCATTTCACTCTGGGGCTATTCGCAGGGTTGTACCTTGCGAAGAACGTAGCAGGTTGATTTCCTCTACTTCATCCTCTGTTTCTGATCCTGTCACCACAAGGACCACCTCTGTGGGACAGCGTCTTTCTCAAGCTGCCTCACAGGCCATACAGAATGCTGATGACCCTTACCTTTCGAGGGTCACAGTTGTATGTATGTACTGTGACACAGTACTCTGCAGGGAGGAGCGACTTCTGAGTGCTTTTGAGACTATCGTCTCAGAGCACGAGAAGACCTGCTCACTACCCAAATAAAACCCACTCTACATCTTCATCTCTCAGCTCACCCTTTCTTATCCCTGTGGTTGGTGTCCCACCCTTTACCCTCCTTTACCCTCCTCTCCTAGTGTGTCTTGTCTGAAAAACCAAAAAAAATACAAAATTACAAAAATCAAAAAAAAAATAAGGCTCTTTTCAGAGCCGCCTTTCCCAGTTAAAAAATAGAAGTGAAAATAAATGAAGCAGGGCTCATGGTATTTTTTAGAAGTCCGCGAACAGTTCGCGAACATTAAAAAAATTGGGTTACTACTCCATCACAAACATTGTAATTTTCTCTGGAAAGAAGTGGTGGCTCTGAAAAGAGCCTTTGGGTGGTGTTTGTAAGTCAAAAATTGTAAATGCTTAACATCTACTTCAAAATCGTTGTTGTAATTCCAAAAAAGGTCGCAATGCATTTTGTACATTTCTCAGAAAAATCTGATTGCCAGCATAAGTAAGATGGACTCCATCTCTGCGAAAAATGTATGTACTACAAAACATAATATTTTCATTGTGAAAAGAAGACATGCCAAAATCTCTTAGAAAGCCACAAACAGTCTTATTAACATTGAGCCTTGCTTTTTCCATTTGTGGACCAAATGAAGAAGAACAAAGTCACATTTGTCTCTGCGCATTCCGTGAAAATATCACTTGCGAATTAGGAAACAAGTCCATAACCTCCTTCTTTCATAGCAAATTGCAAAAAAATTCCAGTCACATGCCCTAAACTGTTCCCTCCACAATGAATTACAATTATGTCTGGATGTTGCTCTGTCTCCAAAGTAGCACAGAGAGGTAGCAAATCCAACCACTTCATTCCACGTACTCCATGCCAGTGTACTTCCACATGTGGGAATCCAAGATCTACAGCTACTCCACAGCTTTCTGCATGCACCTTCAACCAATGTATCCACAAATCTCTTAAAATCCAAACAATCTGTTTTCTGAAACACACAGCCATAGCTATCTTTTGTTCTCCCAGCAAAAAGAGTATCTCAGAAAATCTCTCCTGGCACAACACACCCACCAAACTTTCCTGACCAATCCCTTTCAGTGCTTATTCTTATTTGCATTACTTCTGAACCCAAAAATCCCCGGATGTAACTCCCGATATCCTGGAACTACCGCCATGTCCGCGGACATATCGTAACATGAACAGCCCTTCTACCATTTCCACTACACTCTCTCTGCCATTCCCTCATTGGATGTACCTCAAAAATCACATGACCATGCACCAATCACATTCAAGACCTCTACATCTAACTGCATCATCATAGATCAGCACTGCAAATGTACTCTGAATCTCTCTGAGTACAAGTGTCATATCATTGGCAAGCAGCATCTACCACAAATACTGTACAAGTCTTCAAGATTTCTACTTGCAGCTCGAAGCATATCCATATGCATGAACACAAACTTCAGGTATGCATATTTTCTGTATAGTACATGACATAGCTCTCAACCATTTTTGTTTTACAGGCGGGTGAAATCACCCGACTTTGTTTTTAGCGGGTGAGACGCCCATTGCAATGAATGGGCGTGCAGGAAGCTTGGCGGGTGACTCTGCACTTTACAAGGCGTGTGACACCCGCCAAAAGCATGTGACTTGAGAGCTATGGTAGATGAACACATTTTCAAACTGACTTTTACCTTGTAAAATCTGTTAAATGAATTTACTGTACTTTTTTCAATTTCCTAAAATCAACTACCACTTATACACCTTTATACTTTTTACTTTCTTTAAACTCACACACTCAAATCATGTTAAACTAACATTTTTTAAATGAAATATATAGACTACATATATTCAAACAAAATTGCATGCAAACACAATCTATTTTTAAACCTTTAGAAAAATACTTATACAATTTCATATTTTTTGTTTTTATTTATTTATTTACTTAATTACTTTAAATTAGACATGACATTGAGGCGATATTACCTAGAATAGTTTACTTACAGAAATAGTGGTATTCACTAATATATTATAAATTTCACAAGACATAGGCCCTCATTACGACCCTGGCGGATTTCGCGGTGCTAAATGCACCGCGAAGCACGGCGGAAAGCCGTCGATAGCGCCATGGGGATTGGCGGATTTACCACCCCATGCCGACCTTGGCGGAGCGGTAAATCCCCAATCCCCATTTTACCCTTCCCCATTCCCATTCTTGCCCCATAGGGTATAATGGGAGTGGGGAAGGAGTTAATTACGCCGCCGTAAAGTACGGCGGCGTAATTAACAACGAGGTCCCTTAGCGCCATGGTTTTCTCCGCCCGGCAAAACCAGGCGGAGAAAACCTCCATGGCGCTAAGGGAACTCGTAGTACGGCGGACGGGTCCGCCGCGATTAGCGCTGGCGGAAACCCACTCCGCCAGGGTCCTAATGAGGGCCATAGTAAAGATATTTTATTTTTGCTACAGTTAGTCATTCAATACAATTTGTTCATTAAGAACATATCATATGCACTGAACTAATGCAATGTATCTTATGTAAATAAATTAGTTTAATGGTTTTACAGAAGGCACTGAGGATTTCAATTAAAAAAATCAATATCTAAATTAAAAACAGTGCTATATACAAACAAAGTTACTAATTTGAAGCTTTCACAGTTGCAGTGAAGACCAGTTTCCTGAAAAGAAGCAGCCGAATTCGAAGAAGAAAGAAAAACTAAGAAGTTACCTGTTAATTTTAAAAAAAAGTAAGTAAAATATCACCATATTATTTATATTATTAATCAAATATACTATAACATTAATACCAGCTATTTTGGTTTCTTAAAATAGAGATTTTGTACCATTTTGTCCAAAAATGTCCATGTCGTAAACAGCGATTTACAACCAGAATGGCCCACAAATTTCTATTTTTGGACATACAAATTAGCCAAATGAACCACTACAATTTTCATATTATAGAACAAACAACTGTTTTAATTGTATACATTACATTTACTATTTGTACTTTTCCACACCACTAGCTTACTTTTTTTTGTCATCTGAACCCCAGTTTAGTGACACATAAATTCAAGAATACCTACCCCTACTAGTTTTAGTTCCCAATGCACAATCACACACCATTACATACATCTTTATCATCTTACTCAAACACTCATGCACACAGCACACATACATTCCAGAACACCCCAACCCATATCTTCTTTATTATTTTCAACACACCCTAAAGAATGCTTACCAAAAGACAACTCCGTAGAAAGCAACGCAAAATTAGAGCAAATGAAAATAAAGGTGTCCAACATAAGCATCCATCTCTAGCAGAATTTGTAAAAAAAGTTGAAACAAAACAGCTAACACAATCATTTAGTGAAACACAAGAAGTTTCAAGTACAACAACTTTGCTTCCTCTATCAAAATGTAAAACAAACCAAAAACCATATAACAGAAAATCAGCTATCAGTACAGATAAAACTACTTCTTCAAATTTGAATATAGTGCAAAGTAAGCATACCAAGAAAAGTATTTAAGCCAAAATATACCGTCACAAAGTCCTTCAAAATCTTATAAAAACAGGAGAGAAATCAGGTTCAAAGCTTAAAACCTATCGTAGGAAATTAATCTTAGAAGCATTGATGGACAGTGCAATTCTTCTCAAAAGAAATTTATTTAATTTACTGTTAAACAAAATGAAACCACTAACAAAACTAATAACTAAATTACAAAAAAGACTTCTCAATAAGCGAAATGTCAACAGAAAGAACTTCTTAAGTATCTGCGGAGGTGAATGGAATCACACTACGAGCACAGAACCATATTTTAATGAAGAAGCGTACAAACAAAAGCAAACGAATACAATTGCCATAAATAGCAGTGGTCGAGGTTATGAAAAAGTGAATAATACCATAATGGATCAAGAAGTACTCCTTACAAAAATATGCCCTGAAAACTTAGAATTACCCCTCCATTCAACTGAATCAGAACGTCTAGTGTACAAATGGCCATGCACGTCAATGTGTAACATTCCCAAACAATGTTTCAAATCTTTACACCAATTCCTCAATAAATATGTAAAAAGCAAAGACAAAATCAAAATTAAATTACTGCAAAATATAGATACCTGTCCAGTGCGCAAGTACACAGGACTACAACGACATTCATTGGCCTGCATTACAGGACCTACTTGTAAAACCACTTTCCATGATATCAAAAGGATATCAACACATCATTCAACTATAAGAAATCTAGTCTATAAACTGTACTATGCTAAAAGTCCTGCTTTAGCACTAGCAAAGTTAAATAACATCCTTCTGCATGGTACAGCAAAAGACCTACTTGAAGAAATTCACTATATCCAGAAAAAATATTTTGGAAGTGAAAGCCATTTACAGAATGAAATAGCTTTAAACCAATTAAGCAACAATTCTACACATGGCAACCTTTTGCTAAACACATACAAAAAAGAAATACTAAAATTTAAAAGTACATCAGCTGAAGTAGCAAACCATGTATGTGTATGTTGCCGTAGAATTTTATATAAAAGTAACACAAAAACTGTGGACCTATCATACAAAATAGAAGACAATGAAGATTCTAAATGGTTTGAATTAGCTCTCTACCTTGTAGCAGAAAACAAATATGAAATAACTGAGCCCTTAATACTTTACAGTTATTGCACTACAAAACTTGACAACAACCAAACTCCTTCACGTTCTATCACAAATAATTTGGAATTATACCCAGTACCAAAACCTCTACAACAACTTAATTTATATGAGAGCATCATAATTCAAACAGTACACCCATTTCAAGCAATAATACGCCTTCAACCAAAAACAGCAAAATTACCTCCCTCTGAATTGGTAAAAGGCATTCGTGGAAAAGTAGTTTATTTACCATTAAATCTAAAAGAAAATGTGCATACTCTAGGAGTGCAACGTCCAATGCAGCAATCTTTAATTATATTAGTAAATGGAGTACCTACAAAAGACAAAAAAATATGGCAACAGCTGGTAGATTTATATAAAGTTAGACAAGCCTTCCAATATCTTAAAGAGAATAATGAATATTACAAAGAAATTAATATTGAAGAAAACTTGAAAGATACAACTGAACTAATTCAAGAAACACAAGAAGCTCGTCAATTTGAGCTACTAGATCCTGCTACAATATCAAATACTTTAGACCAGTATACAATTCATCCTTTGCACTGTAATGACACCGTACAAGATGTACTGGAAACTTACCAAATGCGTCAAACAAAAGGATCGCCAATCAGTATCTGGGAAAAAAGTATAGAAGCACGTGCTTTTCCTCTACTCTTTCCAACTGGCAAAGGAGGAAGATATGATGATAGACCTATTTAAATATCAGCTTCAGAATACCGCTCATTACGGATGTATTCTGAAGATCCCAGATTTAGACAAAATGTGGAATACATATTCCACCTACTCTTTGAAAGTGAACTAGCAACTTTATGTTACGGAGTTGCACACATATTAAAATCAGGATCACACTTTCAAAATATGACAGCTACAGAATTATTAGAGAAAGTGCAACAAAAGGATGAGGTTTTACAATCAAATATTACAAATCTATTAGCAAATATGTGTGGTACTAAAGAGTACTGGTTTCGACGTCATGGAGATGTACGTTGTATGATCAGAAACCTTGGTCCACCCACTTGGTTTGTCACATTAAGTTGTTCAGAATATGCATGGGAAGATTTACATGATTTCCTACGCATATCGAATAAAAACAAAACAAACATAGATATTCTAACACCTGGAGAACTTTGTTCTTTGGATCCTGTTAATGTTTCAAGATATTTTCACCATCACTTCATTGCTATGCTACATTTTTTTGTAATAAAACTGTTCCTCCCCTTGGAGAAGTGCAACACTTCTTTTGGAGAAAAGAATACCAAGCCAGAGGAGCACCACATATCCACATGCTTTTATGGATTAAAGATGCTCCTAAATTTGGTCAAGACAGTGATGCCACTGTTTTACAGTTTATTGAAAAATATGTCACTTGTCAAATTCCATCAGAAGCCACAAATAGTGGTCTTTGTGCACATATTTTACAATTTCAAAGACACAAATGTGGAAAATATTGTCGTCGCAAATACAAAAACAAAGGCAAATACTACACCAAATGCCGATTTGGTTTCCCTAGACAAGTTACAAATACAGGTCAAGTAAACAACCTCATGTCTTCAGTTAGACATACTGTTAAAGGAAAGTCACCTAAAAATACATGTTACATAAAAGGAAAACAAGAAGAAAAATATATCAATGATTATAATGCAATCATTGCCCACTTATGGAATGCAAACATAGATGTGCAGTACATTGCAGACAATTCTACTGCAGTTGCACGATATGTCACAGCATACTTAACTAAAGCAGAAAAGACAGAGCTCCAAGACCTCTGGAATGACCTGTCATCATATAAAACATTATCTCAGAAATTATACAGCTTGGGCATAAACATGCTCACCCATAGAGAATGTGGATCTTATGAAGCAGCTGATCGTTTAACTGGTACTTCATTGTATGGTAAATCTGAAAATATAGTATGGCTAAGTCTTGGTCCAGCTAAATCTAGAAAAAGAGTTCTAAAATCATATGAAGATATAGAAACAATAGCCAAACATGATCCCAACAGCCAAGACATTTTAAAAAACAATTTATTGGACACATACTACCCAAACAGAAGTAATACTTTGGAAAACATGTGTCTATACCAAATAGCCCAAAACTACACATACAAAAATAATATGAAACCCGATGAAAAAAAAGGTAAATATAGAGTGACAGACTGTGAAGGCAGCTTAGTTAAACTCACTAAACCAAATTTAATTAATCATATCAAATTGTCATTGAAGACTCCTCAACATAAAGAAGTATATTACATGTCCCTGCTACAACTCTTCAAACCATGCAGAAAAGAAGAACAATTACTAGATAACTATGACTCATATGAGGATGCTTTCAAAGCAAATGAAAGCACTATAACTGTTGTAAACTTTAGACAGTACAAAACAATGTTGCACAATGAACAGCAACATGAAGAAGAACTCCAAGCTCAACTAGATAAGGATACTCCTGACAGTAGTCAACCTTCTGTAACAGGAAGCCAAGAACCACTGGGAGAACCACTAATAACAAATGAGGCAGAATTAGCTATGATAGAAGTAGAAAACACCATGTGTCAGTATGACGATAAGGAAGACTTATCTATACTACAATCAAAACTAAACAAAACTAAACAATTAGCAAAGTAGCATTTTTCAAGAAGTAACAAAACAAATTACACATGGTATAAAACATGAAAATAAAGAATGTTCCTGCCATAATTATAAACCTATACTACTGTACGTCAGTGGTGAAGCTGGCTCTGGCAAACCATCCCTAATCAAAATCATTAGTAAGTTCCTTCAACAATTGACACACAACAAACTGTCAGCTGTTGTCACTGCCCCCACAGGTTTAGCTGCCTACAACATAGGTGGTGTTACATTACACCGATTACTACTATTACCAGTAGAACACCAGAACAAATTAGACTATTACAAACTTTCTGCAGAAGCTGCAATGGAATTACGCAGAGTATTGAAACAAATGAAAATGCTACTAATAGATGAAGTGAGCATGGTCTCCAACCTGATGTTAGCTTTGATTCACCTCAGATTACAAGAAGTACTCAAAACAGACTATGAAGAGCTCTTTGCAGGAAAACACATTATTGTTTTTGGAGATCTGCTTCAATTAACACCAGTAAAAGGTGAACCTATTTTTAAAACAAACTCTGCCGTAAAATTGTTGGCAGCATTGGAAATGTCAACCTTTGGCAACATTTCCAATACAGAGAATTAACAGAAAACATGCGCCAATCTACAGATCTAACTTATGCCAACATTTTAAAAAGTTTGAGAGTTGGTATACTTTCTAAAGAAGCAGAAGCAACATTGAAAACCCGGCACATTAATGCACTTTATGGCGATAATGCATGTGCTACAGATGTTATGGAACAATTAGCCCACAAAAATGTCAATTGTATGGCCTTAATGCCAACTTTTGCAAGCTGTTTCAAATTCAATGAAATCATGCTAAGTAAATAAATGCAACCAATAATTGGAAATTAGCGCCACAGACAAACTAGATGTACATGGTATGACACTACCCATGTGTGACCAAGCCACAACAAGACTAAATAATTTAGACAAATCAATCTCAAACACAGCAGGCTTAGAAAAGATGTTAAAATGATCCTTAAATTGCAGAGTAATGCTTAAACGTAACCTTGACGTGGACCAAGGACTAGTTAATGGAGCACTGGGTACAGTTGTTGGCTTTCAAACATACCCACGTGACAACAAAATTCAGTTTGTCAATATACTCTTTGACAGACTTTCAGAAGTAAAACGGAGAGGACGCTCAACAGCTAGATTCCTTCTCTTCAAAGATATGTATGTACGCAGAGAACAATTTTCTCTAACTCTTGCATACGCAGTCACAATTCATAAATCACAAGGTCTTACCCTAGACAAAGCAATGATAGATATTGGTAACACAGTCTTTAAAGAAGGCATGAGCTATGTAGCACTATCACGCTTACGTACACTTGACGGTCTATTTCTAATCAACTTTGATACAAGTAAAGTAAACGCTGATATTCCTTGCATTTTAGAATAGAATAGACTTCGCTCACTATACACTCCCCATCTAAAAACATATTCTGTTCCACAAAAACTAAAACGTTGTAAAAGAAAACTAAATCAAACTGAAATGCAACAGGACGTCACTGCAAATCCTCCAAAGAGAGTAAAAGAAACTAATACTTCATCAAGTACCACAAACAAATAAGAGTCAATTAGAGAAAGTAAACCAGGTATTTCTTTAAAGAAGGAAGACAAACTCCAAAAAAAGCAGTTAGATACAGAACTACCTGGACCATTTAAATTCTCAAATATAGTTGGTGTAAATTGCTATGCAAATGTAGCAATGAATATTCTATTTCAATTACCACCAATTGTTGACAACATTTACTCACACTGTACAGACCCATTGTGTTTGCAAATGTTAGTACTTCACAGAAATTCAGCAAATAATCCTGACAACACATATAGTGTTTTTGGAATAAGACGACAATTGGAATTTCTAATGTACTTACTACAAGTACTGGAAAACAAAAACATACCTATAAATGAAATCTTTCAGATTTCATACATGTGGAAACATACATGCACTCTCTGCAACAATGTGACACAAGAAGAAATCCCCAATGAACGCTTCATATATATATCAATACCAAATTGTGAATCCATTCCATTTCAGTAACTTGTACAAAATGCAAACCATGGTAGATTATGCTCTACCTGCAATTCAGATAATCGCTCCACGTTAGTAATACAAACACATAGTAAATACGGAATACTAATGCTTCTACGTTACAATGCAGATGGTACCAAAAACAACTGCAAGCTGACTGGATTCACACATGGTCAAATATCACTTGGCAAGAAAACCTTCACAACAATAGGTATAATCTACCACGCAGAAGCCACAACCAATTCAGGGCACTACACTGCATACATAAAAAAGAAATGTGGATGGTTTGAATGTAATGATAGTACCATTACTCTAAAGCAGAGATTACCATCAAATCTTAAAAACGCTTATTTGATGTTCTTTAAACCAAAATTTGATAAATAAACTGTATTTAAACCTTTAAGTAAATTTGTGTTACAAAAATATAAACTGTTAGAATACTCCAAAAGCTATCTAACTGCTCAAAGATTCTACAACAACTAATCAGATAAATGAATACCACTAAATTAGACCAAAAAATACACAGTTAGAATACGCCAATTGGTATCTAACTGTCCCAAAATTATAAATGTGTGTTAAAATAATATAAACTGTTAGAATACTCCAAAAGCTATCTAACTGCTCAAAGACTCTACAACAACTAATCAGATAAATGAATACCACTAAATTAGGCCAAAAAATACACAGTTAGAATACGCCAATTGGTATCTAACTGTCCCAAAATTGAACAATATCCAAATAGGTAAATGAAAACCACTAAAATATATTAAAAAAATAGACAGTTAGAATACGCCAATTGGTATCTAACTGCTCCAAAATTTTATAATATCAAAACAAATGAAGAATCTGTTACTGTTCCAAAAAAAATACAACAAAGCAAAGTATAAAGCATTAGCCAGACACAACAAGTGAACACTGAAAACAAACAAACAAATAAACTGTATCATAACAGAAAAAGGGTTTTTTTTAAATCCAACATGGATTTTTTTTTCTCCCACAGACCCAATGATTTTAGCAACAAATACAGAAACTGAGCAAATTGCACAGTACTCTGATTTGTACTCTACTAAATATGAGGGTAAAAAAAAAAAAAAAAGTATATTGCTTATAAAATGTAATAAGTCATTACAAAATACTAATACTAACATGCTATTTTCTTTTATCACAGAAATGAAGAAGAAAAACATGGACTCCCATTACTAGACCAAACAGTAAGTATACAATAATAAGGACAACCATAGCAGCACATCACATCCATAGTATCTAATACCTTTGTTTTTCACCCAAAGTTATAAACAAATATGAATGTGATATTCTGCGGTGGTTGTTGCCAGGGCATACAGTCTTGGGTGCATGGCCAAATGGCCATGCACCGAAGACTCTATGCCCTGGCAACAACCACCGCAGCATATCACATCCATAGAGTCAAACATTTCAACTATGATCTATGGGAAACTTTTAATGTCCGCGAACAATGTGAGTGTTCTTAGAACACTTTGAACTTGCCAGCGAACAATACGGACACCGTTTTCAGGACACCCCCTACGAACATTTCAGAACAACGCGATACTTCTTAGAACACTTTCAACTTAACAACGAACAATACGGACAGCGTCCTAAGGACACCCCCTACGAACATTCCAGGACACTGGGAGTGTTCTCAAAAACGTCTTCAGAACACCCCCATCTTGTTTATTTGCGAACATTTCAGGACACCGCAAATGTTTTTAGGACACATTCAACTTGACAGAGAACAATACGGACAGCGTCCTCAGGACACCCCCTACGAACATTCCAGGACACTGGGAGTGTTCTCAAAAACATCTTCAGAACACCCCCATCTTGTTTCTTTGCGAACATTTCAGGACACCGCGAGTGTTCTTAGGACACATTCAACTTGACAAAGAACAATACGGACAGCGTCCTCAGGACACCCCCTACGAACACTCCCTGGACACCGGGAGTGTTCTTAGAAGCGTCTTCAGAACACCACCATCTTGTTTATTTGCGAACATTTCAGGACACCGCGAGTGTTCTTAGGACACATTCAACTTGACAAAGAACAATACGGATAGCGTCCTCAGGGCACCCCCTACGAACACTCCCTGGACACCGCGAGTGTTCTTAGAAGCATCTTCAGAACACCCCAATTTTGTTTATTTGCGAACATTTCAGGACACCGCGAGTGTTCTTAGGACAGACTCAACTTGACAGAGAACAATACGGACAGCGTCCTCAGGGCACCCCCTACGAACACTCGCCGGACACCGCAAGTGTTCTTAGAAGCGTCTTCAGAACACCCCCATTTTTTTTATTTGCGAACATTTCAGAACACCGCGCGTGTTCTTAGAACACATTCAACTTGACAGAGAACAATACGGACAGCGTCCTCAGGACACCACCTACGAACACTCCCCGGACACCGCGAGTGTTCTTAGAACAGTTTCACTTAGCTTGCGAACAAAACAGACACATATTGACTCCTTAGAACACCTCCTAGTCAGTTTATTTAGAACATTTCAGAACACCCGTGATGTCCGCAAACAAATCGAACACAAAAAGAACATCTAACACATAAAAAACACAACTTTCATCCTATCTCACACACTCCCACCCTCCCCAAACACTCCTACACACCAACACACTCTACAAAATACACATTTTGAACAAAGTTTCACCGCGCTGTCCGGGGACGTCCGCGAATCCAATATGGTGTGCGCTACCGAAAAATCTGACGCGCTTCACGCTCCACGCCGTCCAATCAGCGAACACTTTGCATGTCCGCGAACATCACGCAAGACGATTGGCCAATCAGGATACTTTCCGTGGAGTGAACAGGGAAGTGTATCCGCAAACCGAACACAGATATCACTAATTTTTTTTTTACCTACTTTTTGGTCATTTTAAAAAAAAACTACTGGATGAATTTTCACCAAATTTGCAAAAGCACGCTTTCGGGACCAAGCCGCTGCTCCTGGTCCAAATTTGGTGGAAATCCGTCCAGCGGTTTGGGCTGTAGACGCGAGCAAATTTTTTTTCCCATTCACTCTATGGAGAGTGAGTATAATGTATACAAATATGAGCATATAGAGGGAAGGTAGAGTAATAAAAATAAAACTATGACAAAGTGCTGATAACCATAATGATTATCTTCATGCACAGAAAGGATTGCTCTCTTTCAAGCCTGTATCTTCCGCTATGTAAATGTTTCATATATGATGTGACAGGACCCCAAGTCTACAAATATAGTACCTTTTCAATTTTTACTTCCTGACTGTTACTGTAGAAAACTATGTAGCTTCGATATGTCAGTAAAGGATAAAAAGGGAGAGCCAGCAATGTGATGTCATCAGTTACGTCATCAATGACATTTGTGATGTCATCTTTGATGTCCTGGGTGTTAGTGTTAGCAGTGCATGGCGGCGCGAGTTATGGTTGCTTACCATAACTGGCAAATTTCAAGGCTTTTTCGGTTTTACTTGGAACCGTAACGTCCCTTTAACAAAGTTTTTTCACTGAATTTCATAGGTTTTTAGTAGCACAACTTAACCATAATATCCCTGACATGTACCATAGAACATACTAACCCCCTCGTAGTGATTTTCATGTCCGCGGACTATCGCCATGTCCGCGGACACATCGAAAATCTGAGCGTGGTGAATGTAAATTTAAATAGTGTGCCCCATTTCCCCTTTGAAGTTGGCTCTGAAAAGAGCCGTTTTTTTTTTTTACAGATGCTTCACAGACACCTGTTATTTTATATTTTTTTTTGTTTTTTTTTCTTACTTTACTCCTAAAATCTTCACATAACCTTCTCCAAAGCAACCCTTACATTCCAAAATAAAAAGGCATTTCCGGTAAAAGATAAACAATTGCCATCTTCTTTCATTACTGGCATCAATATTCTCATTGTTACAGAAGAACATACCAGCACTAAGCATGAATGCACACATGGCTCGGTTGATGACACACCTAGCAATGTTTTGCTGAGGACAAAAAACTGAACTATTGTCCCATATTGCCCTAGGTAGTAATCCAGAAAAAAATACTTTCGCATTTGGAAGGATCTTCACTACGGCTTGAACCAAGCGTTCCAAATCAGCCAACAAAGTAGGGGCACTGACGTTGCCCAAATGGAAAGCACCATAGTGCAAAACTACCACATGCAGACTGTTCATCGTGGCCATATCCGCACAAACCTGTACAATTCCCTGTACATTGCAATCAGGCACAGTGCTCCACACCACCTCCACTCCTTTGACATCAAAGTTCTTTGCAACATGCCTGCATTCAGCGTACTGCTGTAAACCATGCACAAACATATCTCCGAGCACCAACACCCTGACTTTCTCCACTTCTGCCATCTTCACCACACACAGTCTCTTTCAACACAAATCCACAACCTCGACATCTGATTGGCTGATCCGTACAGTCTTCTTTCCATGTTGGATTTCCTGGAAAAACCTGGATTTACCACGCCCTGTCCACGAACAGCCGCGTTGTCCGTGGACGGCGTCCACTTTACTCTCTGTACCATTCCCTCATTGCATACAGCTAAGCAATCACACAATACGAATAACGTCCTCAGAACACCCCCATTTTGTGAATTTTCGAACATTTCAGGACAATTATCATTTCATTATTCTACATATTAACATTACAAATATTATACTTTTATCTTGTACTCTGCACACAATGCTATCTTCGTCCATTAGTAGCTCAGTATACTACATAGAATCCCATAATACAATGCTATTTATTGATATAAATGCATCGTTTAAAGCACTAATAACGGTATGATATTTATTGCAATATCCTTGACACTTTTTTCGGAACATTATAATAAAAATCCCTAGTACACAAATTCCATGAAAAGTACATACACATGTGATGTCATCAGTGATTTCATCAATGACATTTGCAATGTCATCTTTGATGTCCTGGGTGTTAGTCTTAGCAGTGCATGGTGTTGGCGCGAGAGTTATTTTTCATAGCTTACCATAACTTGCTATTTTCAGGGGTATTTCGGCTGTACTTAGAACCATAACGTCCTTTAAACAAACTTTTTTTAATATCACGCAAACAATATACAAACATGGCGTGCAAAAACCAACTTCTACAGATGGCTTTACACAGAATGTTGCAAAGTAAGAATTTATGCTCGTTCACAGTGAAGGTCAGCTGCTTCCATTTTTTTCTCGGGCCCCGGAGAGGCTCATGAAGCAGACTATAAGGTTGTATTGTGTTTTGACCTTGACAGACAGAGATTGTGATGAAAGACTTCTCTTGAAGGAGTGTTGCTAAAACGTAAGAGAAGATAAAGATGAAATTTCTGAAACAAAACCACTTTTACATATTATATCACTATGCGAAAGATCGTTGGCACACGCGGAGTCGTATTTTGGGACTGCACCACTCGTAGACAATGGAAATTGCAATTGTACTGTAAGTAACCCTTTAGATTACTTTATACCAAAAATAATTACAATAGCGTTGCATTAAAGACCGCTGAAGTTGAACTTGTTCGTTGAAAGTGGCATAATGTTCTCTACCGCGCACTATCAACGCCGAATTGATCCCCTGTCGTTTAGAGATCTCTGAAAAAGGCAGATGACACAGAGTGGGTTAATATAAATAATTTAACCGGTCTATAGGCGGTCAAGTGCTCTACTCGCTGTGCCACTTCACTGTAGCCTGTCAAGTGGCACAGCGAGTACAGCGCTCGCTTTGACATCCGTGCACAGCTTGCAAACGCAAGTTCGAATCCCGGCAAGGCGAAACTCAGCCTTTCATCCTTCCGTGGTCGATAAATGAGCACCACACACTGTGTTAATAATAAGCACCGCTTACATACCTCACAGTTCTTAGCGCTATATGAATGGGAAAATATTATTATTTTATTATTAACATACTCTGTTGCACTATCTTCAATAGCAAATAGTTTCACGCCCTAATAAATAATATTATGATTTTTAATGAAGATCGGCTGGTGAGACTAATTTATGTTTTTTAAAACAGGTACGTGGCCCCGTTTTGTCTATGTCACGATTTACAGACTCCAGCGGATGGGGTCTTCAACTGCCAGGTGCATGTCCAAATATGCAACTTCATGACCATCACCATTGTATGGGACAATTGCCAAGGACCAATATGCCCTTACGCAGTACTAGTGGCTACAAACAACATACCAACCAATACGGTGGTCTAATGGCTTGTTGTTGGAGCAACCTTCCGATTATCAGAGAGACCATTTACTGCTTTTATCATAAACCAACAGCCTATCTACCGCAAAGGAGCAACGCGTGGCTCCAAACAAACTTTTGCTGATAGACAGCAGAGACAATAGCAAATCGCTGAATATTCACTAAACATTTCATGTGAAATAAATGTACTTTACCAAATCTACAATCCTGCTGTTTACTTTTAAACCACAGTTTCATATTCCGAATTGTGGTGCACTGAGTTGTAACCTGATCTAACACTCTCTGTACCGCAAAGGAACATCGCGTGTCTCAACATGAACTTTTGCGGATCGACAACAAAGACAAATGCAAATTGCTGAATATTCTCTAAACATTTGATGTCAAATAAATGTACTTTACAACATTTACAATCTTGCTCTTTGCTTTTAAATCACAGTTTCATATTCTGAATTGTGGCGCGCTGTGTTGTGACATAATGTGTGTTGTCTTCCGGGTTCTGTGTAAAGTCGCGTAGTACTGGAGACGACTGGGCGCGTTTCATTACGCACCCTGTAACGTCACGGAGAAAGGCGGGGAATATGAATGCCTTGATAATATAAGGCTTAGGGGCGGGAGATATGATTTAGTGTCGCAAAAGCAAGTCAGCCAGGTCAATAGCGCCAGTCATAGGATTATCACATAATGTCGACGCACACCAGCCGGATTTATTGTTTCTTTAGTGGACAAAAAGTCGGTTGACGCCCCTAGGAAATTGTACTATTAGCGAACAAAAGGAGTGCTCTTAAAACACTTTCACCCTGACAACGAACAATACAAACAACGTTCTCAGAACACCCCCATTTTGTGTAATTGCAACCATTTCGGGACACTGCGAGTGTTCTTAGAACACATTCAACTAGACAGATTACAATACAGACAGCGTCCTGAGGACACCCCCAGTTTGTGTATTTATGAACAATTAAGTACACCGCGAGTGTTCATAGCTCATTTTTACCTTCCTTGCGAACAAAAATGACACATACTCCGTTAAACACCCCACCATTTAGTTTATTTACAAAATGTCAGAACATCCGTGTTCTCCGCGGACAAATCGAACGCAACAAAGAGGTCTAGCACATAAAAAAACAAAGCATTGAACCTATCTCATACTCCCCAACCCTCCCCAAACACTCTTACAAACCAACACACGGCACTGAATACAATTTTTTATCCACGTTTCACTGCGCTGTACGCGGTCGACTGCGAATACAAGATGGCGGGCGCCACAGAAAATCTGACGCGCTCCACGCCCCTCGCCGTCCAATCAGCGAACACGTTGCATGTCCGCGGACATGACGCAAGCCCATGGGCCAATCGGGGTGCTGTCCGCGGAGCGAACAGGGAAGTCCGTCCGCGAAGCGAACGCAGATATCACTAATTTTTTTGCCTTACATTTTGGTCATTTTTAAAAAAACTACTGGACAGATTTACACCAAATTTACAAAAGCACGCTTTTGGGACCAGGCCGCTGCTCCTGCCGCAAATTTGTTGTAAATCCGTCCAGCGGCTCGGGCTGTAGGCGTGCGCAAAGTTTTTTTCCCATTCAGTCTATGGGAAAAAAAAAGTTTTGGGACCCCCCCTATAACTTTGCCCCCCCTGGACGAATCCTCACCAAACTTTGCAAAAAAATTCAGAGTGACCCAACTACTTTTTTTTAGCAAACTTTGGTGAGGATCCGTCCAGGGAGAGCGAAGTTATAAGCCACCCAAAAAGTGCTCTTCCTATGGAAACAGCAACTTAACCATAACTACATGGCCACTACCGTGGCCATGTAATATATATATATATATATATATATATATATATATATATCCCAAGAACTGCCAAAAGGAAATTCACAATAAGATGTGTCTTCAACCCAGAATATGATCATGCAGAATATTAACCCAGAAAGTACCATAGACAGAACAACAGTTGGTTCAAGGAAACTAGAAGAAGAAACATTGTCATCCCTGATATACTGTAAGACCGATCTAGGAACCCTCTGAACTAGAGGTACAGGTGACCTCCCAATTAGGCCAAGACAGAAGTCTAAAGAGTAAAAAGGCCGGCTTAAAGGAAAGGATGCATGTTGGATTTTGACTCTGATTAGAAACAATGTGTCAGTAAAAGAAGGAAATAAAGTTACATTTGCCATGTCCCCTTCATATAGTGTGAGTGATGGATGTTCATGATGTAACTGATGAGAGGGTGATGGCACACACACTAAAATACTGGGGTATTACAAAGAAAACTATTGTTTGTTTGGATGGAAAGACAATGAAGCATGTCCTCAGGATCTATAACATTACGTTTATTCTTAGTGCATTCTTCCATCTGACTTACTTGAACTCATCTTGCAATAGGTAGGGTCAGCTATTACAAAATCCCAGTTGTACATGGGAAATTCCACTAATGACTCCAGTAGGGATTTGATGTCATTCATAAGGACATGTTGCCTTCTCTTATGTCTCCCCATGACCTTTGACATTCGTAGATGTCTCTTAGGTCCCTCCACACCATTGATTCTCTCAGCACAACACTGTTCATATCAATCAGCATTGCCCACTCGCTCATTTAGTGTCCTTTTCAGACAGATAACATTCTCAAACTCCCGCAAGGTTTCTTTTTTCTAAGGCTTATTCAAGGAAGCAGCCTTTCTACAAGACTTCGTTCTGGTATTGAGTTTAGTGGTCAGTACCTGTTCCTTGGTGTTCTCTTCACTCCACCAATATCACAAATGATATGATCTCATGCATGACCTTTCCAGAGCAAGTGTTACAGGGATGATTGTAAGTATACTACCTCTTCCAGTTTGTGGATTCCCAGGCATTCAGTGAGAAGATGGCATTATTCATGCTTGCTTCCAGTCTTTGCAACTCTCTAGCCGTTTCCATTGCTTTTATAGTATGTGGCTGGTTGCTCGTTTTCTATGATAGCCCAGGATTATGTCTTCCACTGGGTGGATTCATTTTTGTTCCTTGATTGGTTTAGCTTCTCATGTTGTTTGATTTGAAGAAATCTGATCTAAATATTACCCCTCTTATGGCATTGGCCAGGTCTTAATTGATGTGCTGATTAATTGTTGGCATGAAGCCTGTTTAATTGGGCCACTATATAAGTGCTATTTTGAATCTGTGTATGTTGCCGGATGTGGTTTTGTTGTGTTCCAGGGTGTTCAGTGTTCTTGTCTTATCAGATGTGTGCTGTGTGTTTTCATCCAAATGTGGGCAGTTGGCACCTCACTCTGAAGGTACAGTGTTATCATAGTATGCTAATGTTTTAATTCCTGCCCATGTTCAGCATTCTGCAAACTCAGACGTGTCTCCTTTCCTTCAATATTGATTAATATTATCGTTATAACATAGGTTACCTGCACTTCACACTTCATATGGTAATCCAGTATTTAGGAAGTATTTTCATTTGACATTTTCTATACTGAGAGAGTTTGTCAATTTTGAGACATGCAGGGAACTATATACTCGAGGTTTCCTTTATGGGACTATTAAAATGGAATAAAGGAATATTGTATCCCTGAAGGGAGGGCAAGCGCAAGGAAAATCACTTCATATGCTTACTCGGAGGCACATTGGGTCGCACAAGGACAAACTCATTCCCCCATGACTTAGCCCTTAATAAAGAATGGGGTGTTTCCCCAGCACACCAATCTGTATATAAGAAAATTAACATTTGGTGGACCAACCTTTTCCCATTAGAGAGAGAGCAGTGAATAAAATCTTGTTATGAACAAAATACAGACTTAGGGCATACTTCACAGAAGTGTTTTATAATGGCAAACCCCCATTGGAAAATGCTCTATGAATCAGGGATTTAATGAGTTTGGTATTCCAGATACTGTTTTATTTTTGAAATCTGAAAGCAGGTGTATTTGTATTTGTTGTATTTTTTTGTTAATGATGTCTTAAGTGAGGGCTTAGAAGAGTTTGACATGTTCTCTATATGCAACATCATTTTACATTCCACAATAGAAAAATAAACCACTGGACACATCAAATAACTGTGAATGACTTGGGGGGATTGGGGGGGGGATAATCTCTATGTTAAACTGCATTTTAAAATGCATATTTCAGTGTGCATAGTATAGTTTCGAGCCTACACCCTAAAATGAAATGGGATGTGTATGTATGGAAAAGAGGTACATGTCTATTTAGAGTTGAAAAACATTGAATGTATACTTATTCATGACATTTTTGTCAAGGATTTGTGACAAATTGACTTCCGCTCTGCAGGAGTACAAGGATGAGTAGAGGCTAAAGCTCCCACTCAACCCCCCCCTTTCTACAAACCAAGAGCCAACGCAATCATAAAGGTAAAAAAGGCATGATTAGAGATATACCTTCTCCTCCTTTTGTGGTAGCATGGGCTGAGAGAAGCCTATACTCTCAGGAGGGCTGTGAGTGGGGCTTGGTAGCAACCCAGTGAAAACATCATGTACAATAATACCAAACTAGAAAACCCTGTAACAACCCACTCCTGTAGAAAGAACACTGAATATACAAAGATAGAAAAGATGCAGCACTCTGGTTAATGGGACGGGGAGAAAAGACAATAAAGAACACAATGTTCAAAGTATATATTCTTGAGGATGTAAAAAGGATTACACTGACCTATCCAATCTCTAGGGCCCAAATAATGACCAGGGGGGCAGATACCTGTCAATAATACCTTTCCAAGGGTCTTCTTTAGTTTGATGCATCGAACAAGGCTTCTGGGGATTGATCGCAGGCTCTCTTAAGTTCAAAAATGCAGCAGTCGTGATGAGCCAGCGAGATGGCATTGAGACACAGTCATTTGGAAAGTCACTGTGGTCTTAAATCTTCAAATCACGCGTTGGTTCAGTGGACACAGATTGACGGCGATCGAGCTGTGAACAGGTTATGCAGGTGAGTGGGTTCTATGCTGGGCTCGGAGGTTGTAGTTTGGGAAACACCAGGTTTGGGTTGCCCGGCTTACAGTAGAGGCATGAAGAGGCTGGTGCTTTGCTTTGTTGGTTTGAGCCAAGGCAATGATGAGTTTATGCAGGTGTGGTGCGGCGGCGAACAGAGTTGAACAGGCAATGGCAGTTTGAAGAATAATGAACAGCAAAGGCATAGTTGAAGTGTTTGTTAGTTCACTGGGTGTCAAACATGCCTGAATCACGGTTTGCAGTGGGTCGAAGTCGAAAACAGGGATCTTGCCTGCTCTGGCTTCCAGCTTCTGTAAATCCCCGTCCAGGGTCTCAAGGGCAAGGATAAGTCCTTTCTCTGGCTCCCAAACATGGGAGAGCGTGTTACACAACTTCAGGAGCCCCTTGCCTTCTCAGAAGAATCAAAATACTTTAGAAATGCACTAGATTGTTATAAGGGCTACTCCTTTGTGAAATTGTGTGCCTTTTGATTCCTTTTCCAAGGCCAGCTCCCTGTGGAGTGGCTGTCTCTGGGGAATGGTGTTACCTGCACTTACAAAGGAACAAAGAGAGGTAATCTCTGGCTCCGGCCAGTGGGAAAGGGGAGCCTAGTCTGGAATGAATACCCATAGCCCTAACACAGCTGGGCTTGGCCCACAGGGCTGACACATACGTGGCATTAATTTGGCTGGGATGGGAGATGCTGTCCACCATACCCTAACTCCGGTATGGCTTGAACTTACAGTTTACTGCGCTACCAGGACAGGATATTTGGAGTTATTCAATTTTTTCGGAACATGGCTGCCTGTCTTAAGTGATATTATTAATTGATAAAAAAACAGGTCTCCTTCACCCTTGTAAGATCACAATTTCTCACAGGACGCTTCACTGATCACAAATAAAATGTGTCCTTTGTGTCAAACCATTATAAACAAGAAGTATTTCAGTCCATGCAATGGCTTTCCTCACTAGACCAGTGCTGTAACACTGATCTTTCTTTGACTTTTTTGATAGACACTGATTCTTTCAGCTCTGTTCTTGTGACTCCTCTTTACAGAAACACGGAAAGACTGTAATCTGGCATCTCGTAGTGTTTTGTTAAATGCAAATAGAAATATGCCATTGAAGGTTATAACTTATTACTCATCAAGGGAGATTTGTTTGTGATGAAAATACGTTTTAAGGAACAGTGGTTACCATTCAGACATTCCTTTTGCAGATCACACAACTTGCACTTTAAGAGTTTTGAAAAAAGTGTCTAATAGCAAAACTGTTTTGGTAAGCACTTTATTTTTCTAACTTCAAAAAATCACAGTGATATTATAACACAGGGTGTGCTAATTGGGAATCTGACAATTTGCTTCATTACCAATGTATAGAAAAAATACAGAAGAACAGTCTCTCACACCATCACTGGCCTTGTCAACAGAAAAAGTAATTCAGAGAAGTAATTGCTTGAGGGTCTGAGGAGCTTAATATCATAACAGTATATAGTGAACCTGTGTTACAGTCCACCTAACCTGACTGCAATTTATAGTGTACTATAGTAAGTAAACACGCTGTATGATGATCTACACTGCTGACAATGAAATTGTGTCACAACTTGCCTATAGCATGCTACAGCTGCAGTCTTTGACATCATGATTACACAAATCATCCCCCGGTTCACTCTCCAGACACTTAGAAGAACCTATTAATCTATGCCTTTTGACAACAGTTATAATATTACAAACCACTATTTTCAAAACTGAAAATGTTCTCATTCATTCTTAATTGTATCAGGCCACTCTAGAGAATTGTTTTACAAAATATATTGAATGTGTGTGCCTGTGTGTGTGTGTGAATCTATGAAAACTGACTATGAGTTTTTTTCTTTAATTTGACCTACTTTGCGTTGATATCTGCATGATACCGAGATTGACCATTATTTACATTTCCCTGCTTTATATTAGTGAAATCATACACCTAGAGTCCTTGAAGACGAGGTAGCAATACTTAGAGGTGGATGGGGATGCAGAAGTAACTCAAACATCAATAATCAAAATGACTCAGGAAATTGACAAACCTTTGTTCTGTTTTATCATCATTTGTCTAAAACAGGGAGTACAACAGACATCATCGGACATCGCACAGCAGAATCTCAACACATTTTAGAAAAAACAGTACTTTTATAACAAAAACCCTTTATTACTGATGTCATACTATGTGGAAAAGTCCACAACCTATGAGTAACATGGTTGGCTTTCAGGGACCATTTAAGTATTCGTTCTATATAGCCAGAGGTTATGATTGGGTATCTTAAGTCAGATGGGCAACTAAGCCCATCCCAAATAAATGGTCATCATCATCATCACTAAATACACAATGACTGATTGGTTACACAAACTATAGGGCTCTTTAATATGTGACCCTCTATGATTGGTTTGCACTCTTGAACCCCTCTGGAATAGTCTACACGCTAGCAGCATGCTGGCTACCATTCTAGGTGCATGGAGGTCTGGTGTGGTCTTGCCTCCCCACCAATAAGCCCAACATCTATCATCACTCCTACAGTCTGCCAGTCAATTAAGGCTTTGAACTTGGCCTTGCAGAAGCTGCTTGCACCTGAGAAATAAAGGGAGTGTGGCATCATTCTGTCTTCTGCTTTCGGTGTAGCTTGACACAAGCTATTTTGATCTCACCCATGTGACTGTAGACCACTCTTTTGAAACGTTTGATGCATTTAATATTATTAAATGATGAACTCTTGACGCCTTCAGTGTTTTTTCATCCTGCTTCAAACAGGAATGTGTTCTTTTCTCACGTTCGTTGTAGCATTTTTGATTGGCATCCAACTCACTGTGGCCTCGTCTTCTTGGTGCTGGGCCAGCCAAGCCATTCTTGAAGTTCGTCCTCACCATCAGTAATTTCCAACTACGCCACACACTGAAATCCTTTCCAACCATGGGATTTAGAGCTTTGCTAAAGTGCGTTGTGCAATATCCAAGTTGTGTACATTCCTATATATATATATGTTGGCGCATCACTGCAATGTAATTCACTACCTAGCCAGCCATATGATTGCTTCATCTACTTGCATTTCTGCATATACACAAGTGTAAAAACTACTTTGCATTTTTTTCATTGTTTCTGTAGCATAATCATCTTTAGCACGTGCCCAAAATGTTGCTCATCTTTATCATCTCCTCTTCAGCTCTTAGAGAATGTTTATGTTTGTTCACCTTGTTCATCTTTTCAGGGTGTGTCAGCTCTTACTCCACATGACATCATCAGTCTCCTTCCATGATCAAATGCACATTTCTTCTGGCACTCCAGCCAGGCAGGCACCATTTCTTTGTGCATTTATATATGGTTTTGTCAATGGGTACCTTACCTCGAAGGTTATTTGTGGTATAGGCATTCTTACGCACGTGTTACCATTTCCGGTTCGCAACATATAGGCAACATGGGGGCAGAGCTTTGGGTGGGGGTATTTGACTCCACCTCTACACTACTACTGTTGAAGAAGGGTGAACACATTTGCAAAGAAATCTATGTTAATTAGTACCTTACTCTAGTGAGGAGCTTATCTCTACAAAATAATCTTTACATACAGGTACAAGGTTCTAGATCCGAAGACTGAAACAATTGATATCGCGGAAGGCCACCCCCACAATGTGAATGTTTGTTCCCCACCTCTCTCTGCTCATTTGGGGGGGGGGGGGTCCAGAACCCTACTTCACTCTGTCTAATGTTAATATGCAGTTCCAATGTTTTAAATGTAAGAGAAAATATAGGCTTTTTGAATATTATTGAATATTATTGAAGTGAATAGGTCAGCCATTGACTTAATTCACCTCTGCCATTTATTGAATTGGGTATCATTTCTACCACACTCTAGACAGTATCCAAGACTGGCAAGTACGCAACAGGCACATTGTAGAGCAAAATATGAAGCCATCGTCCCAATAGTTAGGGCTCTGTTCGTTTTTTCTCATGAAAACCTTTCCAAGATATGAGAATGTTCCAAGAACTGACAGTTTCTATCCTTGGCATATACATGCAAGCACATGATAATTTCAAGTATGGGCTCTAGTGTGGAGGAGCAGCTGGGTTTGGGAATAGCATGTCATGGCAGCATGTCTGGATGCAATGTAGGGAGTATTACTGCAGCCAGTCTGTTGCTGTGTGGGGTAGATTTCTCTATTCTTATTAACTGCATGGTAGGCCTCTGCAGTGGGATGCACATGACATTAGGGTAGGAAGGAGAATAGCAGAGTGGGTGGAGTTAGCTTACACTCATATGCAATGTATTCCGATTGTGCGGTTTTCACCTTCAAATACTGCTGCCCGATGTGGACAGTTTGAGAGTTCAGTTTTCCAGTCTCACGAGACTGTATGACCTGCTGGACATTATTGCATTGGATGCTGTGTTTTTACAACTCATAGCTCTCTTAATTATTTCAGGTAGACATCAAGGGTCTCCACTGCACCCTGATACTCCACTTCCTACACTACACTCCCTTGCCCCCAAACTACTTTCCTGCAACCCATATATTCCATAAATATATTATGATATATTTATTTTAGGATAGATTGTATTGTAAGTGGCTCCTGATGTATTGAACAACAATTACTTACTGAGGTTTAAAAAAATATTCAACAATGTGTTAATTTTTGCAGGAAAAGAGGTGGGTTCTAGAACCACTTACATACAATCCATTATTATTGATCTGAGATGGGGTTTCAATTTTTCTATAATAAAATGGATATTAGCAATACTTCTTGGGCATCGTCACCTATGAGTAAGGTGACATTTCTGTAGCATTAATACCTTTTGGATGTTTTTCTATCAAATTAATATTTAATGTTGTTTTCGATCTACATTATTATACACATGAACCAAATCAGCTTTTGATTTAGCTAGAGATAACCATAGAATGTGTACTAGCGTTTTGCATCTGTATATTCTAATTAAGTAAATGTGATACCCCTACTTGAAGTCCCCTAAAAGGGTTGTCCACTGTGTCTTTTTAAAGCATTGAAAAATATGATTTTGCATGTTTTTCCGTATTGCTAATAGAATGCAAAAAGCAACTGTGCCAGTGCAAAGATGATGTAATAAAAGCACCATACGATAGCTACTTAATAGAATTGAATGCTGGCACTCCTCATTTCCTCCTTCTACCCCAACTGCCAGTGTTATGCAGATGACACAGAACTCTTTATCAAAACTGCCTGCTGACCCACTTGCATCTTCTATCATCCCGGACTGCATTTCTGCCATCCAGTCCTGGTGCACTTCCAACAATCGCTGCCTCAATGCCAGCAAGACTGAGATCCTTCCTATTGGGGATCCTGCTTGCTTTTTCTTACCCTCGCTCTGGCCATCCTCTATGGACTATCCCCCTTCTCCTTAATTTGAAGCCAGAAACCTTTGAGTCATCTTCGACTCCTCTCTCTCCTTCCTCCCTCACACTCAGGACATTTCCAAGAAGTCCCACTTTTGACTGTTCATTCACAAAGGAATTCTCCCTGTTCTCACTTTACCCCAGAAGCTCAATGTTACCCAAGCCCTGGCCCTCTATAGGCTTTCTATTGCAGTAGCCTTCTTCTGAATCTACCCTCTTCGACTCTACAATCCCTCCAGCTAATCCAGAATAGGGCAGCAAGACTTATCTTTGGCCTCAAACCCAGAGACTGCCTCTCTCCTGCCTTAGAAACTCTAACACAGCTCCCGGTTGCTGCACAGAATAAATTCAAATATCTCTGTATCATTCACAAGGCTGTCTGGGGCCTGGGACCATGCCATCTACAACTTTCTCTTACTGAATACTCTTCCTCTAGAACTGTACGTTCCTCTGGCAGCAACTTTCTGTGTGTAAAGCTTTTTGATAAACAGAGTGGCAGAGGTCGATCTCTTTCTTCAGCTGGCTTCCTCTTGTGGAACAGCCTCCCCCTTCCTATTCGTCTTGAGCAGGACCTCCTCAAATTCCGGAAGCTCCTCATGACTTTCCTCTTCATCTCCTCCGTCCCTTCTTCCCACTTCTGCAAATCTCACAGTCACTGTGATTGGTGACCAGGGCCATTATGTGTCCTTCAGGGTACTGGCCTTCCACACCCAATTCCTTAAGAGTCCACCTACTCAAAGCACTTGCCTGGGCACCCACCTTCCTTCATCCTGAATACTTGCACTCACAAACAGAATTGACTTGCTGTATAAGCGCCTAACAAATGCACAATAACATAGAATAAAAAAATAACTGACAGGAATCTGCATTTACTTATATGGCGCAGGTATCTATGTTCTGACCCGGTGTAGTCACAACCACGGCTGCAGCAAAATGTCATGTTGATGTGATCACTGTGTCCATTTAAAGGAGCCATTGTGAGGTAAGTGCTTTTCACACTGGCAATATGATACAATTTAGGAGGTTTCTTTCAACCTACAAGATAGGAAGGTAGTTGCTATCCCAACTACAGTATAACCAAGGGCAACAGGAAACTTGCATAAAAAGGTAAACAACCACCGCAAATGTTTTGATCCAGTTTTGTATACAAGACTAGCTGTTTGAGACACAGTATTGTTATGAGGCTAGAAACAACCAAATATTCAGAAAAAGCATTTTTTCTTACACAGAGGATTAAATTCTATGTGGACTTGGAAATCCTTTACCCCTGTTAGACTGCATTTACCCTTCAAGGCATCACCATTAGAGGCAGCAAAGGTGGGAACTATCCATCCAAAGAAGAGGTAAAGTACATCTTTGTATTTTTATTTTTATTTACGTTTTCCAAAGAAAAAGGTCTTTGAGACACAATAGTGACACCTATTCAACCATCATTATAGGAGATTCCGAGGCGGGAATTCCATATCCGGCTATACGGATGTATCTCTACTTCACCTCGAACAGCTAGAGATGTCTATGGGGCACTGATGAGGGGTAGGGTGAACCGAACTAATGATTAGAGATGTGCACATTTGTTGAACGTATGATACTCAAACCAGAAGATCACTAAAACGTGATTATTTTTTGTTACTTTTTCTGTGTTAAATAGATCTCCTTGATGAATCTAAGAATATGAACGGCACATCTTGCGAATACTGCATTAAGAAATTAATTTGCTCCTGAAGAAGGGTACTTGATTCCCGAAACGCATTGAGTGAGTGTAACAGTATTATATATGCGTTGCACATTATAGTATGAATGTAATATTGTAATAATATGAGAAATTTGAAAAATATTTGAACATGCTTTTGCATGCACCATTAAATTGTACAACTTTTTAGATATCTTTGGAATTCGTGGACAAAACATTACTGAAATTAGTGAATGAGAATTGTGGCTACATAAATAACACTTGATTGTCTTGCAACAGGTCTAACTACTCCTGCCTAACACTGATAAATAACAATTTAATAACTTAATCAATTTCATATACCACTCTTGCAAAATATATTTATTTATTGTTTGTCTTTGACAGAAATCTGAGTTTGCAGGGGACGCAAGTGATCCACAGCCTGCGGACACTTTTTGGCTTTTCTACTACTACAACCCAGTATCAGGTTTGTGTCTTTCTCCTCTGCACCTCACTACTTTTTGAGAATTCCTTTACATATATATACACACATCAGAATGCAGCAGTGTTTGTCTTTTTCTTTGAGTTTGTATACTTTATTGAACATGCAAAGTAGAAGAATTCTATAAGATTACGTTGTTAGTTTTATTTTGTTAACTGTGAGAGGTGTGAGAGGTGGTTAATACCAGAATATATATATTGTTTTGCTTGTTTTCTTTCTCCAAAAAGGTGCCAATGTAAGATGGGGTGAAAAATGAGGGAATAGGCACCAAGTACTAATATGGAGAGACAGGTGGACAGGGGAAGATGTAGCATGTGCGTTATCTTACATGTAAGGTAGGGGGCAGTGTTTTCCTTGTGTATTGCTGGCACGTGAGTTGACATGCAGTTGTGTCAAAGTTTGGCGGGTCAATGCAACCGAAAGGCTGCAGGACTAGACACCAAATAAGGCTCTATGAAGAAGCCCTGCCAGCCCCTCCAGTCCCTCTTGTGGATTCACTGATCCTGATGGAAGCAGAGACAGAGCTCAAGCTACAGCCAGAGCATCTACCCTTGATTTCACTTCTCCAGTTATTCTACCTGTATTGGCCACCACCTCTAGGTGTGCCATAGAATCTAATTTAACACAACACACAATTAATACAATTAATGGCACTTCAGAAGTTTGCATTCAAGTCTGATGGTGATGGCAGTAGAGAATGACGATTCATCCTCCACTAGGGAGATTTTTTACTACAATGTCTAGGTGAGACTGGAGAGACTTCAATTTGCACCCTCAGATTTGAATCTGCACTCCAGCTTTGGATCTTTGGCAGCTTTCAATTTTGAGCTTGGACTTTATGGACCTTATGGCTGTCCAATGGGAGCTCCCGATAGATAATGTTATTTGTTATTTGTTATTTGTGCTTGCAAAAGGATCCCTCGTACTAAGGTCAATCAACTTGTAGCTGTCAAGGTGCAAACACTTAATTACTTGAATGCCACAAGGCCCCTGACTTTGAAGTGTCTGAAAGAGGGTTTGTGTCTGGAGGAGGTTGGCTCTATTGAGGATTATAATACATATGAAATTGTGTTTCTGGACACTTCCCCTCCACATCCTCTGCCTTTTGTCAATCAATGGAACATTTTTACAAACTGACTTTCTAAAACGTTGCTCTGAGTTGGCAGTTTGGCTATCACAGGACATTTTACAAATCCAATCACTGATTGATTGCCAGAAGAGATGTAGCAATTTCTTTGATTCAAATGTGTGGAAATCAAAGTCAACGGAAAACATACTCACTATAGGCACCAAATCTAATATCACACCTCCAGCAGTAGCAAATCCTATTAAACGTGGGATTATTACAGAGATAAGGAGGGAGTTTCTTCAAGACCAAGCATCCCTTTCACTTACTCCTCTCCCTATGGATTTATCTAGGCACCTGGAAGACAAATCTCTTGGCTTACAACCATCAATGGTGTCATTATCAGCCTCCGATTCCTCTGCAAGTGCAGGTGTGGATCAATACAGTGGAGCAGATCGAACTGCCAGTAAAGTCAAACATGACTATGGCTTCTCTCTGGTTGTCGTGGCACAGATTCAAAATAATGTCATGTCTGCACTTACTGTTGCCTTAACACCTTTCACTAAACTCTATGGGTCTAGGAATGATTCTTTAAAAGATCAAGCCATGCTACTAGCTGAGCAGCTCCTTTTCGAATCTTTTCAATCAAGACTGGATAAGGAAGCAGAACTGCAGCCCAGTGGCAATCACAATTATTTGACCTGGAAAGAGGTGAAGACGCCGAAAAATACATTATGATGGATGCTATCTTGGATGCAATGAAATGGTTGCGCTCTCTGAATATTGTGAATACGAAGTTTGGCTGTCCATCTAAAACCCTGCTGAGAAACCTGCCCCTAGATTACTCCTGCATCTTGTTAGAAAAAGCTGTATAGTCAGACCTGTAACATATTGCACAAGCTCAACACTCTCATAAAATATATCAAACACAAGAACCATGAACAAGTCTTTATAAAAAGGTTCCCTTTTGTTGGATCATATTGGAGTTTAATGCTGGAATCATACCAAATATAAATCAAGATCACAGGTAATTACAAAACAGAGTTATGAGTAATGAATTGATTAACATTCATTATTGGCAAATTTTTAAAAAATCTGAATTTTTAAAAACTGACCTCACTGTCGGAAACACAACCTATGTAGACACACTTGTTGGACAACTATATGCCATAGAATACGTGTTGGTGCCAATTTGACACACTCTTTGGACAACTAGATACCCTTCATGGGTACCGAAGGTCGTCATCAGGGCAAAACTAATACACACATTTGCTAATCTAATACATGCATTTGAAAAATGTGGTGTGCAGTAAGTTCTTTGAGAAATCCACAAATGAAGGGAAAAGGGGAGGGGAAGAGGAAGAAAGAAGAAACAATTAGAAAACAAAGGAATATATCCTCACCGGATATATAGGGTCTGTTGGAACAAAAAAGTATTTTTTGTGATTTAATCATTGTTTATTTTATTGTGAGGAAAGACAAAGTTAGGGCCTGACTTTGTAGTGCATGAGGAGGCTTGTGGGTGTTGTGCATGAGAGGAATGTGGGGCTTTGTGAGTGACAGGTTGGGGTATTGGTAACGGGAAGGCAAAGATGGTTAGATATAGCCATGCTGGTTTGGGCGTGGTTAGATAAAACCTTGCATAAGGGTGGCAAAGGGGTGGCTGCAATGGAGCCGACAACCCCATTGGAGTGTATGTGTAAGGCTCTATCCTCGTATTGAGAAATATTTTTTAACTATCACAAAAAATGGCATGCAGAGATTAAAGGAGGAATGTATAAGCCATGGCCAGAACAGGGTACAAATAAGTCACATGTACATGTTTTTAAAATATAGATACAGAGGAGAATAGTTGAATGACAGGAGGGAAGTGTTAGAATTATTCAAATGGTGGAAGACTTGGAAGATGTTCCTATTGATCCCCCTAAAGTGGTGAATGTGATGTCCATAACCTGTGTCACACTTACTACCACACCCACTGCTCCACTTCTGCCTGAGCATCCCTGTGGAAGCAGGCCAATAACCACCCTTTAGGATGCTACCCCATACATCCTGCATCAGGGTACACAAATCCTACCTGCATCCCTGTACCCGCTACCTCACCCCCACCCCTGCATCAAACCAGTATCAGAACCTAGAGTGTAAGAGCTAGAACACATGAAGAAATGGATAGGAAACAGCAGAATGAGTTGGAAGAAGCATTAAGAAAGGTGGATGAAGAACTTGCCAGGTTAAAGTTAGATAGGATGTGCAACGAGCACCAGTCTAGACTGACGGATGGGGAGCAGCAGATATTCTGTTTGGAATAGGAAGTACTGCCATTAAGGATGAGCATATAGAGAAAGAGAGAGAGGAAAATGGAGGAGGAAAGCAGACAGTTTGGATTATGGGAAGGTTTGATCTGATGAAGAGTATGAATGCATGTGAGCAAGGGATGAGGAGTGAGATACCATGGATGAATTGGAAGACGAGGAACAGCTGCCCATGTTTTTACCTCGGGTTGAGAGTTTGTTGGTACCAAGATTAAGAAATAGGTATGGGCGTATGGCAGTGGCAACAAGATTGCTGGGGGAAGAAGAAAGTGACCAAGAGAGTGCGGGAACAGTTCCCATTATTGTGTAGGGGACGGGTGGACGCTGTACATACCATAGGCCCACATGGACACAAATAATCAGATAAATGCACCCTGTATCTCACAGCTGGAGCGGGTAAGTGGATATATGCCTTTGAAAAGCAGATGTTGGTACACATTTAGCTGTGGGGAATCTGAAAAGTTTATTTGTTAAAATATTGGGGGATGAGGCCGATGACATTTGGCTTAAGGCTGGGTATCTGGGAGCTTAGTATATTTTGCAAATACAAGAAATGTGGAGGCCAGAGATGAGTGACTCATGGGACTACGCAATTCCGTTTTTTATTTCGTAGTGATAAGAAGACTCCTGAAGCAAGTTCAGAAGACTCTAGATAAGATAGTGCGGATTGAAGTTAAAGGCTGGACGGACATACTGTTTATTATTGGACATCATTGCAAACAGGTGAAAGAAAAAAGAGAAGGAAACAGCTCAGAGAACACAAATAGAGGAAGCAAAATGTGTACAGAAGAAACTAGTGAAGGTTGCATTGGAAGGGGCAGTTACAGTGGCATAGAAAGAAGGACAGGTCGAGCACAGAGAGGTCCAGACAGACGTACAATCAGCACCTAGTTGGGGAAGTGAAAATGATTGGAATAGTGGGTACCAACCTCAGTACCAAGGGAGGTTTCCAGGAGGAGTTTACAGGGGGGCATCAGCAAGGAAGAGGGGGGATTTCAGGGGAGTTTTCATGGACCCAGCAAAGATGAGGTGTGTTTAGAGGAATGGGGGCATGGGGAGGAAGAGTGGGACAACATTATGCATGCAGAAGGATGGGCCACTTTTCAAGAGAATGCAGGAGTAGACAAGTAGTTGCATACCGGCAACATCAGCCATACCTATACCCTAAGGGAGGTCAGGCCCCATGTAACAACATTATGTACAAGCATCCCTGGCAGTCTCATACAGTGTGCCACTGCCCACTGTGACACCTCCTCCCCCACTGTCATTTTCACAGCTGCCAACCCCAGGCTCTAGTGGTGCACCAACTCATCTCAGGAGGATAGCTCAGGGGCAACGTGCTTGCCATGCAAGCAAGACAACACAGAGCACCACAGGTTTGATCCCCGGGTCCGTGCTTAGAAACCTCTAGGTATTAAGCACATTATAAATAGCATATCATATCATATCATAACATACACGGTACACCTAAAGCAGCAACAGGGTCCCCAAGTGCAGAATAATAACACAGGACTCAATGGCAAAGTGACACATTACCAAGGGGCCACTGTTGTTTGAGGGACATCATACATTTTTCCAGGAAGAAACACATATCCAGACTAGGACAGCCCACGGGGAGCCTAAGCATGCCCAGTTCTATTCGTCACTGCAAACCGAGAAAAGGAACCCTTGGTGGATGTGGAGATAGGCAATAAATCATTCATCTTCATGGTGCATACAGGTGCAAGGAAATCATGCATTAGTGAGGGAGGATTCCCAGACGAGGTAATGGACATGCAGGGCTTCTCTGGTGCAGTTCAATTGGTTCTGTTTACAGAAGAGAGTAGTATGGGCCCCATTGTTGTTTTCTACTGCAACACCTATCAAATTATTGGGTAGGGATATCTTAAGCAAGCTCAACATGACCATCCTGTTCACTGAAAGGTGAGTGGCATGTTACATGACGTGAGGGTAATGTTGATTATACATACCTTGGAAAATGAAGAAGCGGCGAGAGGGATACCTATGGCACCTGATTTGTTTATGTATGGGATTATAGTGCTCCCCGCAAAGTACCTCAGGTGGCCAACCTGTACTGGTGGATGCCCTCTGAGTATTTGTTCAGGCGCGCCCAGCCCCAAGAACTCATTGCAGGGACTATCATCTTGTTTGACATAATACTAGTGTTGGTGTTGGAAAGAATTCTGTTAATAGCAACAGACAATGAAAGGGTAGAGTGGCTGACGCTTTTGTGTATTGACCCAACCCAGCCCCTGAGAGACATAATGGATGAGGACGTATTTCAGAACAAGGACAATAAGGGTGAGATAATATTGGAATTATGTGTCCCCTGCAAAGTAATGATACAGTATTGGCAAGTCCCATGTCTCAAGCTTTTGGTAGGGAATGCCCCTCATTTGCCAAAGAGTACTTATCACAGGTGCTAAACAAATTGTGGACAAATTACCCTCACGATGTAGGACTCTTGCAGAGTGTTGAACCAATCTGCATTACAGTGATGTCAGGTGCATTGTTGTCCAGAGTTAAATGGTACCCCTTATCCAAAACAACTGAAGAGGGGATTTATGACACCATCCTGGCCCTCCTACATCAGGGCATTATGGAACCATCAAATGCTCCATGCAATACGGCTGTTTATCTTGTAAGTGACTTCAATCCAACAATCCAACTAGGTCAATGCCTAGTCTGGGATGCCCAATGGAAGCCCTTATTAATATATTTTTATGTCAAATTCTTTGAATCTGGATGATGAACCCTTATATAACGCCCCTCTCTTTGAATCCCCCTGACCTCACCGAGCCAAGAAGTAGGTTTGTTTTGCAAATTAAAAGGTTTATTAGAAAAATTAAACAATATATCTATATCACACTTTAATGAACAAAATAATATCTGATAGCACACTTATGAATATAATAGTGGTCAACAATGGGTAACATTACAATAGCACATGCTCTTTAATCAATGAGGAGTTGGTATAGAAAGGATAAAGTAGCAGAGAAATACTTTTATGGTTTCAAGGAAATGCAAGGTGGGAAAGAATGCAACAGAGAAATAAACTTGATATGATTTCAACAAGAGATAATATGATCACCTTTTCCCTTGTGACAACTCACTCCCACCTTATGCAATAGGAAGAAATGGAAATGAGGACACACAGGTTTCAAGAATACAATTAATAATGCAGTTCCATTCCAGTTCCCCCAGCACGCTTAGAGAAACAGGTATGATTTCAAACAGGCAAAAAATACTTTGAATGTGGTTGCACTGAATGGGAAAAATATGCTAAAATGTTTTAATTCACTAAAGGAGATTCAGGATAAGTGATAGCTACTTTGGATTAGTTCAGGTTAACACTAGCAATGATACATGAATGATTATCAGATTGAAAACGAAAACGAATTTCAGCAGTGGAAAGCAAGAAGCAGCTATTTTTACAATTGCTGAAATGGAGCTAAATTGCAATTCGTGGCACTTTTTCCGCGTGCGTAAATTACGGAAAAACTATAAGGAGTGCTTTTAGGTTTGTTGGAAAGCTGAGGATCTTAGTTTAGCTTTACAATGACGCTTCTAGGACATGTGGTTCAAAAGATATGGATGTTTTTGTGAAGGTAGATTTTCAGAAATGAAGTCAAGATTTCAGAATGACAGATGACGCTTTTACAGATTTGAAATCACAGGATGGACACAAAATTCTAAATGCAGTTCTGAATAGGTTGGAATGGATGGGATAAGATCACTTTAGACTAAGAGATGACTATGCACAGTTCTAGAATAGATACTCACTCCTAGTTTTTGAATGGAATGGAAATGGGCCACGTCACCGATCTGGTCAGGTTTGGACTTCACTCTCGCCACAGGACGGTCTCAGGCACTGGTTCTGCTCACAGCACAGCGGTCTGGTCTTGCCTCTTGGACTGGATCAAGCGGGTTCTGGATACAGCGCTGTTTTCTGGGTCTGGATCTGGTTCTGGCACAGGGTTCTAGCCAGTCGCAAACAGCACACCAAGGCTGTTGAATAGTTTGGTTAGGTTGCTGGATTCTGAAGCCTGCTGAGAAGAGTTCAGCTTGTGGATTAGGCCTCTGCTTCTCCAAGGTTCTAGAGTTTGGGTACTAGAATTTTGGTTCTGGGTCTGTCTGGAATCTGGAGTCTTTGTATGGATATGGTCCGCCGAGTGCTGCGCAGGAATCGATGAGTAGTGGAAAAATGAGTGTCCCTATCTGGGTCTGAGTGGTTCTTTTTATGTGTTTCCCAAGGGGGTGTGGAGGCTGACTTTCTATGCCCAACCCACTATTTGTTACATTAGAGGATTCTCTGTGCCCTGACTGGAGAACGGAGTAGTGAGTCATCCTATGTCATCAGGTGTCATGTTTATGGCTTGCGGAAAGAACACCCCCCTTTGCATTTAATTAGAAAAACAATTGTTCATAGTCAAACATGTTTCCAAGGTACACAAGTTGTTGAGAATACATGTACATATCACAGATTAATTAAAACAGGTCTCTGTTCAACCCTGCTCTTTCTAAGAGCTTTCAGGCTACTGTGTGGGTATCCCAAAGGTGGTTTTAGGCAGTGATCTCCTGTGTTCACTGACATGGCAAAAGTGGGTGGCAGCCTATTTTTCAGATTTTTACTGCGCATTTTTGGATGATCTCTGGTGAGCAGCATGCTTTCAGTCGGCCATTATGATGTTTCCGCTGCCAGTAATGCACAGTTCTGTTGTAGGGCTTGGATGATTGGTTTAAAACATCCCACAAGCCCCCCTCATGCGATGGCCATTCTGAACTTTCATCGACGTAACTTTGCAAGACTGGGATGTCCGCATCATCTCTCCGGATTCCATAGATGGCAAGTTCATCATCTTTTCCTCCATCAGAGGTGGATCGATCGGTTCTCCTCACCAGTCCTGATGGGAGTATTGAGCGATACCTCGGGCCCCTCAGATCTTTTGTTCCCGGTCCCCGGGTTGTCCTCCTTAGTCAGTCTCCATGGTTTATCTCTCCTAGGATGACAAAGCAAAGCGGCAGAAACATATTCGTAGACATTTCCCCACCACTATTAATGTAGTGGGGTGGGCATATACATTTTATAAATCAGGAGACATTTGAATTCTTATCATTGTATTTTATGGACTATGTGTGGGATATTTTAGGGTTGGAAATGTTATTGTTCTGGAGCAGCCCCCTCTGGGATTCCAGAGGACTGCTCCAGTTGCTGCAGAGTGTGCCTGGGATGGCAACGCTTTAGCTGATTAATATGGACCCACTTGTCTTCCTCCTCTGCCAAACTGCCTTTCGGGATGAAGATCTTGTAGGCGACTGGTGAGATCTTGTCTACAATTTCAAAAGGTCCCTTCCAGGTAGGCAGAAACTTCCGCTGTTTGGCTTCGTTCCTTTGGAAATTGTACAGATAAACCTGGTCTCCTACATTGTATTCCTTTCTGGTTGTCTTCAGGTCATAGTGGGTCTTCATGCTATCAGCGATCCCTCTAGATTTCGCTGAGCATAGGCAAAAGCATGTTGAAGGTGTTTTCTTAAATTTTCAACATACTCATGAGTTGTGGAGGCATTGATCAATGTCTGCTCTTGGGTCCTGTATAACAGATGATGGGGAAGCATCATCCTGCATCCAGTCATCAACTCAAATGGTGACATTTTAGTTGCAGATGAAGGGGTAGATCTGATGGCCATTAGGACAAGAGGTAATTGGATATCCTAACTTGCCCTAGAATTTGCCACAAAATGTTTTAAGATGCTCACAATGGTTTTGTTGGAACGTTCTACTGCACCCGAAGAGGCTGGCCGGTAGGCAATTTGTAGCTTCCTTTTAACCCCCAGTATCTCCCATATCTTTGTCATTACTTCGCTGGTGAAATGGCTACCTCTGTCTGACTCAATCCTTTGGGGTAGTCCAAAACGCGAAAAAATGTGGTTGATCATCAGGGCAGCTGCTGTTCCTACCTTGCAGTTTGGGGCCGGGAGACATTCCACCCATTTAGTAAATAAGCATGTCACCATCAACATCTACTTATTCCCCCTAGAGGAGCGAATCACAGGCCCTATGTAGTCGACTTGCAAATTTGACCATGGCAGTGTCATCCCCCTCTTTTGGAGAGGCGCACGGTGTGTGAGGGATGTTGGCTGAAATTTTGCACACACAAGACACCCCTTCAGGTATTGGTTGAGGTACTGCCCCATGTGTGGCCAGTATGCAACCTCTCTTAAGATTTCAAGTGTTGTCTGAAACCCCCTATGACTGGCTGTGGCCGCATCATGGGTGTGACTTAACATCAGGCTTCGGAATGAGGTAAGAACCACCCACTGATCAGGACCAGCTTGGGATTTCCTTACCAACAAACCGTCTTGGATTCGGAACATTTTTGGACATTTCATCAACACTCTGAGGTTCTCTTTCCCAATGTAATCGGTATCCGTCAGGGGAAAGTTCTCAGGGTCCTCAATGTGTTGGTAAAACTTACCAATTAATGGATCCCCCTTCTGAGCCGTAATCAAATCAGCATCTGGGGTCTCCTTACTCCATTGTGCAGTTGAAAGATCATTGTGAGCATTTGTCTGGGACCTAGTGATAGCAGTGACCTGGATTTCCCCCAACAGGGACTCAATTTCTATTAGATCCCCTTGAATGGCCCCGGTCTTGGCCAGCTGATCAGCTAAGTCATTTTTGTTTGGTCCCTCTACTTTGGAATGACCTTTGATCTTTTTCCAGTAGATGGTCATCCCATTCGAGGTGACCAGATCATCAATATTTTAGATTAACTTCCCATGTTTCAAGGGTTTGTTATTAGCACATAGCATGCCTCTGGTTTTCCAATTAACCAGGTGCTCCACAAACCCGTTCTGTACATAATCTGAATCTGTGATTATGACCAGTTTGTGGAGTTGATGTTGGACTTGATGCACAGCCATCAACTCTGCCACCTGACTACTTCGGGGACCAATCTTATACCCAGCAGACGGTTCTGGGGACTCATTCACCCTTGCATTCCCTACGCCGGCCACAAGTTCTTTCTCCCCGTTGTTGTCAACATGGTAAGAGCATCCATCCACATAGACAGTGGGCATTCCCTCACACTTGTCTTCTTCAAAGACTTTGTGTGGGGAATTAAGGTGTGCCTCCATGTTGTCCTTGATTTTTAGACTTTCGACCTCGAGACAGTTTTCTCTGCACAATTAGGCAAGTCAGCCAGACCTTGCGCAAGCGGCCTCTTTTTGTTTTGGCCATATTTGACCTCCACAGGAAAGCCTTGCATTGACAGAATCCAGGAAGTAATTCAAAATTTTTTCTCACATTTCCTGCCCGGATTCTGTCACTTAGGAGATATTGCAGAGGCTGGTGTGGAGTCTCCACTATGATGTGTTCCCCCTGGATAAACGGGCGGTAGTTCTTCAATGCCCACACCATTGCCAGGAGTGCCTTCTCACAATTGTTGAATTTTTCTTCCACAGGGGATAAAGTTTTGCTCGCGTAGGAGATTACTTTATTGACCTTGTCATGCTTTTGATATAACACTGCAGTCAAGCATGTATTAGAGAACCCTGTCTCCAAGAAAAACTCCTTATTTCTGACGGGGTAAGCTAGGCAGAGCACTTGTGAGAGGCTTCTTTTGAGTTGTCTTACTGCCTCAGCTTGTTCTGGACCCCATTCCCACTTGACCCCCCCCTTCAAAAGATGAATCAGGGGTCTAGTGATCTCTGCATAGCCCTCAATGAACATTCTGCTGTAATTAGTCAGTCCAAGGAGGCTCCTTAGTTCACGCAGAGTTGTGGGGTCTTTCAGTTTCTGAAGTGCTTCCACTTTCTTTTCCTGGGGACAGAGAACCTGAAGAGTAATCTCATGCCCCAAGAAATTAACATGGGTTCTACACCACTGAGCTTTCTGAAAGGAAAGTTTTGCTCCGGCGGCTCTCAACTGTATCAGAACATAACGGATCTCCACTATGTGTTCCTCCACAGATGAACTTTTGATGAGGACATCATCTACATAAGGCAGGTTACACCTCGCACCCAGGTCGGGCATGGCAATGTGTAGGAAAATGTTGAATTCATTGCCGGAGTTAAGGTATCCGAAGGGAGTCCGGGTCCATGTGTACTGCTGGCCCCCAAAGGTAAAAGCCAGCTTGTATTGGTCCTCTCTACTGACAGGCACAGTCCAGTATCCATTGGTCAGGTCTATTGCAGTGAATGCCTGTGACCCCTGGATATTGGCCAGCCCTTGGTCAATGTAGGGAAGAGGCCATCGGGAAGTATGGACCCATTTGTTGAGCTCCCTAAGGTCGGCTCAGAGTCTCCACTGGCCGTTTGGCTTCAATATTCCCAGCACTGGATTTTTGAAGGTGCTGTGTACTGGATGGATTTTCCCCCGGGACTCAAGGTTCTGAATTATTTCAGTAAGGCACTCCAAGGATGCGAGAGGCAAGCGATATTGCTTCACAAACACTGCAGTCATGCCAGGGTCCGTGGGAATTGTTGTTGTGTGGATGTCGGTGCGACCACAGTCACATGAGTCCACCGCAAAGATATCTTGAAAATCCAAGAAAACTTGTTTCAAATTTTGCTTCTGCTCCAGAGTCACACAGGCATCAGCTAGGTTGACTCTCTGTTCAACCATCTGCCTGAAGCCTGGACAGACTTCTGGTTTCGCTATCTCAGCGGCCTCCTCCAGCCAGCTGGGTGGAGAAGTCCCTGGTCAGAGTGCTGATTTGGACTGGTGGCTTCAGGTGGGAAAGGCAGCCCTCATGCACCTGGAAAATCACCTCATCCCCTCTGAAGTCACAAGTCACATCTTCCCTACCATAAGGGCAGGAAGTGTACACCAGGAAGTTCCCCCCATGCTGGGTAAAGATCCTGCCTGGTGTTGTATTGTCATTACTGTCACTGTCAAAACAGTCCTTGGGGATTGGTCCTAACAGTTCATTTCCTAGATCAATGGAAAAATGTCGGTCATCAACCGCCATTCCATAATGGTGCCTGTGGCTAGAGTAATACTCTTTAAGTCATTGTTATCCACCTCTATTGGAATGGTGTCATGTTCTATGTTGACTAATGGTGTTGGGTTTTCCCCCAACCCTTGCTGTTGGAGAGAAGCATTTAGATGAATATAAGCATCAGGGTTTTTCAATTTGTGTCCTCTTTTAACTTTCACTCCCAGGGAGAATTGTCGGGTCCTTTCTGGTATGGTTACTTCCTCTCCAATCTGAATTTCAACTGCATAAAGTAGCAATTGAGCTGACCTAAATGCTTTTTATTGGTCATCAAAGCCCATGGGATTATCTGCTAATCAGGATCAAGCTTTGAAGTTTATTAGGTCCAAACTAATGGCAAAGCGATTGAGAATGTCACTGCCTAAATAAAAGGCAGCAGTGACGTCTCGCACGACCCAACAATTATGGACTATGCTATTGTTGCAAATGGAGATTTTGAGCATACACCTGCTTGGCAGGAGATGTTTGGAATTGGGTGCTTCCAGATCCATTTCCCATTAGTCTATCAGTTTGAATGTGGGAATGGCTGGATCTTTTGGGAGTTGGCGGAACATGGCTTCGCTGATGAAGCTCTTACCGTTGTTCACACACACTCGAGCGAGAACAGAGTCCTTCCCTTCATTTAACTGAACAGGGATGAACAACTCCTCTACAATTTGTTGAATATCAGCCAGGCTCTGACCTGATATCACATCTCTCTGGACTATTGGAGTGGGAATGTCGGATTGTGGATTGGTAAAGAATTTCAGAGTGTTTCCTTCCAGTGTGGAATACCACCTTAAACTGGAAGGAAGGTTGATTTTCAGAAATGGAGAGGACCCCCCATCACAAGTCTGTTGTCCTACTGCTATTGCTGTCATGTCTGCAATTTGGTTGTTCTGGAAGTGAAATTCTACTTGGTCAGAGTGTTGTTCAACCATGTGGCATGTGCCGTTTAAACTAACATGGTTGATACTCTGTTTTAATTTTATTGGTCGGCTAGTCTGGGTCCAGAGGACCTTGTTTACGCAATCTATTAGGGGTGACAACCTTCTCAGGAGGTCATTCCCTAGTAAACAAGGGGTGCCCTCTGGAGTCACTACTATGACCGGTTGTTTCACCTTGTGTCGCCCAATTTTAATGTCCAAATCCGCAGTCCCTTCACGGGAATTTCCTTCCCGTCAAAGTTCTGAAGTTGTCCAGGAAGAGAGGTGAGAGGAATTTGATAATCCTCCCCCCTTCCTGAATTTAGTTAATCAAAGGCCTTTCTGGACAGAAGTGAAGTGGGAGAATGGAAGACCAGGCTCCCGCCCTTCCCCTCTCGCGCTTGGCATAGAGGATCACGGCCTAGACACCCGTCACGAGAGGAGTTTGCCTATCTACCAGATGACCAAATACCCTGGTAAAGGAACATACGGATGTGCCCATCTACCTGCCCAGCAGCCCGTCCTGTCCATGCCGACACCTGCGGCACGGATCAACTCGACTAAACCTACACGTCGTTAGAGATGCCATGACGACCTAGCCAACGGTCAGCACACCTGTGCAAATATACACACCGGACACTCCCACACCAATCCACACGAAGAATATACTCAGTGCTATGACGTAGGCGACAGACACACTCACGGACGTGCATCTTTATTATTTTCCACATAGGCTCTCAAAATGCAGAAACGCAAGACGCATCATGAACTTATCTAAAAAGGCTTGCTCACGCTTCTTCTAAGAACCATGTACCATAATGAAGAATATAACGGAGACACGATACTGAGGATAGAGCAATATGATATCGTAACCTAAACGCTCTGCATCAAACGGTTCCACCTATGCACCAGGCCCAAGTAGGCCGCAATCAAAAGCTTCCATGAACATTGAATGAGCAAGAACTGGGTTGCTGACCCTACAAAATGAGCCCGGCGAAAGCACACCGCCAAGGGCACGATGTTGCAATCTCGCACGCTGCAAGCCAACGCCAAGGTCGCACCTGCAAGATAAACCAGGCACACAGTAGGAAAAACAATATTAATTATGTTGAATTTTGCCTCAAACACGGTCCCACCTCACGTGACAAAGCCAAACCTGACAAGATGCCAAGCCCAGGAGGAAGGAGACGCCTGAATCCCACGTTTCAAGACACAGGCAGATACAATTAAAAGACTCATTGGACATCTGCAGCAGTGGGAGTAGTCGACCTCCCAACATATGAATAAATCCTCACATTGTTTACACCTACCCATATTAAAACATTGTTGCAAATCACAGGTGCACCGCGAGCTGGGAACAGCGATAGTCCCAGACTGGGAGGCTCGCGAGCGGACCAATCAGAACATGGGGCTCTTATCACTGACGCCATTAACATTGACCAATCCTCAGAGGTCTTCATGTAACAATTTTCATGTATCAAATTGAAGGGACAGCCAAGGTATACCACCTGACTAACCCTCAACCACTAACACCGTTCTCTATATGTGCGCTATACTAACCCTACCACTCGAGTAACCAATCCAGAGTGGAGATAGGTTTTTTGCTAAACTTTCCAGGCCCTTTTTACCTTAGTATGACGCGCTACTTGCGTCACTTGGAAAGTTTTAGCAAAAACCTATCTCCACTCTGGATTGGTTACTCGAGTGGTAGGGTTAGTATAGCGCACATATAGAGAACGGTGTTATTGGCTGAGAGTTAGTCAGGTGGTATACCTGGGCTGTCCCTACAATTTGATACATGAAAATTGTTACATGAAGACCTCTGAGGATTGGTCAATGTGAATGGCGTCAGTGATAAGAACCCCATGTTCTAATTGGTCTGCTCGCGAGCCTCCCAGTCTGGGACTATCGCTGTTCCCAGCTTGCGGTGCACCTGTCATTTGCAACAATGTTTTAATATGGGTAGGTGTAAACAATGTGAGGATTTATTCATATGTTGGGAGGTCGAATACTCCCACTGCTGCAGATGTCCAAATGAGTCTTTTAATTGTATCTGCCTGTGTCTCGAAACGTGGGATTCAGGCGTCTCCTTCCTCCTGGGCTTGGCACCTTGTCAGATTTGACTTTGTCACGTGAGGTGGGACCGTGTTTGAGGCAAAATTCAACACAATTAATATTGTTTTTCCTACTGTGTGCCTGGTTTATCTTGCAGGTGCGACCTTGGCGTTGGCTTGCAGCGTGCGAGATTGCAACATCGTGCCCTTGGCGCTGTGCTTTCGCCGGGCTCATTTTGCAGGGTCAGCAACCCAGTTCTTGCTCATTCAATGTTCATGGAAGCTTTTGCTCGCGGCCTACTTGGGCCTGGTGCATAGGTGGGACCGTTTCATGCAGAGCGCTTTAGGTTACGGTATCATATTGCTTTGTCCTCAGTATCGTGTCCCCGTTATATTCTTCATTATGGTATATGGCTCTTTAGAAGAAGCGTGAGCAAGCCTTTTTTATATAAGTTCATGATGCGTCTTGCGTTTCTGCATTTTGAAAGCCTATGTGGAAAATAATAAAGATGTACGTCCGTGAGTATGTCTGTCGCCTACGTCATAGCACTGAGTATATTCTTCGTGTAGATTGGTGCGGGAGTGTCCGGTGTGTATATTTGCACAGGTGTGCTGACCGTTGGCTAAGTCGTCATGGCATCTCTAACGACGTGTAGGTTTAGTCGAGTTGGTCCGTGCCACAGGTGTCGGCATGGACAGGGCGGGCTGTTGGGCAGGTAGATGGGCACATCCGTATGTTCCTGTACCAGGGTATTTGGTCGTCCGGTAGATGGGCAAACTCCTCTCGTGGCGGGTGTCTGGGCCGTGATCCTCTAGGCCAAGCGCGAGAGAGGAAGGGCGGGAGCCTGGTCTTCCATTCTCCCACTTCAGTCCCCCCTCTGGTCGACTTGTCGACCACAAACATATCCTTTTCGTTATCTCCTCTTACTCTCCATATTTTAGTTATTCCTCCCAAATGTCCATAGTGGTTAACATGGTCTTCGAATGACCAATACATATATTCACATGTTCCTCCAGGAGTGCAGTATACCCATTTCCCTATGTAGCTCCTTGGGTTTCTTGGGTTTTCGAGTTTTACAGATGGTGGGTCCAGGTGGTTAGTGATGATCTGGTTGCGCAACTTCTCCCTCTCTTTTATTATTGTACCTGTGTGTTGGCCGTCATCTGTTGGCATCAAGAGGTGTATACCAACCATTTCGATCATCTCGTCTGTGGTGCGTGCCTTCCGGGCCTTCCAAAATCTTATTATGATCAGTGCAGCTCCAGTCAAAATAGTGCATCCAACTATAATCCTCAGTCCATCTGACAGCCAGGATGGTATCCATGACCATAATATTGAAAACCAGCTCTCATCCTTTTTCACACCTTTACTTTCATCCATCATTTTTGAGTGCATCTGGGCCATTTGTGACACAGCTTCCGTGAGGGTACCATTGTCAGCATCGTTAGCAGGAATGAATGTGCAGCATGATTGTTCTATCTTTTCGCAAACTCCTCCTTCCATTGCTGTGAGGAGGTCCAGTACATATCTGTTCTGTAGTGCAACCATTCTTACTGCTCGCAATTCCTCTTTTATTGCATTGAATCCATTTACTGTAGAGTTGATTGTCATCATTAGTTCCCATCTAGTTATCTGGAGCCATTTTGCGTTTGCGTAAGCCTGCAGTCCAGGATGTATTATTGAGGAGAAGAACATAGCTGCTCTGCTGAATAGTCTGTGTTCCGGCGGTATTGAGGTTAGTGCTGTTTCCGACCTTCCCCACAGGTAATTTCCTGTCAGAGGTTCTCCTTGTCTTTTCCTTCTGTTGAGGACAGTGTGGTTGCCGTTGCGTCTGTTCTCTGATCCTTTTCGAGGTTGTGCAGATCTCTTCTTCCTTTTGTTTCCTTCATCCATCTTGGGAAAATTCGCCATGTTCATATGCTTCTGGGGTACCACTAGTGATGGTACATTAACGTGTACTATAGTGCATACATCATTCCACGAAGGGGGCAGTGTGTGATACGCCTTGTCTCCACAGGCCCAGTAATGGTCCATTACCACTGCAGTTCCTGCTCCCCCCTCAGGTAACTCCATCACGCTTTCACAGTTGGTATTGTATCCTACATCCACCTCTCCTTTATGTTGGTAGCATACCTTAGGCGCAGTTAACGGCAATATTGTTATTGGGTCTTCATCCTTCTCCATCCACGTAAGCATGGGTACGTACTTGACCCAAGTCATCCAACATCTGTGGTTATGTCCATCAATAGTTGAAATATTTTCTCTTGTTATCATGTTGCTGCCAACCACTCCTATGTCCCATTTGTTGTCCATGTACACCTTCCCTGTTATTATCATCAGTGGTCTTTCCCAACATCCGTTTTTACCAGGGACTTCAGCGGAGTACCAATCACATGGTAGGTACTGCAGTGTTACCTTCTTTGTTTCTCCTTTTTCAGGACCACTTGTTATGTATCTGAATGCTTCAGCATGTAGACTGCTCTTGTGGTAACTCAAATAAGTCTTAAGGAAGTTGTTTTCATATGGATATGTATCTCGTGCTTTCCACACCAGATGCACAACTGTCCCTTGAAATCTTCCTTTTGTCTGGAACAGTGCCAGGTATATTATACATCGTGCTATTTTTCCATCTATCTCCGTAGCAACAAATGTTCGAGAAGCGCTCATGGCGTATGGGATCAATGAGCAAACGTAGCAGCTGTCTACTGTTGTCTGCTTGCCTATTTTGGTCATGTGTTGGTACCAGATGTTGTTAGAGACGTGTGCTGAATCTTGTACATAGTTGTCAATGCCTTTATTATCTGAGTATGTGCTGCGTTTAACTCTATTTTCCTGGTGTGGGGTTTTACTAGTACCACCTGACGTAACACCTGTTGCAGCTGGGGGTGGGGGTATGTTAGGTTTGGGTACAGCAATAATATCAATAGCATAGCTGTACTGCCATACAGAGGCAGCCAAGAACCCGGTGATCATTAAAATCCCTATCAATTTTATTACATGCTAATTTCACCGGCATTTTGCTCTTACCTTGCTGCAGTCCGGCAGCTTATTTTTGCGATGTTACAGTTGCCCGCCTGAAAATTCTTAATATGCTAGTTATTAAGTTTAGTTATTGTTTTTAAGCTCTCCCTATCAAGTAGTCATTCAGTGCCCAGGCGAAGAGCTGTTCCCACGCCAATCTAAGCGATCTATCTCTTAGGGCAGGCAAGTATGGTTGGAGGTGGGGCATGGAATGTTCTATGGCCAAGAGGAATGCTGTGTAGTAGACACGTACCCTCCTTCCTTTCAGGTACGTTGGCCGTTTTATTTCATATACAAATTGGTGTGACAATTCTTCCAGATAATTATCGTCTGAGGGTACCATCTACTCCTGGGCAGTGAATTAGTTAGTTATCTACTTTCTTAACAGTACAATAATACGCTTTACCTGCATGTGCGAGAGAAAAGAAAGAGAACATTCAGGTGTTTACATGTGTATATGTGCAAGAACAATGTCCTTCAGTTCAGTTATTACTACAGTGGGTAGCGGGTCAATGGGCAGAGGGTTTGGGGCTCAGGCTGGCGGGAGTCTCTTTACCCTTTGATCGTGTAACCATGGGGTGGGCGGTATGGGGATCACCCCTTTCTTTTCTAATAGTTGTCTCTGGGGGATCTGGGGGGTGGCAGGGTATGGGAACACTTAGGCTGTTAGTCGTGGTAGAAGTCTCTTCCTCCGTTGGTGACGCTGTTGTTGTTCTTCCTGTGGCCCTGTCGATGGCGCTGGGGCGGGTTGGAGTTTGTAGATCTTTACGTCGTGTAGGTGGTTTCAAGCACGTTTGTCCTGTAACTTTACTGCTCTCGTTGATACCTCTTCTACCAGATGGGGGCCAGTGAATCGCGGACTGTTCCACTTTCTGTTGAAATTGCGAAGTAGTACGTGGTCACCTTTAGCAACTTTGCACAGTCTTTCCTTTTCCAATTCTTTATCCACGTCTTCTTGTTGGTCGCTGTTAGACCCGCCCCGCGTGCGCTCGAGCTGTTGAGACACAAACACTACACTAGTAATCAAAGAAGACACATATTGGTACATTTCACCACCCAGAACACTCGCAGTGCTCTCGTGGTCAGTAAATGCTCTTGATGTTGGCGTTAGGGGAAGGCGCATTTGACGTCCGGTAACCACCTCGTGAGGGGTGAGGTGGTGGTCGGACCCTGGTCTATTTCTTAGCTCAAATAGGGCTAATGGAAGGCAATATAACCAACTCTTCTTTGTTGTTTGCTGTATCTTTGCAATTGCCTCCTTTAATAGGCCGTTCAGGCGTTCACATACACCGTTGGCCTGTGGGTGGTATGCACATGCAAATTTATGCTTGATGTTCAGCAAGGATGTAATGTGCTGGAACATTTCGTTTGCAAAATGTGGGCCATTGTCTGACCTTAATACCTCACACACTCCCCACCTAGGGAAGACCTCCCTCACTAGGAATTTAGCTGCTCTAAATGCATCTGGGTGTGAACAGGGCCCTGCTTCAATCCACCTCGAAAATGGGCATACTACTACAATCATATACCTATTTCCTTGACATACGTTGATCATATCAACATAGTCAATATGGAGATGTCGGAACGGTCCCTCTGGCCGGGGTATAGTACCTCTTATCACCTTCAGAGTGTGCGCGGCCGTAAACTGTTGGCATGTGAGACAGTTGCTGATAAAATTTGACACATGAGAATTTAACTCGGGGCAGAACCAGTCTTCCCTAATTCGTGCTGCAATTACTTCCTTGCCTGTGTGGGCTGGGTAATGTAGTTGGCTCAGGGCGGTGTTCAGTAGTGCCAGTGGTATCACAATCTTTCCAGTGTCACCCTGGCGCCATAGTGCGTCGGTTGGTGACATTGCGCATCCTCTTTTTAGCCATATTTCTTTTTCGGCCATTGGTGCAGCCGCTTGTAGCTCCATAATCTGTGTGGCTGGGAGATGGGTGTACCCTTCTCTTATCAACATCTCCTTAGCCATTCCCCTCCCTCTCCCTCTCTGTGACTCTGGGGGGTTCCATATCTCACCAAAGTATGCAGCATACTTCGCATGTGCGTCTGCTGCTGCATTCCCTTTTGAGATGTGGTCTTCACCATTGGTGTGTGCGGTGCATTTGACCAAAGCTAATTCTTGGGGGTCATTTATTGCTTCAATTAGTTCAGCCAATAGGAGGGCATGTTGCACTGGAGTGCCATCAGCTCTCCTAAACCCTTTTCTTCTCCATTTCGACAGCCCTGAGTGGACAGTGGATGTAACATATGCGCTGTCGGAATATATGGTCACTCGTTTGTCAAAACTTTCCTTCAACGCCAAGATCAGTGCAACTAATTCCGCTGCTTGAGCGGAGTAATGCTGTGGTAATTGTACACATTTCATGGCCACACACACCGGTACCTCCATCATTTTTACCACTGCTGCCCCAGTCCTCCTTACACCATCCCTTTGGTCGATAGTTGATGACCCATCAATGAACAAGAGCTCACCTCCCTCTAGTGCGTTTTCTTCAACCTTTCTAGTACATGAGTACATTTCAGTTATTTGCGTACAGTCGTGGGCATAATCTCCCTCCTCAATTACTTCTGATAGGAACCTTGCAGGGTTGACCGTGCTACATCTAACAATTGATAGTTCAGCTCTGGATAAGATGATCTCATAACCTGATGCCCTTTGCGTGGTTAGGGTGGACTTAGGTTTATTCAATATGACAAATAGTGCGTGTTCCACAAACAGTGTAGTTGGGCACCCCATGGTGATTGCTGATGCTTTCTCTACCGCAAAAGCAGCTGCGACGAGACCTTGTTCGCAAGGGAAATGACCTAGCATCACGGGATCTAAGTGGCCGCTGTAGAATGCTACTGGCTTGTAGCCCATACTTGTTTTTTGGGCCAACACTGCTTTCATTACTGCTGAGTCGCAATGTGAAAATATAAAAAATAATCGCTCATAGTCTGGGGATGCCAGTACCGGAGCAGTTGATATCGCATCTTTCAACTCATCAAAAGCCTCTTTCATTTCCATTGTCCATCTCAGCTTTTTCTCCCCTTTATTAGCTTCCTTTAACGCCTCAAGCAGGGGCCCTATGTATGAACTGTAATCAAATACCCATGCTCTACAGTAGTTGCATAGACCCAGGAATTGCTGCAGTTCCCTCACTGTTTGTGGCACTGGTGTGTTTGAAATGGCCTGTGCTCTTTGTGGTGCAATCTTTCTTCCATGTTGGGATATGAGCTGACCAATGTAAAGTACCTGTTCTTGACAGTACTGTAACTTTTCCATGTCTACCTTGTAACCTTTCTCAGCCAATATTGTCAACATCTTTAGTGAGTCCTCTCTGCATGTTCTTTCGTTTGTACTGGAGATTATTATATCATCGACATATTGCAACACTGTGCTTTCCACTTCAATGTTACCCAAATCCATCTGTATTACTCTGTTGAAAATTGAGGGTGATTCGCAATACCCTTGTGGCAATCTGGTGTGTTTCCACTTTGTGTTTCTGTAAGTGAAGCTTGTCAGATCTTGTGAGTCTGGGTGCAATGGTATTGAGAAGAATGCATTTTTAAGGTCGATCACTGTAAATCGTGATGCTTCTGCTGGAATGCCACACAATATTGTGGCCGGGTTTGCTGCTATGGGATACTCTGCTTCTACTATGTTGTTCAAGGGCCTGAGGTCCTGTATGAAGCGCCAAGAACCCCCTTTAGCCTTGCGCACTGGGTATACAGCCGTGTTACATGGTGATTCTGAGGGGACCAATATGCCATTATTTATAAGGGCCGTTATGGTTTCATATATGCCCTCATCTGCCTCTTTTGATAGTGGGTACTGTTTCACTCTGGGGAGTATTGCACCTTTTTTCAATTTTATCCTTACTCCCCCTATACTTTTTATGCACCCCACGTCATAGGGGCTAGTAGTCCACAGTGATGTGGGTACCTTTGTCATATCCTCCTTAAAGAAGGGGACTGGGGTGCATGCGGGTGCCTCAAGCGCCATTGCAATTTTCTGTGCTACTTGTTTGTACGCCACTCTTAGCCATACTTCCACACTCATCATAAACACCATTTCACCTTCCTCCTTTTCATCTGAGAACAGCTCCTCATCTGACACCTGGGTGAGTCTACATCCTTCCGCTAGTGCTATCACTGCCCTCCATGCCCTTCCTTCTCTGTCTTGGGCATGTACAGCAATGTAATCAGCTGTTGCTATAATGCTCTCAATGTCCACTGGAACCACCTTTCCTTCTGGCTCATTGACTGGTGTTTCTGGTCTGAACAGATAGGCTGCTGGCCTCCTCCACATTTTTCCCTCTATCCCTGGCATCCATGCAAATGCCATGTCTGTCCCGTACTGGAAGAGCTCGCCATCTACAGGCTCCGCCCTAATCGCTGTTTGTCCGCAGTGTGCTTGCATAATCTGTCGTGCCGTGAGCATGTTAATCCCTGGAGTGGAGCAAATTATGCCGTCCTCAGTAAATGAGATCGTCATATTCAACCTGTTCATTATGTCTCTCCCCAGTATATTTACTGGTGAGGCACTATAATATAGAAGTGGGACTGACAGGTCATAATCTCCTATAGATAAGGGAATGTTATCAGTAAAAGGAACCAACCCTTTAGCCCCAGAGAATCCTTGGGTGTTCATGGCTTCGCCTGACATCTTAAATTTATCCTCCCTTATGCAAGACCGGGTCGCCCCGGTATCAACAAGGAATGATAACTTCTTGTCACCTATTGTTACCTCTATGCGTGGTTCCTCTGCACTATTAGGTGTTACTGACAGGATGGGACACACCAAGGCCGTCTGTGGGCTGTCCTATTGAGGGTACAACGATTGACCATTTCCTGTGTAAGGGTTGTGTCCCAGGACCGTCACCCTACCCAGTTGTGTTTGTTGTACTTGGGGTTGTTGTGTTATCGCTACCTGTTGTTGTGGCAGTGAATGTGTCTGTGGCTGTTGTTGTGTTATTAGTTGTTGCTGTTCATTTCCCTGTTGCAACGTCTGCTGTTGCTGTATGCCCTGCTGTTCCTGTGTGGGCCTTGGTTGTCCCTGTTCACTCCATGATGGTGTTCCTGGTCTTACTCTACACGTGCGTGACATGTGCCCTAATAATCCACAACTCCAACACACCGGTGGTTCCCTACTCTGCCATGGAAAGCTCCCTGTGTTGTCCTGGTATACTGGTTGCCCTGTGGGATAGGAACTTCTAAGTCCTCCTGCCTGCTGTTCGGTATTATATCCGTATACTCTCCCTCTCATTATTCCTCCTCTCCCCCTGTTGTAATTATAATACCCAGCTCCTTGCATTGAGTATCCTCCTCCCATGTTGGTCGTGTATGGTTGGAGTGGCGGCACCTGTTGTGTTATAGTCTGTGAAGGTGGTATTTGGGAGGGATCTTGTGCAGCCACTACTTGTGTGGGGCTTTGGGTCATTGTTGCAGGCGTAGTTATTAGTGCCCCTTCCATTGTGTATTTAGTGAGTTTTTTCTGTACTAGTTTAGTGAAGTGGGAGAATGTCAGACAAGGCTCCCGCCCTTCCCCTCTCGCGCTTGGCCTAGAGGATCACGGCTCAGACACCCGCCACGAGAGGAGTTTGCCCATCTACCGGACGACCAAATACCCTGGTACAGGAACATACGGATGTGCCCATCTACCTGCCCAACAGCCCGCCCTGTCCATGCCGACACCTGCGGCACGGACCAACTCGACTAAACCTCCACGTCGTTAGAGATGCCATGACGACTTAGCCAACAGTCAGCACACCTGTGCAAATATACACACCGGACACTCCCGCACTAATCTACACGAAGAATATACTCAGTGCTATGATGTAGGCGACAGACATACTCACGGACGTACATCTTTATTATTTTCCACATAGGCTTTCAAAATGCAGAAACGCAAGACGCATCATGAACTTATATAAAAAAGGTTTGCTCACGCTTCTTCTAAAGAGCCATATACCATAATGAAGAATATAACGGGGACACGATACTGAGGACAAAGCAATATGATACCGTAACCTAAAGCGCTCTGCATCAAACGGTCCCACCTATGCACCAGGCCCAAGTAGGCCGCGAGCAAAAGCTTCCATGAACATTGAATGTGCAAGAACTGGGTTGGTGACCCTGGAAAATGAGCCCGGCGAAAGCACAACGCCAAGGGCACGATGTTGCAATCTCGCACGCTGCAAGCCAACGCCAAGGTCGCACCTGCAAGATAAACCAGGCACACAGTAGGAAAAACAATATTAATTGTGTTGAAATTTGCCTCAAACACGGTCCCACCTCAAGTGACAAAGTCAAACCTGACAAGGTGCCAAGCCCAGGAGGAAGGAGACGCCTGAATCCCACGTTTCGAGACACAGGCAGATACAATTAAAAGACTCATTTGGACATCTGCAGCAGTGGGAGTATTCGACCTCCCAACATATGAATAAATCCTCACATTGTTTACACCTACCCATATTAAAACATTGTTGCAAATGACAGGTGCACCGCGAGCTGGGAACAGCGATAGTCCCAGACTGGGAGGCTGGGGAGAGACATAATGAACAGGTTGAATATGACAATCTCCTTTACTGAGGACGGCATAATTTGCTCTACTCCAGGGATTAACATGCTCACAGCACGACAGATTATGCAAGCATACTGCGGACAGCGATTAGGGCGGAACCAGTAGATGGCGAACTCTTCCAGTACGGGACAGACATGGCATTTGCATGGATGCCAGGAATAGAGGGAAAAATCTGGAGGAGGCCAGCAGCCTATTTGTTCAGACCAGAAACACCAGTCAATGAACCAGAAGGAAAGGTGGTTCCAGTGGACATTGAGAGCATTATAGCAACAGCTGATTACATTGCTGTACATGCCCAAGACAGAGAAGGAAGAGCATGGAGGGCAGTGATAGCACTAGCAGAAGGATGTAGACTCACCCAGGTGTCAGATGAGGAGCTGTTCTCAGAAGAAAAGGAGGAAGGTGAAATGGTGTTTATGATGAGTGTGGAAATATGGCTAAGAGTGGCGTACAAACAAGTAGCACAGAAAATTGCAATGGCACTTGAGGCACCCGCATGCACCCAAGTCCCCTTCTTTAAGGAGGATATGACAAAGGTACCCACATCACTGTGGACTACTAGCCCCTATGACGTGGGGTGCATAAAAAGTATAGGGGGAGTAAGGATAAAATTGAAAAAAGGTGCAATACTCCCCAGAGTGAAACAGTACCCACTATCAAAAGAGGCAGATGAGGGCATATATGAAACCATAACGGCCCTTATAAATAATGGCATATTGGTCCCCTCAGAATCACCATGTAACACGGCTGTATACCCAGTGCGCAAGGCTAAAGGGGGGTCTTGGCGCTTCATACAGGATCTCAGGCCCTTGAACAACATAGTAGAAGCAGAATACCCCATAGCAGCAAACCCGGCCACAATATTGTGTGGCATTCCAGCAGAAGCATCACGATTTACAGTGATCGACCTTAAAAATGCATTCTTCTCAATACCATGGCACCCAGACTCACAAGATCTGACAAGCTTCACTTACAGAAACACAAAGTGGAAACACACCAGATTGCCACAAGGGTATTGCGAATCACCCTCAATTTTCAACAGAGTAATACAGATGGATTTGGGTAACATTGAAGTGGAAAGCACAGTGTTGCAGTATGTCGATGACATAATAATTTGCAGTACAAACGAAAGAACATGCAGAGAGGACTCATTAAAGATGTTGACAATATTGGCTGAGAAAGGTTACAAGGTAGACATGGAAAAGTTACAGTACTGTCAAGAACAGGTACTTGACATTGGTCAGCTCATATCCCAACATGGAAGAAAGATTGCACCACAAAGAGCACAGGCCATTTCAAACACAACAGTGCCACAAACAGTGAGGGAACTGCAGCAGTTCCTGGGTCTGTGCAACTACTGTAGAGCATGGGTATTTGATTACAGTTCATACATAGGACCCCTGCTTGAGGCGTTAAAGGAAGCTAATAAAGGGGAGAAAAAGTTGGGGTGGACAATGGAAATGAGAGAGGCTTTTGAAGAACTGAAAGATGCGATATCAACTGCTCCGGTACTGGCAACCCCAGACTATGAGCGACAATTCTTTATATTTTCACATTGCGACTCAGCAGTAATGAAAGCAGTGTTGGCTCAAAAAACAAGCATGGGCTACAAACCAGTAGCATTTTACAGCGGCCACTTAGATCCTGTGATGTTAGGTCACTTCCCTTGCCAACAAGGCCTCGCCGCAGCTGCTTTTGCGGTTGAGAAAGCATCAGCAATCACCATGGGGTGCCCAACTACACTGTTTGTGGAACATGCACTATTTGCGATATTGAATAAACCTAAGTCCACCCTAACCATGCAAAGGGCATCAGGTTATGAGATCATTTTATCCAGAGCTGAACTATCAATTGTTAGATGTAGCACGGTCAACCCTGCAAGGTTCCTATCAGAAGTAATTGAGGAGGGAGATTATGCCCACGACTGTACGCAAATAACTGAAATGTACTCATGTACTAGAAAGGTTGAAGAAAACACACTAGAGGGAGGTTAGCTCTTGTTCATTGATGGGTCATCAGCTATCGACCAAAGGGATGGTATAAGGAGGACTGGGGCAGCAGTGGTAAAAATGATGGAGGTACCGGTGTGTGTGGCAATGAGATGTGTACAACTACCACAGCATTATTCCGCTCAAGCAGCGGAATTAGTTGCACTGATCTTGGTGTTGAAGGAAAGCTTTGACAAACGAGTGACCATATATTCCAACAGCGCATATGTTACATCCACTGTCCACTCAGGGCTGTCGAAATGGAGAAGAAGAGGGTTTAGGAGAGCTGATGGCACTCCAGTTCAACATGCCCTCCTATTGGCTGAACTAATTGAAGTAATAAATGACCCCCAAGAATTAGCTTTGGTCAAATGCACCGCACACACCAATGGTGAAGACCACATCTCAAAAGGGAATGCAGCAGCAGACGCACATGCGAAGTATGCTGCATACTTTGGTGAGATATGGAACCCCCCAGAGTCACAGAGAGGGAGAGGGAGGGGAATGGCTAAGGAGATGTTGATAAGAGAAGGGTACACCCATCTCCCAGCCACACAGATTATGGAGCTACAAGCGGCTGCACCAATGGCCGATAAAGAAATATGGCTAAAAAGAGGATGCACAATGTCACCAACCGACGCACTATGGCGCCAGGGTGACACTGGAAAGATTGTAATACCACTGGCACTATTGAACACCGCCCTGAGCCAACTACATTACCCAGCCCACACAGGCAAGGAAGTAATTGCAGCACGAATTAGGGAAGACTGGTTCTGCCCCGAGTTAAATTCTAATGTCTCAAATATTATCAGCAATTGTCTCACATGTCAACAGTTCACAGCCGGTCACACTCTGAAGGTGATAAGAGGTACTATACCCCGGCCTGAGGGACCTTTTCGGCATCTCCATATTGACTATGTTGATATGATCAACGTATGTCAAGGAAATAGGTATATGATTGTAGTAGTATACCCATTCTCGAGGTGGATTGAAGCAGGGCCCTGTTCACACCCAGATGCATTTAGTTAAGCTAAATTCCTAGTGAGGGAGGTCTTCCCCAGGTGGGGAGTGTGCGAGGTACTGAGGTCAGACAATGGCCCACATTTCGCAAACGAAATGTTCCAGCACATCACATCCTTGCTGAACATCAAGCATAAATTTGCATGTGCATACCACCCACAGGCCAACGGTGTATGTGAACGCCTGAATGGCCTATTAAAGGAGGCAATTGCAAAAATACAACAAACAACAAAGAAGAGTTGGTTGTATTGCCTTCCATTAGCCCTATTTGAGCTAAGGAATAGACCAGGTTCCGACCACCACCTCACCCCTCACGAGGTGGTTACCGGACGTCAAATGCGCCTTCCCCTAACGCCAACATCAAGAGCATTTACCGACCACGAGAGTACTGCGAGTGTCCTTGGTGATGAAATGTACCAATATGTGTCTTCTTTGATTACTAGTGTAGTGTTTGTGTCTCAACAGCTCGAGCGCACGCGGGGCGGGTCTAACAGCGATCAACAAGAAGACGTGGATAAAGAATTGGAAAAGGAACGACTGTGCAAAGTTGCTAAAGGTGACCACGTACTACTTCGCAATTTCAACAGAAAGTGGAACAGTCCACGATTCACTGGCCCCCATCTGGTAGAGGAGGTATCAACGAGAGCAGTAAAGCTACAGGACAAACGTGCTTGGAACCACCTACACGACGTAAAGATCTACAAACTCCAGACCCGACCCAGCGCCACCGACAGGGCCACTGGAAGAACAACAACAGCGTTACCAACGGAGGAAGAGACTTCTACCACAACTAACAGCCTAAGTGTCCCCATACCCTGCCACCCCCCAGATTCCCCAGAGACAACTATTAGGAAAGAAAGGGGTGATCCCCATACCGCTCACCCCATGGTTACACGATCAAAGGGTAAAGAGACTTCCGCCAGTTGAACCCCAATCCTTCTGCCCATTGACCACCTACCCACTGTAGTAACAATTGAACTGAAGGACATTGTTTTGCACATATACACATGTAAACACCTGAATGTTCTCTTTCTTTTCTCTCGCACATGCAGGTACAGCGTATTATTGTACTGTTAAGAAAGTAGATAACTAACCAATTCACTGCCCAGGAGTAGATGGTACCCTCAGACGATAATTACCTAGGAGAATTGTCACACCAATTTGTATATGAAGTAAAAAGGCCAACGTACCTTAAAAGAAGGAGGGTACGTGTCTACTACACGACATTCCTCTTGGCCATAGAACATTCAATGCCCCACCTCCAACCATACTTGCCTGCCCTGAGAGATAGATCGCTTAGATTGGCGTGGGAACAGCTCTTCGCCTGGGCACTGAATGACTACTTGATAGGGAGAGCTTAATAACAATAACTAAGCTTAATAACAAGCATATTAAGAATTTTCAGGCGGGCAACTGTAACGTCGCAAGAATAGGCTGCCGGACTGCAGCAAGGTAAGAGCAAAATGCCGGTGAAATTAGCATTTGTAATAAAATTGATAGGGATTTTCATGATCACCGGGTTCTTTGCTGCCTCTGTATGGCAATACAGCTATGCTATCAATATTATTGCTGTACCCAAACCTAATACACCCCCACCCCCAGCTGCAACAGGTGTTATGTCAGGTGGTACTAGTAAAATCCCACACAAGGAAAATAGAGTTAAACGCAGCACATACTCAGATAATAAAGGCATTGACAACTAGGTACAAGATTCAGCACACATCTCAAACAACATATGGTATCAACACATGACCCACATAGGTAAGCAGACAACAGAAGACAGCTGCTACGTTTGCTCATTGATCCCATACGCCATGAGCGCTTCTCGAACATTTGTTGCCACGGAGATAGATGGAAAAATAGCACGATGTATAATATACCTGGCACTGTTCCAGACGAAAGGAAGATTTCAAGGGACAGTGGTGCATCTGGTGTGGAAAACACGAGATACATATCCATATGAAAACAAATTCCTCAAGACTTATTTGAGTTACCACAAGAGCAGTTTACATGCTGAAGGATTCAAATACATAACAAGTGGTCCTGAAAAAGGAGAAACAAAGAAGGTAACACTGCAGTACCTACCATGTGATTGGTACGCCACTGAAGTCCCTGGTAAAAACGGATGTTGGGAAAGACCACTGATGATAATAACAGGGAAGGTGTACATGGACAACAAATAGGACATAGGAGTGGTTGGCAGCAACATGGTAACAAAAGAAAATATTTCAACTATTGATGGACATAACCATAGATGTTGGATGACTTGGATCAAGTACGTACCCATGCTCAAGTGGATGGAGAAGGATGAAGACCCAATAACAATACTGCCGCTAACTGCGCCTAAGGTATGCTACCAACATAAAGGAGAGGTGGATGTAGGATACAATACCAACTGTGAAAGCGTGATGGAGTTACCTGAGGGGGGAGCAGGAACAGCAGTAGTAATGGACCATTACTGGGCCTGTGGAGACAAGGCGTATCACACACTGCCCCCTTTGTGGAATGGTGTATGCACTATAGTACACGTTAATGTACCATCACTAGTGGTACCCCAGAAGCATGTGAATATGGCGAATTTCCCCAAGATGGATGAAGGGAACAAAAGGAAGAAGAGATCTGCCCAGCCTCGGAAAGGGCCAGAGAACAGACACAACGGCAACAACACTGTCCTCAACAGAAGGAAAAGACAAGGAGAACCTCTGACAGGAAATTACCTGTGGGGAAGGTCGGAAACAGCACTGACCTCAATTCCCCCGGAACACAGACTATTCAGCAGAGCAGCTATGTTCTTCTCCTCAATAATACATCCTGGACTGCAGGCCTACGCAAACGCGAAATGGCTCCAGATAACTAGGTGGGAACTAATGATGACAATTAACTCTACAGTAAATGGATTCAACGCAATAAAAGAGGAATTGCGAGCAGTAAGAATGGTTGCACTACAGAACAGATATGTACTGGACCTCCTCTCAGCAATGGAAGGAGGAGTTTGCGCAAAGATAGGACAATCATGACATTGTACTGATGTGGATTCTTGCAGTAGAGTAATGTAGAACACCCAACAAGAAGTTGTATCCTTTTATTGGTTTTGTGAGCCATGATTTTAGCAATTTTGACAATCAATAAAATTAATTCCCAAACAGCTCTAGGTTGCTTTTGGCAATCAGTATTGCTATTTTCAAGTGGTTTCAGGCTACTGTGTGGGTACCCCAATGGTGGTTTTAGGCAGTGATCTCCTGTGTTCACTGACATGGCAAAAGTGGGTGGCAGCCTATTTTTCTGATTTTTACTGCACATTTTTGGATGATCTCTGGCAAGCAGCATGCTTTCCGGTGGCCATTATGATGTTTCCGCTGCCAGTAATGCACAGTTCTGTTGTAGGGCTTGGATGAGTGGGTTAAAACATCCCACAATCTGGTGAATAAATCAAAAGGGGCAAGTTAGACAATGATTCAGGATTCACACCCCCTCAATGATGTGGTACGTGGCAGAGTTTACCATGGTCCCTAATCCAACCACGATATTGTGCAACATACCCATTGTGGCTACACACTTCATTATCGTAGTTCCAGATTCTCAGTGCCTCACTGTCTTTCAATTTTCCGGGAGGCGGTTCCAACATACTAGGCTTGCTCAAGGGTATTGTGAGACTCGCAGTAGTTCTGCATGAGGATTTGGGCAATATTCAGATGCTGAGTACTGTCATTCAGTATGTGGACATGTGTTAGTGTGTAGAATTGCCAGGCAACAGTGTAGGGAAGATTCCATTGCATTACTGAAGTTGTTGGGCGTAAAAGGTACAAAGTGGAAAGAGCCAAATTAGAGAACAGATGGATCTCCGTGAAGCATGCAGCCCTGTCTGACCTACTGAGAAAAGCTTTCTCACAGCCAACACGTCACAATCATCAAGTGAGACACCCATTCAAATGGCAGGGACTTTGTTTCCCTCTGTAACAAATCAGCAGACACATCTGCAAAATTGGCTGCATATTTACCAGTGCTAGACATTCTTTAACATACAGCACTTGTCAATATGCAATTGCAAATACAAGTTCTGTATACTGCATTAACACTTAATTAAGTCATAGAATTGTAGGCACAACACCACAGAGTGAGAAGTTATTGTGGCAAAGGAGGGGCTGTGCACAGTCTCCTACACATCTGATTTGGTGGCAGGCTAGTACAAGGAAAGTAGTGATACCCTAGGAAATGTTTTTGGTAGCATTTGACCAGTTGTGCTACCCGTCACATGTGTTTAATCAGCATATCGCTGCTGATATACAGGAGGATTGGTATGTGCCAATTAAACAGGAGTTATTGAACATGTTTATATCAAATTGTACCGTTTTCCAGATGTACAATACCAGGCATACATTGAGGAAGCATAGGGGCTCACTGCCCCATCCATGTGTTTTATTTCGAGACCTTAATATTGATTTTGTAGACATGGGAGGACAGTGCAAAACCTTTCTCAATCTTATAGTTGTGATGTGCCTCTTCTCCTGTTAGATTGAGGCTGGTCCATGTGCACATCCAGACGGCAAATTGGTAGCTAAATTCTTAGTAAGAGAAGTGTTTCCCCAATGGAGAGTGTGTAAGACTCTTAAAAGCGATAACAGCACCAACAGATCTAATGGGCTGTTTAAAGAAATTCTGTCTCTTTAATGGATTAAACACAAGATGTGCTCCATTTACCATCCCCAGGAGAACGGCAATTTAAAAAGGATGGATGGCCTTTTAAAGGCAAATTGTGTGTTATGCGCAAGAAGAATTTGGTCCGTTGCTTGCCATTCGACCTTTTCAGTTTGAGGACTCAGCCCTGTAAGGACCATCAACTCTATCCTCACAAGATAGTGGTGGGAGGCATATGCACATGCCACTATCACCTGTGCTCAGTGCTTCTAAAGCTCACAGTGCTGTGTCAATTTAAGGAGACAAATTTAAATCATACTTCACTGAATTAACAAAATGTATGAAATGCCTTTTTCGACAGATAGAGCAACGACAGGTGGACAATGAGAACAGCACTGTATCAGCTTCTGCAAGCTTGCCACTACTTCCGCTGTATCTGGGGGACGCAGTCTATGTGTAGAATTCTGTCTGCAGGTGGAGCGAGCCATACTACAACAGTCCTTACATGGTAGTGTATGCGATCAGAGTTAAGGAACTGCGGTATTGGGTGCATCTTTACGATGCCAGGGAAGCACCCTATTAATCACCACCTTCTGTATGTATATTGTCTGAATGTTTTTTTTATAAAATATTGAATGAATAAGGAAACAAAGGTTGTGGTTATGTGTTCATCCTTACAGTAGGATTATCACATCTGTATCATCAAATTATTCCTCTAATGTCTGTGTTTACTTGTATGTTTTAACACTGATACACCGTTATTTGTGTTATTACATGGTTTATCTCTCCTTTCTTGTTCTACAGGTCTCACTATGCTAGGTTTGCTCTTCATCTTAGCTGTGGGTTTCTGTATGGAATATTTGTTTTATTTATCAAATGAGTTTATATGGTTAGAACATATAAAGGGGGTGGAGGTGTAGTATGAGGGGTGGAAATACAGAAACTTTCTGTTCCATAGCACCTACCAATTACTTTTTGACTACTGTAGTAAGTTTCAAAACAACACTTATGCTGGACATAGTATTATTGCAACTGAAACTGCAGCTTAAAAGGGGACATGTTGAAGAAAATGTATATTTATTTATTTTGAATTTATGAAGCACTCAGCAGCCCTGGGGCATTGCGGCACTGTTACAGAATACTTGCTTAGGTGGACAACAGTATACATACAGTGGTAAACCAATCATATTATACAACAATTTACATATCATATTGTGATACAGTTAGGCAGACATATATTGTGAAGGCAATCATATCATGTACTGGTGAGATACATTAATAATGGCAAACAAATATAGACAGGCTGTTACAGGTGCAGCATACTGAGAAGGTAGCGGGTCTAGTGAAAAAGTTATGTTTTCAGTGCCTTGAGTAATATTGTGATGGATGACTCCTTCCTGAGTGCGAGAGGAAATGCATTCCAATTCTTCAGTGCTAGGATGGAAAATGAGAACCTACTGCTTTGTATCTTTTAATGCTCAATACAAAGGAGTTGTTTTTGATACAATGTCTGATTTGCACTATCCAGAAGTTGGTATAGTGTGTTACAACCACATGTGCTCAGTGAGGAAACTGAGATATACTTTAGGAGCTGTTGTGTCTGCTCCCTCACCCCCCATGTTTCAGGGGCACCCAAAATGTTAGTACCCCAGGACATGTCATCCTTGGAAGCACATTGCTTGGTTCATCTGACACTGTGCCCGGTTCACAGTCTGTTGCAGGGGCACAATGTACAAGTGGTATTAATGGATAAGGATGAAGAACAATATGCCAAAGAAGATAATGCTCCCCAATGCAAACCATGGCCCATGCAAGAATTGGATGGAGTACTGTTTGCGTCAAACATATGAAAAGGCAGTGGTGAACTGTGCAGCAGGGGGATTGGCAGGTTTCAGAGAAGAAGTGATAGGGAACATCAATAAGAACTGTCTCACAGTGTGAGCCAGGTTTGTATCAGAATTGACATGTATTGAGACACATGAAGTTCTAGTGAAGTGTCAATTAGCTGACGAATAAGAGTTCTCTTTTTGAGGGCAGGGGACAGGTCCCGTTGGAACCCATGCCAAATGCAACAAAACACTCTTCATTCCAGATCTTGCAAAAGGAACAGCAGCCCTTATGGTCTTCTATTGGGTGAGTGGTCAGCAAGCATACCTGCATCTCCCATCATCCTGGTGAGGCACCTGTCCTCTGATAACATTTCACTCAGCTATTTGTGTGGTGCCTGAAGCTCATTTAACAATTGCATCTAAGCCTGGTTTACAGCAACATACCCAAGTCCTGACACAGCCGCTTTGGGTGAAGAGGAAGTATCGATCAATGAAGACACTGAAAAGAAGGTTGAATTATTTGCATGAAGATTCATCCAAGCTTCTCAAAGGAATCCCTTCACATACCGCCTCTACACCACCAGGGAGGTGTTCTTCGCCTCTCTTCTGATGCCAGAGGTTCAGGCCGCAGTGAATGCAAAATGGTTGCAGATTGTGAGTTGGAAGATGATTCAGTTGACAAATGATAGTGAACAAGCCTGAATGCAAGTCACATGAACTTTTCAAACTTTTGCAAATAAGGGAACACTATAAACATTCCCTCGGGATAATTCAAGATGCCCCACTAACATATTGTGGCCTGCATGGCATTGGGGTTTGTTTAACTTGATTCCTACTTCCAGTCCTTTTGTGCTGGAAATAGAAATACATATAGAATCATTGGGGTGCTGTGTTGGAGAGTTTCAATGGGGAAGGGACAAGCATGGTTTTAGGAGGCATAGGGGACAGTGTTGCATCCTCAAATATAGAACTGGTAGAGTTTGCATACGCTTACTTGAAAGGTATATCCAATTTAGCAACCCGGTCCTGCCAATACCTCATATAAAATGAATAGTTTACACACCCTTCATATGTGACTTTCCAAAGTACAAATAGAGGCAATTGTAAAGTTAGTGCATTCTAGAAAAATGTAATACAGATCGGTGCATTTTCACTTTAATGAAAATTGCACATAGGGAAACACCACATTGTGCATGTATGTTGACTTTGTTGCCTCCCATGAAATGTTCATCACTTGCTCTATGACTTACAAAACATGTGTTTTACCAGGTGAATCCAGGTGAACCCACATCATTTTCACTTCATAGTTCAGAAAGTGTAAATATGTCCAGCATGTACAACTGGGAGGTATTCAGATTAGATTCATATGGGATCTGCCTGTCTTTTGCAGTTGCTAAAACAGGTGAATTATATAGGAATATTATGCACTAACCCCAGAATGAAAAGGTGATGCTACTGTTGAGGCATTGTTTGGAAGTTGAATCATATGAGGCAGAGACAGAACCAGAGACTTTATTCCATGCACGTGTTCTGCTTGTAACTTGGGTCTTAAAAAGGCACAAGACCCACCATACACCATATTTTTAACAGCTGTTTCCACACTACTGTGTCAAGAACATCACTTGTCTATAAATCCCTTGGTAGAACAATGTCGGATAAAAATATTAAGCATCAAATGTGAATTACGCAACATTTTTGCATAATTATGATTTGGTGCATAATTTTTTACATTTTGGGCAAGCGTCCTTATTCCAAGGGATTTACTTATAGACAGGTTTGTGGTCAAATTATTTTTAGTTCAAGATATCTATTTTTAATTTGGGATACATCTTGAAAGGCAAAGTTTAGAGGCTTTGAACTAAAATTCAGAATAAGATCAAGTGCTCATCCGATGCATTCCAATTGGACTCCTTAGCGACAGAGATGCATGTTTTTGGTTAATTGCTCATGGGTTGAATGGCTACAATCATATTCATTTTGATTGATGACAAAAGGACAGAAGCAAATAGTGCATCATCGCTGATAGTACTGCCTGAGGATTAATGGGACAGCAGATGCCTGACCATTAAGCTACATTAGGGCGCCCAATCGTAACTTGTGTAAGAGATGCCCAACCTTTGCACAAATATGCAGCCTTAGGCACCATTTATTTGTGAATGTTGTTCTTATTAAATAAGATAAAAACGTGTGCACAAGCATATGCAAGAATGTTTCACACACACATACGAATTTACATGAAAAACATGCCAGATTTCTTTGCAGCAATATTCCACAAATACATTTGCATTTTTTAAAATAGTCAAAACCACCTTTGGGAAGATCGATGTTCATTTAATATTACGAGATTTAGTTTAAATGGGAAACTAGACACGTGGCATTCATTAAACAGAAGTCATCACTTTCCATAGGCATTTTTTTTTAAGTTGACGACAATAAGTCTAACGCATAATATTTTGTATAAATTGGGTGAATATAAGTTTAGTGTTCCAGTATAACATTACATATTCTACTTCTTTTTCTGTCATTTACATTGTCTTTAGTTTCCATTCAACTCTTTTTAACACAGCTACTCTAAGCACGCTGACTACTACACGATAACTATAAGGATATGTGGTTCGTGTCTTCTTATTGACCTGAAATACTTAACGCCATAACACATACAGAGTCAGACATACGTATACCCACTTTGAACTCCAGTGCGGTAATCTCTGTAAAATCCAACAATTAAATAGCTTTCTGAAGTACCCCTTGAGTTTGCCAAAAATCAATATGCATCTCTGGAAAAATAATTCTCAGAACTAGACAAAGGCCTCAAATTCTTGGAATCAAATGGACCGGATTACGTGTATGCTGCGTAGCTGCTGGCAAGATTTGAATGTCATCAACCCCTGTGTTGGATATCAACATAATAATCCATTATCACTATCATTTACAGACGAGTGAGAAATATTTGGAATTCTCCATTGGTCGATTAAGTCGGATTGACTTCAAAGTCCCACATTTGTCTTTTTCGAAATGGTTTTACTTGTTTTTTTTTTCAAGTATCAGTGATTTGTAACGTGCCACGTGCAAATGTCATGTTAATGTTATGTTAGTCCTTTGTGTAGAGTGCTTAGTGGACATTAAAGCATTATCAAATAAAGAGACTGGCAAGCAATCGGTAGTTACTCTAACATAAATTAGCTAACAAAGGACGTGATTTTGAGGCATACGTTTCGATTGCTTTTTGACAATTAATGTTAGATTGGAGTCGTATAGGTAGTGGAACTTAAACTAATCATGGGGCTTGAAACAGAACATAGGTGGTCATCAGCATTTTTCCTCGGATGAAACAGGGAACCACTGGAAAGTGGGTGCTAACTGACATCTAATGTATGTTAGAGCTGTCATTATACATCAGTTTCCTTTTCAAAATTTGGTTGCATATCCAAACAAACATATGTGAGTCATTTAAACAATAATAAAACATGATTCTTCAGTGTGCAGGAAGCCAATGCATTTTATAAATACAGTGGGTGTGGTGTGTGTATAAAGGAGCTTTTCAGCAATTATTTGCCTCTTTATTAAATAAATTCTATTGGTGAGAAATATGTATTTCGATGCTCCCTAATACGAGGGAATTGCAATAACCCAGTTTGGGCCATACAATAGATCCGACAATATGTCTGAGATACGTTTCACTGAGAAATTATTTTATTTGCTTAAATAACCAAAGCTATTAGGTAGAGGAACTAAAGATGGAACATACATGTGTTGCCATATACATGGAGGATCCAATAAACAATCACATTACTTTCCTCAGGAAAGTGTAGATGACATTATCTGAATTGAAATGAGGATCAGGAGTATTATACTTCTGGATTAATTGGAACCGCAGGTTGTTGCCAGTACATCCGACAAAGTTGTTACTAGCATCGCATTGAACCCACATAGCACGTGTTTCAGTAAATCATGCAGAAGTTTAACATAAATGTAAAAAAGAAGGTGTACGGCAGGATTTTTTGGGATTTGTATGGGAGTTCAGAGAGATACAGAGTGACCTTTTAAAAAACAGGAGACTAACCATTGTAGAGTTGATGTTGATTTAATGGACACCAATGATCATCTTTTGAGTAGAATTGTGTCGTCCAATCTATGAAATCCTTAAGAAAGATCTACAATGACTAATAGAGTGGTCTCATAATTATCTTTGCTCCTTGTTTTCTTGAAAAGTTAGTGGAGCTAGCTCTGTGTTTTGTGGAGAGACAGAAGACTACAGAATCCATCGCTTCTGCCTCTCTCCCAGTGCAATACTGCACAGGTGAGAAGCGTTATTCACTAACACCACCGTACCACCCTTATCCCAAGCAGGTACAGCAGGAGAGGGGCACAATTTAAGCTGAAGATGGCATGAGTACAATCAAACTAATGATGTGACAATATTTGTGCATGCATTAGACACAAAGCAAATGTGCACTCAACATGAAGAACACTAAGACTAGGTAATACATGCATTTATACATAAAGAATAATAATATTGCATCCATAAGACACAAAGAACACTAACATAAGCGATGTATAAACTGAGTTCTGAATAAATGGCATGCGTCTATAGCTCACTAACATAGAAACACCATAGTAATGGGAAGCCATCTTCTCCAAATGGAAGCCACAACACAGTCATAAGTAAATAAAAGTCCTCAAGGCTTCAAAAGATCTCAAGATGCTGAAATCACAGAAATACAGATCCTGCAGTGCTCAGGTGGTAGCTGGTAATCAGAGCCAAGGTTACTGAGAAATTAGGGGATGTCTGAACATTACAGAGAAGTTACAACATAATAATTTCCAGGACAAAATGAAAACTCCCTGTCTAATTAAAGTCTAAGAAGAGCCCACAATGAATAACTCAAGAGTGTTGCCAGTGGTGAATGTGTAAAGGCCCACTCCCTGTCTTACACATGCATATTCATAAAATATAATACACACCCCAACGGGGAATGAGACTAGGAGGACAGTTTGTAAGATTGAGTAAGTTTATATAAAATTGGCATCCAGAGAACCCTGCTGCCGCGAGAGCGCTCTGGCAAACAGTACAATTACAGAACGTTATATAGAAAAACATCGTTATAGATGACGCAACTAACATAGGTTACTACACTAACACAGGATTGGCAGGACAACATGGATATATATATATATATGAAAATAGTAGCTGCTTCTCCTGGATTGGTTCCCCAGATGGCGGGAGGGTGAGCGTCACAGCGTCCAGCTGCATGTCTCCAGGAAGGGTGAGGGTGAGGTTGTGGCGAGATAGAGTTGACACTAAATAAGGTGGCATGAGAAACTACCACTAGACATACAATAAACAATGAACATTAGTATACCTTTGAATAAATCTAGAAAACCTAAACATTGCATGCATGTGACTATATCATCTATCATTGGGACTTTTACAGGGTCCAAGCTGTGGTGGGCTTGTTCGCTGTGATAACCTGGGTGACTGGGTGGTTCTTAGCGCATCAAGGCAAGTGGGGAGTTAAAGTGACACGTGTTGGTTTTAGGGCACAATATAAAAATACAAAGGTCTGGGTTTATTGGGGGCACTGTGGGGTGGGCTGCACAGCAGGATGACACTTCTGGTACATCAAGAGAATACCTTAGGAGGGCACAGGGTTACATTGGCAGTCATTTTCCAACAGCGGGTCCATGGGGGCAGGGGCAGGTTTGTAGAGATGGATGAACTACAAGGCATGGTTCAAGCTGGTTCACACTCAGGGCAGTGACCTCAGAGGAAGGGTGAGATGATACATTGTGGTGTTTGTTTCAATTATCCCCGGCATATCCGTGAGAAAGGGAGTTGTGAAGGTTTCAGACTGGGAAGAAAAGGTGGGGGCCATGAGCGTGCGGCGCTGCAGAGGGGAGAGAGAAGCCTTTTTGTACTATCGGATGAGGCCTAGTCCAAAGATGGAGTCGAGGGCACACAAAATGGACGCAAAGTGTGTCCCACAATAGGCCCACCTATGCTAATGTTAGCATAAGGGAAATGGAGGTGTCCCCCACTATTATGCGAGCAAGTGGTCCATAACGTGCGGAATGTGTGAGGAAGCCCAAACAACCCCTCGCTCCCACACATTACCCCCTTTTGTTACATCTAAAGTACTGTTATTCTCATTTCGATAGCACTCTGCTTCTTGCACTGCTTCATCCCATGCAGGTGTCCCTTTAATTGGCATCCAAGCCCTGCAAACTCTTCTTAGGCTTTGACCTCTCCTGTATTCATCAGGTGTGCAGGTCATATATATTCCCCATCCCCATCCAGGTCCACCCACACCTCCCTGTACCATTGTAACTCCCTGGGTTCCTTAATGGTGGTGTGGTATAATTTATCTATCATGTCCCCATGCTGGTGATATACATCTGTCAGGTGATACTTTGGCGGATTGGACTCCCCAATCTTCATTTGAGCATCTATCATGGGGGCGGATGCTACCGTTGTCGATTTGCCCATTATTACCATCATCATTGTTGAATGAGGCATAGTTTTTGCACAACATCGTATGCCCATCTGGAACACACAGAAAAATAGCAGCACAAAAATGATGAGTGGGACAGAAATCTTCATCATCACATTGAGCCAAGACAGTATCCAATTGAACATTTCATTGAACCAGTTGCTTGGCACTATTCCTCCTTCCTTCCACATTCTCTCCTCCAAACTGTGCACAGCTGAGATGACGTGGGAGAGGGTCCCGTTGTCTGCGTCTTCAGAGGGTAAGAATGTGCAACATGGACTCCCTATTTTCCGGCAAACACAGCCATCCATTGCAGTGAGGAGGTCCAGGACTTACCGGTTTTGCATCGTCATCAAGCGCAAGGCACAAAGCTCCACCTTGATGACATTGAACCCCTCTTCAGTGTCATTGGCTAGTTGGATCAGCTCCCAGCGCATGATTAGCAGCCATTTGGCATTTGTTCGCGCTTGAAGTCCTGGCACCAGGAGGGAAGCAAAGAAGGTTTCAGCAGAATTGAACAGTCTATACTTGTTTCGAATCTCAGCAAGGAGTTTTGATGATTTTCTGGAGATGTAGGAACACTCTGTCTAGTAGCTCGTTTTCAGACAGAATGTGTATGTGGAAAGCACTGTTGTTGCTGGCTAGGGCGCTGCTGATATGTCAGCAGAATTTTTCCACCCTTGAATATGGCTTTCTGGAATAACCATTAGCGCTGAGTGCAATGTGGCCACGGCACATGTACCCCTCCAGGGTGGCGGGAGATGCCCAATACATGTCCATGAGCGCTGCTGTGCCTTTTTTCATGTCTGGGATGATGATTGTCTTGTTGCATTTTCTGTTCGAGCCCATCTGCACCTTTTCCTCGCCATGGAAGCAAAGTTAGTTTACATTTTCCTTCTGTATTTTGATGGGTTTCCCATGAGTTGTGACCCATGTGTGTTTTGCAATGTGTTTGGACCAGAACGAAGTGCATCTTTCTTTGACCCATTGAAAGTTCTCCTCAGTAAATCCTCGCGATGCCTCTGCTTTGCATGTGATAATCTCGTCATGCCATTTGTTTTCTGTAAACCGTGTCCCTCTGATAACCAAAAATGGTTCTTTGATGCAGATCAATCCTTGTGGCTTACCCGTGCAGGTTTTTTCATTCTGCAGCAGTTCTATTGAAACTGTGTGTGACTGGAAGGTGCTCCGAATCCTACACAATACGAGATGAACTAAACATTGGGCATCTGACAAGGGCACTTCTTTAGGTATAAGTATTTTAGGTATGCCTGAGGCATGAGGTATGAGAGAGCATACATAGCAACTCTCATTTGTTGCTTGATTGGCTGTTGCACTCATGTCTGAGTACCATTTGTTTGATTGATCTGGGTGGCGGGGGTCTTCAATCTCATCTAATCCCAAGCCATGGTGTGCATCATAATGTTTCCTTCCCGCCCCCCTTTTCCACCTCCTCCTCCCCCCTTCAATATTATTTATCATTTTCACTCTCCTGTGTTTTATGGGAAAGACATCTGCCCATGTTACTTTTCTTATTTCACTAGCAGCTTGCCAAGATTGTGATTTTGGAGGGTCTTGGGTAATTGGAGTATCTCGGTTAAAGTGCATTACATTGCCTTGTTAGGTAGGTCTGTGGTTGCATGTACATTTGTGTGTGTCAGGTGAGGCTCACTGAACCAGGAATAATCACCATCATATTGATTAGTCTCATTATCATTGTTAATACTCATAGCAGCAAGTGAAAAAAGAGGAGTTTTAACAGTTTGGTTTTATGCAGCGTGGTGAGATGACCATTTACAGAGCCATTGTGTTTTCAGATTGTCGTGACTCCAGCCCATATGAGGGTTGAGCCTTCCTGTATCATAATTTGTGTTTTACACCTAACAAGGTGGTCACCTCTTTAAAGAGGTCATTCACAAAATGGGTGCCGTTTCTGATCTGATCACATCACATATCCCCCTCCTTGACAAAACCTCTAGCACTAAACATTTTGCAGTGCACCTTGAGTCTTGGTGTGGACATGACCCAGCTTCCACGCACCATGAGAATGGAAAAACTATCACAATGAGATATCTTGCCCCATTGCATCTTTCTTCCATGTCCCCATAGTCAATGTGGAGCTCTCTAAAAGGCCACACAGGACGTGGTAGTGTTCCTCATACTGTTCAAAGAGTCATTCCTGAATTGTATGACATGTCATGCATTCAATTGTTAACTTTGGTAGGTGTTCCTACAGATTTGGTATAAACCATGTTTCCTAAATCTCGGCTGCAATGTGTTGTTGTGTTACATGTGTTGGGAAGTGGAGCTGTTGGAGTGCTATCAACAATAATTCTACTGGCATCACCACCTTCTCTGTTAGTTCTTGCTGCCATATTAAATCTGTTGGAGACTGTTTACATCCTCTCTTTCCCCATAATTCCTGTTCCTCTAGTGGTGCGTGCTTTTGCAATTTAAGGAGTTGTAGAATGGGTGTACAGTTGTATCCTTCCTCCTGTAATTCTGCACGTGTTGTTTTTACAATGCACTCTAATGGTTGTGGAGCATTGAAATATGCTGCTTCTTTCGCAGCAGCATCTGCTGCTGAGTTCCCGAGTAAGATTGTTTCTGTGTTATTGGTGTGCTACCACTGACTGTTCTGCTAGTACTTCGATCAAGTCATTCAATAGTGCTGCATGCTGTACTGGCGAGCCATCTGCTCTCCTGAACCCCTTTGTCACCATTGTGTCAACCCTGAATGCACTGTTGTTGTCACATATGCCGGGTCTGAATATATTGTCACTGCACATTCCTTTGGCTGTATGTAGTGCTTCAATTAGCGCTATTAGTTCTGCTGCCTGTGCTGAATAATGTGAGGGGGTGCATTTCTGTATGATAACTTCATACCGTTCTTCTTCCATTCTCACCACTGCGACCTCAACATGTTTTTCACCTGTCTCACTTTCTACTGATGCTGACCCATCAAGAAAATATATTTCCCCCTCCTCTAATGCATTTTCGCTTGCTTTTGAATGTCATCTTCTTCTCCTTCATATGTGGCACAATCTGGTGCCTGCATGTCTTCTACCGTGCAGGGCTCTGTAATGAGTATGGCTGGGTTCACTGTCTTACAGTCTTACATCTTACCACATGAACGTTTGAACTGGATATTATGATCTCATAGTATGCTGTTGCCCTTTGTGTGGTGAGAGTGGATTTGGACTTTTCTAAAATGGCAAACAGCGAGTGTTCTGCCTACAGTGTCACCGAAAACCCATCACAATGGTGGTGATTTTTTCTATAGCGAAGGTGCTGCTGCAAGAGCTTGTTCGCACGTGAAGTGGCCCTGCATTACCGAGCTAGTGTGCTGCTGTAGTAGGCCAATGGTTTGTGTCTTAATGATGTCTTTTGTGTTAGAACTGCAGTCAATAATATGCCGTTGCAATGTGAGAACAAGAAGAACTCACGGTCGTAATCCGGGTTCGCTAAAACTGCTGCATGCGCAATGAGGTCTTTTAATTTGAAATATTGGGTCATCATTTCTGGTGTCCATTTTATGGGGGCGCTTTTCTTTTGTGCTTCTTTTAATGCTTGCAACAATGGGCATGTGTATGCCGCATAGTCCAAAATCCATGCACAGCAATAGTTACATATGCCGAGAAACTTCTCTGCATGTCCTTCACTGTTTTTGGTATTACCAAGTGGCGTATTGCTGCTGTCCTGTCAGGTATGATTCTTTTGGCATCTTTCGAAATCAGTTGCCCTAAGTAGAGCACCTCGGCTAAGCAATATTGCAGTTTACCTTTTTCCACATTGTATCCTTTTGTGGCTAGTAAATTTAGCAATGATATCGACCCTGCACCGTTCTTCACTTTTGCTGCAGATGAGGAGGTCATCCACATACTGTATTATTGTGCTCTCTACATCCACATGACCAATATCTTCATGTAATATTCTATTGAAAATGCTTGGGCTCCCCCAATGTGAATGTTGTGAGATATTGGAGGTCATTACGACCCAGGCGGTAAGTACACCAACTTTACCACCATGGTGTAAACTATGTTTACACCATGGTGGATGGCGGATTTACCGCACCATTCCAAGGTGAGTGGGGCGGTAAATCCCCATTTCCCATTTACCCTTCCCCATTCCCATTTTTGCCCCATAGGGCATAATGGGAGTGGGGAAGGCGCTAATTACAGCACCGTAAATTACGGTGCCGTAATTAGCACCAAAGCGGTTTAGCGGCATGGATTTTAACGCCTGCTGAAAGCAGCCGTTAAAATTGGAATCAGGCGTTAAGGCTTAACGACGACGTTAACCCTTAACGCCTGAGTTGTAATGAGTGCCATTGACAACTCAGGTGAAGTGGCACTGAGAAGAAGGTGTTCTTCAAATCCACAACCGTGAAACAAGTGGCATCTTTAGGTATGCTACATAAAATTGATGCAGGATTAGGCACTAAGGGAAACTCACTATATGATGTCATTAAGTGGGCATAGGTCCTGTATCACCCTCCAAGCCTCGCCCCTTGCTTTTTTGATTGGACAAATCGCTGTATTACAAGGGGAAATTGATGGCACTACTATACCTTGTTCTAATAATGCGTTTATTGCTCCTTTTATCCCTTCCTCTGCTTTTCAAGATAATGGATAATGTTTTACTCTAGGTGATATTTCACCTAGTTTCAATTTTATTTTTATGGGCGTGACCTCTTGTAGTAGCCTTACGTCATGGGGGCCGGTTGTCCATAATTCTGGCAGCACCTTTCATATCTTCCTCAAATATAGTGGGTGGTTTACTCACAGTAGCCATGAGAGGGTTGAGTATTTCTCAGTGTTGGATCATTATGTCACAGGGTACGCTTATTTCCATTATAATTTCCCCATCAGTATTATTGTCAGTGAACAATTCCTCATAAGTCAAATCACGCAACGCTATGTTTGGGTCCATACACAGTACTGTTCTCCACTTGCATCAATGCCTGTCCAGTCCTATCGCGCAATGTGTTCGCTTGAAACTTGAACTGCTTCTAAATCAGTTGACATAATTGTCAATATCAGAATGTACAATGGGGCGGATCACAAAATCAGATGGCACTCTCCAAACCTGTCATGTTATTTCGGGCACAACTCTGGCAAGTACCCGTATCCCATAAACAAACATATCAATATCAATGGGTACCTCTCGTACTATACCCTCATTTGTGATGGTGCTGATCATTAGCATGGCCCTTACGGGACATATCCCTGGGATAGAGCACACTATCCCCCGTTCTGTAAAGGAGATTGTCATGTTCAATTTGCTCATGAGGTCCCTCCCCAATAAATTAATTGGCAAGTCTTCATGGTACAGTAGTGGGGCTCGCACCGTCTTCCCTCCCACCGTTATGTCTAAGTCTTTTGTGTAAGGAACTTTTAAAATAGCCCCAGAGAACCCCTGCGTTTCCATATTTTTTACCGAGAGCGTGAACCGGCTTTTCAAGAGGCACGATTTTTCAGCTCCTGAGTCCACCATAAAGACAAACTGTTTGTTGCCTATCTCCGTCCCCACCAGTGGTTCCTCTTCTGTACATAGGGTAGTTGATAGGACTGGACATGCAAGTGCTTTCTGTCGGCGGTCCTAAACTGCATATGTTTCTGTTCCCGAGACAGAAAAGACATTGGGCCTCATTACGAGAAGTGCGCTAAAAACGGGGTCATTACCGGAATGGAGGAAGTAGCGGGTCCGTGCTCGTTTGACGCTGCTAATAGTGGCTGATTATGAGTGTGTGAGCATGCACAAACCCCCATGCCGGTAATAGCCATACCGCCATGCCGCTAAAGGCCCAACAACCCCCCGAGAGTGGCATCACAGGACTCGCCGATACCGCCTCCACCCAGGAGGCACCCCTTAATACCGACCCGGAAATAACACCATGTAAATACTGTGCTCATAATACCGGACCCGGGAATAACGTCATCGCGTCGGAACAGGAAATGCCCCGGTGGCCATCTTTAAAAACACAATCCATTGCAATCCTCCCAAACCACCAGTGTTGCATAGGAGATACCAGGGCCATTGAAAAGAACATGTCTAAGGCAATCCGAAAAACCAAACCCCGCCTGCGCAAGAAGCGTTTCTCAGATGAGGAATTGAACATGTTGGCAGACACCCTTGCTGCCCATGCTGATGAGATCAACACCGATAACCTCAAAAGGAAGGAACAGCAGAAGAAGAAGGAGATATGGGAGGAGGTAGCCTGCAAGGTGTCTGCAGTCGGCACGACCCCACGGACAGTCAAAGACTGCAAGAAATGGTGGGATGACCTCCACCTCAGGGTCCGCAACATCCTAGCCAGCAATTGTCGGGAAGCCACAAGCGGGGGTGCCCACTCCCCGGTCAAACTCATGCGCTGGGAGGAGACATGCAGAGCTACCATCCAGATGAAGTCCATCAAGGGCTTTGGGGAGATGGAGACGGGTGCCGCAACATCTGGAGATGGAGGTGAATGACCCTGCTAACCACAGTAAGGCAAACCATTTTTTAGCTCAAGTGATGTGGAATAGAGCCTAGGCAAGGCAAATCATGTGCCATCACACACACATTAACATATCCATGTCCAGATGGAGGCCCAAACCCTGCCACACTGAAATGCATTCTGAGTGCCAATCCCATTACCAACATACAGCCAACACACAGGGAACATTCCCATGTCATACATCACACAAACCCCAATAAAACGGCATGCCACCTGGCATGCAGCATTGCAAAATTGAGACGTCACGGCTAATGCCAAAATGCCCCTCCCTTCAAACTACCCTGTGTGACACACCTGTGAGATATAAATGCATGAGAAATGAAAAGCTCCACAGAACCATCTCATGCATCTTGCATGTAACACCATCACTGGTGGCCTGCATCTGGTCATCCCCCCAGGCACCAATGGAGAAGATGGCAGTGAAGACCCAGCCACAAGGCCATCCATGTCCCGGGCCAAACCACCTGGCACTGGCAAAACCACCTACGGGCAGCATCGCGGCCCACAGTACAAGCCAGGGCAAGTGCACAGGCCATGCCAGCACATAAGGGTCCCACAGCTGCAGATCAGACTGCAAGCATAGAGCTGTCAACAACAGTGGAAGGGGAGGCCAGTGGCACCCATTCTGATGCAACTAGTTCAGTGGGTGAGGCAGCAGCCACAGCCCCACTGAGTGACGTTGACATCGGAGCGGAGGAATATGTGGACCAAGAAGGCGCAATCCATGTGGCATGTCCACACACCCCAAGCCCCCCGTTGAGCCCCCAACACGCCACTCAGGCCTCACTCACCAGCCCCATGCTTGAATCTGAAGTTCTACTGCACAGCCCCAAACTTAGTACCACCCCGGACGCCAGCCCTGCAATGCCACACCCTGCTGCAGCACCATCCACCTCTGCTGCTCCCATTGACTTGGAGGCATGGCTGTCCAGGGTGGAGGCAAGGCAGGAGAGCATGATTGACATAGTGTGCCAATATGTGGCTGACGGGGAGTAGACAAGGCGGGAGATCCGTCAGGCCATTTTAGGGAACAATGCCGCAATCAATGCTTGTGCTGCAATAATCTGTGACAGTTTGGGGGCAGTCATGCAGGTCCTGACCGGCATACTGCAAAACATGCAGCAACAACAACCTGCGCCAGTCATGCCAATCCCTACGGCATCCACCCCATCCTCCACACCCGCATCCTCTGCACCTTCCAGCCCTGTGCGACTGACAAGGCGGAGTGCGATGCAGTCCAAAATGCTGCCCCCGGACAAAAAGATGTCACGCAAATAGTGTGGGACAACAATGGGAGTGGGGGAGGTGGTGTCGGTGGTGTATAGGGGAATAAGGGAGTGTTCATTAGGGGAATGGGGAGCTCATCAGGGGGAATAGGGAGTTTTGGTGTGTTGGGGGCAGGGGGTAGGAGGGAGGGCATGTGAGTGGTAGAGGGGTGAGGCACTTTTCTGTAGTTTTTATTAATACACCCATTGTGTAAAAAATCATTTAATGCCTGGACATTGTTCATTTCGTGTATTCATTTTATTCATGACAGTGAACAGTGCACAGTGCCCAACAGCCCACATACCCTGTGTTCATGTCACCATGGACCCATGCTCAGTGTAGCACTGACACATATCCATCAACGTCCATGTCGTTCAGAAGTATTTGTCAATCAGTGATTGGCATACAGCACGGCCATCTTGTGCATCACGTACTGGCAGGGGTGCTGCTTCTCCTCCATCTTCATCCTCATCATCCTCACCAGGTGCATGCATGTCAATGTCAGGTGGCAGTGGTACATTTCTCCGGATGCACATGTTGTCAACTTCTCAGGCCTATAAAGGAGTGCTCCACCAGACCTGCTTAGGCAGTGGAACCGCGCCTTCAACAGGCCAAAGGTCTGCTCAATCACAAAACGGGTAAGGGTATGAACCCGATTGTACTCCTCTTCATGCCTGTTCCGCAGGTTCCGCACATGGGTAAGTAGCCACGGCTTCAGGGGATATCCTCCATCACCTGCATGGGAGTACAAAGAGATCTGTGTGAGTCATTCCGAGCTGCCACCTTCAGGATTCACAGCCATGGCCGCAGCTTTTGGTGTTGACAGGCGCATGCCAATGTACATATGCACAAAGATTATTTGGATGCATTGTGTACTGCAATGTGGTCTGCTATTCTGGATGGCGTTGTACAGATGATGCATGGTGTTAATTTGCATGCTGATGAGGATGTACTGTGGATGCAGAACAATGTCTTGCCTCCCATAATTGCAGTGTATGCTACTCTGTGCCTAATCACAATAGCGCCATTGGCACAGTTGTAATCATGTTTAGTCTTGCATCGCTTGACATACCCATGATGGCCTGATTGTGTGTCTTACATGTTGTCATTGATGTACGGTATTGGTCCAATGTGTGGCAGTGATGTGTCATGTTCAGGCTGGGAGGTTCAGGTCAGAAGTGTTTAGCTCTGAGTGCATTGTTCACTCACCGCCCATTCCCACCCAGGTGGAGTATGCATCCCCCCACAACACAACCCTGATACACTGCCATGAGGCCAGTCAGGCACCTCACCAAGCAGCCAGGCACGTCGTTCTGCATGTCGCTCCATATGACTGGGTAGCATGGAGTTACGCAGCACCATGGCATCATGTGTTGATCCGGGATATCGGGCACAACAATGTATGATGATCTTGCTGGAGTCACATACCATTTGCACATTGATGGAGTGGTATTACTTGCGTTTGCGGTACACAGCCTCTGTGGCATGAGGGACTGCCAATTCAACATGGGTGCAGTCGAGGGCACCAACACAATTGGACATGCCTGCCAGTGCATGGAAGCCTACTTTGGTGTCTGCAATCCCCTGGGCAGTCCGTGGTAGGGATATGTGGGTGCTAGCGTGCTCTAGGAGGGCATCCAGCACTTGGGTCAGCATGCGTGAAAAGAGTGGTTGTGATATACCATGCAGCTGGCCCACTATGTGCTGGTAGGTGCCTGTGGCCAGGAAGTGGAGCACAGACACCACCCTTAGTAGCGGGGGGATGGCAGTGCGTATTTCAATGAGGCTGACAATGTCGTCACAATGGTGGTGATGGTGTCCCGGTCCAACCGGTACATGGTATGGGTCTGCTCAGGAGTTAGATTGAATTGACTGGGTCTGAAGCGAGGGATTGGTGGCTGCCTATGAGGTACTACTGGCTGCACTTGTGGTAATTGCTGGGCCTATCTCACCCTCCTTCTTCTCCTGCGGCTCCTCTGTGCTGCCTGTTTTAGTTGCTGTTGTTGCTGTAGTTGTAGCAGTACAGGCATGTCCTCCAGCCCCATGATTGCAACGGCTAGTGGCATCATTTTGGTGTGGGAATGGGTGTGGTGTGTGGCTGTATGCCTTTCATACTGGGACAGGCTCCATTGACACCACCAGTGGTGATTGTGTGCACCTGTGGCAGTTGCATTCACTGCAGGATGCTATTTACGGGTGGTCCGCGATGCCTGTATGGCCGCCGTCATGCAGGCCCTATTTACCACCTCCGGATGCCGGTAAGTGCATGCCCGCATAATTTGTGATGTCCTTCTATTACCGGCATCCTAGTATTTCCTCCGTCCTGGGGCACGTGTACGCACGCAAGCCGGTATGAGGGGGCATGGTACGAGTCGTGGCAGTATTGGCGGATTGTCAGGTCGTAATGGCCTGGACCTGTTAACGATGCCGGTAATACCATTCTGCCTTCCTGTTTTCATTACCTCCATTCTCGTAATGAGGCCCATTGTCCCCGATCACAGGTACACCACTGAAAGGTGCCGGTGCGCCATTTGCGCTTGTTGCAAAAATGTTAGTGTTTGCGTTTTCCATTGTGTTCTGACGTGCTACCTGTGGTTGCATCCCTTGCTTTTGGGGTTGTTGTCTGTACCCTTGGCTGTTGTTCATTATAGCATTATAGCATTGTTCATTCTCCCTACCCCCACCCATTGGTAACCCGTAAGGACTGCCTGGATGTGGGTGACCAGACTGCTGTTCGTTCCCCATGGGAGGCTGCCCTTGGTAATATCCCATTGGTTGCGTCCTACATTCTCTTGAAAAATCTCCCCACCTCCCGCAATTCCAACATGAGCCTTGGGTCCTCCCCTCATTCCTTATTTCCTGTTCCTCCAAATCCTCCTCTCTGCCCTCGGTACCCACCTCATCCTCTTGCGGGTCTGCCCTGACACTCATGTCCTTCGTACTGCTCCTCTCCTTCGCATTGCTCCTGTCGTTTGCAGCCCAAGTTGCTGCCATCCTCGCTGGTATGTTCCCTGACCCCGCCTCTCCTTCTCCCTGCTTGACAGTGGGCTGCACTGAATTCATTGCCGCAAACTTCACTAATTTATTTTGAACCAATTTTGCTTTGTCTGCCAACCTTCTCTGTACTATCTCTTTTTTTCTTTCTTTGATCCTACTACAATGGTAAACAATTATACTCTGAATCTCCGCCCAGCCTTTGGCTTCTATCCCAGCTATTTCATCCAAGGCCTTCTGCACCTCTTTTGGGAGCCCTTTTTTAATTATGAAGTAAAACAAGGCAATGGATTGGTCCCACGCCGTGTCCATTTCAGTTCTCCACAGGTCTTGCACTCGAAGGATGAATCGTGTAGGCTCTTCCTCCTCTACCATAGTGCATTGCATCACTAAATGTAAATCTGGGGTATCTGGAAAAGTCCTCCGTAATGCATCCCACACTTGCGCCCTTACATTATTGAATGATGACCCATCATGGCGGTCACAGTTCATTGTCACTCCCCGGAAGCCAGCTTTCACTCACACTCTGTCTGTTGGTCATCGACGGCGGACACCAATAAACTTTTTACATCCCGTATGACTAATGGTACCCCTGCTGTGTTTTTTTCGAATGCATGTATCCACTTCCCCGCCCCACCTGAAAGGGGAGGGAGACGTTTCAAAAGGTTATTTTTGTCCATCTGTGCCCATGGTATATAGTGTGGTCTCCCTGCTCCCTTATGTATCAGAAGCATCTGTAGTTTGGCCTTACCTCCTTTTTTACTTACTGTTCCCTTCTTAGTTTTACTTGCCAACAAGTTTCCTGCTCTTTCCCTCAATCTCCCTTGCCACCTTGGGAGGCTTACCTCCTCTTGGTCAAATCGAAAGGGCAGCTGGGACCCTTGAACTGCTGCCCTATCTTCGTATTTATCTTAATCATTCCACACTTCATCTATTCCTTCTTCTGAATCCCTGTCTCCCTGTCCCTCTCCCATTTGGTGTTCTGGTGTCTCCGGTTATATTATTCTTATGGGCTTGCCATTTAAATGGAAGAGGAACTCTCCTGACTCCCACTCTTGTTCTTGTCCTTTCGGTATTGGCGCCAGTGGCGGTTGGTTTGGTGTAGATCCCCCCGCTACACTTGGCAGAGGTGTAAAATCAATTGCTACCAATGGTGGTACTTCCCCTCCCCCGGGTAACATCTGGCCCCTATCACACAAAGCTCTTAGTCGTGTTATTTCCATCTGGGTGTGCGTGAGCTGCCTATCTAAATCTCCAGTTAAATGCTCTAAATTTACTCGAGGGGCACTAGTTGGCCCGCACAGTCTTCCTGTTTCATATGGCAGTGGGGCTGTGGCACCTGCAGCTGCCGGGGTGCTTGTGGCTGGCAGATACCTTGGCTCACTATATCCCACTGCAGGCCTTGTCAATAACGGATAAAGTTTAGTGAGGTCATTCCCCAGTTTCTATTCAACATTCATCCCCTATGACTCCCTTTCCCCCCTCCAGGGCTGTCAGCTTTTCTACTGACGTTTCTTAACTCACCTCACCACTACGGGCTGTCTCCTCGAACATTCTCCATAAGCCTAATACTTCCCGCCTATTTTGCAATTGCTTCCCCCTGTAGTTGGCTAGCAAATGGGTTGCTACAAGATCTAACACTCGTTTCTCGCTGGCCATATTGTGGATGACCCTTCTCCTTTTATTTCAGTTAGCCATTGTTCATGATATTTCTATATTTTTTCACTATATAAAGGGAGGTGTTGGAAAATATGCGCTAACGGTGTATTACCCCCCATTGAACCTTTATTTTGTATTCTTGTAGGTATTCACTCTTTTTATGAGTGTTCTTACACAATGGGCCTCATTACGACCCTGGTGGATGGACCCTGGTGCTAATAGCACCATGGTCCATGCCGGTAACTCTCCGACTCCGCCATGGCGGAATGGGGAATTACCACCCCATTCCGAGGTTGGCGGAGTGGTAATTCCCCCTTCCGCCATGGCCCTTTCCCATTCCCATTTTTGCCCCATAGGGCATAATGGGAATGGGGAAGGCGCTAAGTACGGTGCCGCAAATTGCGGCACCGTACTTAGCCCCAAGGTCCCTTTGCGGCATGCTTTTTAACACCTGCAAAAAGCAGGTGTTAAAATCACCATCCCGCAAAGGGACCTTGTAATCAGGCATTAAGGGTCAGCGCCGTTTACGGCGCCGTAAAACCCTTAACGCCTGACTCGTAATGAGGCCCAATGTAATTTATCAAACATACACCTTCTCTGACACCTTTTCTCAATCTTATTTCACTGTCATCATCATAAATACCAATAACCGTTTTTACTTACACCTTTCTGCATTAATCACAAATTGTTACTAGCAATGTTCATCATAACTTATTTCAGAGAACACATATACACACTTATACTTATCAACAAACCAACACAATGGGCCTCATTCCGAGTACGGCGCTAACCAATGGCGCTATTAACGCCTTGGTTGACGCCGTACCCGGACCGGCAGCGCCTTGGTGGATGGCGGAATCACCGCCCCATTCCAAGGTTGGCGGGCGGTAATTCCCCATTCACCAAGGCTCTTCCCCATTCCCAAATGAGCCCCCATAGGGCTCAATGGGAATGGGGAAGATGCAAATAACGGTGACCGTTCATTACGGTCACCGTTATTGGCTTGGAGGCCCCTTTGCGCCCTCGACTTTAACACCTGCTCAAAGCAGGCGTTAAGGGCGAGGGCACAGAGGGAACTCAGAGTATGGCAGTAAGGGATTACCGCCACCGGTCTCGTTACCGGTGGCCGCTATCCCTTACCGCCATACTCGGAATGAGGCCCAATGTACGTTAACAACATTGGACATGTAACATCAACTACTTTTTTCTTTTAGATCACCCCTTTAGTTTGTTCCAGTTCATTACCCCTCTTCTTATTTTCTCATTCATTCCCCACCTCTGAGCTCCTTTAAACCCTCTTTAAAAAATTCTGCTCACACAGAAAAAAAATATTCAAAATTACTACTCCGAGCCTACTAAATATATGAGACTCCTACCTTTTTCTCTTTATTTCCACTTGTTCCCTGAACTGGTCGAGACAATGTTATGCGGCGCCGCCTTCTGCCCCCCTTCGGAGCTAGGATCCCGTATTACTCTTTATCTCTATTTCCACAACAACCTAATGGCCATATAAAGGATGGATAAGAAAAAAAGCTTCACAGTTTCACTAACACAGGCCCTAAACCCAACTTCCAGTTTTCATCTTCCCACTATCTTCCTCACCCTTGCCGGTTACACCCTTATTTCTCAATTCTTTCCCTCTCCCCTGAGAATCCTGCAACCAGTACGCACGTGTTCCGCCGGGTGGTCCGAGAGCTGCCGTTCACAGTCTATCCACAATCAGGTCTGCACCCCAACCAAGCCGTGACGCACCTTGGCAAGCAGTTAGTTGGCTATTTGCAAAGATGACGCGGACACTTGGAACCTTTCATTTTGTGCGCACACTGGTCAACCGCAGGGGCGCTGGTTTTCCTGGGGGCATCCCGGATTTCGCTGCATGGCACGGGGGGCTCGGCGCACCTGTCTTGATCATGTCGAAGGGGTCACCTAATGGAAAGGCCCACTCCCCGTCTTACACATGCATATTCATAAAATATAATATACACCCCAGTGGGGAATGAGACTAGGAGGGCAGGTTGCAAAATTGAGTAAGTGTCATGATCCCTGCCCCCAGCCCTTTGAGACACCAGGCTGGAGCCAGGCCACAATCCCCTACATGACCCTTAAGGGCCTCTCCTTCTTACCACAGATCCACTTGGAGTCACACATAACTCTGAGAACAACTTGGCAATGGATTCAGGGCTTCGTCTCTTCTCCGCATCCGCACACCTGCAAGAACAAGACCAGTATTAATATTATACTTACTTTGGAGAGTATCCAGCTTCCATCCATCGCTCCTCCAGTCCTGCGGGCAGCTTTACAGCGCTGTCACCTCCATCTCGGTACGCCACATCCTAAGGAAGATAAACAGATGAAAGAAAAGCCATTAGTAAGCATTCTTCATATTCCAGCTTATTTAAAAAGTAGAGTAACTTCCGCACCGGAGCATCCCACCAACCTGCAAGGGGAAAATACTTTACAGGTTAGCACGGAGAGCATAAGAAGGCGCCGCACATTGTGCTTACTCACTGCATCTTATTTTTTTCACTGCTGACAGCCACGCTGGGACATTGCAGCGTCTATAAGTGACGCAGAGAGAGACATTTGTCAATACAAGATAGAGTGAACAGTGCCGCACATCGCGCTCTCACTCACTGCTTAGTGCTCGGCTTCCTTAAGCAGCACAACGCTGTCTCCGACCCTTCCAACACCTAAGGGAAAAGAAACATGTTATAAAGGGGACAAGTGACAAGAAAAGGACAGTTCATTAAGAATTATCCAACTACCGGTCGGGCTGAAGATACAACAAGCCCAGTCCGTTGGGCCCGCACCGGTGAAGCTACTAGGCTGCATAGAGCCGACATCAGTCGACGCACCCCTGCACCGAAGGGCAGGACGGAGAGCACACCACTCAAGAAAACAAGGTGAGGAGAGGACATAGGAGAAGGTTTGGTCCCCAAGGGAAGAAGGGGGTCAAGGAACCAGAGACAATAGAGTTAAACTCCATAAATCCTGTGTTTCAGGCCCAGTTTCCAGTCAAACAGATTCCAGGGAAGGGATTGAGGTCGTAGGAGGGCGAAACAGGCTGAGTGGCATCCCCGTGGATACCAGGTGAGCGTTACAGAACGCAAAGCCCTCACACCATAATCCACCTGGATGTCATGGAAACGTCAGAAACTGACCAGTTAGCCCAAATGTTGGGGCAATTACGTGCCGAAGTACATGCAGCCAGGCAGGAGACCAACACCATGAGGAGAGAGTTGATAGTTGCAATATAACGTAGTGATAATTTAAGCCGGCAACTTCTTCAGTCACAGGCAGGACATGCACCGCTACCGGGCAATGTGTCTTCAATGCCAGCAACATCAGCCAACCCTGTTCAGATAACCCTTCCCTGGGCAGTTCCTTTGGTCCCGCCGGAGCGGTTCATGAGGGATCCCAAGAAGTATGCAACATTTATGAATCAATGCCGTCTGCATTTCCTTTGTAGGCCAGGGACCTTTCCAAATGACCAATCACGGGTTGCTTTCATGCTATCCTATCTGAGTGGCAGTGCTGCAGACTAGTCTGTACCCTTTGTCAATCAAGATGATCCTTTGCTACATGACTTCAGTGGTTTCCAGCAGGAGATGGAGAAACTCTTCGCCCGTCGCACTCATGGACAGGCATTAGACAACAAACTTTTGTCAAGGCAACCAAGACCTATTAACATACATATCCACCTTCAATAGACTCGTGATTGAAGCAGAATGGCCGCAGAAGAAGAGAAGCACGTTATGTCATCGGGGTCTGCGGGGAGAGCAAATAGATGTTCTCGCACAAGTGATGGTTCCCCCGAAAGACTGTGCAGAATGTATTAACCTTGTTGTTCAAATAGATCATATGTTGCAAGACCGAACAGCAGATCGAACTAGACTGGACTCTCGCCCTATGTATGTGCGTTCAAAGGATAATGTTTCTCGAAAAACAGAGAGCTCAGGGGAACCCATGCAGATCGGAGGGGTCAGGTCCCTCTTAACTAAGGATGAAAGGGATAAAAGGAGACAGCAGCAGTTGTGTTTGTACTGTGGAAAGTCAGGTCATTTCCTTAAAGAGTGTCCAGTGAAGCCACCAAAGAGAACAGAAGGGGCGACGGACAAGGAAGATACAACCAAAGAATCGGAAAACTACCAAGCCCGGCAAGTGTAGGGGTTCACTTGTCGAGTGAAGAAAGTAAACTACAGACCTCCCATTTTGCATTGTCTGTGATCTTGATCAATCACCAACAACCATCTTGGATGCACGAAGTAAGATCGTACATGGACAGTGGAGCTGTTGGGAACTATATGGACCAAGATCTTGCAGCAAAGATGGGGCTTCCTTTATGCCCTAAGTCAACCACAGACACTGTCACCACTGTTGATGGCATGGAAATAGCTTCTGGTCCAGTATCCCAATGCACTGCAGCCTTAACTTTTCTATGCCAGGATGGACACCAGGAATCTATCGTTTTCGACCTCTTCAAGGCACCTCAGTTCCGGTTGATTTTAGGAATGCCGTCGTTGGTAACTCACAATCCTCGAATAGATTGCTGAACAAAAGAGTTGGCCTTTTCTGAGAGCTGTGCTCACACTTGTTATCGCCAAGGGAAACAGCCAATTGCTACCAGAACTTCTGCTCTTGGAACAGTGGCAACCGGTACCTTACCAAGTGAATACCAGGATTTTCAAGATATATTTCAGAAAAAATAAGCTAATACCCTACCACTGCGGACCATACGATTGCCAGATCAACCTGATACCCGACGCACAGATGCCTTGTGGGCGAATCAACACACACACTGAACCACAAAATCAGCACCTAAAGGCCTACTTAGACCAATACCTGGCAAACGGATTCATCCCTCCCTCAAAGTCATCAGCAGCCTTCGTGCCGAAGAAGGAAGGGGACTTGAGAACATGCATCGACTATCGTGCACTGAACCAGATCACTGTGAAAAATCCTTACCCTCTGCCACTCATCCCCAAACTGCTTGATCAAGTCAAAGACGGCCAAATCTACACAAAATTAGATCTTAGAGGAGCGTATCACCTCGTTCGAGTGAAAAAGGGTGACTAATGCAAAACCACCTTTCCTACCAAGTACGGCTTGTACGAATATCAAGTAATGCCCTTTGGCCTTTGCACCGTGCCCACTGCATTTCAATACTTCATGAAGAATGTCTTAAGGGAATTAATTGATGTCTGTGCCCTAGTATATATTGACGATATCCTGGTATATTCCGCATCAAAGCAGGACCACTTCAAGCATGTTCGATCCGTTCTGACAAAACTCTGCCAACACCAGCTCTATGCCAAACTCAAAAAGTGCTAATTTCATGTCTCTGAGGTGGAATTCCTTGGCTTCGTTCTCAGCCCAAATGGAATTCGAATGGATATACACAAAGTAGATGCTATCCTAAACTGCCCATCGCCAAATTAATTCAAGGGAGTCCAGAACATGTTGGGTTTCGCAAACTTCTACCGCCGATTCATCCCGGGGTTCTCGCAAATAGTGCATCCCATCACATCATTGCTAAGGAAATGCAATAAAACGTTTCCCTGGACAGAAGAAGCAGAAAAGGCTTTCCGGGAATTCAAGGTGAGGGTCACTTCTGCCCAGATTCTATGTCATCCTCGCCCAGACCTCCCATACGTGGTGGAGACAGATGCCTCAAGTATGGCAATGGGAGCCGTCCTCTCACAAAAGGACCCAGAAACGGGTCAATTACACCCTGTCGCCTTCTGGTCATGTAAATTCACACCACCCGAGCTCAATTACGCTATCATGGACAAAGAACTCCTAGCCATCAAGTCAGCCTTTAAGGCCTGGCAACATTATCTTCTAGTCGCCAGACACACAATCACTGTAATACCTGACCATTGAAATCTCCTGTACCTAAAAACAGCAAAGGCTCAATCTTCACGACAACTACGCTGGGCCCTTTTCTTAGCTGAATATGATTACGTGATCACGTTTCAACCCGGAGTTAAAAACAGAAAGGCCAATGCTCTTTCCTGTGTGAGTGTTGATGAACAGGGATAAAAGACCCCTGACCCAATATCCATCATCCCAAGTGACAAACTCCTAGGAATCACAGCAACCATGACTCAGAGTGAGTTACATGAAAAAATCCAAAGCTTGATGAGTCCTGAGCAATTGCAAGAGTGGAGTACAAAAGGGGAACATTGCACAATGAAGAACCAGTTGCCCTATTTCAGGAACCGTTTATTTCTGCCAAACAAAGAACTACGACAGCATGTCATGTCCAGTTATCACGATTCTTTAATCGAGGGCCATCCTGGAATTGCAAGAACTCTAGCCAAGGTAAAACGGAGTTACTCGTGGCCCCATGGCGTAAAGACATTATCCAATTCATCCTATCCTGTGGAGTGTGTGCGCAAAACAAATCCTCCAAGCAGAAACCAGCTGGACTCTTACAGCCATTGGATATTCCACCAGCAACCTGGCATACGCTATCCCTCGACTTTATTACCGACTTACCACCCATTCAAGGGATTAACACCATTCTAGTGGTTGTAGGCATGTTTTCAAAAATGGGAGACTTAATTCCTCTTAAGGGTCTCCCAAACACAACCACTCTGGCAAAGGTGTTTCTCAAACGCATCGTACAGCTCCTTGGATTTCCTTCGGTACTGGTCTCAGATCGAGGTACTCAATTTGTGTCCAACCTCTGGAAGAAGTGCTGTTCTATGCCCCAGATCGACCTCTGACTATCCACCAGTCACCATCCCCAAATGGATGGTCAAACAGAGAGAACAAATCAAACGCTCGAGCAGTACCTACGCTGTATACTACATGAAGCAAAAGGAAGCTGGTCAGACCTGTTATGGATAGCCAAGTAATTCCCTACCCACCAGCACAGGGCAGACTCCCTTTTATACCATATATGGCAGGCATCTATGCACTTCCGAGCTAGATGCCCCTACGAACCTGGAAATGCCAGAGATTAAAACCTTGCACACAACCAATTCCCAAACCTTTAAAAGGGCAGCTAAACACTTACTCCAAGCTAAGAACCGCCAGAAGAAATTTGCTGACCAACACTGAGTAAAGGCCCCCAATAACCAAGTTGGAGACAAAGGGCCTCATTACAAATCGCCCGGTATGGAAACAACGGTGGCGGTAAACACGCCGCCACCGTTGTTTCCATGCTGGGCGATCACAACTCCTGCAGGCGGAGGCGTCAAACCCGCCAGTTCTGACCCACGGGTTTAACACCGCCCGCCTGCAGGCAGACGTGGAAACACCAGCAACATCACGAGATGGTGCCGGTGTTTCCATGATCCCCGTTCCCATTGAGTCCTATGGGACTCAATGGGAATGGGGATTAACACCATTCCGCCTCCGGAATTCCCGGGACACCAGGGTTGTAATGCCCTGGTATATCCGGGAGTCACGGAGGCGGAATGGCAATACGAGTCCGGCAGTAACCAGGCGGTTTTTACCGCCTCAGTTACCGCCGAACTCGTAATGAGGCCCGAAGCCTGGTTGGCATCTAAACATGTGCCCATTAAAGGAACTCTAACTTTCCGCCCGAGATGCCTGGGTCCATTCACTATCACCTCTGTGATAAATCCAGTAGCAGTCAAACGCGCCTTACCATCCAACATGCAGATTCACCCTATGTTCCACATATCTCTCCTAAACCTGTTCAACCTGGGACCCATGTTACAACAACACTGAAGCCAGTAGTAATCAATGGGAAGCCAGAGTTCGAGGTCAAGGACATTCCGGATTCAAAGTATGTCAGATCTAATCTATACTATCTAGGGGACTGGAAAGGGCATGGCCCGCAGGACAGGACATGGGAACCTTGCGAGTACATCCATGCACCTTGTTTGCTCAAAAGGTTCCATTGAAACCATCCAACCAAACCAGGGCCAGACAGGAGAACCACCATGAGAGGGGCCTTAGGGGGGAGTGCTGTCATGATCCCTGCCCCTAGCCCTTTGAGACACCAGAGTGGAGCCAGGCCACGATCTCCTACATGGCGTTAAGGGCCTCTCCTTCTCACCAGAGAGCCACTTGGAGTCAGACCTTGCACCTCCGGTGCCAGGTCCACACATAACTCTGAGAACAACTTGGCATTGGACTTGTAATGTATTGTGGGCAAGAAGGATGCCCCCACATAACCCAGTTCCTTGAACTGAGCGTGCGGTCTAGCCTTTTGGGTGTGGTTCAACTCAGGGATGCCTGGGATACCTGGAAGCTGTTTAAACCACGTCCGGGTGGAGAAACAAGCTTTGCATTTCTCTGCTCCTGCAGCGTGACACTCACCGTGCTCGGATCGGTCTCCTGAAGGCCTTCGTCTCTCCTCCGCATCCGCACACCTGCAAGAACAAAAAGAGCATTAATATTATACTTACCGTGGGAAGTATCCAGCTTCCATCCATCGCTCCTCCGGTCCTGTGGGCAGCTTTACAGCGGTGTCACCTCCATCTCGGCAAACCGCATCCTAAGGAAGATAAACGGACAAAAGAAAAGACATTAGTAAGCATTTTTCATATCCCAGCTTATTCGAAGCCTGCAAGAAAAGTCAAACGCTTGCCTGAACTCGAGCTGCTCAGAGTAACTTTAGTTGTTCCGGAGCATCCCACCAACCTGCAAGGGAAAAAGACATTACAGGTTAGCACGGAAATAATAAGAAGGTGCCGCACATCGCGCTTACTCACCACATCTTATTTTTTTCTCTGCCGGCAACCACGCTGGGACGTTTCAGCGTCTATAAGGGACAGAGAGAGAGACATTGGTCAATACAAGATAGAGTGAACAGCACTGCACATCGTGCTCTCACTCACCGCTTAGTGCTCGGCTTCCTTAAGCAGCACGACACCGTCTCCACCCTTCCAAAACCTAAGGGAAAAGAGACATGTTATAAAGGGGACAAGTGACAAGAAAAGGACAGTTCATTAAGAATCATACAACAAGCCCAGTCCCTCGGGCCCGTGCCAGTGAAGCAACTAGGCTGCATAGAGCCCACATCCGTTGACGCACCCCTGCACCGAAGGGCAGGACGGAGAGCACACCACTCAAGAAAACAAGGTGAGGAGAGGACATAGGGGAAGGTTTGGTCCCCAAGGGAAGAAGGGGGTCAAGCAACCACAGACAATAGAGTTACATTCTGGAAGCCTGTGTTTCAGGCCCAGTTTCCAGTCAAACAGATTCCAGGGAAGGGTTCGAGGTCGTAGGAGGTCCGAACCGGCTGAGTGGCATCGCCGTGGATACCAGGTGAGCATTACAGTACGTTTATATAAAATTGGCATCCAGAGAACTCTGCTGCCGTGAGAGCGCTCTAGCAAACAGTACAATTACAGAATGTTATATAGAAAAACATTGTTATAGATGACGCAACTAACATAGGGTACTACACTAATGCGGGATAGGCTGGACAGCATGGATACATATATGAAAATAGGCGATTCTTCTCCTGGATTGGTTCCCCAGATGGCGAGAGGGTGAGCATCACGGCGTCCAGCTGCATGTGTCCAGGAAGGGTGAGGGTGAGGGTGAGGTCATGGGGAGATAGAGTTGACACTAACTAAGCAGGCATGAGAAACTATCACTAGACATACAATAAACAATGAACATTTGTATACCTTTGAATAAATCTAGAAAACCTATAAATTGCATGCATGTGACTATATCATCTATGGTTGGGACTTTTACGGACTCCAAGGTGTGGTGGGCTTGCTCGCTGTGATAACCTGGGTGACTGGGTGATTCTTAGTGCATCAAGGCAAGTGGGGAGTTATAGCGACATGTGTTGGTTTTAGGGCACAGTATACTGAGACAGAGGTCTGCATTTAATGGCGGCACTGTGGGGTGGGCTGCATAGCAGGGTCACACTTCTGGTACATCATGAGAATACCTTAGGAGGGCACAGGGTTACGTTGGCAGTCATTTTCCAACAGCGGGGCCATGGGGCGGCGGCAGGTTTTTGGAGATGGGTGAGCTAAAAGGCATGGTTCGAGCTGGTTCACACTCAGGGCAGTGATCTCAGAGGAAGGGTGAGATGATACATTGTGGTGTTTGTTTTAATTATTCCCGGCACATCCGTGAGAAAGGGAGTTGTGAAGCTTTCAGACAGGGAAGAAAAGGTGGGGCCATGAGCGTGTGGTGCTGCAGAGGGTAGAGAGAAGCCTTTTTGTACTATCGGATGAGCCCTAGTCCAAAGATGGAGTCGAGGGCACACAAAATGGACGCAAAGTGTGTCCCACAATAGCCCCACCTATGCTAATGTTAGCATAAGGGAAATGGAGGTGTCCCCCACTATTATGCGAGCAAGTGGTCCATAACGTGCAGAATGTGTGAGGGGGGCCCAAACGAACCCTCTCTCCCACACAAAAGGAACTATAACACTCACACTAATATTAGCAAAAATACCGATATATGCAGGGTGAAATAATTCCAAACACTGTCTCATCACACATGACCCATAATTGAAGGACACTGTCTATTCATTAGCAAAACACACAGATAAGACACCTGCCTCACTCCTCATGCATATTCCCAGACATGAGGCACCACACAAGGTTGAATACAAGGACTCACACTGGCTCATGGCCTAGGAATGAGGGATGATATTTCTTTAATTGAAGCGAAAGCAGTCCATGGACCTCTCTCCGCTTACTTTTGTCTCACTCATGTCTTGACAACCTACCATCTGCCCAAGGTTGGTCAGTAGAAAGCAAACCAATCAAAACCCTCAATGTTAGGCCGGGCCATTGCTTATTATGCCAACCAATAGCATATTGTAGAGCTGATGTCTTTGTACTGTTATCAATTTAGAGGTGGTCGCAGGAGGAGCCATCAGGGAAGTGTTACACAATCAGAATGTTAACCCCTGTAGAATGTATATGTACTCAATTCCCTTAACCAATCCCCGTAACCTATAGGTTTTGCTAGCTAAGATTACAGTATGATGTCAGTTATGATAAATATTGAGTATAAAACCTGTTGTTTTTGATAAGCCTGATCAGAGCGATGACATTGTATGCTTGTATGCTGTCCCTGCTTTATTTGGATGTTAATAACGCTTGTTTTTGCCTGTCACTTTGTCTATTTCCATTATTGAGTCCAGATTTTTCTGGCTCCTGATCCTCTGTGTAAATTGAGGTTTCCCAGGTCATTTTAACAGATGATAGCAGAGGTGCTGCTTCGTTAGAGTCCTCAAATTGTTGAGGTTTCCCTGCCATGCCCCAATGACTATGGAGGTGACATGTGGAGAACAGTACTTTGCGTAACAGAGATAGGTCGACAAGAGCCCCCCCCTTGGAGAAAAATGTCTGTCTGGACCCTGCATTACCGCCCTGTAGGGCGAAGGGCAGCTGGCTGTTAGTAGAGACTCAATACCAAAGACCTTCAGCGGATCGAGGCATGTAAGTATGGCATAGGCTTAGCAAAACAGGGAGAGGTGATTGTTTTATATTGGGGGATTGTGATGAGATAAAGAGATAGCTTCTGACAAGGGTGAGGAAAGATCACATTCCATTGAGAAGATGACCAGGAATTGGGAAGATGGACGTAGTGTATTTATTTGTGTAGACATTGCTGGAGCCAGCCTCATGTTGTAGGATAGCATAGGCTTTGTGAAAAGTGAACTTTTGTGCATATTGGTATATATTGTGGAGGAGGTGAAGTTGTGTTGTGGACCGAGGAGTTTGGTCTAGTGTGGGATCATTCACATGGGGCTGTTCATAGTGTGAGTGATTGCTGTGGTGTCATTTAGAACAATTGGAGGGAACAGCCAATTGGGGCTGTTCAGAGCATGAGGGGTGTTTGAGGTGCCTCTCTGAAACTTTGGGTTACCCAGGAGGTGTGGTCTCAGAGAAAGATGCAAAGGTATTAAGTGCAACATTAGTATTGTTGGGAAAGGTGTGAAAGTGAGTTAAAAGACGGTTACTGAAAATTGAGATAAAATTTGGCAAGTATCGATAAGTTAAACTGTGACGTGTTATCATGGGGTACACTCCAATTATCCACCTCTGCAAAGATGTGTTATCATGGGGTACACTCCAATTATCCACCTCTGCAAAGAGTTATCCAGGTGCAAGGACAAATTCCTTAAGTACAACACTCAGCGGGTGTGGGACACTGCAGGCAAAATGTTTATGACCTGGCAACAGGAAGGCACTCAGTCAAAGTCTGTACTGCAGCACATGTGCACAAGGCGCGTATAAGGGAACACAGTTGCCGAAATGACTAGTCATTCTGGAACTGTGAAAATGTATGGGGAAGAGATAGAGGAGCCACACATGAAAGAATGGATGCTCAGCTAGTGTGACGAAAGGGGCATAGCACCCACGGCTCCTCCTTCTCCTCCCAGTGCAGTGATCCACCCTCGGAAGCACAGGGATTATATCCATTTAGAGTGATAAAAGCAGCTGTGGGGAATCCTAAACCCACATATGCACCCCCCACTTACAGTAATGAAGACATTATAAGTGATGAAAAAATGAGTAAGCCAAGACCAGTGTCCAAAAATGTGGAATATGACAAGTGCCACGATTTACAGGCAAAACTAATAGTAGCCGAGGAAGAGGTCCAAAGAGAAAGAGGAAGGCAGAGCAATAGGATGAGACAGGAATTGTACAAAATTAATTGGTAAGAGGACAGATAATCCTCAAATTAGATGGAAATGGCATTGACGATATTAAAGAAAGTGAAGGGGAAGTTAGAAGAAGGCAGGAGAAAGAAAAATGGTAAAAGGAACAGGAGAAGATAGCAAAATATTGAGAAACAGAAGAGAGGGACGAAAAGAAGGAATAAGGAAGAATAAGAAAGCAACAAGAAGCAAGAAGCAGGCAGAGAAAATGAGAAGAGATGAGATGAAGAAAGTGAAAGGGAGAGACGAAGATATGCGAAAAGGGAACTGGAAAGGCAAAATGAGGAAGAGAGATACAGAGACAGACAACAAGACAAAGAAATAAGCAGGAAAGAATTCAAAAAGAAGCTGATGATACTATTAGGGGATATTTGCACCAGACAGAAAGAGAAACTGGTCACCAGAACAGAGAAAAAGAAAGAGGAGCTTAGACGCTGCAAAAAAGTGGATGAGATTCTTAAAAAAAAACATACTCTTCCAGATAAAGGAGAGGATGGGTTTCTACAAAGAAGAGTTTGCAAACTGCATAGGAGCAGAAGGGATGGCACCAGCAGTATGAAGGGGAGCAGAGGTGGCTTTCTGCAAGATGGGGAAAGGAATGTATTGGAGGAAGTGAGGAGTGGAACATATAGGATGAGTCCCCTTTAGAGACTAGCCTTTGAAGACATAGAAGACAATGAAGGTGATTACATTGATGATACTATGTTTGAAGATTAAGAGAGAGAGGAAAAGGCTGTACAAGCCACTACTGCAAGCATGGGGATAGAGAAAGAGATAACATGGTTACATTTGGAAGAACCGTTGAGGAGCCCAAAGCCTGGAGAATATCCCATATGCCCGAAGATGTGATCAAACAGTTTAGAAGAGGAAACGCTGTATGTAAATAGACTAAGGGATTTACCAGGATAATAATAATAGTAATTTAGCATTGATATAGTGCTACAAACCTTCAGGCACTGCTTATTTTTACCCACAGTGTATGGTGCTCATTTATCGACCACAGAAGGATGAAAGGCTGAGTTTGGCCCTACTGGGAATCAAACCAGTGTCAGCAGGCTCTGCACAGATTTCAAAGCGAGCACTCTACTCTCTGTGCTATCGGACCGGCTATTGACGGAAGCAAATTAGTATGACAGATGCAGTGAAAAAGATGAAGGGTGCAGCTGGACCCGGACACTGTTCCCCTTATTAGAAAAAAAAGGGGAGATATGCTGGCTGCAATATGTCATGTGGTCACACACAAATTAACAAAAATAATGTAATATGTACATTTCCATCACTTAAATCTGTGGCTGGTAAATTAATCTTTGCATTAGAGAGAATGACAGCTGGAATGACAGTAGGATACATAAACAGCCTGCTTGTTGCCATATTAGGGGAGCAATCAGATGCAATTTGGAAGCAAGTAGGGTATCCGGGAGTGATGTCACAGAATACTAACCCTGATGGAGCACCTTTTAATCACAGTGAGCTGGTGTATGGAGAGCACGTTGGGTTCCGTACACACACTCGGCAGATATGAGCGCAATTATGACTCGCATCATGAGAGCGGGCGAGGATCCAACAGTTTATATTCAGGACATCCAGGAAAAGGGCTGGCAAGATACCAGAGAACTGTTGTACAAAAACATAACTACTTTTTATCACATTTTATGTCAAGGACTTCCAGAGGAAGTGCAAAGACAATTGAAATAGATTGTGAGAATGTAAGTGAAGCCATAGGCGGAGATTCATCTCACAACTGTTCACCATTGTTGGTTAAAGCAAGAGAAATACAGAAAGAAAATTGAGGACAGGAAGAGTTAGGTAGATTTAGGTAGCAAGATTAGTTCAGAACATACTGTCAATATTCACAGTGGGATATTGACAAGTGAAGGGGAAAGTTTTAACAAACAAGGGCCACCACAGTTACAGTCAGCAGTGAATGGACATTTTGCAGGAAGAGGAGACTACAATCATTGCACCCAAAGGCAGAGGGTTTGGATTTTAAGCTCCACAAGGATGAGGGTTTAATGAGGGATAACATATTTGGGGAACAGACACATCAATGTTGGACATGTGGGAAGTTGGGCACATTTCACGCCAATGCAGAGGCAGGGGAGAGATGCAGCAGAATTGGCAAGAAGCTGATATAAGAGGGGTGACAAGGTACACCCACCACATAGTGCAGAGTACCTGAATATTATGCACAAGATCACATGCAGTATCAGGCACAAGCACCAGTAATTCAATAGACCGAACAGAGGATGCCAACCCAAGCACAATATACATTGATGCCGACACAGCAAACACCTATGTGGACAAAGGCACTAGCACAACAGAATGCAGTAACAAAATGGAACGCGGACACATTGCTACAAGCACAAACACCTAGTATAGAGTGTGTGATTGGACATGTATCCATATAAGGACAGCCTACAGAGAGGCTTGATATGTTCCATCCTATTGATTGCACCAGACTCACATGAGGAACTGAGGGTCTGAGTGACCATAGGTGGAAAAACATTCTACTTCAAAGTAGATACATGGGTGACTCAATCCTATGTTAAAGAAGCAAAGGTCCCAATGTCAGGCAATGCATGAACGCACAAGGATTTTCTGGGATGACGACTACGGTTACGTTTACATATTCCTATCTGAGAACATGATATGTCCATGCCATTATTATATTCCCGCAAGACACCACTTATCATACTGGCGAGAGATTAGATGAGCAAATAACACATCACAATATCATTCAATGACCAAGGTATAATATGTTCTAGACCAGGGATCCATTATCCAGCATCTCTGCAGCAACCACAGCTCTTCCCAGGTGATCAGGTGTTTATCAGAACATTTGTCCGAAAATTGAATGAACAGTGTTTTCAAGGACCGTGCAAGGTCATCTATGCCACACCCACTGCTGTGAATGTAAAAGAACACAAGCCATGGATACACCTCACAGACATTTGAAAGGACACCAGTTCAAACCCCCTCCCAAGGAGCAGGAAATCAAAGAAGCAGAGCCGTAAAGAACAGTTGTATACATGTTTTATTGACGTTTTTCTGATCAGTGCATCCTTTTGGATGAGAAAACTTTTACCCTTCTTCACAGCCTGCAGGAGCAGCAGATATGATTAGAAAAATAGTGTCATGGATTGGTTGTTTGCTTCTCTCTCTTTTTCTTTCCTTTCTTGTTACAAATTTTATTGGGATGGGGACTCAAAAGGGGGTCTGTAATGGTATTAGAGTAGCATCTACATTCACAAATGGTACTATATCAGTACCCAGAAGTAAACAGGACACTGTGGCTAAGGAAGTTAGTGATTCTGTGGATCAGGAGGTTCTTTTAGATGATATTGCCGATGTGCATCACACGACACAGACAATTTATGGTACAATCACATGCGGGAGGTGGGAAGCGGGAAGTCAAATGATTCATGTTAAATTTATAATTTAAGATCCCATGCAGCTGGCACAGCCAGATTGTTAATTCCCAAAGAAATGCCACCTCTAATAGCTCAATGTTTAGCACACCTTGCTCTAAATATACAGCATGGGTTGTTTCAGGAAAACAAGGTTTAAGCACCCGTATTACAATCAGACAACAGTGAATATTCTGAGAATGATGGGTAGGAATGGGTTTCGGTGCAAAATAAGACTTCAATTACAGCTGGAAGGAGTGATTTTTCACAACAATAAATGGGAAAAGCCATGAACTGCAAAGCAGGTGGATTTATGGGGTTTTCGGAGGAAGTAGTGGACATATCAAGTAGACATGTTATATTGTGTGGGAAATATATGTGAACCAACTGACCTGGATAAAGCAATGTGAACAGCCCAATAAAGTGCAGCTGCACCCTTTCCCCACCAGTGGGCCCACAGATCAATGCCTCCCTGCCTCTCTGAAACCTGAGCAGAACCATGTGTTGTTCCGGAAGCATCTCAAGACTTTCCTCTTTGCTTCTGCCTTCTCTTTTCCTCTTCCCTGCGGATCTCTGGTCTGTCATTGCACTGATTACCTGACTACCCTCTGAACCATGGTCCCAGATCCTTGCCCTCCCAGTTGCAAACCCGGACTGCCTCTTAACAACACTGCACTAGGGGCGGTATCTGCAACCATACAGCCCCCCTACCTGAACTTATATAACACTTGTTGTCTGCATGTAAGCCCTGCACTCCATCTGCTGGCTGCACTTCTTGTTTTTCGATATTTTGATCCTATGTCTTGCACTCGGTCTCCTCCCCTTCCCTGGCACTTTTCCCCTTCCCTCTCCCCTGCGCTTGCGTAATCTCAATGTCACTCGGCCTAATAAGATCGTTGTCTTATCCCCCCTTTGTTTTCACTTGCCGTGTTTAGTTCCTGAATACTTGTCCAAAGGTGCAGCACAAAGACACTGCTCAGAGGAACACATATGATGTCCTTAACCCTTAAAACAGTTGAGGCCACTCCCCTCTTGAAACATGTGCACACACAGACAGATAAATAGAATGGAGAAATCGAACATTGAATAGTCAGGATATCGAATCCAGTTGGTCGCTCAGGGACATCTTCCTACCCCCATTCGATCCAGAGAATTACACAGAGCATTCGGTAGATTGTGCAGGGGATTGGGGATATTGCTTCATGACATGTACCCCAGAAGAAAATGCCCAGCATAGAGAATGAAAAATTATGAGACAAGAAAAACAAGAAACAAACATGAAAAACCACATGGGTTATCACAATGTCTTAAAGTCTTGGTTCTGGGAGCTTTACAAGCGGAGAGTAAGAGCTTCACATGCAGAGTGTAAGAGGGGGAGGAAAAGAGGAGACAGGCATCAAATTGTCTTAGTTATTGACCAATCGGTTAGTAAATATAGGTGATGTTTGCAATTTTGTATAGGGGCTAGCTAATAGGAAATACAGGTTTGACTTGTATTTGATAAATGTTGCATATGTAGATTTTGTTTGCGTTTTTCTGCTATAAAACTTGTAACTGAAATGGGCATGTCAAGAGTGTTTTCAGTTGTCTAGTTCTAAGGACCTGGCTGACCCTCCCGGCCGTATTTGCCAAATATGCACTTCTTATTGACCCTTTGGATTGTTTTTTATCGATCAGTTTCTGGGCCTACCATTCAGAGCTTCGTTGAGCTTTGCTGGCCATTTTGAAGACAGATTTTCCAGGCATATTCTTGTCACTGCATTTGTGTTTCCTGTATCTGGTTTCCATGTTCAGAAGTGCACCCCCATGCACAGATAACACTGTGAACATATGTATTTGCATTTCTCAGCTAGTTGTCTTAGGGTGATTTTTGTGTGTGTGTGTTTGTGTGTTGGGGAAGTAGCAGGGGTTAAAAATTTACACAGCTTAACATTTAACATAGCCATACTATTATATGCAGCGCTTTTTGGAAAAGGTCCTATAGTCTAAGAGAAGAAATAAACAAAGTGGGGTATGTAAGTAACATGCTACTATTTGCAAATTGCAATCGGTCATTTTCAGTTAGTAAGTTATAGCATAATCTTGACATTCTAAGCAAAACAGAAGGACGCAGTGCCCTGCCCTGAAAATGGAAAGGATCATGGTCAAGCTTCTTGATTGGCAAATACTTCAACAATAATAGTTTATTTCACGTATGAAAAATTAATTCTGGTAAAAAAACAATCAAAAATAAATCTAGTGCAAATAACTGAATTGTCATTAGGTTGCATAATCAAATCAGATATGAGCTGGCATGATGCATACACATTTCCTTGAATAGCTCATGGATTATGGCATAAAATATATATTTGGGGTATATATCTTCAGTGCAAATCTATTTTGTAAAATGTGTATTTATTTTAAAATGTAGTATATGGACGTAATTATATAATCAAACACCTGAATCCCTCCAGAAATCTCCAAATGTGAAGTTGTTTTAGGCTTTGTTAATCTATTATACGGAAGCAGGTGCAAATATTCATTGGCATTTTCTCAATTACAACATTGCAAATCTATGTAAATCAAGTTCAAATAGTTTATGGGGCATGCCATAAGCTAATAACACACGGATTTAATATGTTAGCACAGATAAACAATGAAATGCAAACATCGATTGTTTGGCTGGATTACTGCAACAGTCTCTTCCTCAGTCTCACTCTTTCCTCCCTTCGCCCCCTCCAGCTAATCCAGAATAAGGCTGCAAAACATATCCTGGGCCTCAAGCTCAGACACCATGTCTCTCTAGCCCTACAATCTTTCCACTGGCTCCCCGTGGTTGCAAGGATCAAATTCAAGACCCTCTACACCACAAAGCTTTCTGGAACTTGGGGCACTCTATATCCAAATTTCTCTCCCAAAATACTCACCAGATGGAGCCCTACGCTGCCTCTAATTCCAACTCTCCGACTGTCAAATGCTTCTCCAAGCAGAGAGTGGTGGTTAGGTCTCTCTCCTCAACTGGTGCTTCCTTTTGGAACAGCATCCCCATCCCTCTCAGACTTGAGCCGGACTGCCTTAATTTCTGGAAACTCAAAACTTTGCTCTTCTCTACATCTTCCCCTCTTTCCCTTCCCTGCTAATCACCCAACTGCTGCTGTGACCAGTGGCCTGATCCTCACAAACCTCACAGGATCCCAGACCTTGCCTCCCAGTCAATACCAGCACCCCTCTCCTCCTCCTGCGGGCTCCTGCTTGGTTGCTAAACATCCCACCCTTGAGAGTTGCCTGTACTAGCACTTAGTCTTAGGTTCTTCTCCATGACTCCCCTTAGCACTTCCCTCCGGTTCCCTCTTCCAGCACTGGTTCACTCCTCTGATCCTCCTTCCTTTCCCATCCACTGTACTTCTCCTCAAATGCACTTGCACGTCAGAATGCCACAAGGCATAGTAGGATCACAACTGTTGCTTAGTGTTGTTGCCTTTGTTATTATTCCTCCTGATCCCTCCCATTTAGCCTTGTTGTGCTTTGATGCACAATTCTGTTGTATAAAGTGCCTTACACATGCTCAATAAAATAAAATAAAAACAATAAATGCTGTGAAAAAGCAGCCATGCTTCATTCAGGAAACAAGGAAATTGGTTAACAGTGGAAGTGATGAAAGCACTTGTGGAAAACACAGTCAGCAGAAAGACAATATGCTAAATATTCTTTCTGCATTGAAGAATTCCAAGAGCATCGCCACACAGACAGAGGAGCTAGTAAATAAATGACCTTATGTGGGAAGCTTGAACGAAGAGATTCATTATAGTAGAAATCGAAAAGAGCTCTTAGATTAAAAACGTACTTTGGAAAAGGCCAAAGTGAGGGTAAGATGGCTGATGCAAACAGGGAATGAATCAAGTAAACAGTCTGAGACGGAAAGTGTCAGAAATCTAAATGCAGCACACATTATGGTTAACTCTTACTCGGCAATGTTATTTTTATGCTAATAATACAATACCTTCAGGGAATTTCTCGCCAAGGTAAACTGGTCATGTCAATGTTTAAAGAGTGAGCATGTTGATGTGAAATAATTGCAGATTTGTATTGGAATTCTGTAATTGTAAAGTGTTTAGTTTGGTTTTGAGGGTGAGCATTCATGCATATGAGTTTCCTTTTAAAATCTTTCTTTCATCAGGGGTGAGCAGTGATCCTGTACTAATTATGCTGATGTTCTTACGAGATTAAACACATTTAAAATGACCGTAGCTTGACATAATTGAAGATACGAAGGCCACCATTAATAACTGGGTGACTGTAATAAACTTCATTTAAAGTAAGTGTTCATATATATGAGGGACAATTAACGAAACACAGAACTGGGCACAGGCACATTTGACCACAGTATGAACAGCATGAACATATGACCTATTAGGACCCTACACCTGTATTAATTATAGCTCATTCTTACTTTCTGCAAGGCACGTTTTTACGGATTTAAATGTATTTCAGTCCACGATACCACGGGCAATGCAGAATGGATGTGCAGATTTTGTGCACGTTATGATACACAGTTGCACCAGATCTTCTGACAATACACAAACTTAAAACACTTTCAGTGACAGTGATCTGGAATAACTGCTGAATGCAACGCTACGGAGCCTACGTTTTTTTTTCTTAGCACAGATATTCCAGTTGGCTGTAGCCTACCACGGAGTGTTGTAGTGTAGCATCATGTCAATGCAATAAGCATGGGTGAAATTCCATATCACTAAGGTCAGGATTTTAACTGAATGTCCAAGTCAAAACAAGATGGCTTGTTTCTATAGCTACTGATTTTAATTCCCTGCTTTCCAACCAACTCTGTGATTTGCTCTTCTTCATAGTAGTAGCTGAAGAAATGACACGATGGCACAAGCTTTTATGCCATGCAAGGCAGTCACTGTCTTTCCTCCCATAAAGTCACAAAAATATGGTCTGTGTATGGCACACTCCTGCTTTCAGGAATTTCCTTTGTCCTAGTAGTCACTGACAAAACTGCACAAGGATGGGCAATATGCTTCTATTCTCCCTAGTAGAGACAAGTCAACGGCAGAATATGTTGGTGCCATTGAAGGCTGATCACCTGCTTTAATCCAAACATGCCGGTCAAGTGGCACAGCAGTAGAGCGCTCTCTTTGACATCTGTGCAGAGCTTGCTAACACAGGTTTGAATCCCATCTACCATAGATACGCCTCCAGAATACTCCCATCAATACCTCTCCCTAAAATAAAGTTATGTGTGTGTGAATTAAGGCATGTATGATGTGATAGGTCATCTATAACATGTTTTATACCCAGAGGTTTCTAAGCACGGAACTGGGGATCGTACCTGTGTTGCTCCGTGTCATCTTGCTTCCAAGGCGAGCACATTGCCCCATAGCTATTCTCCTGAGACAATATGCATGTATGTGTTTTAATGTTTGAGGACTTAGATGGGAAGCAATTGCGTGCAGGACTTGCTGTGAGCTGCAAGCTAAGCATAATTCCCTGATGATGTGAAGAGCACAGAAACCAGTAGGAGGAGAACATCAGTGGCTGAGTATGTTAACTGTGCAGGGAACTAGAGTGCACCCCTCTCTCCTGTTGATGTAAAGAGCACATAAACCGGTAGGAGGAGACCATCAATGGTCAAGCAGGTTAACTGTGCAGGGAACTAGAGTGTGCCCCTCTCTTGTTCTCAATATTCATGGATTTCTGAAGGATTGAAGCTTCACAATCCAATAGGGTGCTGCACTGCAGCAACATATGTCTTGCTTTGGAGCACCACACTGTGGGCTACTCCCCCCTTTCCCCACTGTGGGTCTGAGTGTGAGCATGCTTCTTGATAACCTGATTACTACAGCTACCAGAAGTCCTTGCAGCAGAATCGTCATTGATTCTGAACACCTGCACTTGCTGTGAGCTGCAAGCTAAAACTGCCTCCCTGATTGTGTAAAGTGCACAGAAACCGTTAGGAGTAGAACACCAGTGGCTGAGTAGGTTAACTGTGCAGGGTACTGGAGTGCGTCCCTCTCTCCTGTTATCAATATATGTATATATTTACATTTCTTTTTTAAAGTAATGAGCAGAAAATGCACCACCATTTAGGTGTTGTATTGGAAGCAGGCCGAAGCACATCTCCTGCCAATGGTCAATATTGACTGCTGAAACAATTGTAATGATATGTATGTATACATTAACTGACTAACGCTCACTTTATATTGTATTTTTTCTGGCTTCACCTTGGACATCTCCAATAACTATCTAGCAACTATGTGTAGCTGTAATAAACTTTGGAGTGTACATCATTGATCAGATTGCTGGATCTAGTTTTCATCTGATGAAATAAAACAGTTTAGAAGCACCTGTGGGGGATTGAGGTAAAGAGGGCAAAGGAGAAAGCATGCAATATATATATATTTTTTTCAGTATTCATTAACGGAAGATGTATGGCATTTTCACCTTAGTCTCCAGATTCCATTCCCTCCAATCTTGTTGCTACATTATTTCAGAGATTAGAATTAATGTGGCATAGTCAATGTATACGTTTGAGTTCATCAAAATAACTTAGGGCCTCATTACACGGAAGGCGGTGAGCCATGGCGCTATTAGCGCCATGGCTCATGCCGGTAAAATACCGGCACCGCCTTGGCGGAAAGGGGATTTACCGCCCCATTCCAAGGTTGGAGGGGCGGTAAATCCCCCTTCCCCCATTGCCCTTCCCCATTCTCATTTCTGTCCCATAGGGCTCTATGGGAATGGGGAAGGCGCTTATTACGGCACTGCAATTTTGCGCTGCCGTAATTAGCTCCGAGGTCCCTTAGCGGGTTGGTTTTCAATGCCTGCAAAAAGCAGGCGTTAAAGCACCAACCCGCTAAAGGACCTCGTAGTAAGGCGGTAATGGTTAACGGTCACCGTTACCATTAACGGTGGCCGTTAACCATTACCGCATTCCGTGTAATGAGGCCCTTAGTCTTGTTTTTCGAAACAATCACGTAAAAAACACTACTTTAAGATGCAGTATATATTCTGATTCCAAAACACGGTGGGCCTGATTCATGGAAGTGTTTTATAATGGCGCAATCCCATAGGAAAACGTTCCATGAATCAGGCCCTTTGTACTTTTACTAATTTAAAAAGTGATTACACTGATTTCTGCAATTAGCCCTGTAGATTTCATTATTAATTTATCATCAGTAAATGCACATAATTGAATGAGTATGTTTATTAAATAATTTATGAAGCATGTCATGCCTTATTGCAGTTCCGTGTTAGGGTATGTTTCGTTAATTGCTCCCGTATAAATAATAAACTATCTTGCACTAGCCATCTGGGATGATATGCGATTATAAATGCTGTGCATGGTGACTTGGTGTCGCCAAAGTCAATATCCCGTCAGAGGGGATGACTCAATTTTCGAGATATGTTCACTAATGTTATGCAAGCACTCCCATCTCTGGAAACTGTGCAATCATTGCTTAGCTTTACTGTCAAATTGTGCCACCTGTAAGAACTGGAGCTGTGAGGGGAGTATTCCAATGATAAACTACTGAGTTTATCTCCAACACGTGACTTGTATGAATGAAATGTTTCCCTTTCTGTTTCATTAAATATGCAGGAGGGAATGCATCACAAGTTTACTAAACAGGCATAATCGGGGTGCATTTCACAAAGAAAAACTACACAACCTTATGTAATCACACATAACATTAGTAAGCGAAAATATGGATGTTCCTGACCAAAATAAGGACCTTTCAGTTGAACCAATTGCATTCAAGACAAACCTGAAAAATCAAAGGCCATTTATGTTCTAATTGTTATGACAAATTACCATGAAAAGTGGGACTATATAACAATAAATTGCAACGGCATCCTTCTCACTTGATATCTCAAATGACGTACAGAATAACAGTTATTAAAAAGACGCGGCTGTAACAGTGATATTTTAAATGCATATTTCCAATGCTTTTTTATGGGTCAGTTATCTTTAAACAGAAACTTTACTTAACGACACTTATTTGCCTTGAAGCATTGAAAGTAGAATTCCATATTCCTTTTTTCTGTGAGGATAAAATGCCACAGGCGCCTACATTGTTCAGAAAATACTGTGCTGGAAATGTAACCATACACATTTCAAATGCTGCACTCTAGTGCATGCTTTCTTTGATGTGAATTGCAGCTGAATATGTTGTCTGTATTCACAACGAGCTTTAATGCATATTTTCCCTTGTGTGGACACTCAAATGAATAAACAATACAATACTACACTAGTGTATTATAGAGTTTGCAAAGGATTGAATCAACTGGACTGATTGTGAACACCTCTCCAATTATTCCTGTGTCCCTGCTTGGCATGCTGACCCCAAATATGACATCAGTAATTCCAATATTCACGTCACATCCTAAATCACATAGGTAGAGTCATGAAAAAGTGCCCTTAGACACAGAAATCATGATGGCTGCGGAATCATTAATGACGATGAAATAAAAAAGAAATCAATGAGAAAAGACACACATGGAATGTTTTGTTCATGAAATTAGGCTTTATGGTAGCACGCATGTACAGTACTGGAATGCGTTCTGTGGCTTTGGACACACAGCTTTAATCTAATGAAAGACAAAAGTATGTTTCATTCTATGATGTTAAAAAGGTACACACCATCTTGGATGTCTTCCCCTTCCTCACACAAGAGAGAAGCGGAGGACGTCCGTTTGATTTGCTTGTGGTCTGACTTTGAGCGTTGCACCATGGTCTCCAAAGACTGCTGAGCAGAACAGTCATCACCAGCGTGCCTGTCACTCGCTGATGCCCGCTGATCATCAAGGAGCAGTAATGGTTCCGTGAGACTCAAGAGGCAGGGGTGAGGGAGGCGATGAAAAATGGCAGGAGGCCGGGTATTTTCTCTTCCAGCGAAATGATGATAATTTGGGAGAGTGGCAGGAAGCAAAGAGTTCTTTGGCCTGATTCATGAAACTTTTATTGCAGTGCAATACGACTGTGCACTGAAAAAATCCACTTTGAATCCACTATGTGAATTCCACTCTGTCAGGGTAATTCATAGAATTTGGCGCACAAGTGGCGTATGCGGCTGGCGCACAGTGTGCGCGTGCGGTAGTCTGCGCCAGCCGCGTGCGCCAAAACCCATTTCAGCGCACAGCGTATTCATGGATTTCAACATCCATAACCAGCCGTGGCGCAGAGTGGTGCAGCGACCCTGGAGCAGCGCCAGTTACGCCCCCAAGCCCGCCCCATGCGCCATAACCAGCGCACAAATCCAGTACATGGCGCAAAGGCCAGTGGACCAGCATACAGCCTCCTAACCACGAAAATGCATGTAAAACTTACCATGCACGCCCCAGAATACACGTACCCCTCCCGCAGCAGTGAAAACGTGTGTAAAACTCTCCGCACACCCCTCTGAATACACGTACCCCGCTCAGCCAAGGCCTATCGTGTGTAAAACTCCCTGTGCACCCCTCTAAATACACGTACCCCACTCGCACAAGGCCTATTGCGTGGAAAATGTTTGGCGCAGCTCCAGAATACACGTACCCCTCCCGCGGCATCGAAAACGCGTGTAAAACTCCCCGCACACCCCTCTGAATACACGTAGACCGCTGTACGTGCGTGGTCTCCCCAGGAAGCACACACGTCATCACGAATGTCACGCGTGTGCCACTTGACACCAATCAGGACGGACCCCATACGGTCATGGGTCTCCTTGTCCGCAGGTAGTGGAGTGCCAGATGACGTGGGCCTCCCCCCTACCTGCGGACGGGCCTGGGATGGGGCATCCCTGCTGGTGCATGATGGTGCAGTCACAGGGTCAGGGACAGTGACATGCACAGGCCCCTCCGCGGGACCTGTGCTGCCTCCTGCCCCTGGACTGCACCACTTGCACCAGTGGTACCACCCCCACCAGGCCTCAGGTGCGGCTCAGTAGCGGCCTCCTCCTCCTCTGTGTAGACCACCAACCTGGATGGCTCCGCACCGTTTTCCGCCATCGCAAGCCCCTTCCACTGCAGCCGTAGTGGCAGACGCGGCACCAGTCCCCTCGCTCCCGGGTGATGTTAATTCCTGGGATGGTGGCTGGTCTTTGCGTCGCCGCCCGGTGGAGGCATCCTCGCCGCTTTGATCCACAGCGCCGTCTCCGCCCTCTTCTTCACTCGACGCTGTGTAGAGGGAGACATAGGCCCTCATTACAACCTTGGCGGAGGACCATGGTGCTATCAGCACCATGGTCCATGCCGCTAAGGTTGCAATTCCGCCATGGTGGATGGCGGAATTACCGCCCCATTCCAAGGTGAGTGGGGTGGTAATTCCCCATTCACCAATGGCCCCTTCCCCATTCCCATTTTTGACCCATAGGGCATAATGGGAATGGGGAAAGGCGATAATTACGGCACCGTAAATTACGTTGCCGTAATTATCGCCAAGGTCCCTTTGCGGCATGGCTTTTAACGCCTGCAAAAAGCAGGCGTTAAACAGCCAGTCCACAAAGGGAACCTTGTAATCAGGCGTTAAGGGTCGGCGCCGTTTACGGCGCCGTAAACCCCTTAACGCCTGAGTCGGAATGAGGCCCATAGAACACAAGCATCAGGGTACTGTACAATAGTCCCCTAGACAGGAAGCAATTGCACATGAGTAGCACTGTCAAACGTCACTTCCATCCTGTCCCTCCACAACACATGGGTCAATGCAGGCAACACACATGCAGAAACAGGCACGGCGCATGTAATCAACATTAGCACCTATGTACAAGGGCCACTATGGACATAAATGTTGTCTTCAAACTCACATGCATCATGGGTCATACTGATCCCATGCACACACCTCACCGGAGGCTCATGCATCTGGCCTCATACACCACAGACACAGTGGATACAAGGATGACTAGACTGCATCAGTGAATCAACACATCGTCCAGACATGTGTCATGCATCCATGGCGTTTCAAAGTCACACACACGCTACTCAGACACACAGACATAAACACCATACATGTCCATGACAGCAGCACCCATCTCTCACACCCCATCCATGTCCAAGAACAGAGACAGGCATGCATTCATGTGTGCATTACGCATGCTGCTCCCCATGTTGCATTGTAACACATGCACCATCCATGTGGTTCACGCATGACTGGTCTCACATGCAGCACCATGATGTCCCTGCACACACACATCCATACATGGCCTATGTCACACATACAGGCAAGTAGCTGACTACCAGCACACTGCAACATGCCCTGTTTCACACAGCAATGCATGGCCACCCACCGATCGACTCCAGAGGGGCCTGCATCCTGAGGATCTGGTGGTGAAGCACTGGGCTTATGCATTCCAGGACCCTCATCTGGATGTTGGTCAGGCTGACCCGGCACCCCTCTGCATCCTCTGCCTTCAAGAGGCGCCAGGCCTTGCTGACGGTCCTGGACCTGAAGTCCTCCCAGCGCTTCCGGACGTGTTTGATGTCACGGTTTGCCACCGCCTCCGCTTTGATGGCAACCACTACGTCCTCCCAGATCCTCTCCCATTCTTCCTTGTCGGTGCGCAATGGTGTGAAGAGGGCATCATAATGCCCCAGGACTTGCTCCGCCAGGATATCAACTTCCTTATCGCTGAAGCTGGTAGTCCTCTGCCTCTCCCAGGTGTGGTGGGCAACTTGGTCCTGGGGCTGGGCTGTGGAGCGATGGTATAGTAGTCGGGAGTCTGCTGTTCCAGCAAGGGTGGACATGCAGGCACCAAATAGCAGGGCACATTGGCAGCAGGCAGGCAGGCAGGCAGCAGCAGATGGCAGGTGGGAGCGTGCTCAGGGCTCTGGGGGGCAGGAAAATGGCCTTCTGGGCAGGAACATGGTCTTCCGTGTGTTGTCGCGTGGCCAGCTTGATACGGAGTGGTTTGGCACGTGAAAAAACTGCATGTCAGTGTGTAATTCGAGGAAAGGCCCTTAGCACATAAGCGCTTTTGTGACGTTACGCACGCGGGCATTTTCCTCATGACGGGTGCATAGTGATTCAGCATGTGAAAAAACAGCACGTCTGCGTGTTAAGGCATGTAATCCGAGGAAAGGGCCTAAGCGCGTAAGTGATGTGACGCGTGCGGGCGTTTCCCTCAGCACAGGTTAAAGGTGAGCGGAGCCAGCAGTTTGCTGTACGTGCCTTTCGTGGAGACCGACTTGTGTGTTGCTACTTCGTGTTGTTTCGCGCACCCTCACAACTTCACAGAGGATCAAGGACGTATCTCTTCTTTTGGCGGGGGTATTGGCTACGCATGTTTTTCATTATCACGCTAGTCTGACAGTGAGTCGCGCATGCTATTTTTCCCACTGCGGGTGCCCCTGAGTATCGCGTACCCGTTTTCAAGGACATAGTAGCCTGCATGTCCACACGTACGTGTTTTTCATGTCCCTGGGTGCCACCGCATACTGCAGGAGGTTAATTCCACACACATGGGCAACCGGGGGTTGCGTGCACGGTTTTACTGCAGTTTTGGGGTGCCTGAGCATTGCGTGACCCATCACTTCATCACCGGAGTCACATACAGCCTTGCAGGTGCAGGGGTGCTTTTAACATCTTGTATCCCACCACCTTCACCCCAATTGCCCAGGACAATTTTCGTGTACACCTCCCATTGGCACTACTCCATCTGTGCCAGCACTACTCCATCTGTGCCATGGTTGGGAGGCCACGAAAGGTGAGGGATGCCTCAGCTGGGTGTACCCCTTGTGGCGGGAGAGGTCAGGGACGTGGCCGTGATGACAAGGGAGTAGGGAGACTCCAGGGTGGCTGCAGAGGGGGAAGAGGCAGGGGTGCGGCAGCTCGGGACAATGTTGTGCCACGCGTTGGTGCAGTCATGCCACCACCCCCTGCGGCTCCAGGAGATGCAGTTCTTGCATCTGGCACTGGCACCCATGTGACCCGGCAGTCCATTTAATCGACTGCTACGGGCCCAAGGGTAGTGGTAGCTGCAGGTACAGCTGTGGACACCACCAACCAGGCTCAGCGTCTGCCAGCGCAGGCTGCGTTGGCACTTGAAGAGTCCATGGAAGATTTCCAGCAGGTCAGGAGGAACACCCTGACCAAGGCAAGTGTCCCTGGGGCAGTAATGTCATCTGCTGCCCTGACCAGCCGGGTGTTGGCAAGTGCAGGGGCAGATGCAGCCAACAACACCCTGGTTGAGACTCTACCAACCAGGACAGTCGCGGTCAATGAGCCTGGCACAGCGGCTGTTGCTGTGCAGGGTCCATTCCAGGGCACCCAGCAGCCACTGATGCAAGTCAGGCCTTCGGTTGGTCCTTCCACCTGCCACTCCCTTGGTTCAATCCACCGGTGCCACTGGCCATACTGATCAGGGCGGCATTCTCCAGCCAGGGTCCGCACCACCAACCAAGAGGAGGAAGGTTGCATCTGCAACACAGACTGGGACCCCAGACACAGACACGGCCTCCTGCACTTCAAGGAAGAAGCCTTTCTGCAAGCAGGAACTGGACTCCCTTGTGGACTACGTGCGGGAACACAGCCGTGACATGCTAGTGGGGCCGAATTGTCAAACTATGGCTGCCCATCGGAATACCCACTGGAAGCATGTTGCGGATAATGTGAGTGCATTCGGCCATGAGGTGCGCACAGCTGCCGAGTGCAAGAAGCGTTGGGATGACCTCAAACGCAGCGCTAAGGCCAAGCGTGCCTCTGATTACATCATAACTCTGGTGACTGGCAGTGGGCCACCACCTGAGGAGGATGACCTCACTCCACACGAGTCACTCGTTGCAGAGTTCATACCGGCAGAATCGGTCAAAGGAGTGGGAGAGATGCAGGACTTTGATGCCCCATCCAGTGAGTGTTGTTGCACGTATGTCCATCCCATGTGTGGTTTGCCTGTGTGATGTGATGTGCTTGACTGCCACTACATGCTATGTGTACATGGTTCTCATGTGCTAGTCATGCAATGCTTCACTGATGCGTGCATGCTGTGCAGGATGGTGGACATGTAGAGCAATCGGGGACTGTCCTCATCACCACACTTGCACCCGACTCACATGCTAGTCACCCAGATCCCCCTCCGGTCCATGTTCCAGCTCACTGGCCGTTCTGCATGTAGCCAGGGGTGTCTTTCCTCTTCGCACTGGGACCATGCCATTGCATGCACTGACGTACATGTGTCCTCTGCCTGCATGCAGGTACTCCACGTAGGCATGCCCCCTTGCCCCCCACCCGCCCTGCATCCCAATTTCACCATTGCACTGGTCTGCATCATTTTGGCGTACTGCAATAGTCTGTTTAAGCCTCCTGTGTACATACTAACTTCCACCAGGCAACCTGTCAGACACATGCAGTGGGGTACATCCTCTGCCCTTCATGCAGGGTGTCTCACGTGGACTGTACAGATGGCAGATGCTCTGCAGGGACATGAGTGCCCATTCATGCTCCAAGTGCATTCCATGCATGCCCCTATGTGCGCTTGACTCGATGATCATTGTAGTACCTGTCCAGGATAGGCTACATTTCATGGCATTTCTTCATCCTTCACATGCCCACTCTGGCTCAGTCCTGCATCACACACATGTTTAGGGTGTCACAGTCTGTGTGGCCACAGTCCTCCCCCTGTTTCAGGCCCACTGACTCTGTCCAACCGGTGCAGTGTCTTCTGCACACATGGGTGTACTACTGTGGGTTAATCATGTGTCCTGCTTACTGTCCCATCATCAACTGCTGTGTTGTCAGTTGACTCAGACGATGCAATTGATGCTAGTCAACACTGTCTGCCAATACACAGGTCTCTGGTCACCCTTTTGCTACCGGGCCAGGCATCCCTGCATTTTCACTAAGGGGGGGGGGGGGTTGCTTGTAGCCAAGCCATGCAGCCCATTGCATGCATATTGCACGTGATGCCTGAACTTGCCCTTGCACTGCCTTGACGTTTTTTGATACACATCATGAAGTACTTGTACATGTAGATAGTGAGTAACGTAAACATGTTCTGCACTGCATTGACCCACTTCTGAGCCGTATAACACCCTTGTACATGCCTACTCACTGATGCAATATCAAATTGATCTGACATGCATGGCAGGTTCTCTTTTGTGTGTGACATGTCTGCTTCATGTTTTGGCTGTCTGTGTGATGTCTGTGTGTGTGTGTTATGTGCTTCTAACATGTGTACTAATGTTTTTTTCTCTCTACTTTTCAGATGATGACGCAATGGAGCCAGAGGATGGTGTTGTCATGCCAGGCACAGGGTTGTTATCACAACAGCAAACCGGAACAAGTGGGGGTTGTGGGGTGGCAGACCACGAGAACCCACATGTGCTACAGACCATCTTGTCTTTGGCTGGCAATGAATCCAGCCCAGATGACCACTCTGACGTCCATGTCGAGTTGGATGTGCATCAGGTCCATACGTCAGGGGTGAGTGATTCTGATGTGGACACTCCTCTGACCTTGACACCTGCGCTGAAGGGCCAGACAGTGGTGGGACCTCCACCTGTGGTGGATCGGGACTCCGGGCACCCTCCACACCAGTCGCTTATGTGCCTGGGCCATCACGTCGACAGGGGCATGTAGTCGTGCAGCCGCGGGCGGTGCCAACCCAACGAGGACAGCCGGTCCTTGGGTCCCGCAGGTGTCAAGCCCAGCAACGTGGTGGCCGCACACCACTGAGGTATACTGAGTGGGATCAAGACATGACTGCCAATTCAGAACGGCAGGGGGCAGTACTTGATAACATTGCTGTGAGCATGGAACGTGTGGCGCAATCTGTGCTCCCCCCTGCTAGGCAGGTGCTTCTCCAGCAGCAGGCAGCACGGTCCACGGCCCGCTCGCTCAGGCTGGGCATGGCAGCCTCAGACAGGACATGCCAGGCTGAAATGGTGTCTTTGCGTCAAGCAATTGCTGCTCACGCAGAGGCACACATGGAGACCATGGAGGTTGAGTATGCTTCCCTCAGATCCACTCTGGGTGTGCTCATGATGAACTAGAGGGAGCGGGCAGAGGAGAGGTTTGCGCAGCTTGAGCGTACCATCTCTGCTGAGCTACGTGCGTGACGGGAGGTATATCAGTTGTCCAGCCAGGCCTTGCAGGAAGAACTCCGTGTTACACGTGTTACCTTGCAAGAGGAAGCACACGTATCACGGGAGGTTCTGCATGCAGACCAACATGTCATCGCCGCACATAACTAGGCTCACTCATTCGGCAGGCTTGCTGCCGACAAGGGGCAAGCGGTGGCTAGGTGTGGTCAGGCTCCTGTGCCACGTCCTCCTTCTTCAGGATGAGCCAGACTCGGACGACGAGATATCTCCCACACAGGTCGGGCCGTGCAGGCGATGAGCCGATAGAGTTTTTTTTTGTCTCAACATCATCGCATGTGGGTGCTGAGGTGCACCCTGTACCTCCCCCCTCCTGGGTGCCTCCCACCACCCCCGGGTGATATGTGGCCATTTTTGATTTTTGATTTTCGTTTAGTTAGTTAATATTAACTATTTGATACTTATTTTAATTAGGTTATGTAGGTTGTTCATTGTTAGTTTAATTAGTTAATATAGTTTAATATTGTTTGTCTATTGTGCATTCATGTGATTGTTTGGTGCTTTGTGGCTTTTGAAAGCATCCACTGTTTGTTCCAGCTGGGACCTTCAAGCTTGTCTCGTGTATGTGTTTGCAGCTTGGGGACCTGACTCACATAGGCCACTCCTGCTTCCCTTATCCATGGGCTTGCTAGGATGGTTCGGTTTAACAAACATTTACACAAGGGCTTTGGACTTTTATCATAACGGTGGCCTGTTTTCTGCTGTAATACTTGTGTTAACACCCCTAGTGGGGATTTGTAGCATTTTATCCACCCCATGTCTGTAATCAATTTGGGTGAGTACGTGATTGATGTCTCCATTAATTGATCTGGATTATGATGTATGTTATTTTCTTGTCTGTATATGTGCTTGATGCCCTTCATGCTGTAGACAGTAGCCTGCACCCTTGTCCTGTCAAAGTCACACTGACGGTGGGAGGAGTTTGGATGTAGGTCTGTAACCTGGCCCAGTGACAACCAGCATGAAGACACACACACAGGGAACTTTCAAGCCTTATTAATATCTTTTATGCCCTTTCTGCAAGGAAATGAGCCTCCACACTACCTTTGCCAGCAGACACAGGGATGAGTAATCCTTTCGTTCGGTGGTGCAGACTTGTGCATGTGTGCGCAAGCAGAAGCACAGGGCTTTTGCTCAGATGTCTGACAGAAGCAGGCATGTTTCCAGGAGCTCCAGGCAAGGTGAGCAGCACAAAGGCCCAAACCGCAGCCAACCTTCCACCAGGCCACTTGCACATGCATGCTAAGTGGCACCAGTGCTGGGGAGCTTTGCCAGGCATTGTTGGAGAAGCACACAGTACAGCTGACATGTGTTGGGGGCCAAATGCAAAGTGGCTTTACAAGTTGTCAGGGGCACACGCAGGGGACATCGAACGTATCCTCGAGTACCCCCTGCTCCATTGAAGCAGAGTTATTAGGGCAGTAGTGTTCCTAGCCGGAAACTGATACAGCGCACAGGGACACCCTGCGAGGCACAGACTCGTGTGCAGTGCATATCATTTGCATGTGCAAATTGCCACCTGCATTACCTATTGAAATCTACAGCTGCCAGAACACAACTTGTACTGAAGTTGCACCTTGCTATACGCATGTAGCAGCTCACCCAGGGACGATTGTATCATGTGTGATTCTTGACGCATTGGTCTTCCATTTCCCGTGCGCCCACATGCGCCTGCCTTACTGCATTGACAGTGTATGAACCATGAGGGGGCCAAGCTAACGTATGGGTACAAAGCAGCAGACAGGACTGTTTGTTTGTGGAGGAGTCACTTACTTAGGGGCATGGATGGTGTTGTGTGTGTGTGTTGTTAACACACATTCAGATTAGTAACTCATGCTCTCTTTGCAGCATTGAACTGCTCCTGTTACTAGACCTGAGAGTGCGCAGGCAGGATGCCAGTACTCAGCCCAGACATAAGTCTCTCTTTGGCTTGCATTTGACTCATTTGGTACAATGTGCATGATGAACATATTTTCTCAGATTAGGTATTTATTATTGTGAATAGTAGTTTTTAGTATTTTGACTACTTTCCCTTGCCAATCCGACTCCCCTCTCCTGCCCCTCTTTCCAGTTATCCTGCATAACAATGCCTGTCCAAACAACATATCCCTGACCCTCCTTCCCCGCCGGGGTCTCAGAGGCTTCTGTAAGTTTGACCTTGCAGGCACCCAGACCACGGAGGGGTTGGTTGGTTTGTGCCACTTCTGCGCCTGGACACCAGAGCTGTGACACTACCCATCAGTTGTTGCATCCTCATTGTATGTTATGTACCGTAAATGGTACCCATCCTGTAGGACCATTGTTCAACTGTGCTACCTTGGTAGTTCTATCATTGTGCTTGTATATGTGCATTGACATTTCCTGCTACTTCAAGTCACTCTTCCAGGGTTTTTTGGTGCCTACAGGCTTTTCCCTGGTTTGTGGGTTTGGCTACTTGGAGTTCTCAGCAATTTGTTTTTTTTACCAGTCAAGGTGGCCTCTGAGGGGGCCGGACCCTATTTACATGCAAGCTGTAACATGGAGACCAAAGGGTAGGGTGATCCAGTAGCCAGGTAGACTTGAAGGAAGAAGGCTGCATACCCCAGACACAGTTGTACCGAAGGCCACGGTGATGTGTAAATGAGGGAGGGCCTATTGTTGTTGGACAGTTGGCTTGGGCTACAGTGTTTTGGGCACTCTGACATTGTAATTGTGAGGTACTATGTGCATGATGTGTTTTGCTGGTCAATGCCTGTTCCTGTGTTGTCTTTACTTTTCGGGTGTCAGGGGATTGGTGTGGTTTGACATGCTGGGGTGTTCACATGGGCAATGTTCAAATGTGATGTGTACAGGACACTGAGGGTCACTTTATTTCACATGCATATATTGAGTGCATGTCCCTTATGACACACACAGTTGCACAATGATCCACCACACGTACAACCACCCTGCCATGGCCACAGGTGCACACAGATTGCCTTCTCAGGCCCACTGTGTCCCTGCAGCACATGATCTATTACCATTTGTGTATCCTGTACATGCGTCATTTGGTTAATGATTTGATTTGTCATTTTCATGTGATGCTCAATGTGTATCTGCAGCACAATGGCTGTTCAATGTGCTGAGTGCTGAGCAATGTGTTGCAGGAGATAAACACAGCACACGGGTTTGGCAGTAGGGATTTTGCCATGCCCAATGTGCATGTGAACAGGCATTCAGTGTTGTGTTGATGCTATGACTGGTGGAAAGCATTTGTGTCTGACTTTGTATGTGTGGGAGTTTGTTGGTCAGTCATTTCATCTGATTCCATGTCAGGCATCATTGTCTCGTGCCAGTTTTCATTTATGACTTGTCACTTCGTATCTTATTGATCATGTGTTGGCCTTTTGCTATTGCATGCCATGTCATGGTGTGGCAGACAAGGGTGATGTGGGTTGGGAGGGTTTGGGTGACATACCAGGGATTGTGATGGCCTGTTTTGCGGGGGGGGTTGTGATACACACCTTGCATGTGTTCCTTTTGGTCACACAGGATTGGTTATGTTTAAGTAGCTAGGGATGCACACAATGTAGCACTTCCGTGGCAACATTCTCAGGGTGGTAAGGTTGTGACAGTTGACTGTCTCTTTGTCATCATCGATTGTCACCACAGGGGTGGGAGTTTAGGTGAAAAATGTGGCCACAAGCTGGGTCCGGGCTGCCTCGCCACGTGCCCTTTCCTCTCCCATGGGCAGTGCCTGTGCCTGTGGTTGGGGATGCGGGGGCACCACCATGTCCACTGGTACGGACTGCTGTGTTGCAACAATGTGCAGGACACATGCTGCCACAATGAACCAGCACACTACTGGGGGTGCATATAGTAGCTGGCCGCCAGAGCGGTCAAGGGAGCGGAAGCGTGACTTGAGCACTCCGAATGTGCGATCCACTATGCCCCTGGTTGCAATATGGACAGCATTGTATATTACCTGGGGTGATGTGGTGGGGTTCCGGATTGGTGTCATCATGTGGTTGCTCAGAGGGTAGGCACTGTCCGCTGGGGAGGTTATAATGGTTGTGATTATTGGGGTTTGTGTATTTGGCTGTGTGTGACATGCATGCATGTGCACAGGCATTTGTACTCACCTAGGAGCCATGTGTCGCCAGGCTGCCCAGCTTCCAAGGCCCGGCTCTGGGCAGACATTATGTATATGAAACTGTCATGGGTAGAGCCAGGGAAGTTTGCATAGACAGAGGTGATGATTCCCTTTGCATCGCATTCGACCTGCATTATGATGGAATGCCAGTGCTTGCGGTTTCGATAGATGTGCTCAGTGGCCCTAGGTGGACGTAGGGCCACATGGGTGCATTCTATGGCACCGAGCACTTTGGGGAATTGTGCCACCCTGTAAAAGTCCTGGACCACGGCCTGCCTTTCTGTGGGTTTTCTGGGCATGTATATGTGCCTGTGGACTCAGGGGCGTGCAGTGATGATTGCCAACACCTGGTGTAGGCAGCGTGACTGCATGGCCTGTGAGACCCCCCCCCCACTATGGCAGTTGTCCACTGAAATGACCCAGTGGCCAAAAAATGCAGGACATTGAGCTCCTTCTCCAAGGGGCTCAATGCCTGGGAGCACAGGGTGGGTGATGTACGGTCATCTTCCCAGTCCCTGACCAGCTCTAGGATGATACAGGATGGAAACCTATACCTGCCATAGACCTGGTTGTCAGGCATCCTGAAAAGGCTAGTCCGGGGAAAGAAAAATGCGAGCCCTGGCTATTGTTGTCCTCCTGCGTATGTCCCACGATCAGTGCTGCGACAAATGGGGCATTCATCGTAGCTGGATATAGGTGTTTGTTGTTTGTGTGCACTTTTATACTGTGCGCGTGGACGCTTCTGCCTGCCCGCGTGTGGCGGATGTGTTGAGGCCTATGCGCATCTTTTGGCGTGCGTGAGTTTCCCGTATTCGATTCCATGAATACATCTTGTTCGTGTGCGTGTGGGCGTTCCGTGTATTTCCCTGCAGTACTTCCCGAGTTACACCTTCTTTTTCACACGTTGTTCCCCTTTCCGCGTGTTACCCCCGTGTCCCGCCCCCTCTTTGGTGTGTGCACCGACATTGTGCGCTTTCCCTGTGCATGTCGCGCACTGCATTCGGGATGTTGCAATGACGTGTGCGCCCGTGTGCGCCACATACGGGTTAGGCGCACATCCCGAGGGTAACACGCGCAGGGACTTCCATCAATTGCACGCGTGCACGTGCACCTGTTTTTTCACACTTGCGCCAAGATTTTCGGCGCACGTTTGTTCCATGAATCGGCCCCTGTGAATCAGGGTGTTTGTTGGCGGTTCAAAATCTTTTTGCACCGCGCTAAAGGTTACATGAATCAGGCCCCTTGTGTTTTATATAATAGGGGCGTGGTCCAATATGAGGATTCTGGGAGATGGGAGAGTCATGAGAAGTAGTAGAGGACATTGACAGATGGTTAGGAAGTTGATGTAAGGAGTAGGAAAAACAGCAAGGTGGAGCCAGATGAAGGTTGCAGGAGACTAGTGTTATTTTTGTTTTTCTCCTTTTAATGGTTTTGCTCAGTATACCATTACCTCTCACAGTGCTAACGGCCAGTAGACAGCCCGCAGTGTGAGAAAGGACACAGAGGAAGAGTGCATACACACATATTATATAGCTAGGTAGTCATCATGAAAGGAATATGCTGACCGTCTGAGAGAGGCATCAAGTTGAAAATTGTCGTTATTCCCGATGGTATCACTCAAAACCACTCAGCATTTTAGTTTTTTCTACGTATTAATCAAACATTCAACATATTTCAACACAATACCCCGGAACACAGTAACAGATGAAATTAAATTATGTATAAAAAATAAAATAAAAAGAAAAATAATCATTTTAATTTGATATAAAAGAACAAATAATGTGGATGCAGAACATGTCTCTAATTGATGGTCTCTCAAGATTGTTTTATATATTGTAGAGCAGGAGCAAGTACCCCCACCTCAAGCACTGCTCCCATTTTGCCTATATCCTGGGAACCAAAGTGTGAGACAAGTGCAGTGCCAGTGAAAATACCAAGGAGAATCCTGGAAGCAAGGTTCCCAATGAGAAAACCATACCTGCATACACGACAGTATTATGGTCATCTGAATGAAATCCCAGAAGAAGTGGGGAAAATGAGTGAAAGGGAAGATTGGTTGAAGTCACACAAAGCAGGGCTGACACACCCAGAAGAGATACATAGGCAGGAGAACATAAACATTCTACAGGTGTCGAGAAAGTGTCGAAGATGAGCAACATTTCAAGTTCGAGATGAAGATGTTTATGCTACAGAAAAAATGTAGATATTAAGTCCTTTTACACGTGTACAGATGCAAGAAATGAAGCAGACAAAGTATTCTTAAGGCTAGCTATGTAGTGAATAGAATAATAAATATATATATTTTTTTAATGTATTAATGCAATTTTTTTTAAAGAAATTCAGAAAATCATAAAAACACAGAAACATATTATCAAAGGTTATTCACTTATTCAAGAGAAACAAATCATTAAGGCCTATTTATGGTATATTTTGCAACAATTTGATCGCCATCCATCACAAGGTATTGTTATTTCGTTTTAAAGGGCTGGATTGGCAATCCCAATTCATTATTCTGTGTAAGGAAATTAGATGTCCTTAGCATTTTTGACACTCTTTTTATTAATACAGTACTTTGCATGGTAGGAGGAACACAGGAAATTGTCTTGCACAATTATAGAATTCAATGCATACTGAAGATTCATAAAAAATACACAATTCGATCCAAAAATATTGCACATACACATCTCTGCTATTTATATATTTTTCAAGGATACTTCAATGAATTCACCAAAACATCAACAAACAATGAAAATATGAAAGCATACATGTACCACAAGGATCTATGACAGTGACGGAGAAGAAAGCAAGTTATAATTTCAGTAATCTGTATGCACATGGATTTATATATGTATTTGATCAAGTCTAGTTGAACTGTTTACGAGGTTATTTGCATGGTACGTTAAAACACTTGTCTAAATTGACATCAGCGAGGATTTTGTGAGGGAACACAATGCCATGGCACTATGTCATGCATTGTTGAGTGATTGGCCATTACATATATATATATTGCCTCATTACACGGAAGGCGGTAATGGTTAATGGCCACCGTTAACGGTAACGGTGACCGTTAACCATTACCGCCTTACTACGAGGTCCCTTAGCGGGTTGGTGCTTTAACGCCTGCTTTTTGCAGGCGTTAAAAACCAACCCGCTAAGGGACCCCGGAGCTAATTACGGCACCGCAAAATTGCGGTGCCATAATTAGCGCCTTCCCCATTCCCATAGAGCCCTATGGGGCAGAAATGGGAATGGGGAAGGGCAATGGCGGAAGGGGGATTTACCGCCCCACCAACCTTGGAATGGGGCGGTAAATCCCCTTTCCGCCAAGGCGGTGCCGGTAATTTACCGGCATGGTCCAGGGTGCTAATTGCACCCTGGATCACCGCCTTCCGTGTAATGAGGCCCTATGTGTTTTATGACCCATCTTTAGGTGTTGTAGGAACAAGTTGTGTGAATTTTAGCCATGCAAGAATTTTAGTGGGACCTCAGATTCCTAAAGAGAGCATATTCCATTGTACAAATGGTGATGGTGTTGCAGCTGATGTGTCGCTTGCACTTGTCATCATCCATTGTCACCTTTTATGTGCCAGGCCTGTGTGCACTCTGCAGGGGTGGGAGTTTAGGTGAAAAATGTGGCCACAAGCTGGGTCCGGGTTACCTCACCACGTGCCCTTTCCCTCCCATGGGAAGCGCCTGTGGTTGGGGATGTGGGGCACCGCCATGTTCACTGGTACGGCCCGCTGTGTTGCAATATTGTGCAGGACACATGCTGCCACAATGATCCAGCACACTACTGGGGGTGCATATAGTAGCTGGCCGCCAGAGTGGTCAAGGGAGCGGAAGCGTGACTTGAGCACTCCGAATGTGTGCTCCACTATGCCCCTGGTTGTAATATGGGCAGCATTGTATCTTACCTGGGTGGTGTGCTGGGGTTCCAGATTGGTGTCATCATGTGGTTGCTCAGAGGGTAGGAACTGTCCCCTGGGGAGGTTATAATGGTTGTGATTATTGGGGATTGTGTATTTGGCTGTGTGTGACATGCATGCATGTGCACAGGCATTTGTACTCACCTAGGAGCCATGTGTCGCCAGGCTGCCCAGCTTCCAGGGCCCGGCTCTGGGCAGACATTCTGTATATGAAGCTGTCATGGGTAGAGCCAGGGTAGTTTGCATAGACAGAGGTGATGATTCCCTTTGCATCGCATACAACCTGCACGCTGATGGAATGCCAGTGCTTGTGGTTTCGATAGATATGCTCAGTGGCCCTAGGTGGACGTAGGGCCACATGGGTGCAATCTATGGCACCAAGCAATTTGGGGAAGTGTGCCACCCTGTAAAAGTCCTGGACCATGGCCTGCCTTTCTGCGGGTTTTCTGGGCATGTATATGTGCCTGCGGACTGAGGGACGCGCAGTGATGATTGCCAACACCTGGTGTAGGCAGCGTAACTGCATGGCCTGTGAGACCCCCCCCCACTATGTCAGTTGTCCGCTGAAATGACCCAGTGGCCAGAAAATGCAGGACATTGAGCTCCTTCTCCAAGGGGCTCAATGCTTGGGAGCACAGGGTGGGTGATGTAAGGTCATCTTCCCACTCCCTGACCAGGTCTAGGATGATACAGGATGGAAACCTATATCTGCCATAGACCTGGTTGTCAGGCATCCCGAAAAGGCTAGTCCGGGGAAAGAAAAATGCGAGCCCTGGCTATTCTCCTCCTTCTGCGTGTGTCCCACGATCAGTGCTGCAACAAATGGGGCATTCATTGTAGCTGGATATAGGTGTTTGTTGTTTGAGTGCACTTGCACTTATATACTGTGAGCGGGGACGCTTCTGCCTGCCTGCGTGTGGCGTACGTATTGACGCCTATGCGCGTCTTTTGGCGAGCGCAAGTTTCCCGTATTCGATTCCACGAATACGTCTTGTTCGCGTGCGTGTGGGCGTTCCGTGTATTTCCCTGCAGTACTTCCCCAGTTATGCCTTCTTTTTCACACATTGCTCCCTATTCCGCATGTTACGCCCCGTGTCCCGCCACCTTTTTTTTTGGTGTGTGCGCCGACGTTGTGTGCTTTCCCTGTGCGCGTTGCGCACTGCATTCAGGATGTTGCAATGATGTGTGCGCCCGTGTGCACCACACATGGGTTTGGCGCACATCCCGAGGGTAACATGCGCAGGGACTTCCATGAATCGCACGCCTACACGTGTGCCTGTTTTTTCACACTTGCGCCAAGATTTTGCGCGCACGTTTGTTCCATGAATCGCTCCCTGTGAATCAGGGTGTTTGTTGGCGGTTCAAAGTCTTTTTGCACCGCTCTAAAGGTTTCATGAATCAGGCCCCTTTTGTTTTATATAATGGGGGAGTGGCCCAATATGAGGATTCTGGGAGATGGGAGAGTCATGAGAAGTAGTAGAGGACATTGACAGATGGTTAGGAAGTTGATGTAAGTAGTAGGAAAAACAGCAAGGTGGAGCCAGATGAAGGTTGTAGGAGACTAGTGTTGTTTTTGTTTTTCTCCTTTTAATGGTTTTGCTCAGTATAACATTAACTCCCACAGTGCAAATGGCCAGTAGACAGCTCGCAGTGGGAGAAAGGATGCAGAGGAAGAGTGCATACACACATATTATATAGCTAGGTAGTCATCATGAAAGGAATATGCTGACCATCTCCGAGAGGCATCAAGTTGAAAAATGTCATTATTGCTGATGGTATCACTCAAAACCACTCAGCATTTTAGTTGTTTCTACGTATTAATCAAACATTCAACATATTTCAACACAATACCCCGAAACACAGTAACAGTTGAAATTAAATTATGTCTAAAAAATAAAATAAAAAGAGAAATAATCGTTATAATTTGACATAAAAGAACAAATAATGTGGATGCAGAACACGTCTCTAATTGATGGTCTCTCAAGATTGTTTTATATATTGTAGAGCAGGAGCAAGTACCCGCACCTCAAGCCCTGCTCCATGTTGCCTATATCCTGGGAACCAAAGTGTAAGACACGTGCAGTGCCAGTGAAAATACCAATACCAAGGAGAATCCTGGAAGCAAGGTTCCCATTGAGAAAACCATACCTGCATACACGACAGTATGATGGTCATCTGAATGAAATCCCAGAAGAAGTGGGGAAAATGAGTGAAAGAGAAGATTGGTTGAAGTCACACGAAGCAGGGCTGACACACCCAGAAGAGATACATAGGCAGGAGAACATAAACATTCTATAGGTGTTGAGAAAGTGTCGAAGATGAGCAACATTTCAAGTTCGAGATGAAGATGTCTATGCTACAGAAACAATGAAGATATTAAGTCCTTTTACACGTGTACAGATGCAAGAAACGCAAGCAGACAAAGTATTCTTAAGGCTAGCTATGTAGTGAATAGAATAATAAATATATATATATATTTTTTAATGTATTAAAGCAATTTTTTTTAAAGAAATTCAGAAAATCATGAAAACACAGAAACATATTATCAAAGGTTATTCACTCATTCAAGAGAAACAAATCATTAAGGCCTATTTATGTTATATTTTGCAACAATTTGATCGCCATCCATCACAAGGTATTGTTATTTCGTCTTAAAGGGCTGGGTTGGCAATCCCAGTTCAATATTCTGTGTAAAAGAAATTAGATGTCCTTAGCATTGTTGACACTCTTTTTTTTAATACAGTACTTTGCATGGTAGGAGGAACACAGGAATTTGTCTTGCACAATTATATAAATCAATGCATACTGAAGATTCATAAAAAAATACACAATTCCATCCAAAAATATTGCACATACACATCTCTGCTATTTATATATTTTTCAAGGATACTTCAATGAATTCACCAAAACATCAACAAACAATGAAAATATGAAAGCATACATGTACCACAAGGATCTACGACAGTGACGGAGAAGAAAGCAAGTTATAATTTCAGTAATCTGTATGCACATGGATTTATATATGTATTTGATCAAGTCTAGTTGAACTGTTTACGAGGTTATTTGCATGGTACGTTAAAACACTTGTCTAAATTGACATCAGCAAGGATTTTGTGAGGGGAACACAATGCCATGGCACTATGTCATGCATTGTTGAGTGATTGGCCATTACATATCTATATTATGGACTGTGGGCCTCATTAGGACCCAGGCGGTAAGGGGTTTACGGCGGCGTAAACAGCGCCGACCCTTACCGCCTGATTCCGAGGTCCCTTAGCGCCATGGAGGTTTTAACACCAGGTGTTAAAATCCATGGCGCTAAGGGACCTTGTTGTTAATTACGCCACCGTAATTTACGGTGGCGTAATTAACGCCTTCCCCACTCCCATTATGCCCTATGGGGCAAAAATGGGAATGGGGAAGGGTAAATGGGTTAATGGGGACTTACTGCCCCACTCACCTCGGAATGGGGCGGTAAGTCCACCAACCACCATGGCGTAAACGTAGTTTACGCCATGGTGGTAAAGGTACGACCCAGGAGGTAACTTACCGCCTGGGTCGTAATGAGGCCCTATGTGTTTTATGACCCATCTTTAGGTGTTGTAGGAACGAGTAGGGTGAATTTTAGCCCTGCAAAAATGTTAGCGGGACCTCAGATTCCTAAAGAGAGCATATGCCATTGTACAAATGATGATGGTGTTGCAGCTGATGTGTGGCTTAGCACTGATGTGAGACACTGATGAGAATCAAACAGACCAAAGAAAAGTGTGAGCATAGCATAGCTTGAATTGATTGAATAGCGCATCATAGCATAGCGTAGCAAATCAGAGCATTACAGTGTAATGTTGTGTAGGGCCGGACAATTAATCTACTAATTACTAACCATTAACCATTAATTATTAATTTTAACACATTAATTAGTAGTTAGACGGCCACAGAGCAATGGGCTGTGGGTGAAAAGGCCCCATGCACACAGTAATGTGAATTTAGAAAGAAATGCAGACAATTCAAAAGTGGAAGCTGAGCTGCAGTGTACGTGGCAGTTAGCGGAATGCATTTTGTAAAATGTATTTGTTTGTTCAGGAAGCTGCAGGATGAGAATGTTGCATATACATTGAGGCCTGAAGAACCAATGCTGTACAAAGGTGATTCTTAAAGAGCTAATATAACAGCCTTCTGGAAATTCACTGGGGGACTTGCCACCTGATAGGATGTGACTGATTGATGGATCACCTCACGGCAAGGGGTGGTGATATAATATACTTTCTGTATGAAGGTATAAGCACAGAGGGATGACAGCGAAAAAAGCTTTCAAAGGAAGGGAGAGTAAGAATTCGTGAGAAAGGGGAATCAAGAGGAAATTTGAGAATGGAGAAGGACATTTTGAGAATTACGGGCATTGCTGTAGAAGGCAGGTGCGATGAGCTGAGACTGAGTCAGGGTGCTGCCGTGTGTGCTTAGAGTCTGCAGCAGGAAGGAGGGTGCTGGGTGGCCTCTGCTGAACTGCTGTGGCTGACTGGGGCACAGAGCCTGTGTGCTTCAGGAAAGGGGTTTCACTGTCAGCAGCGCACACATAGCATTTCTAAAGTTCTTGGTAAGCATAAGTCAAAGAAATTAAAAAATAACTAAAAGGGTGACCTCATACTCTTTTCATACAATGGAATATAGAGGTTTGTTCTCTGTGCACGATTGTCAATTGCAGGCTTGCGAAAGCACTGAAGCATTGCAAAGTTGCACAGATAACCCTGCATTGCCTGCCAACGTCTCTTGTGGGAGGTTTGGTGTAAAAGAAAGGGGCTTTACAGGGTCTTCACATTTGAACAACTCCTAATAAAATCCAGAGAGCGCCATTATGGAAAACATGTGTGGCCTATCATTCACAATATAAAGGGTTGTGGGTACAGCACTGCACTAAGTCTGGTATTGTAGCAATGAGGACCCAGAATAAAACGGACATAACAGCAAGCTAATTCCCCATGTTTTTGATGAATGTTTTTGCAGGTGGTGAAGGTTACTAGAGATATAAAAGAAATCCTACATGTTTTAATGAAACACCTGCCTCCACTCAAACAAATTTGGTCATTGAGGCACAATGTTCTAAGGCATGATGTAGCATATGGGTCTGGCTTTTGTAAGACAGTGGAGGAGGTAAGAGCATAGGGTCTAACAGGTAAGATATACACTGGACTGAGAGTGAGGTGGTGGGACAATGCGTACATTTCGTATCTGTGATTATACATTTCTAGTCAGCTGTTTACTTTAGAACTCACACAACTTTGTGCATGCACATTGAAATGGGGCTGTTAAAAAGTATAATGAAAAGGTAAGGACTCTGGGTGAAAGTCAACATGATTAGATTTACAATCAAATATAGGGTCATGAACGAGTGGAATTTGGATATGCCAATTCTTGTAGATATTTTGGAAGTCATAAGCGGCTTAAAAGAGACAGTCATTAACCAGTAATACAATGCGGCTAAATATTGGGTCACATACAGTGAGTGATAATAAAGTGAAATCCTAAAATTTGAGGAAGATAGGAATAGGTCAATGCAGAACCTTATAAGGTGGAATCAAAGTGGATCACATTGATGTGGATCGAGAGAGTGCGGAAAAGGCATGAACGCCTGGATTTTATTTTATTAATTCTTTATCACGCAAACGATTCGGTGAAAGGTTTCCTTAGCAAAAAAAAAAAAAAAAGAACATTATGCATATCAAAGAAAGAATACATAAGGAGAACGAGGACAATGTCAAAGGGTAGAAATGATAGTGCCACAAAAGGTGAAAAATCTAGAACAGGTCTGCATGAAGGGAACGTTTCAGAGAGTAAATTGAGTATGGCACTGTTCATGAATAATCCATAAAAAACCCTATTATGTGTGTCATCATCCTGGTATTTGCACCATTTATTCCAACATTCTTAAATATATAACTAAACTTAAGCTTATCAAAAATGTGTTTTCTAAATACTATTTTCTGAGGTAACATGTAAACAATAAATCACGCGATAGAAATGTTTTTGTATTTTGCTCTTGAACAATTGCCTATCACATTTTATCCCTCCCAATGAGCATAACTGAGGGCAATACATGTTTGTTAGGGACAGATTTCCATTGCAGATAAGCATAAGGTAAGATGCAGAATGGCAGCTTTAGGGGGTAGCCTGTAAAAGAGAGGGAATTTATTATAGATTGTCCACCACTATTGTAAAGGCGTTATTAGATGCAAGGTAGAATAGACTGAATGAAAATGGAGGAACGAGAACTGGAACTCATTCTGTTTTGAATGAAAATAGGTTAAGGAATTATTGTTTGTCAAGAAGGCTTGATTGGTTATTATTTGAGGTGGAAACATGGGTTATAGGTTTCTGGAAATACAGTAGAATGGTATGGACCACTGGGATCAATATCTGATTGTGTTAGTATATGTATATATGATATATATATGATGTTATTTATAACTCGCTTTATACCCAGAGGTTTCTAAGCGTGGACCAGGGGATCGAACCTGTGATACTCTGTGTCATTTTACTTCCAAGGCAAGCACATTGTGCCTGAGCTATCCTCCCGGGACAACATGTATGTCATGTGTATCTCTTATCTCGGATGGCACACGTTTTTTCTCTTTAGATAATATTCTGTATCTCAGGGATTTACTTCAATGCAGTTTGATTCCCCTATTGTGCCCACACAGTTAAAAAAAAATAATCTCCTGCATAGCCTTACTCTCTTCATAGTATCATAGTTTACATACATTCCAATTCCTTGGGTGAAGATTGGAGGCCGGGACGCGGACTGCCCCAGATTCCTGAGAGGTCTCAGAGAGGCAGACCTGATTGCTGGCAGAGACACGGGAAGCCAGGCCAGTGAAAACTGACCAGGAAGAGAGACACAGGCAAACCTATGGGAGAGAGAGAGGTGCTGAAGCTGCAGAGCGACGAGGAAAAGAATGCTGAGTGCTGAAGGAGCAGATAGTCTTTGAGCCAACCCCAGAAGAGACCGGAGACTGCTCGAGAGTTCCCAAAAGTAACGAAATGTCAGGAATGGTCAGGGGAGCATTGCGGGAGCTGAGGAGGCACATGTAAACATCCTGAAAAGCCAAAGGGGGTGAAAGGGACCCTGTGCAATATAATACAAACTTTGCAAATAAAAAAGAAACACCCTGAAGAATACAAGGGGAAGTAAAGGGAAGCATATACATAGATATGAAATGTATAAACCCAATAAGAACAATCTGAAGAGCACAAGGGGGTGAGAAAGTGACTAGAATATAATATGAACTCTGTGAACCAGATAAGCACATCCCGAGGGACACAAGGAAATAACAAAAGAGGCATACACATTGGTATCTTCTCCCATTAATGTTGGCACCTGATGGGAGGTCCTTTTGGCCTCCTTCCAGTCCTCCAAAGGCATCATTAATGTTTATACAAATGGCACCGTCATGGTCCAGGGCCCTCAGCCCAATATACTACTATTTGATAGGTGCTTCCCTCACCTCATCAACTTCCTTCCTTCTCCTACAATTCCTTCTACCTTAACTTGATCCTGACGGATGAAGTTCTATTTTCTAGGGGTTTAACTGAGAATCCAACCTGTGGGCAGTGTGGAGCAGTCACAGAATCCCTAAAGCAACTCATGATCATGTGCCCCAACTTACAAAAACCTGGGGTGGAATTCTTTGGATGATATGTTCATGACTTGGCACACTGAATGAGAAAACCTTTTGGAACTACCTTTTATTAATGAGTCCATTACTGATCAGTATTGTACAATGTTTTTAAAAAGTGGGGGCATTGAAATAACATTTAAACAGTTCATTCAACAGGGAACAAACATCAAGTAACATGTAATGCAGCCAAAAGGAGCAATTTTACCCTTGGTTGTAATAACGATGAACTGTGTTTGTCGTTTGACTTTCTTTTACGTTGTATAAAGTGTTTTTCTCAAAGATGCATAAAGTTTGTAACAAAACATGTACAATAAAAAATAAAAAAATAAAAATAAATAATTGTCACTGCACACTAGCAAATTGTCCACATATTGAATGATAGTACTGAGTGGATGTTTCCTAAATCAGCAGGGAATATTCTTTTAAAAATACTAGAAGATTTACAGTACCCTTATGGTAATGTGTGCTCGAACCGCATTCCACCATGCATAAACGCTTTGAGGTGAAATGTGCTGCTTGTTTAGGGATGCTGCACAAAATGGCTGCAGCTTTATGAACTACAGGAAATTATGCCTGAAAAATGTCATTCTGGATCATTCTTTAACTTGCCCCTTTTGCTGTTTTTATCAGGTATATTGCTGTGTTGATTGGGAGTTGGAGGGCACACTAATCCCTTGATTTAGGAGTGTGGAAATGACGTCTCATATTCCCTCCTCTGCTTCTTTGGACAGTGGATATTGTTTTACTCGGGGCAATACCGCATCTGGGTTTGAGTATGATCTGCATGGGTGCACTCCCTGCAAGAGCCCTTCATAATGGGCACTGGTTGCCCATAGCCTCTCTGGGACATGCTCTAAATCTTTCTCTGTGAAGGAGGGTGGAATGACAAGGGCCATCAAAGAACGTTGCACCCTGTGGTATAGTACCACAGTCTCACAGGGAATGCAAATAGTCAGCACTATTTCTCCATCGTCAACCCGATCCACAAACAATTCTGAATCTGTTACTTCTTTAAGGGGTACTGTTGGCTCGATACACAACACAGTGCACCACTCGCACCCATCTGCACCGTTCCAATCACACCAATCCATTTTGTTGATACCACCAAGCCTTCAAAATCTAATGAAAGTATCATCCATGCCACAAGCTATGGGGTCACAACAGGCCTAAAGATGAAATCAGATGGTATCCACCAAGATGCCTTATCAATTTGGGGCACTGCATCAAGTAAAACTGTGATCCCATACGCAAACATGTCAGGGTCAATAGGAATGCAATGAACCCCCACCTCCCCTCCTCTGGCGTGTATTATGACCATTTCCCGCATAGCACACATTCCTTGGGTGGCACATATTATTCTGTGATCTGTAAAGGACATGGCCATGTTCAATTTGTTCAGGGGGTCACACCCCAAACAAATTTACTAGGGAGGTTTCTGAATATAATAAGGGTGCACACACTACATTTCCTCCTATTTTAATGGCTACTTACTCTGTGTACGGAACCATTGCAACAGCCCCAGAGAAGCCTTGCATGTTAAGAGTTTCACCTGATAGTGGGATGTTTCCCTTACTGATGAATGATTTAGTGGCAACTGTGTCGACCATAAAGATGAATTGTGTATTTCCCATCTCAGTGCCCACCAAGGGTTCCTCGTCAGGGTGGTTATTCACGGGCAGGACTAGCCATGCAAGAGATTTCTGTGGGCTGTCCTAGTCAGGATATGTATTGGTACCTGGGAACGTAAAAGTGTTGCCTCCTAGGACACTCAACCCCTGATAAGGTGCCACAGACCCATTTGGGACGGTATTGCTTCCGGGCCTTCGGCCATCGTATGATTGGCTCAGTGGTACGGCTTGCACTGTGGTGCAGGATGGGGCAGGCAGCTGCACCTGGGGGCCATGGGAGTTGCTGTGCATATTCTTGGTGTATTTCGTATGGTGTGGATATGGGAATCAGGGGTGCAGTGAAGTGTTGCTGTTATTGTAATGGGCATGTGGCTGTCTATAGATGGTATCCTGCTCCCATTCTGCTTCTACATTCCCTTGCAAAATGACCACACTTCCCGCATCCCCAGCACTGTACTGGTCCTGCTGCCCCTCTCAGCCCATCCCTGCAAATCCAGCTCTTTCCCTCTACACTCTTTGAACTCCCCTCATACACGCTGCGTACCTCCTTGATACTGTTCTGAATACAGTGGCTGAGGTCCACCGCTCCATTGCCCTTGTCCTCTACCTGGTCAGAACCCTGCTATTCTTGCATCTGTTTGCGCTGCTGCCTGCTCTGCTGAATCTGTTTGTGCAATTGCTGTACTGCTCCTTCAACTGCTATTTTGGCTTATTTCTTCTGTACAAGTTTCGCTTCCTCAGCCTGGAACATTTGTGCTGTTTCCCTTTCTGTCTATTTTATTTGTTTACAGTTATGTATATTATTGTCTGTATTTCGGCCCACCCTTTGGCCTCTATGCGTACGATCTTATCGAGGACTTTTTGCGCTTCCTTGGGGAGTACCCTTTTATTAACAAAATAGAACCGCTGAACCGATCTTTCCCATGTAACAGCTTTCCAAATCTCCTGCACTTTTATAAAGTATTAAGCGCGGTATTCATCATCCCCCAATGTAAACTGCATTATGGACTGTAAGTCCTATGTGTCAGTGCATGCCCGCCGCAGTGCATCCCACAATTGCATTCTGATATCATTAAAATGTGCCCCATCATGGGTGTCATCATTTATCACTCCTTGGTATCCAGCTTTAACCCAAACATTCCCAGCCTGATCTTCCACAATTGCTAAAATGCAAGCTTTTAATGTCTGCCACCGCTAAAGGGATACCCACTGTTTGTTTCTCAAAGGCATATATCCATTTCACAGCCCGTCAGAGGGGCGGGAAGCACTTTAATCAGGTTGTTCTTATCCATCTGAGGCCCCTTATTCCCTGTGGGCCCTCAAATGTGACACCTTTTCTTGCGCTGCCTGTAAAACTTTTTCTAGCTCCTTCTGAGGTTTCCTCTCAGAGGGTACTGCAGTGTTGGTGTTTGATTGGTATGGGGGCAATGCTGTGGTGGGCAAGGGCACATATCTTGGGTTAGTAATCCCTTTGGTGGGCAGAGTTGTGTAAAACCCCACTTGGGGCGAGGGTGACTGTTTACTTTCAGGTCGTGCTCTTTTAACTACACTCAGGGCCGTGCTGCTGTCACACAGGGACTTGCACTCATCATTATCCTTTATGCCCTCTACAAGTTTACATAATTCTAAAATATCTTTCCTCCTCTGAAGTTTTTTACCTTTGTATTTCTGTATTTAGCAGCTAAAACTGTGTACATGTGTTCCAACATGCCTCTGTTATTTGTACCCTGCTCTGGCAATGGGCGGAACATTCCCACTTGTGTCTCGATCACCCACTGCTTGTGATATTTCTCAATCTTATCGTTATACAACAGAAATGCACTGCACAGACACTCCAACAGTGTCACTACGCCAATGTTGACAATCATTATATTAAAAAAATAGTAGACCATATGATAGATACAATTTGTCATCAATGCTCCTGCCAGTCCTTCGTTCCACTTCCCCAGTCGTCCCCTGCCCACACTCCCTCCACATACACACTCCCTCACTCATTGGGCCCAACACCAACACAACTTGTTCCACAGACCCTCCCTTGGCCCCTGCTTGCTACACAATAAAAATGTAATACACTAAAACAACAAACCAATACATTAAACTAAAATAATAACCACTACTTCATCTTATTCCCCCACCCAGGATATATGGGGCACAGGAATCAGAGCCCCTACTTCTGTATTCTCTTTTCAAATTTTAAAATATGGCACCATCTTCTTCCCTACCTTGAAAAGCATCCCACTTCTCTGTTTCTCTTCTCATATACTTATAACAATACTAATAATAAATAAAAGTCACATGGCTGTCACGCACTATCAAATCAAATATACACCAGCCTACCACACACTCTTGCTCTCTCTTCCTCACACACAAACTAAACCCTGTTGTCCCCATTCTCCTACTTCTCACTTATCTTCGTCCCAGGTTGAGGTTGCCTGCAAGGGGTGTAATTGCATATGTGTGTTCACCCAAAGAGCAGACAAGAATTCTGTGAAAACACAACTCATGTACACCACTACTGGTTGTGTGCTTGGGACTGGTCACTGCCGAAGGGTGCATTCTCTCCAGATGTGCAGCCGGGAAGCCTCTGTTTTTGCAGGAAAATCTGGGTTCATGTTGGTCACCAAAAATGTGGACAGGCCCCTCAACGTTAATATTTATCTTTATGTTCTGGGCCCTGGCCTACTGCCTTGGCTGCAGCGCATCGCTTGCCCGCAATTTCAAAATGGATGCTGTTGTCTATGATGGCATTTCACTCCCAGTGAAATCTATACCCAAAATATATAATAACCCAACCATAAAGCAGCTTATATCCTCCCCATCTCCCCCCTATTACTTCCCTGAGCTCCTACCACACACTATTTTGCCTCCGCCTCATATGGCACTTCTTGGGGGGCCTGCGATGATAATCCCTGCTCCCCAATACTTTCAATGTGCTGGCACCCATGTTCCAATTACATTTAACTACATTTCCTCATTGCCTGGGGCAGTTCTTTGTTTAGAAATAAATATACACTATAAATGCAAGATATAGGGCCTCATTACACGGACGGCGGTAAGGGTTAACGGTCACCGTTAATGGCAACGGTGACCGTTAACCCTTACCGCCGTACTACGAGGTCCCTTAGCGGGTTGGTGCTCTAACGCCTGCTTTTTGCAGGCGTTAAAAACCAACGCGCTAAGGGACCTCGGAGCTAATTACGGCACCGCAAAATTGCGGTGCCGTAATTAGCGCCTTCCCCATTCCCATAGAGCCCTATGAGGCAGAAATGGGAATGGGGAAGGGCAATGGCGGAAGGGGGATTTACCGCCCCACCGACCTTGGAATGGGGCGGTAAATCCCCTTACCGCCAAGGCGGTGCCGGTAATTTACCGGCATGGTCCAGGGTGCTAACACACCGCCTTCCGTGTAATGAGGCCCAAAGTGCCATAAGAGCAAAAACATACAATTGCCCGAAACCAATGTTTTGTCATTTGTATTATTCATATTGTTTGTGATGTGATCTGCAGCTGCAGAGCCATTATTTTATTGCCTCATGCCCTGGGAGTTCCACCCATATCAAATGGTGGGCTTGCCCAGGATGTCATTTTTTCTCTGCTGGAAGGCCTGCTTATCTTCTTATGAGAGCAGGATATGCCTCTTCTGCGGGCTTCAAATGGGGCATCTGCACCACAATGTGGGAAACCACATCAGGGATACAATAACTGGACTTCTTTTGATCTGACGTAGACATGAAAATGGTAGTATAGTTGGGGGTACACCGCCACCCACTGTGGCAGAAGCCAGCCTTCTTGCATTTACCAAACAGCCACTTTTTTTTTCCTGTGAGCACTCTAACATCTTGCAGCTAAGCCAGTCTGGAAGCTGACATCACAAGGAATAACCTTCTTTGCAACAGCAAGGATTGTCCCATTACATAAATGGACAAAACTATAGTTGAAAAGTGATTATATAAGGGGGGAAACCTCACCCCCCCTTGTTAATTGTTAATTGAAGCAACTTTTGGGTCCCTTGGGGAACCATCTTTAAGAATCATCTTGGAATCAGGATTTCACTAATGAATTATTTGTGTTAAAGCTGCCTACAAGTCTCCATCCTTTGGGTGAAGACGGGGGCCTCCAAAGAGGATACATCCTCTCTCCCCAACTGCGTATGGGGAACTTTCGAAGAGACCTGGAAGAGACCTGCTGGGGGAAAAGCCTGACTGTTGCTGGACACTTGTACCCAGGAGGGCTAAGTAGCAAGCCTGGAGTGTCTTTGGCAAACCTCTTTGTTAGAAGGCCAGCACACTGAGTGGCATTTCCTCTGGGATCTGATGAAAGCTCTCACAGCACCCTAAGGAACAAAAGAAGCTGGCTTTTCTATCTCTCTGCAGTGTCAAACTACTTTGCGCCAATCATATCACTTCAAACTCCTTCATGACACTGAAAATCCTATATTGGTGTCTTTGACAATCTCATCTTTTTTTGTTTTTGTTTTGATGTTTTATACAACCACTACCAACTAAAATCTACTCTCACAGTGCTTGATAACTGATGCTACTTATTATTATCATTAATACCCACAATGTCATGCATGCTTTATCACGTGGGGCCTTGCAGGAGTAAGTGCTGAGCTGGCCAACTGGGGCATCAAACCCATGGTGCATGACATTGTTCGCCTTGTTCCCATGATGAACATGTTATGCATGATCTATTCTTGTGCTTCCAGGGCCACCAGCTAGGCCAACATGAAATGTTCCTGCATGTTCCAAGCTTCTTTGAGCCATGAGTCATTGCTGCTGGTCGAACAGCACCACTTTGAGGATTCAAGAGGTGCCAGCTGACCCCTGAAGCTGAACCTCTGCTGTCCTTGCATTGAGAACCCGTCAAGCTTTTGAGCGTTGCCAACTAGACATTGCTTGCCTGCCCCAAGATTCTTCAAGCAATGCTCCAGTGGTGCTGAATGAACTGCATTGCAATGTTGAATTACATTGAGCCGTCTCGCCAACTTGAACCCCACTTGAACTACTGTAAGCTACCCAAAGCCCTATCTCGATGCTGTTGATATCCTGAAATAAGATAAACACATATGCATCAGTGGTTCTGTCCCCTTGGCACTGTTCTGTGGGCCCTAGTAAAATGTAAATGCCCATTTTGCATCTTAAAGAGATTTTATTGAACTTGCTACGTTTTTACAGGGGAGTAGTTACTGGCAGACCCCTGTTGTTTAATACCCAGAGGGTCCTGTTGCCTCAAGGTTTGCATTATCTATGTATCTCATTAGAGGGGTTGTTGTTTTTAGTTGTTTTTGATAATGTGTCTGTAGTTTTAATTTAATTGAAGTCATTTTTCTTACAGAACCTTGTTTCACTGGACGTTACTTATATTTTGGTAAGTGTTGTGTTTGATGCTTCCATGCTGGCTCAGATACTTCCAAAGAGTACAGCCTGTAATTTGGCCATGTTAACTTAGAGAGGTGAAGGAGCTATATCATTGCTTGTGTGACCCTTTCACTCACATGAATGAGTTTGCAGCTGCCCTAGTGTGGGGCTGAGGAAGAGCTGCTGACTCCTGCTCATCTCTGCAGTCTTCTGGAGCAGCAACACATGTCGTCACTGCCACACGACAGATGAAGACATTGCCAAGCATACTAGAACTGCGAGTATTCCTGCCATCTCTTCAAAGGCGTTTGTCAAGAACAACACATATACACACACACACAACGTGTTCAGCTCTTCCAACCGATTTAGTTATGTATTATACTTTCGGAATTCTAAATACAAATGCTATCTAATTTAATTTAGCTCAGTGGTAGAGTTCCGGGAATAAAACGACTGTCAATAAACGTGTTAACTGTCAGAATGAATGTTCGGTGAAATCAGAAATATGCTTTAGACTATTAAATTGTTCCTTTTTAAGTATGTGCTAATTTGTGTAACCTAATAAAGAATAGTTTCTTTGTTAATCTAAAATCTATATATGTATACATTCTTTTTTTAACATTCCACCCAAACACCACTGTTTAATCAAATATTTTTCAAAGAGAACACATGTCATTCCAACCGTGGGATGGCAATAGGAATGTGGCATTAATACCTGTAAAGAACCGAGCGGTCTGTTCCATAGGGGGGATCTTTTTTTATCAGAGCTCATGATTGGAATAACTGTGTGCTACTGCCTGGAATTCCGTACTGAGCAATGCTTTACAGAAAAAGCAGACATTGCTGGAACCAAAATCACAGCCAGTGTGGTTTTACCTGGATGCTCTTGTTGTTGATGTGGGCCTTTCTCCAGGAAATCACTGTTATTCTTCTTCGTTGTCCATCTTCTCTCGTAATTGTTTTTTTAGGATAGCTGACTGCGCCATGTATCTATTAACCAGGATGTCAGTCTGCCTACCCTTAATATCCTGTTACGCAGTGTGCACTTTACTCATTGTAGACCAGCTGTTAGGGGGAATTCTCATAAATGTGCTAATTCCCTTCACCTTAGAGACCCCAAGCAACTTTGCTGGATTTTGAGGACTTGATTTTCTTACCTGGAAAGAGTGTGAGCCTTTTTGTCCACTCTTTCATGCGTTTTGTTTTATGTTTTACACTTGTGTTCTTTGAAAATGAAGTTTTAGATAACTCCATAGGCGTCATCTTTTCATGTGTGTTACACAGCACCTTCAGTGCAGTGACACAGGGATGTCTTTTGAGACTTCCAAAAGGTTAAAATATCTTCTCTGGTATAAACTAATGTTTCCCAAAGAATGTAAAGTGAAATTGACGTTACTAGTCTTTCCAAATTCATAGACCCAGCACACACCATCTTACAATGGAGTACTGGAGGGGCTACCCAGTATCCCCTGTGTCTAAATACTCATGTAGCAGTCAAATGAGACCCTTTTCTATTGAAAAGGCTGGTGCAGTGGTTTTACAACAAACTACCATGATTTTTCCCGACCGCCAACACTGGTAGCTAAAATCACAGGAGTCATGTTTTTCAAGATGGTGCCTTAAGCCTCTTTGTTTAAATGGGTGCCGGTCTTCTTTTTTCCCTGTTTCTTTTTGGAAAGGTCCTTCTAGAGTTTGTCTCTGCTCGCCAAACCAGCTTTGGTCCCTTTTTTTGTGTGCCTTTGGCAGGCTTTAGGAGTGAAGACCTCATCTGGCGCCTGAGTGTCTGGGATGGGCAGGAAGTGAGGGAGGTGCCTGAAACTCCCTGTGCTTAGTCTCCTACGAGACCCAAATGCACTCTGGCATGATTGGCTGGCTGACTGTCTGGCAAGGACAGCCACCCTGCTAGGTGAGTGACAGCTAGGCTGGAATGAATAGGAGACAACTGTTTAAAAGGTGAGTCTCCTGGAATGGAAGGCAGAGTCGACCACTGAAATGAAAGAACTGAGGACGAGCTGGAAGAGAGCAGCTGCTGCAACTCCTGGACCTTGGTTTGCATGGTGAAGCCCTGCTGCAGGTCCAAATTGCCAAAGCCCCATTTGACAGAGAAGCTCCTTCAAGGATGGCTCTTCCTTTGTGTTGGTGGGACCAATCAACTCATAAGACACCTGGATACTATTCTCAAGGCTGGTTAGGATTAACCAGGGAGAGGGACACCAGCTTGTGTTCTTGAATCTACAGCTACTGGAAACTGAAGTGACTCCATCTTGTTTGCTTTCTTCCACAAACCCGTGCAGGAGTCCCCCAACGTCCTCCCTCTTGTCCCCATGACTGAGGCTCAGGAACAGTGAGATCTGCAGTATATGTCAGGAAACCACGACTTCAGCAGTATTTGTTTCTTCAAACTATGGTACTGTGCTCATTCGCTTGAGAAAATCTATCTCTTGCGGTGAAAGTTCATGGAACTTCCCCAACTTGCATATGATTCTTTTTCACCAAAACTACTTCTAAGAACTTTTGCAAAGACTTTTCCGTTTGACACCAGATCTGCTCTTTCCAATCCAGAACACTAGCCCATTAACTTGGACCTGGCCTATTGACTTGAATTGAACTATTCTGGTGAACTGAAACTATTTGAATTGTCTATCAATTATATGTAATCTATTCTGCTACCTTGTGCTTTTTTACTCCTTTTGAAAGTTACTGTGCCATTTAGCACCCACTTCAGGGGGGGCTAACTTGTTCAGAAACGTATTGGTTTAGTACTGAAGTATATCTGTGTATATTATTAAGTTGCCTGACACTAGAGAATGTTTCATAAATTATTGTGTAAATAAATTAATAAGTGTTTTACCAAGAAACCTTGAGTATAAGTGTCTACTTGAACCACTGTGATTGTAAGTCTTCTGTGTAATATCTTGTACTTCTCACATTCCCTCTTGGGATAAGCCTGACTGCTCAGCCCTGCTACCACTAAACTGTGTAGTACAGACTAATTGTGTGTGGTGGTCCCAGAGGGAATTGCATACAATTCTGTCTAACACCAGCCATGCAGTTCATTCTGCCAGCAAGTTCAAAGGTGGTGGCACAGACACTATTCATATGTCTCCGTAGAGTACTAAAGCATAGAGACTTTTTGGATGAAATTGCTGTAGTGTATTTATTTAAGTTTTTTGTATGTACAATTGTAACATTACTCAAATTACTCTAATCTTCAGCTTTGCAACATACACTGTATTCAATGTACCCCAGTCATAACACTCCTCGGTTATTAAAAGTCTTAGGTGATGGCTTGGACCTTGTTAATCCTCCCTCACGGAATATCAAAGCACAGAGACCTTTCAATGATTTTTATTTTTCTCTTATTATTGACTATGTGGTTGTATGCTATTGTACTGTTTACTCTGATGTGTATACTTGTATGGACAAATTATTGTCCGAAATAAAGTATTTCAACAACAACACTCTGATACCTGTGGCTGTTTATTTTTCCCACCTGTCCGCCCCACCACCTCTGCCCATTCACTCATCATGTATATATAGCATTTCATCCAATATATTCAATGCATTTTTGCACCTTGGTAAAGTTGGCCCTAGTGCTAATACCACTCCATATTACCACTAGGACATGCAGTGAAACTGTATCTTTTTGCACTAGAGCATGTTCTTCCCTGGTGCTTATAACATGGCAAACTGCACGTGTTACGGTGTAATGGTTTTCTAATATGGCCAGTGTTGTAAAAACAGCGTAAACTTCCCCTAGTGCTAGTACAGCTTTGCAATTGCACCGGGGCAAAGTTGTTATTTAATATGGCCCATGATGTACTTAAATTAGTAGGCAAACCTCATTTATGCACACAATCCATAATCATGTTCATAACATTTTCTAAAACAATTCAAATTTCCATTGTATACACATGTATAAATCACTAATCATCATATGACTCTGTGATTCTACATATTCTCCTGAAATCACAAAAATGAAAACCAATAAAATCGTTACAAAAAACGCAGCAACCCTCAATAAAAAAATACAAAAAAATCATACAAAAACAACTCCAATCTCTAGAGGGCACCTCTGGAATTCCATAGTCAGTAATACGGTCCCATAAATTGGCCACCATGTTTTATGGAATTCTCGTACTCTGTGTCACACACAAAAGTAAAATCGGTTTAAGTTTTGGACGATAGAATGCATGATGCATCCCTCAAATTGCAAAGAAGGGAATTGAACATGCAAGAGGTGCACTCAATTCCGACTTGCCACATCTTTCAAATGATTGTTAGAAATTTGTGACAATATGTACCCTTTTACATTTTACATTTCCATTAACCATGTAGGTGGAATTAAGCAAATGTGTCAAACCTTCAAAATGATATATAGTTCTGTGTTTGTTTTATTGTGCTTCAACAGTGCTGCACACTATTATCGGGATGATACATAGGAGGTGCAGAGTTTTCTTTTTGAAAGATATGTGCAATATGCGACAACATGAGTCATGCACTTCACCACAATCATGCAGGCTCTCCACTGGAGGTAATTATTATGGAGGGTTAAAAAGGCTGTAGTGAGAATATCTTCAAACCTTTACATTGGAAGTGATCATGTGTAGGTGGGTCGAGAAGGGATATGGCTTGGGCCCTACTATTGACCTTGATGCTTCCACGTTCACCATTGGACCATGAGAGACCATCGATGTTAGAGGTCCCTTTGTGGTAATATTCAATCTCTAGACTTACAGCGCCCTATTCATGTGCTTGCTGGTTGCTGAAGTGTGCAGCTGACTATATATTCAACAGGATCAATACACTCACGAAGAAAGGGATTTTTAAGCATTTGAAGGAGTTTACTCTTGCTTGGCTAGCAAGGTGGAGGTGGTTCTAAAGATGAATCCCAAATTCCTAACCTTTCTGATGCACATGGGCAATGTCCGAACGAAGGGCATCAATCATGACATCTATATGTCAAGGATAAAACAATGAGCATATGGGGCCTGCGGCCGTTTCATTATGGATAATGCAGAGGCATGGCCTTCAGTGGTGTACTAGTGGATGTGGACTTTGTATGTGGATGGGATCAACACTCCATGTGAATGTTGCTCTCTGTCAATGCCACAATCTGAATAAAGAGAAGGAAGTGGCTGCAGAAAGAAATTGGTAATTGCAAACTAGTATTGTTTTTTAAATGTATTTTCTTGTTTGTTTGTTAGGGGCTTATACAGGAAGTAAATACTGTTTTAAAGCACCCACAGAGCAACAGGGACGGCACAAGGGGATGTGAAACAATTAAACAGTTAATACAGTGAAATACATAAAGAAATATTAAATACAGTGGTTTGGGGGAGGTCGAGCCTATTATGCATTGTGAGTGTTCTGAAAGTGCAAGTGCAGAAGAGAGGGGGACTGGGATAGGTGCTGTGGAGCTCACGGTGAGCAACCTGTGAAGTGCAATGTAAGGTAGGTGTGAGCCATGGAGGATGGTGAGCTGAAGAAAGAAAGAAGCTGGGGATGATTTGGTCAGGAGGTCAGGATGTATAAGGGCTCTGCACTCCAAACAAGCAACAGTGAAATTATCATCTGAGAGTGGGAGAGGGGAGGGGGTAAAGAGGAAAGTCTTGAGGAGCTTTCGGAATTTAAGAAAGTCCTGCTCAAGACAAAGATGGAGGGAGAGGCTGTTCTAAAGAAGGGAGCCAGCAGAGGAAAGCTATAGACCAACTGCCCTCTGTTTAGCTAAACGCTTTACATACAAAGAGTTGGTGCCAGAGGAGCGCAGGTGTCTAGAATGGGAATATTAAGTGATAGAGAGTTGCAGATGGTGTGGTCCATGGCCCCACACAGCCTTGTGGATGATATAGAGGTATTTAAATGTAATCTGTGATGCAACCAGGAGGCAGTGAAGGCTTTGTAGGGCAGTATAGATGCAGTTTCTGGGCTTCAGGCCAAGGATAAGTCTCGTTGTCCTATTCTGTATTATTTGTAGAGGTTGCAGAATGGAAAAAGGGACATTCAGGAGTAGTATATTGCAGTAGTCATGCCTAGAGGCAACCAGGGCTCGGGCAACATTGAGCTTCTGGGGGAAGGAGAAAAAAGGTAGAATGAATTTGAGAAGCCTCTGTGTTACCCTCTTAACCTACCTCTAATGTGTCTGCTAGCTAACAATTTTTCCTTTGCCTCTAACCTGCCTCTGTCCCTCACTTCCTCAGCCTACATTCTATCACTTCCCCATCATGGTCACATCCTGAGCACAGCTGGCCGTACTGCCTACCTACACTTAAAAATGCCTAATGTTGATTGTCCTTAATCTATGCATGTCCGCTTAAATATTGTCCCTGGTGACTGTTGCATTTACTCCCCTCCACAACCTGAATGTCACTTCATGACCTGTTGGGTGTCCTGACCCACGTTTGAGCTATCATGCTGCAACATTTGGTGCTGTGGGCTTAGAAAATCCAAGATGGCCAAAAAGCCCACATGTACGCCAGAATAGGAAAACTGTGCAGTACTGGCATGGAAAACATCATGATGGCCAGAACTTCCCAGAAAATGCACAGGGAAATGCATGAAGAATAGGCTGCCACCCATTTTTGCCTATGTTGTGAGCACAGGAGGGCACTGCCTAAAACCACCATTGGGCTACCCAGACAGTAGCCTGAAACCATTGGGAACGGCAATGCTGATTGCCAAAAGCAACCCAGAACTGTGGGGAATTCATTTTCTTAAATCCCAAAAAAGGTTGCATTACCAGTACTCACCACTATCAGAAAGCCGGCGTTTTAAAACCACCAGACCTTTGTGTAAAACTGAACAAATGAAACAAAACCAGACCAAGGAAAGACTTGCTAAGAGGTGGATACAATATAAAACTATACTCTGAAATGTCTTGAAGGAAGTAATTATTTAATGTGTATGTAAAAATCGTAATAGACTTAAACTGGGGGACAAAAAGTGACATTTAGCTGAAACCTGGCTTAATGAAACTGAATTCTGCCTGACATCTACCCCCACAGGAGTTAAAACCTGCTCAGCCACTCTTCCCCTTGCCAAAATGAGTTGTTACCTCTCTGATTAGATTAGGGGTGGAGCAGGGAGTTGAACAAAGGCCTGTCCTGTGCCCAGGCAGATGGTTTATTGGGGGGATCGTAAATGGCTGCCTTTTGAACAAAGCCCTTCCTTGACTCAGGCAAAAGTTATATTGGGGGTGTCGTAAAAGTGGCTTCCTCTTGGCAGAAACGTGGAGGGACAGCCCCCTCTGAGGACAGGCTGAGCTTAAAGAAAGTGGATAGACTGGTTTCTCCACCATGTGACCTGGGAAGACACACCCCTGTTGGCCAGAATATGATTTTAAGAAAGATGTATAACTCATGGTGCGGACTTGTCAAAATTAGCTAAATGATACCATAATTCTTGTGATTTTTCTGTCCACATTTTAAGAGGTTTTAGGACCCGGTGGTATGATCTGGGGGGTTGCTAGTGGAAAATAGGGTTTCACTCCAAATGTCTGCATATTAAAAATCTGACACTTCATCAATTAATGTCCACACTCCTTGCGCACATGTGTGTAAATTTGGGTAAATGTCCGATATTGCAAAACCAGTCAAAAAGTGCAAAATGTTGCCATTTCTGAATACAAGCCCCCAGGAAGAGCAGAGTTTGAACAGAGTATACCTCATGTGATATGTGATGGGTGCATGTAATTTTAAACAACTGTGTATCTGTGCAATATGTATTGGAATCAAATATAGATTTGTGGGCAAACTGACCAGGGGAGGATCCTCTGACCCATAAAACCTACAGCATCACCCTGACTCACATTTCCTTCCCCCAATCATGGGAGAGGGGAGAATTGGGCCAATGACAAGTAGAGAGGGGCAGGCTTAGCTAGGCCCAGGCACACACCCATTTTCAAAACACATAAAAAGAGACTGCTGGGACAGGTAGAGACATTCAATTCCATTTGCTGCGGAGCATGCTGACCGACGACTTCACATCCAGAGATCCTACACTTAGACTTCCAAGCTAAACAGAGACTACAGAACTTTGAACCAAGAAGGCCCACTGCAAGCAAAAGTATTTGTCAGCGGGCCCAAAATCATTTGCACACTATTCACAGCCGGGCTGAGCTGTTGATTCTGGCCTGAAACCCTGCGCCAGAAAGATCCAGAAGCAGTGCTGTACCCCGAGAAAGCAGAGCAGTATCCAGAACCAGAGGCCAGAGATCCAGAGTGACCCAGACCACTGTTAGCAGAACCAGAGAGCTGACCCAGATCACTGTGAAGTGCCGAGACCAGAACCGGAGTCCAGTCCAAAACCTGACCAGATCCGTGGCGAGGCCTATTTAATATATAATATTGTGAGTACCGAGCAGAACTGTGCAGAACCAATCTCTTAGTTAAAATAATCTAATCCAAACTATTTTAATCTAACCAGAACTGCCTCCTAGAAGTTGTCAATTGTCATTTTGTAAATCTGCATCACTGTCACTTGTCAATTCCGAAGCTGCAAGCTGTCACCTGTCATTTTGAGTTTACTTTAAATCCGAAAAACTACCTTTATTTAATCGTCCGTATCTCTGGAACTTGGTTTAACTTTCCTCTGAAAGCTTAGAATCTTACCTTTCCAACAAGCCTAGAACCGACTTCCTACCTTATACTTTTGCCGCAATCACGATTCGCGCACTTGCGAATTTTACCGCGATTTGCGATTTGGTTAAAAATCCAGCCACATGTAACCATCAGCAGTCATTTCTTTCCTTGCTAAAAATTTGTTTGCCTCTTAATCACCATCTCTGAATCATTGCTAAAGTGAGCCTGCACTCATCTCTAGTATCTCTCACTCACCCTGAACCTCCTAAGGGGAATTAAAAGCATTTTCAGCATATTTCTCACTTCATTGCCACCACATTCAAAGCACTTGGGCCTGTGTTTTAAAACTCATACCGGTTTTCTCTAAGCTTGCTGGGGGGGAACTGAATTTCGTATTGTATTTGATTGCATTCCTGAGAACTGTGTGCCCCTCTTTCCATCTACTTCCATGTCTTACATTGTATAGGGGAGGGGGGTGAATTGCCACCAGGGGAAAAGTGAACATATGATATCTTGTGAAACCATATTAGTTAGTTCTGTACTGCATTTTCATTCAACATTGCATCCATTTGAAATCATAAAAATATTTTTGCTACTTGATCCATCCTATACTAACTCCTCATTGATTATAAAGAAGTGTGCTAGTGCCAGACTATCCATTATTGATTACTGCTCAGATTAAGTGTGATATTCAATTATTAATTCATTATAAAAGTGTGATATATATATATACTGTTTATTTTTTTTTTCAAATAAACCTTTTAAACTTGCAAACAGATCTACTTCTTGGCTCAGTGGGGCCAGGGGGATTCTAAGAGAGGGGTGTTATACAGGGGTTGTCATCCAGAATATGAACCTGGACATAAAGATATATCAATAAGGGTTGTTCATTCAGTATCCCAGGCTAGGCATTGACCTGGCTGTAGTGCTGGATTGAATCTTCTTGCAGACCACAATGACCCTCAAACACATCCCATTGTAAAAAGCTCACTGCTTCCCATCAACTCTGATTTCTTATCTATTGTATGTTCTGCTGTGATCAAAAGAACATTGTTTCTCCTGTATATGAATAAATAAGTACATAAATAGGAATAAAGAAACACGTGACTTAGTAAATGTCTGTGCAACATGATGGCAAGTTTTACATCAATATCCAGGACTTTGAATTTTCACTGGTGGAACATTTTATTTGAAATCTGACCTGGTACACAACCTAATGTTTTGAACTTGAGTTTCTCCCATAAGGTGAAATATCACTACTAAAAAGATCTTATATGCAATTGCTTTTTGTTGAACTGGTTATTGTTATGTTTCTGCAGTTGAAAACACAAAGTTGTTTAATTCCAATGAAGACAGATTTCCCACACTATTGGCACATATTTATGCCTTCTAGAAGTCCTGATATTTTCAGTGCCAGAAGTGCCAATGGGTGATTTAATCTGTTCTTTCCAGGTGTATCCATCCATAAAAAGCTTTATTTTAGAACATCAACATCAACAAAAAAAATGCATTTACACATTTACAGATGCACGCGCGCGCACACACACACACACACACACAAACACACATACCCTCTCTCGCTCTCTCTGTCTCTCTCTCTCTGTCTCTCTGTCTCTCTCTCTCTCTGTCTCCTTTAGACAAAATGTTTTGGTTTCAGCCCACTTATGAAAATGATTTCTAATATATGTTGTCCTTCCTCCATTCTGGGTAGCCATTGAGAAGCAGCAGCATGAAGTGGCTAACTGACACATCATGCATTGCTTGGATCATGACAGTCTTCCCTGTGATTTTTGGTTTTACTTCAACATACTGCTGTAAAAAATAGTTTATCTGGCCCTTAGCCTTTTCCCTTGTTGAGCATCTTCAAGCTTACATCCAAAACATATCGAGTCCGGAACACTAGAAATCCCCAAAATGTATATTCTGGAATTTCTCTGACATAACAGTTATTGTTGTCACCTATATTCCAGTTGAAAGAAATTGATAATCAGAAAAAGGGACGTTTGAAAAACAGGAGTGCAGGATCATCAGAGGTCCCGTGGAAGCCCCTCTGCGTCAGAATGGAGATAAAGGGACCATGGTAATTTGTAATCTGACAAAATATGCCATGGTACACAAGTTGACATAGTTAATTTGAATGCTAAAGAATGTAATTCCACAGGAATGAGAAAGCAGTTTTGTACAAGTTGTATAATAATAATACTAAGTGTTATTTGGAAAGATCACTTTGGCAGCATGTTTTCAAACCTATATCACTCAAAGTTTAGAGGATGTATATTATACTATGTAGGCGTTAAAGATCTAATTTTAGACAACACTGACAGACTTGGAAGGGAAAGATATGCTCTTGCAAATTCAAATAGATTGGGAAGTCCGTTTTCTAAGTATTCATAGTTTAAGGGACTATATGACGTGGTTCGGGGTGTGGATTGCAATATCATCATAGAGTCAGAGATCGGTAGGCTTTCAAGTGGTTTACTTTTTAATCAAAGATATTACAATGATCTTAGGAAACTAATCAAACCATCTACAGGCCGATTCATGGAATTAGTGCGAAAATCGCAGCGCAAGCGTGCGAAAGCCGCGCACATCGGTTCATGGAAGTCCGTGCGCATGGAAATCCTGGGATGTGCGCTAAAATCGTGTGTGGCGGAGGCGGGCGCACACGTCATCAAACGGCATGCGCTACGCGCACGGCGAAAGCGCACATAGCGCGGCACACACAACAAAAGTGAGCGGAACACCGGGCATAACACGCAGAATGGGGAACAACGCATGAAAATGTGGGCATTATGGGGGAAGTACAGGAGTTAAATGCGCCGAACGCCCAAACGCGTGCCTACAACACGTATTCATGGAATCGAACAGGGGAAACGCGTGCGCCAAAAAAGACGCGCTAATTCGGAAACACGCACGCCATCAGGAAGCAGGCGTACGCGGCCCCACGCAGCATAAAAGTGCGCACAAACAACAAACAAGCTCAGATGCTACGATTAATATACTATTCCTCGCAGCAGTGGTCGTGGGGCACCGCAGGAGGAGGAGGATAGCCAGGCCCAGAATTTTTACACCCAGGACCAGCCTTTTTTGGATGCCTGATGACCAGGTGTATGGGAGGTGCAGGTTCCCACCACACATAATACTCGACCTGGTGAGTGAGTGGGAGGATGACCTCACAACACCGACCCTCTGCTCCCATGCACTGAGCCCCTTGGAAAAGGTGCTCAATGTACTGGACTTCTTGGCCACTGGTTCATTTCAGCGGACAAGTGCCATAGTGGGGGGGGTCACAGGCCACACAGTCACGCTGCCTACACCAGGTGTTGGCCATCATGACTGCACGCTCTTCAGTCCGCAGGCACATGTACATGCCCAGAACACCTGCAGAAAGGCAGGCTGACGTCCAAGACTTTTACGGGGTGGCACACTTCCCCAAAGTGCTAGGTGCCATTGACTTCTGGCTCTACGTCCTCCCAGGGCAACTGAGCACATCTATAGAAACCGCAAGCACTGGCATTCCATCAACATGCAGGTAGTATGTGATGCCAAGGGAATCATCACCTCAGTATATGCCAACTATCCAAGGTTCACCATTGGCAGTTTCATTTTCAGAATGTCACCCCTAAACCGGGACCTAGAAGCTGGGCGGCATGGCGATACACGGCTGCTTGGTGAGTATAAATGCCTCTGCACATGTCAAATACTGAGTAATGTCAAAACCCCACTAATGATACCCATTATCACCTCCCCAGGGGACAGTGCCTACCCTCTGAGCACCCACATGATGACGCAAATTCGGAGCCCCACCACACCACCCGAGGTAAGATACAACAAAGCCCATATTGCAACCTGGGGCATAGTGGAGCGCACATTCGGAGTGCTGAAGTCACGCTTCCTTGACAGCTCTGGTGGGCAGCTGCTATACGTGCCCCCAGTAGTGTGCAGGATCATAGTGGCAGCATGTGTCCTGCACAACGTTGCAACCCGCCGGGGCCTGCCGGTGGACATGGTGGTGCCCACACATCCCCACACATCCCCAACCAAATGCACAGCCGCTGCGCATGGGAGGGGAAAGGGCACGTGGTGAGGCAGCCCGTACGCAGCTGGTGGCTAATTACTTCACCTAAAATCACACCCCAGAGGAGTGCACACAGCCCTGGCACATACCAGATGACAATCAATGATGATGACATAAGGGACAGTCAACTGTCACAACCATTCCAGTCTGAGATTGGTCACCTGGAAGTGTTACATTGTGTGTATCCCTACCTACTGAAAGACAACCAATGCTGTGTCACAAAAAGACACACATTCATGCTCCATGAATGACTACCCCCTTGCAAAATACAACATGAAAATAGTGCCATGTCACCAAATCCCGCCCCATCTCAGCTACCCAACACACCATGGCATGTCATGCAATGTGAAAGCAACCAAATGAATGCACAACACATGACACAAGTGTCACAAAGTGCACTGTCCCAAATGGAAACAGGTCACAGACAATATGCCCCCAGTAATCAATAACAAACAGCATACATGAACAAATACTTACCAGCAACACAATACAGAAACACAGGATGAAACAGTGGCAAAATATGACAGTACAAATTCAAAGTAGTGCAAGTCTTACAACCTGAATAAGCCAGCACATCGAGCCCTTCCAACTGTAGAGTGTTGCTGTCAGGCAAATCTGTCAGTGTACTGCATACAACATGAACTGCATCTGCAAAGGAGACGGCCTTGTGAAGACATGAAGAAGGTACCTGTGAATAAGGAGGAAGACATGGATGCACAAGCACATATCAATACACCATGCAGTGTTCAATACAACAACAATCCCCACTAGGTATGGACACATAGATTTGTCTACAGATTGCCCACACAGCTCATGCAAGCCCAATGTCACTGTGTAAGTCACTGTCACTTGGTCACACCCATTGCAAGCCCATGGAAAGGGGAAGCAGGAGGGGTGTGTGTACCATGAACCCAAGCATCTAACCCAGACAGGACAAGCCTGCATGTGGCCAGCTGGAATACACAGCCACACAAGGCAACACACTGTTAAAAAAAAAAATACAAAAAAATACAAAAATCAAAAATGGCCATGTGTGGACCAGGGGGGAGGCCACCCAGGAGGTTCGAGGACAGGGTGCACCCCAACACCCACCTGCGTGGATGTTGCGAGAAAAGAAAAATACCTCCATGGGCTCATGGCCTGCACGGTTACGCCAATGTGGGAGAACTGCTGTCGCTCTCTTCACCCTCTGCTGCTACATCAGGAGGTGGCGGTGCTATGGAAGGCAGCCCATGCAAAGCCCTGTTATGGTCCTCCATGGCAGCAAGCATGCAGGTGTTGAAGGTCTGGTTCTGGAGGATAATAGCACGGAGATCCCCATGCAGCACCTCACGGGTTGCCTGCATTTCTGCATGCATGGCCTCGCATGATGCCCGGATCACCTCACGAGTTGCTTGCAGCTCAGCTGAGAGCGAACGTGTGAGCTACTCCAGCTGCTGTTCTGACCTAATTTTTTGGAAGCCTCAAGTTCACCCAGAGTCTCCCTGAGGAAATGGAGTTCTAACATCAGGGCTTCCCTGTGGCCCTGTGACTCTAAAGATATGGCTTCGCGCAGAGTCTCCATTGCTGCCCGTCGGTCCCTGTTGGATGCCAACATGTCTTCCCTGTGTGATTGGCAAATGGAGTCTGTTGCCTGCTGTTGTTACTCCCTCTGCCTTTCAGGGGGGAGATGGCTGAGCCATCATTTCAACCGATGCTCCCTGTTGTGCTGCTATACTGTACATGGAGTTTTCCCATACAGTATAGCCTGGTGGCGTACGGCCACTGCGTCGGCGGGCACCACACCTGATTGGGGCAAGGCGATCTGCACCTTGCTGTGCTGGCACTGCCTGATGCTGCAGGACTGCATTCCCCCTCTGATCTGCTGGCCCAGGAACAGGATCAGATGTTGTGGAGTGTAATCCTGCATCCGTAACCACCAAAGGCTGAGTTACCAACACTGACATCCCCATAGACCTACCCCCGGTGCAGGTGGGTTGGACAGAACAGCATCCCTGCCAGAAACACTCACCTGTGATAGCACGTAAGTCCCACTGTCCGATTCTGCACCTGAATCATAGAGGTATGAGGAGGTGCACCCAGGGACACCCATGGACAGTATAGTCTGCAGGCGGATAGGGTTTTCACCCACCACCACACCACGTCCTCCACTGGTGCCCAGTCGTGGCTGAGATTCCTCCTGGGTCTGCACCATCTCCTCCACCTCAGCAGCATCAAGTGCGTCATCACTGTCATGATGCCTACCCCCGGAGCACCAGGCCAGGCCCAGCACCCCCGGGAGCAGGCATCATGCCCCCGGGTAAAAACCCAGCAGCCCTTTATAGGGGCTCTTTGGACTCTGTCCTGGCACCGTTGGCGCCAGGCTCATGTTGGACATCAGTCCTGGCGCCATAGGCGCCAGGCTCATAAGGGGAAGTGTTTGGTGCACTTACCTGAAGCAGACCATGCTGCACACTCACCTGATGCAGACCATGCTGCATGAAGAACCAAGCCAAAGGAGGCTTAGGAGGGACTATTTTTCTGAAGGAACTATTTTGTTACTTGGTTGGGGCTGTGGAAGAATACTCACCTGGAACTTCTTCCAAGGCTATTTAAGCCACGCCCGGACAGCCACACGTACTTCGCGTTGTTCTACATCCCAGCAGCTGAACGCTCACCGTGTCTGCTCCTGAACCTGGACTCTAGCCATGCCCGCCTCGAACCTGGAACACCTGTAAGGGAATAAGAGAAGGGAAAGGTGAAAACCAAGAACTTATTCAACCTTCTAACCTGCATCCGGAATCTTCACGCCAGCATTCCTGAAGGAAGACTTCCATTTAAAAGCACTGCGTTGCTCGCTGCAGCGCCGCGCTTCACTCACCTGTTCCCGAGACGCCGCCCGGCCCCATCGCGGCTCTCAGCACCAGTCGCCACATCTCTGCACCTAGGGGAGAGAAGAAGAGACAAAAGGTGAGCAAGGGAACACAAGAGGAAAGCCGAATTTTCAGCCATATTACTTACCGGCTTTTCTTGGTGAACCATTCCACATCTCGGGTCGGCGCTGCATCTTTGGCAGGTACCGCACCCCGGCCCCTATGGGGAAAGGACAAAAGACATTACTGGGGAATTATAATGACATTTAGAGGGGTCGCCCTCATCACTAACTGACCTGATTTTACCACCAGCAATTTAACTCATCAACGCATTGCCTTTGTTCTGCACCTGAAATAAAGGACAGATCACAGGTTAGGAAAAACAACATAAAAGGAGGCTCACACTTGAACGTTTGCATCTTCATACTTACGCCGTATCGCTCAGAAAAGTCAAGTGGATTTGCCAGCGCCATTCTGAAAACTAGTGAAGTAACTGGACGAATGCGCGCCCCTGCACCAGAAGCAGGATGGAGAGTTCATCCTTCCAAACCATAAGGTGAGCTTAAACCGGGGGTTTTGGAGGAAGTCAGAGAAGAACGAAGGGGGAAATGGGGGAGCAAGCACACTATTCAGCAGACAGTTAATCCCCTTTCTCATCTGCAGAAGGATATTGTAACGCTCACCTGATTCCCGTAGAGGCGCCGGTCTTGACTGGGCATATACCGTATCTTCAAAGGTGATGTGTAACACACGGCTGGCTCTTTGGGCTGGACCTCTGTGCACTCTATGTCTGACTCGAAGGGTAAGATGTCTGCAGATAGAAAATATGGGATTAAGGAACTGGGTTATTGAATGTCTCTCTCTTCTTCCCTTTCTCTTCTCCTGTAGAACCCCAAAGGTTAACGCTCTCACCTTAGGTAAGTGAACGCTGTGCTCTCCATCTGCCTCAGGGCAGGGTGCTGTAACCAGTTTCTTCACTGGATAAGGGGAGCAGGCCTCTTGACTTCAGAGGACTGCTGTCCGTCGTTTACTGCACGAACGGTAAGTTTCGAGTAATTCTAATGTCTTTAAAGTCTTTAGTAATGATGTCTCTTGTTTTGCAGGGTTCCGGCGATGGCGGATGACGGGCTGAAGTGAGTTGAAGATGGAGCCCGTGTGATGAATAGAAGCGCCTGGAAGCACGTAAGTAAGCGCTTGTTGCCTGCTTCACGATGCGCTCTAACTGTCTTTTTATTTTGCAGGTACAAGTTCGGAGCGGCTGCAGGGTGCCGGAATACCCACTGGGTTAGATGTGGAAAGGAGTAATGGCACGTGAGTATTAAAGTTCCCCAATGTCTTTAAACGCACCTTGTTTTGTCTTTCGGATGCGGGATGCAGCGCCGAAGGCCTCCGGAGCGTGCGAAGAGTTGGTAAGCTTTTGTCTTTCAGATGCCGGAATGCAGTGTGAAGACCTCCGGAGCGCACGAAGAGTAGGTAAGCCTTTGTCTTTCAGATGCCGGAATGCAGCGCGAGGCGTTGGTGACAGCCGATGGACCAGGTAAGTGAAGAGCTGTCACTGAAGACCGTAATGCTAACCTGTTCTTTCTTGTTTTTATAGGTGTTGCTGAAGACTGGATTCAGGATGGTAAGCCTTTTTCCTTAGGCCCAGGATCAGATGCAGAAGACACGATGAGCGTTCTGCTGCAGAGGATGCAGAATAACGCAAAGCAAGATTCATCCATCGGGTGTGGTTTAAATAGCCTCCTGTAGTGCTTAGTTGTCTCCTTCCACAGCCACGCCTAGGTAAGAAAAGAGTTTCTGCTTTCCAGAAGAGTTCCAGTGTTCTGAATCTAGGGAGTGGCTCCTGCCCCACCCAACAGGAAAAGTAGTTCCAAACAGAAGAGGATCAGAGGCTCAACTGGCAGGCAAGTAAGCAGCATGGTCTGCTGCAGGTAAGTCCACCCAAGCATTATGAGCCCGGCACTTCCAGCGCTGGGACTGGGCATATTTATGAGCCTGGTGCCACTGGCGCCAGGACTGGGTCCAAAAGGTCCCAATTGGGACTGGTTGGCACTCGGAACCTGGGTTATGGATCTGCTTCCAAGGGAGTTGGGAAAACCCTGACCTTTTGGAAGCAGAGATCATGACAGATATTCCTACGGGCCAGACAAGCAAGATTTGGGGGTCCTGTTCAATCGGTGGTCCGAATTCTGCACATCACGCTTGAAGAGGCCACAGCAACCCAGACCAGACCAGCGCCTCCGTGGGAGCCAGGTGAGCGTTACAATCACCTGCAAAAACATGAAAGACAACAAATGGAAACAGACATGAGCACCATATCACACACATAGGCCTGACAAGGCAGAGATCCAGTACATGAATAACACATGTACCACATGACTATAACCCTGGCATGCATGCACTGTCAATGAGTTGGATGGGGAGGCAAAAAGCAGACACTGAGGACTCCAAGATGGAAAATCAACACATCTGCTGGATGCTAGATAGCACTGGCATCACAGATTAGCCTGTGAGTGGCATGGGCAATCCACATACATGACACATGCCAGCACACAGATGGCACGTAGCATAGCCATGGTACATTTGACAAGTATAGCCATATGTCAGTGAATGAGTACTGTCACCCATCCATGTGAGATGAGATGGAAAATGCAAAATAGTGTGACAAAATACGCATGTTCCATACACTGCAACACATCCAGTGTGCAATAATACAGTGATGGCAGGCAGATGGATACATCAATGGTTGGTCACTTCAACATGACAGGAAACAACAATCATGTTCCACATTCAAACAGGCCCCGAAAATTAATGTGAGCAGGCCCTTACTCAATCAGCCTGAATGATCAAATCATTCCCATAACAAGGTAATAAATGTGGGCCATTGTGGGGTGTTATCTATGACAGAACCATGTCACAGATGTGGCATTAGGGCAGAAAAATGCGTTGCAAAAATGGGAGGATTGAAACAATCAGGGTGAATGAACACTGAAAAATCAAAACAATGTTGTTGCAAAATGACAGTTCAAGGGCAACTGCAGTAATGTGGCGCTAATTGGCTACTGTGGTCAGAAGGGATACTGTCATACCTAAACCCAAGGCCAGTGAATGGTTTGGAGGAAGCACATGGGTGACCCATACCACTCAGGAGTACACACCCTCACCTGGCACTCAATCATTACACATCACCCAAGAAACATACACATGGATTACGCACACTTGCATGGGCACTCACCGGACAATGCCTCATAATCTGGTAGGTCTCCCACGCCTTGGATCTGTTCCTCTGTGACGAAGGTTCCAGCAACAGACTCATGTTCAGTGAGTCGGTCGTCCTCTGGTGGAGACCCACCGCCAGTCACCAGATTAGAGGCATCATTGGAAGCCAGCTTGTTCTTTGCTCTGCGTTTAAGGTAATTCCACCGCTTGTAGCAATCATCAGCTGTGCGCCTCACAAATACAAGGGCACTAATGTGGTCTGCGATGGTCTGCCAGTGGGCTCTACGTTGAGCAGTCATAGTCTTACAGCCTGCAGTCACCACATTTCGCATGCACTTGTGGCCTATGTGCCAACACATAGGCCACAAGTGCATCAAGTTCGGTGTCATTGAAGCTAGGCTTCCTTGACGTGCCAGAGTGTGTAGCCGTGACTGGGGTCTCAGCCTGTACTTCAAGAGCACCCTTCTTCTTCTTCTTGGAAGGTGGTGCGGATCCTGAGTGGCTTACACTGCTCTGGTCAGTAGGGGCAGAAGCCCAGGTGGACTGGGTACTAGAAGCCTCTAAAGGCACAATGACCATAGGACTTGGTGCAGGCATTTGGCTGCAGGGTGATGTTGGCAGGGCCAACATCGGTGTGATGGACCTGGACCGAAACTGTCCCAGAGGGGAGACTCGAAGCTGGGGTGGGTTGAGCTGCAGCTGCCCCTGCAGCCTCCCCACCCTGGCTACTTGGGGCAGCAGATGATATTGCTGCCCCAGATCCACATGGCCTGGTGACAGCAACTTTCACCGCCACACGTGTATTAGACTTGCTGACCTGGAAGTCAGCCTGGGAGTCATCCTGTGCCGGTTCAGGTGACAAAATGGGCCTTTCCAACAAGGGCTGAGCTGGGATGGTGTCAGCTTCGTTTCCCACAACCATTGGGGGGAGGGCATAGGTGGCCCCAATTGGTCCTCCACACACTGGGCTCTAGGGGCACCTGTAGGATTATTTAGCGTGTTTTTGGAGTGCAGCACCACTGCATGAGATCAATGTATTGCTATAATGTGGTCCAGCAAGCCATGTGTTGCCAATGTAACATATGGATATGTAAATGAAGACAGGCTACTCAGTCAAAAAAAACACATCATTTTTTTCACAGTTAAAAACGCACCATTTTTTTTTCTCACCTGAAATGCCTCTGTTGCAGGAGACACATTAGATGATTAATGAACTAATATAATTAACAGTACTAACATGATTCTAACTTATTAATATCATAATGTGTTTTCCAAGTGCAAAATGAGGCAGTATGAAACTCATTTTAAACGGACATTTGGATTTTTTCTTTTCCTTTCTCTTTCTCTGTGCTTTGCAAGTCAACTGATGCACTGTTCTTTTTATTGTTGCAAAGAATCTAATGAAATGCCATGTATTTTGCAATTGCTTCTCTTATGTTTATTCTAGAAAAGACTGCCTCGCAAAACTGGTAATGTATGATTTTTTAAATGAAACTGATGTAAATTCCAATCTGTGTAAAGGCTTCTATTTGCTTCTGTTTTTCTCTGGTGCAGTTAGCCCATATCACCTGATAAAAAGGGAGGTTATTAGGTAATATATGCCAAGGATCCCATGTGGAAAAAGTTATGTTATGAGTAGTTATAAATAGCTGTGTGTGTGGTTCCACTCAGTGTATATATGTGTGTGACTTCTGAGTGGAACACAATCTGATAGTCTGCTGGACGTACAAGGGTCAGCAGAGAGAGAGGCCTCTGGAAATAGTTTCACTAATGTAAATAAATAAGTGATTATACCACATCTTATTGTGAATACTTTATGGAAGCATAGCTCACTGGTGTAGATAAATCAGTGATAACAGCCATAAGTGACGCTCCATATGAAAATGTGGTGTTCTTGAATAATGTAGAAGCCTGAGGCCTCTAGAGATCACAAGAACAGTCTAAACAAAAGAAAGGGGCTTCATATGTTCATATGCAGCCCTATTCAGGTTCGTCACGACTGCTCATGGATAGTACACCTGCAGCTGTATTGGGTTGTATATAGAGATCAGTTTGTGCTGTTTTTTCACCTCTAAACCTTTGCAACATCGCTGTTTGCCAAACTAACAAATGAATGCACTCATATGTCACCTGTCATTCTTGGAACACATCTGCCCAAGATCTGTCTATAGGTTTAGGCTGTGTGACTTTCTAAAAGAAGCTGACTAAAAACTGGGAATGTTCCCAATACAAATAAACAAAAAAAAGGTACACAAATCCACTGTTGTTGACACTGAATATATGCTGGATAGATTTGCGCCAACTGTTTTGGCAGACCCCTGCAATTAATTTGTCTGCAACATTTCATGCAGAGTGGTAAAATGGGTCAAAACTTAGTGGGCACAGAGGTTTGGCACAGCCTGTCTGTCAGAGGCTCTCATAGAAAAATAGAAGATGTCAGCCTGTTCAGACTGAATGTTGTATTTTAAATATATAATTATAATTCATATTTACCCTCATCTCTTTTTTTTTATAATGCAGATATTTATCTCTGTCATTTGACATGCTAAAAAGCCCAGAAAATGTGTGTTTAGTAACCCAAACGGAACCACATATATATGTGTATATTTTTAAGAATATGGCAACTCAACATTTCTAGAGAACCTTATTACTTCATACAGTTTAAAGTTGGATGAAGTCACGAAATTGAGAGAAGTGGACATATGGAGAAATGGTAGTGAAATTGAGTTTTGGGAACTTTCCCTGTCAGCTTTCTCAAACAAAACATGAACAACTACAGGTCCAATGTTCATAGAAACACTTGGGTACAGGAGCGTTAGTAATGCCCCATCATAGCATATCATATATCATATAATATGCACTTAATTTATATACATAAAGACAAGTCAGAAAAACAATTACAAAGGTATCACAGCATTTAATGATAAATCTTCCTGCATGATTGTGTTCAAAGCTAAACACAATAACAAGGCTTCACAATTAAGAAAAACCACGAGCCCTAGGACATTCTTTGACAGAGGAGACACCCTAACCAGTGTGCATTTTCTGACGAAGAAGACCAAAAACCTACCTATGATACCAAAGGCTTGTGAGAGAAAGGACCACAGAGGACAGAAAATGAACAATATCAAATGACACCTGTTACATTTTATATCCTAGAGCCGCACTTGTATGTTGGCTCCATGCACAATAGAGCTTCGCCTTAAATTGCATGGTCTAACAGGGATGTAAATGTCAGAAGAACTATGAGAAGCTGCACACCCGAGTTTTAGCTTTGTCGTGGCCAGAATCTCTTCTAGGGCCAAGCCTTCATCAGGGCAAGTATGGATTAAGGAATGAAAAGTGGGCATCTAACATCCATCTGGCACAAACAGACAAATCCATGATTAGATATAGGGTATACGCTCATTCAGACAAACACACAGGATTATTCAAAACAGTTTTTGGGCAAAAACTGTTGGGTTATAAATGTTCATACCTAGTTTAATCCCTTATTGACTTATGTGCAAATAAAATGCAGAGGAATAGTCCTGTGGGCTGGAACCACACATCACTCCCTGGACAATCATGACAAATTCATGCACGTCAGGTTGCCTTTTTTAAACGGTACAGCGTATGCACAAAGTCATGGCTTGATTAAATGATCGTGTTCGTGCACATCGGGTTTTCTCTTTCAAGTGGCACAGCGCGTGCACTCAAACATGGCTACAATGCTCGCCAGAGAGGTGTGTCACAAAGGTTCAACAACCAAAGGCTCTCTCAAACAAAATAGCCAAGGACAAAATGGCGGAAGTAAAATAGATCACTCGTTATTTGGATAACATTGAATCAGAGAGCGTACCTAATGGAAATTAGATGTGATCCAAATCCACTCTGGGAGGGTTTTATGCAATATTTAGGCTGAAACCCTAATTAATTAAAAGAGAGTGTCCTCTCAAATCTGGGGCCCAAATGGATTGATTGCAGACAGAACTGCTTTGGGGGGAGCAGATTGGATGAATCCAAGGCTTTATCCATGGGGACTGATTCATCGAAGAGATCCCAGGCTGAGAGGGATTTGGGAGCCATAACCTGTGACATGTGCCCAAAGACAGAGACAGATATCTGGTGGTCCCTGCCTGATTCAATTGTCGAGGGACAGAACCAAAGTGAGTTTAGATGCACTGCAGCATTGTGCTTTCTTTCTATGGGTATATTTATTTCTGGAACCCTGATTACATTTATATCACTGTTTGCAATCTATGATTTCTACAATCTCTAGGTCATACAAATTGAGATTGGTTCTTCAGAGATCTGATGTAGTGTGGCTGCTATGGCCAATAAGGTAATTGAACCCTATTTCCCAGACAAATCATCAAAGTGGATGTGCTGATGTTAAAAAAGGACCTGGGTCACTAAGAGGAAAGATACACTGATAAAAAAGCCTTCTGTCCTAGTTGTCCCATTCTAGAGTTCTGCATTGTTCTTTCTTTAGTTGGTCAGTTAGTGGAGATAAATCTCCGGAAGTTGCGTATGAAGCACTGATAATATCACCCTAAGCCTAGAAAGGCTTACATGTCCTTCTTTGTGACTGGTCGTTTTACTTGGACTTCCGCCTCTACCTTTGCCGTCTGAAGAAGTGCCTTGCCATTCTCCACTTAGAAACCCAGATATGTTAGCGTTGCCTGTGCTAAGAGACATAAATCAGGGTTTGTAGTCAAGTGGGCCTTCCTCAGTTGGTTGTAGATTGCAATGAGATGGTATAGATGTTCCTATCAATTCGAGCTCCAATCATCGACTCCAACAATTTCATCCAGAAGCCACCACTGCTTTAAGCCCTGACCACTGTTTCCATGCAGGCATGTCGTGTACTGTCCATGGCTGTGTACCGGATTCAAAGTATCCGTTTGTTTCCCTGTTTTCTTGTCATTCAATGTTTATGCAGTGTTAGGCTTTGTTCTCCTTTGTTCTGTGTTGGCCTTTGGGTCAAGTATTTACATGAGGTATTTTGCCAGTGCTTCTTGCCATACCGCACAATCTTTCTGACTGCCATGTAGACTTCCAGCTCTGTCCAGCAGCTTGCTCTCTCTCTTGCTCTCTTATCGGGCTGTGCTGGGCTTGCTCTTCTCAGCTGTTAAAGCAGTCCAGGGTTTCTGGAGTGTTTCAGTTTTGTGGGTGGGTGGTTTGTCTTCTTCTGAATTTCTGGAAGATTTACAGTTACTCTGCAGGTTATTTTGAACAGATTCAGATCTGAAAACACAAGTAAAACACAGGTGAGCATTTTGGTAATGAGGAATAGTTGGAGATAGGGGTCTGTAGAGATGAATGCAGGCACGACGGGTTGGCAGGATTTGTGTCCCTCTCTGCCATTGTCCCCCTCAAGGTTTCAACTGGCTCTGGATAGCTCGCTGGTATGCCGCCCAGACCCAGCTGAGAGGGAGTGCCATTCCCTCAAGACAAAGCCTTTTGTATGGTCTTGTTACATCCATTAATGCTGATTCTCATGTATTCCATTTAGGCATTGGAATTCCAAGACTAATTAAAAAAAGTTATTGGTTAGCCTTGCTCTTGTGATAGAGAAAGTGCATTGGCAATGCCCAGTTCCCTTAAGTGGTTGGCTGGTTTGTCTGTGAACCGGAAACTACCAATGAACCAAAATCATGCATTGACATATTACAAGAAGTGTTTATTACATTACATTATAGGATTTCATTTTCAGAATGCAACAACACCAATCAAGTTGGAAGCTACAATGTTTGTGTAATAACTAAATCAGGTAATGCAACATGTGGTCCTTTCTATTTCATTCCTATTTACACGGAATGACTAAAGTCAGGATAAAGAATAGGCGTTTTGAGAGAATACTGGCAAGTAACATGCATGCTTTGTGTAAACCTGGATGTGTATTAGATGGAATGGTGATCCATTGAAATGAAATGATATGATCATCACTTTACATGTTCTACCAAACGTTCACAGATATGTCAATGCAATTGCCACCTGGCCATCTGTACTGTATGAAGAGTTTAAACTAAGGCATCAACAGGCGGATGACAATGGTTTGCTCATGTGTAATCTGCCATCATTGTTTTACAGCCCAACCCAATTTTCCATGTCAGTCACAGTGAACAGAGCATTTCGGTTTGGTAGCTCAACATATCCAATAATCAGGTCTTGAATAGTTCCAACAATGATTCTTTCAAGAAATCAGAATCATTGCCATTCTCAGAGAAAACATACTTTAATAACTATGTGATACGATGTAATCAATGAAATACTTAATTAACAATGACATAATTTAAGATTGAAACAGCAAAACATGTTTTCCTGTTTGTCAGTAAACCTGGCCATATAGGTTGCCATGCCTTACCTTATCTATACTTCGACTTTGCCCGTGTTTGTCCTTCCATTAAAAAAAATAAAACTTGTACCAGGAAATCTATTATATTAAAGGCATATATATATTAGAACACACAGACATGTATCTTCAAAAACCAAGCCCAGACTGTGCCTAATGCAAGCAAAATCTACGTTAAAATGTGTTTATAGAAGCAGCTCTACAATATCTTGCAGGCATCTAATGTTCAAATGTATAAACACAATTCATAAAGCAATGACATGTGATGTTTGTTTTGCTTTTTGTCTGGTTTGAGTTGTACAACATAGCACCTGACTGGTGATACAATTTAGGAATGGCAAGTGAAGCCTTTGTTTTTGTGGGTTCAGAATGAAACAGGTATCGAATGGCATTCACTATTTAACACACACGTATGTGAAAAGAAGCAATACCATGACATAGCAGTTGTTAATAATATCCTCCTGGCTTGTGCTATAGTTATGGAACTAGAAGGCACAATCTTTCTTCAGTTTAAACAAAAACGTATTTTAATTAAAAAAAACACATTTAAGAAATCCCACGTTTAAACAAAATCAAATAGGCTATTGAATAAATAAAAACAACTTACTGTGAAGATACTGCGAGATATTTATTGTCCATTCCCCAACAATCGCCAAAGATGTTGTGAAATTCCCACAGTTCAGTTTATTTTCAGGTTCTATGGATTCAATCCAACAAACGGTCTCCTTATCAAAGATAAAATCCAATGTTTGTATTCCATTTGCGTTCACTGGGCTTGAGGTAGACACATTACTCCCATTGAGAAATACCACTTCCAATGTTTCGGAGTTTGCAATAAGAAGAACTGGAAATCTTTCAGCAGGCTCTAAAATGCAATAAAATCAAATACAGATATGGATATCAAGGTTGTTCTAATGAAAGACAAACACATGGCTTTCGTCTATTTCAATACATTCACATTGGTTCTAGACTCTTATCCTCTATACTTTTGTGTTTCTTGCTTTTCATTTATAATGGTTTTCACAACGACAATGCTTATCAGAATAATATAATTTTCTCTTTCTTAGAATTGAGATTTCTCAAAATATTAGCTCATGCAATTGGAGACAGCTCTATTTGTTTCTCCCATCTTTCAGGAATTGATCAATGAAGATAATTGGTTTGTTTGCCTTATGATTTAAATGACAAAAGGCATATATACAAGGGACAAACCAGGGATATCCCAGGTCTGTGTTAAATTCTTTACATACAGCAGTCATGTCTAGTAAGGTGGCACACATGTCACATATGTTACACCTCAAGAAAAATAATGGGTTTTAATATATGCTCCAAATACATGCTCTTGATAGAACAGCACATGGAATATTATGTGATGAAATTAGTGTTAAGAACTCTATTAACTGTAGCTATTATTGAACAAAAAGGATGTTGTGAAACTGCAGCCGGTACTAACACCTAATTCAACACAGACAATTCAATGATTATTGGAAAGAAATATCATTTGATTTGAAAATCATATACTACCGAAACCAGCAGATTTAGTTCAACACATATGTTCTTAGAAAGAGAATACTTCTGAGAGAGATCTGGAATCTATGGAAGTGCAAAGTAGTTAAAAGAAAATGAGCCGTTGTTGAAAGGCCTAGTGATTATGACTACTAACACAGCAAAAATGAACAAGCCTGTCTGTTCCATTTGCAATTAATTAATGCACAGCAAAATGGTGCACTAGGGATGTTGTCAAACACAGAAGCAATACACACTATCATGCACTTCTTTACTAATAGCCTTTTCAACAATAGGTCAACCCTCTTATTGTGCAAAGAGCAGCCCTACATTTGCAACCCAATCATGGGGTTCACAAAGATAAACATGCATATGTCATTTAAATGAGCAACTGCAGGCATGTACAATCCAATGTCCTTGGGATCCCTAAACCACACATAAAATAATCCAAAGGAACATCTTCCTTGCAGTGAAAATAAACGTTCTTACTACATCAGGACCTCTTGGAATTGACGGCAAGGGTTTTATGAAGCCCACAAGAATCATTTCAAACCAGCCAAACAGAACAGCATTTGTTTAAATTGGGCGGGCTTTTTGATAGATATTCTGAAGAAATTAATTCATACATACTGACTGAGTTATTGCACATGTTGTGCATGGTTTTGATGAGGAGATTTTAATAATGTATATACCAACTACTTCCTACATGCCTTGCACATGCTTATATGTATGTGTTATCACTTTTAACTTTGAACAATAAAACAAATACCAGGGACTGCCATTACTACTCGAAAGGTAATCATTCCAGTAGTCTTAGGAAAAGTAGGCTAAACTTTTTCTGATGACAAACCAATTTTTCTTGAGAATTGCAACAATAGATAATAAAGTTGAGAGAATACAACGTACAACATCCATGTACTTAGTGTGTTTCTGTGAGCCGTACACACACACATACACAGACACTCATGGCCCTCTGCTCCCAGGTCAGATGTGATGTGGCCAGTGATGAAGACTGCACATTGAACCTTTTTTTTTAAATGGTCTGATGTAACTTTGACATTTTTCCTGAAAAATGTTCCAGCTAGCATTCAATACGAACGCAGTTTTGATTTCACACATCAATGAAAGTTTAATAGGTAATACATTTGATGACACATGTGAGATATTATGATGATGCAAGAGTAGCAAACCCAGATCCTGACCAAAAAATTGTCCCTCTCCCTCGGACAATCATGGACTAAAAGAAAAACAATCATACAATTGAACAATACAATCTTTTGATTTGGAAAAGGTTTTCTAGGACTTGGTGGCAGCGGTGTAGAGAGCAGAGAGGGCCTGATTTAGAAAACGTTTCTTGTTGAAAATGCTTTTTTAAATCAGACCTAGTCGGCCTGATTTACAAAAGAATTATTCAATGGTAATAACCCATTGAAAAACGTTTTGCAAATCAGGCCCAGTGTATATCAACTAGCAGAGAAATGGAAAGAAGACATGTGGCCATAATATATCTCCACCATGTAAAATGACTGTACAGTGACGAAAGAACAAGGTTTCTGAAAAAAGTTGTGGAAATCTTTCAATAGAAACCTTTTTCAGAGTTTGGGGATGAGATTATGTGAGGGGAGTTCTCAAGCTGGAAACTGGTTGCAAGATTGTACTCCCATCTAATGATTATTTCAGGCACAGCTGTAAAACTCGAAACTCATGACATTTTCAGTAAATCAGATTTCTTCATTAACAATAAAAACATACAATATAGACAACTCATAAACAGCCACTTGATAAAACCAAATTCCCAGTATACTAAAAATAACACATATTTACCAAATAATAGCATACAGTTCATAACATCTCCTCCATCCCGGATTGTGGATTCACCCCATAAAAACCAACAAGGCACACTTGACATGATCACACAGATTATAGTTGAAATCAACATTGTTTTAATTCATATGATACCGCAGTGGTGATTATTGTTCATAGTGAAATAAGGTTTTAACAGTTTCTTACAAAAATCTGTAATACACTTACAGATCAATAAAAAATCACATAAATCCTCCTGAGCAGCCATTTTACAAAAACAAAGATTAGACACTACACCTGTTAGGCAAGATTGTATGTAGTACACTGTGGCAGACTGCACCAGCCTTGTTTTCTTGGCAATAGTTAACCTAACCTTTTGTATAAGCATGTACTACACAAGTTGGTAGAGTGACTGAGCAGCCAGGCTTATCTCAAAAGGGGTCAATGTGAGGTGTAGGGTTATCACACAGAGATTCACAGTGACACGTATTCAAATAAACACTTATTCTCAAGGTTTCTTGATTAAACAATTATGTATTAATTGAACAGTCTGTTGAATACGCCTTCTTTATAAGGGAGCAAATATATGTAACACGATAATATACTTCCAAACTACACACACTCAGTTTCAATAAATCAGTAGATACCCATGTGGGATGGCACACAGACACTTCATACACCCTTCGGTGACTTAAATAACTAGGACACTGCGGACATTGATGTATCACTGATACATTTAGAGCAATACTGAGTTTATTGTCAAAAAGGAAAAGGCGGGGAAAGAAAACAATGGTTAACAAATATTCTTAAGCAGGAAATACTTTTTGAACCCTCCAATGCAAAGTAAATTAAGCCTTTCATGCGGAAAAGTTAAAGCACCAAGTCAGAGGTAAGAAGAGTCTTTCAGGGAGCCAGGACAGCCAATGTTAGATAAGCAAAAGTATTGGTGAGCTGGAGCACTTCTTGCAGGTAGGTAAAAAGTATTGCACAATGTTTTAGAAATCTTTGTAGAAAAAGAAATTACTGTAGGGTCACAATCCGGGAGGCTTGTGAGGGGAAAAGCTGCAAGCAACTCTGCAAAGGCAACCCAGACAAGTCTCAACTGAGAGCAATCAAGGCTACACAACAAGAGGTAAGTCCCCTTAGTTTTACAGTTCCTTTGGTTTGAAGAAAACTGGTTCCAGCTGGCTTCTGTTCCTGTGTAGGTCTGCAGATCCATTTGTTTCTGGGAATCAGTCATGCGTACAAGAGGGAGGATGTGTGGGGAATCCTGCAGTACAAATGGAAGGTCAGTGGCAGCAATGGGCAAACTTAAGATCAGTGCTGCTTCCCGGTTTCTCTGCCTGGTGGCACTCGCAAACAGTACCACATCGGTTCTCGGATACCTTTATGGACTTTCCTCACATCTGCGGTTCAGCACTCTGTGAGGTTCCTCAGGCTTGGTCAGTCCTGCTTCATGGGAATCCGGAGGATCTTCCTGTAGCTCGGGTCTGACTTAAAAACAATGCACTCGATTGGGTGTTCCTCTATCTGGCAATTGGTTCCTACAGCAGCAATGGAAGTACAGCCAGCTCTGAGAGGATGACCAGATCTTTGGGATTGATTGGTCCCACCAACCCAAGGGGAGAAGTCTGTTGCACAGCTTCACTGGTCAAGGCAAATTTGGGGCTTCAGCAATGCAGCAGGGCTTCACCGGGCAAACCAACAGTCCAGGAGTTGCAGCAAGCTTCTCTTCCAAGTTCTTCTTCAGATTCCTTCGGCAAGTGGTTGACTTTGCCTTCCAAGCAAAAAGCTTTGCCTTTTATGCAGGTTTTTCCCATTCACTTGCAGCCTTAATTGTCTCTCACACAGCAGGGTGGCTGTCCTCCAAGGACAGTCAGCCAACCAATCACCTTAGGGTGCATTCCTATAACCAAGGGGATTAAGCACAGGGAGTTTTGGGCTCCTTCCTCACTTCCTGCCCTGCCAGACACGCTGGAGCCAGAGGCGGGCTTCACCAGTGAATCCCGCCTAAGACAAAATTAACAAAGGGATGAAACCTAGTTTGACGTGCTGAGAAAATCTCAAGAAGGACCTTTCCAAAACGAAATGACAAAAAAGAAGACCTGGGCCATTTTGACAAAATGGGCACCCTTGGGTGCTTTACTGCAGCTGCAATTGCAACCCACGGTAGAAACATACAATGGTAGGACAACGTAAACCACTGCTGCCAGCCATTAATTGTAGAAAGGGTTACATAAAAATGTTACATGAGAAACTAGACAAAGGGGATACTAAGTAACCCCTCCAGCACCCTATTGTAAGATAGCGTGTGCTGGGTCTAGAAACTTACACATGTAAGTAAAGTCAATTTCACTTCACTGCCCTTGGAAACAGTAGTTTAACCAAGAGAAGGTATTTAAAGCTCTGGGAAATATGAGATATTTCCCTGTGTCACTGCACTTAAGGTGCAATGTGACACAATGTAAAAAGATGATGCTTATGGAGTTTGTCAGACTGCAAAGTCAAAACAAACACAGAAAAACACATAGGATCAAAAGTACAATGTCCCAAAGTTCAGCAAAAAGAGCTGGGATCTCTAAGGTGGGAGAAATCAAACACTAAAATGAAAATTCCCCCTAACAGCCCCAAACCCCATTTAATCCCAGCATTCAGGGGGAGTACATTTACATGTTTCATCAGGACTCCTCTCTGAGATTCTCTTTTGGAAGTTTACATAAATCCCCTCCTACCAGATTGTCATGTCTCAATATGGAGAACAGTCTCAATGAATTCAGAGTAGATGCCGATTTCCAGTCCTCCTACTGATCGACAGTCAGAAGTCTATGGCTCAATTCAGCCTTCTGGGCAATATGATTGGATTGTGTCAACATATTCACATTTGCTATCCCCATTTCCTGAACCAAATACAACCTTCAGTATACCACATGTACCCATTAAAAAAACTGAACCATAATCTTGCCTGTGTTTCAAATGTTGGCTGGCATGCCAAGTTCAAGTCATAGTGTGCTGATGGGTGAACACGGCGGGAGGCCAAGTCATTTTTGAAAATGTTTGTTCGATAAAACCTCCAACCTTACACACTTAGAATACCCCAGATTTCACTACAATATAACAGAACGGTCCTCACCTTAATTTTAAATTAATCCAGGCACTTTTGTGGGATATGTCTACCAAATCTATGGTAGAGACTTAAAAGTCCCCCCAACCTTATCTTGGCTTTCTTGCATAACATGTCTTGATGTTTCGACCAATTACCATTTTTTGTAAACATAATAACTAAATAACAAAAGGAATCCACCACCTGCATTTTCATTAATTTTAAGGTCCAAGGAAATTAATTTTCTTTTCTCCAACCATTTTTGTTTTGTTCATATTTAACTTTAACTTATTACTATTAAAACAGTTTTCTGCATAATTTAAACTTTGCTGCAAGCCCACTGGTTTCAAATCAATTAAAACGGTATTGTCAGCATTTACTAAAGATGCAAAAGGCACCTTTTTAATAAGACCAGGGGACAAACTTTATACCCCATCACTGTCGGATTTATATCAGCTAACAGTAACTCTTAAAATAAGGCATGTACTCGACCACAAACCTAACCTCTCTATCATTACAAACTTAATTACTGGTCCTGATATTTCAAATAACTGCCTACTACGCCCATTTGCAATGTGATGGAATTCATGATAGCGTCACTATGTGCTATTCCCAGAAGTGTATATTAAGATATATACATTTGCTTGAATTTCAGAGGAAACAAGAACTACTGTGTGGAAAAAATAAGTTGGTATTAAAAAACGGTAAGGTGAACAAATACACTCACATTATTCGTTAAAATCAGTGTACTGAATAATTAATTAGATGATATAACATGAGTTAACATCTGAGAATGCTAATGTATTGTTGCAAAACATTGTTTTGCTTGCAGACATTTTGAATATTGTGGAAAATGGCACAGGGTCATGAAAGCAAGCAGGAAAACAAGGGTGTGTTTTAATGCCTTTGTGAACAGAATAAGTTCCCTCCAAGAGGTGGAGACCTAGCCAAAAGACTATCCCAAAGGGAACTATTCTGGATACATAAACTTGATGCATTAGCACCCCACGGGCTTAATGAGGAATACTACTTAGGCCCCTATCTATAAAACTTTCTTTCACAAAAAAATATTTTTTTGCAAAATCTTCCTCTTAACATCATGTTGAGTTTTTACTACAAGACGCTGCCTAGAAATGTATAAAAGCTTCAAAAGAAATGTATAAGAATTGTACCAGTTTTAGTTACAACTAAGATGAAACTAGACGTTTTCTCATGTCAAAACAAAGAGACTGTGAACTCTGAATGAGACAGCTGAATAATTACAAATATGTGTTAATTATGCACCTTGTTTGTTGCCTGACCTGTCTACCATTATTCACTAAGTGGACCATACCCCTCTTTTTTTTAGAAAATCACAGCTAAGCCCTTGGTGTAGTGTTGGCACTCTGCCATCAACTCTAAGTGGATCACGTCTTAAAATATTGTATTTGAAAATATCTGATGAAAGGTTTAATTTCTGTTTCCACACCTCAAATAACATGTATACTCTACATCATATGACGCTCCTGCATTTCCCAATAAACTCTGTTCGAGTTTACTGCATTACTATGTAGCTCTCCTCTCCTCATGACAAGGCTACTACAATGAACTCTTTTCATATTTAAGAGTTGGTTCTCTTCATCTAAGAGTTGTATCTCAGCAGACCATGTCCGCCACTGTTTACCTTCATTCTTTACCTTTGTTTTAAATGTTCATTTATTATAGACCTCTCCGATCTATCTGCAAGTTACACCACGGAATTAAGATATTAATTTAACATTAGATTCGTCAAATCCTTTTTTAATGTCACGCACCCGTTTCTCTGTTTACATTCATGACGTCATGCACGCACGCCGCGTGACGACGTCATGTTTACATTTCCCATAAATACGTCCATCTTGTAGCTAGGACTCCCACTCTGGATTTCCTAGCTTACGGAGCCGGACGGTACTTGTTTCCAGTTGAGTCACACAGCCAGAAACCTGTAAGTATGCTTGTAACAGCCCTCAGCCAGAACTTTTCACTCACCTTAAGAGAATCTTTTAGATCCTCACTGGGTTTCTTCGATTTCCCAGACTATTGGAAAAAGCCACACCAGCATTTCCCTCCTCCTAATGAGGAATCTGTGGATACTATGGTAACGTGGCAGTATGCCTACAGACCTCGAACACGACCATCTTCCCCACATCTCTCGAGACTGAACTCCATTAACTAAGTTTATTAAGTATCCCCATTAGTGAACATCTCAGTTTAGACTGTTTGTTTCTTTAATTATACCAATATACTTAGACTGGTCCATAACTTTATTTACACAGGCTAAAACATTGCATTGACCGCGTGGCAACCCCTCAGCCAATGAGGAGGCTCGAAGCGGGGCCATCCCCGCTCCGAGCCTCCCCGCGGATGAGAGGCTGCCTTCCCCCCCCGCCGGGGACTGGGGTAAGTCTTTTTTTTTGTTTGTTTTTTTTAATCCCTTCCCTCCCTCCCACCCACCCCCCCAACTTACCTTCTTGGTCCTACGTCCCCGGCGGGGGACGAGGGAAGCCTCCAGCTGTGTGGAGACTCAGAGCGGGGCCATCCCCACTCCGCGCCTCCACACGGCTGGAGGCTTCCCTCTTCCCCCACCGGGGACGCAGGTACATTTTTTTTTCGTCCCACTCCCGCCCTCCCAACCCCACTTACCTTCTTTTTGATCCTTTTTTCGGGAGCGGACGCGTGGGAACACTTGTGTTCCCAGCTCGTCCGCTCCCGATGGCCACCATGGAAAGGGAAAACGGACTCCGTTTTCCCTTTCCATGGTGGCGGCCATTTTCTTTTTTTTTTCTCCCGAAACGCCAAAGCGCCAAAACGCTGCAGCGTTTCGGGACAAAAAAAAGCTTTTAGTGCCCCGGTCACGCAATTTTTCCGGGCCGGGGTAATAGCAACTGACTCTGGTAATGCCCCAACGCGTGGGTTTATTGCTTAATTATTCATTTGAAGTACAAAGAATTTCTGGTGACATAGCCATTTGGACTTGCGGCTGTTACCATGGATCCATTCACTTGGGTGACTGTCATGGGTTGTTGATTGAATACAGGCATTTCTTTTGATCCTTGTGTCTGATGCAAAATTACTTGGTCACCTATGTGCAACTCTGTCGCTCTTGTCTTTCTCATTGTGTCAGCATATGTTTTCATTCTTTCTTTACTTTCCCTGTCTTTTTCCTTAACTTCAGTTCTGCGTCTATGGACACCTAGCTGGTGGGCAGATATGGAATGGTGGTTCTTACGATTCTGCCAAACATGAGTTCAGAGGGGCACACTACTATGGAGCTATGAGGAGAGTGCAGATGGCTTGCATAAAAGAGCCATATGTAATGTAGCCCACTTGTAGAGTTTGCTTTAAGTTTGTCATAAATCATTCTATGGTGCCATATGCTTGATGTCACAGGGGTGTCATTTTCCTATGATGAAATCCTATGTTTTCCATGAACATTTTGAAGTCATGTCCACTAAATGGTGGACCATTATAAGACTTTACAATGTTTGGAATACTGTAGTCTGCAAACGTCTTGTCCAGTGCCAGGAGGACGGTGTGTGCTGCTGTGAAGTGTATTTATGAGTATTTCAGGGAATCTGGATATTTCATCCATAATCTCTAGGACGTACTTGTTATTCGACAAGGGTCCAAACATGTTGACCGCTACTTCAGTCCATACTTGAGAAGTGGTATTGCAGTCATTTTTAGGGGTTCTGGGAAAGTGTGTGGTGCAACCGCTTTGCATATCGAGCAGCTTCCTAGAATTTTCTCAACTTTTGCGTCCATCTGAGGGAACCACTACGTTGTCTGCAATTCTCTTTTAGTGGACACAATTCCTCTGTGTCCGGTGTGAGCCATGTTGATCACCCTGTCTTGTAGCTTCTCTGGACTGATGATTTGATCCTCCTTTAACAGTAGGCCTTCTGGTGACAGTGATAGTGTATGCTTTAAGAGATGAAAAGTTTGGAGTAGGTTCTTATCTGTGTCGCAGATGGCTTTCTCTTCCTGTTCCTGTTCATGCCATCTCCCACAGGATATTCTCAATTTGACTGTCATGAGCACTGGAACGTGGCGCATGCTGTTGAGGATTTCAGGAATGGTGAGTGAATTGGGTAAGGTGTTGCTGACAATGTAATTGATGTATTGGTCCACCTTGCTAGACTGCAATTACTCTTGCACGGGCAGTGGATACCCCGACAGGAAGTTTGCTGGGTTGTTGTCTTTCCCAGGGGAATGCAGTATCGTAAATGGGTATTTTTGCAGGTGAAATGCAATGCAGGGAGACATTATGGCTGTTGATTTCCTGTAGATGGGTATGAGAGTCTGATGGGCGATGATGATAGTGAAATTTAGCCCATACATGAACAAATGGTAATGCTCAAAAGCCCAAACCAAAACTAGGCTCTCTTATTCAGGTTGTGAGTATGTACACTCCGCAGGAGACACACTGTGGCTTGCTTAGGCTAAGATGCAGCGTGATGTGGAAAAGGTTGAACCTGGTTTGAACTGGGAATGGATCGCTCCTTAGCCAACTAGGCTCATATCAACCATGAGATCTGTTTCAAGATCCGGATCATAGTACGCCATTCATGAGGCTGAGGTGATTGGTTGTTAAATTTCTTGGAAAGCCTCCTCACACTCATCTGACTATTCAAACTCGTTTTCCTTTTGTTAGGGAGAATTGTCATGATTGTGCTAATTCCCTCTGCCTTAGAGTCCTCCAGCTCTTTTGCTAAACTTTGGTACTTAGAACATTTTAATTCTAATTGTTTTCTGTGTTTGTTTTTTTTTTATTATGGAGTGTTAGATAACTCTATAGGCATCATCTTTTCATGTGTGTTACACAGCACCCTCACTGCAGTAACACAGGAAGCCTTTTAGGCTGTCCTAAGGTTTAAATACCTTATCTGGGATAAACTACTGTTTCCCAGAGAATGCAAGGTTAAATTGACATTAATAGTCTTTTTAAATTCCTAGACCCAGCACACACTATTTTCCCATAGGGTGCTGGAGGGGTTATATAGTATCCCCTGTGTCCAGAAACTCATGTAGCAGTCAAATGCTACCCTTTCCTATCGAAATTGCTGGTGGCAGTGATTTTACAACAAACTACCATGATTTTTCCCGACCGCGAACACTGGTAGCTAAAAATCGCAGAAGCAATGTTTTTCAAGATGATGCCTTAAGCCCTTTTGTATAAACAGGTCCCGGTCTTCGTTTTTCACTGTTTTTTTTTTGTTTTTGTTGAAAGGTCCTTCTAGAGTTTGTCTTTGTGCACCAAACCAGGTTTGATCCCTTTGTTCCTATGCTTTAGGCGGGCTTCAGGACTGAAGATCGCCTCTGGCTCTGGCGCCCGAGTGTCTGGGGTGGGGAGGAAGTGAGGGAGGTGCCCGAAACTCCCTGTTATTAGTCTCCTAGGAGACCCAAAGCACTCTGGCATGATTGGCTGGCTGACTGTCCGGCAAGGACAGCCACCCTGCTGGGTGAGTGGCAGCCAGGCTGGAATGAATGAGCGAAAACTGTGTAAAAGGCAAGTCTCTTGGACTGAAAGGCAGAGTCGACCACTGGAATGAAACAACAGAAGACCAACTGGAAGAGGACGGCTGCTGCAACTACTGGACCGTTGGATTGCCGGGTGGAGCCCTGCTGCAGGTCTGAAACGCCAAGTTCACCTCGACAGAGAAGCCCCTTCAAGGACGACTTCTTCCTTTGAGTTGGTAGGACCAACCAACTCGTAAGCCACCTGGATACAATTCATGGAGCAGGTTAGGATTAATCAGGGGGACGGACACCAGCTTGTGTGCTTGAAGAAACAGCAACGGAATCGAAGAATTGCCAATTTGCCAGCTTTGTGACCAGTCCCCATGCAGTGCAGGAGTCTCCCTATGTCCTCCCACTTATGCCCATGACTGAGGCTCAGGAACAGCAAGATCTGCAGGAACTGCCAGGAACAGAAGTCTTCAGCTGCATCTTTTTCTTCAATATAAGGTACTGTGACAACCCGACCGAGAGAACTTACCTCTCACTGCAAAAGTGCGTACAACTTTGGCAACTTGCAGGCCTAGTCAGCTTGTGACCCGACATGCAGACCTTTCTACCGTACACTACATCTAAGAACCGTGGCAAAGACTGTTCCGTTTAATTACCAGAACCATTTTTACCTATACAAGACATTAGTCCATTGACTTTGGCCTACCTATTGCATTGAATCAACTCCTCTGGTGACTCAAACTATTTGCACTGTTTTAGAGTATCTGTAATATTCATTTTATTAACTTATGCCTTTTTGCTCCTACATCAATGCTATTTCGCTCCTACATCAAGTGAGCTCAACTGCTTAGTATTCAGAATAGTAGTATAACTTTTGTGTAATATTGATTGCCTCGTTTAGTGAATGCTTTACAAATGATTGTGTAATAAATTAAGAAGCGTTTTTTTACCAAGAAACCTTGAGTCCAAGTGTCTAATACTTGTCATTGTAGACCTTTGTGTAACACCCTTTCAAGCTCACATTCCCTCCTGAGATAAGCCTGGCTGCTCAGCTCGCTACCAAAAACTGTGTGGTACAGATATATTGTGTACAGTAGCTGGCCATGCCTAGGAGTGACCGGACAGCTGATGTTGAATGGGGTGTGGGAACCTTGTCAAGTGATTGCACTTTGTCAGACTCTGGATGCAGTCCTTCATTTGAAAAAATATGTCAAAAAAACTTGAGCCTTGTCTTGCTCAGTTCGCACTTATCAACATTTAGAGTCAGATTGGCTGCTTCTAACGCCATGCATATTCCACACAGTGCATCATCATGCGCTTCTTGAGTCACACCAAAAACTAGAATGTTGTTGCTGTAGTTGAGACATTGCTGGATGTGCTTGATTATCTGATGTAATTCATGTTGGAAGATCGCTGTGGCAGAGGACACTCCAAAGCTGAGTCGCTTGTAGAGAAATAGATCTAGGTGTGTGGAGAATGTGGTCATATAGCAGGAATCTAGGTGTAATTCAAGCTGGTGGTGGCCTTTGTTAAGGTCTAATTTTGAAAAGACTTTCACCGCATGCAACAGGTACATCATGTCAGTCATTCTAGGGGACACATGCCTCTCTCTTTCAATTGCTGTGTTAGGTTCCCTCATGTCTACACAGATGCAGATGCTTTTGCTGTTCTTCTTTTGGACTGAGACAACTGGTGACACCCGGGGTGTGGGCCCAGTGGCATGTTTTATAATGTCTTGATTTAGGAGTGACAGTTTCTCATCGTCTGCTTGCTTTTGGATGTTCAGCAAAATTCCTCTGTAGTGTTGTGCAACAGGTTTAATGTCCGGGTTGATATGTAGCTTGATTTGTTTTCCTTTAAGTCAGCCTAGTCCTTGGAACAAGGTTGGAAACATTTTGATCATCATGTATTTTGGTCCTGTAGGTCGTCATGATTTGGTACATGATGTGTACCAGTCCCATTTGTATGGCAGACTTGAAACTGAAGATGCTACTGCCAGGCACATCACCTTTGCCTACATATATCATCACTTTTGCTGTTTTGTCCTTGTACGTGCATGTGGCTTTGAACATGCCTTTACATTGGAAGGGTGTATTTGTGCCGTATGGATGTTTAACAATGTCAGCCAGTTTCAGCTCTCCCTTGCTTTTGAGGCCTTGATATGTTTCCTCTTTGATTATGTTCACAGTTGCCCCAGGATCGATCAGGAATTCCCAGGTTCTGAAATTCAATTGTAACAATAATGCCGGGCTGCATTCTGTTGCGGTCTTGTTGCCTATCGCATGTACGTACCCTCTCTTGCAATCGCCACTTGATAACGATGAGTCAGAAGCATTTTGATGTCATGGTGATTTCTATGTCTTGCTTCAGAGCTGCCAGAAGCACAGAAACTGCTCTCCTGAACTGCCGTGAAGATCTGCTCTCCAACCTTGACTCTAACATTCCCTTCCCTCTGTCCTCCTCCTACTCTATCTCTCTTCTGCCTTCAACACAATCAACCATACCATCCTGCTCAACTGTCTCTGTGTTAACCTGGGTATCACCAATCAGACTTTAGCCTGTATGACCTCCTTACTCTCTGATCGACCCTTCCAGCTCCAACTTGGGTCCTTCCTAGCATCTATTTCCCTCTCTACCTGTGGTGTTCCTCAGCGGTCTAACCTCTTGCCCTGGACTTTCAACCAATACCCGGCAACTCTTTCCCACTGCATTGCCATTTTCCGCTCTAATTTCCAGTGCTATGCTGACTAGGCTCTCTTGGCCACTGCATTGCCATTTTCTGCTCCAATTTCCAGTGCTATGCTGACAGCAATCAACTCATTTTCAGGTTGCCCTCAGCCACCGTGTCCCCGTCTCTCATCTCTGATTGGCTAACTGTCATTCAGGATTGGTGTGCCACCAACGATCTTTGTCTGAATGCCAGCAAGACGGCAATCCTCCTCATTGGCACACCTTCACCCTCCTTTCCCCTGACTCGCTGGGCAGCAAACCCTGGGCCCTCCAGCTACCCCCACTTGTGAGCCTAAGAACATCAAGGTCATCTTTGACTCCACACTTTCCTTCTCCACCCACAACTCTGATGTCCTACTGCACCTCCTCAGAGGTACTCTGCCTATCCTCTCCTTTCCCCAAAAGCTCTTGTCTCTCAAGATCTGTTTCTCTCTAGTTTGGACTATTGTAACAGCCTCTTTCTAAATCTACCTGGCTCTACACTCCGCCCTCTGCAACTAATCCAGAACAGGACTGCAAGACTTGGGATCTCTCCAGCTCTGGGATCTCTCCATTGTCTCCCAGTGGATGCAAGGATTAAAGTCAAAACCCTCTGCCTTGTCCACAAGGATTTCTGGGGCCAGGGTCAAAAATACCTTCAGCTATCCCTCCGCAAATACCTCCCCTCTAAAGCTCTTCGCTCTCTTAACTCCAACTCCCTCAGGATCAGCCGTTTTTCATAAAAATGAGCTGTGGGTAGATCTATGCCTTCGGCTGGGGCCTCCCTCTGGAACAGCCTCCCTGCCACTCTGAAACTTGAGGAGAACCATCTCCAGTTCTGGAAATACCTCAAGATCTTCTTCTTTGCTTCTGCCTTTGCCCCCATCTCCCCTGCTGATCTGTTCTTTCTCAGCACCATATACCTGGCCTAACCTCTGTTTTCCGGGCCCAGGTACCTGCACACATTGCCACCTTCCCACACTGCCCGTGGCCCACCCCTTGCACTGGGGTCTGTATCTGTACCCCTTTTTTCTTCCTGCACTTATCCTGCACTTATCAGACATCCTCTGTTTGCTGCCTTAAACCCACCACTTGCCACTTGCTGGCTGCGCTACCACTGTTTGCTGCTTTATTATTTATTTATTTATTATTATTTGTCTGTTTCTCCTTTGCTCCGCACGTTCCACTTCTCCCCCCCTTCCATGCACTTTTCCCCTCTCCCTCTCTCATGCACTTGCACATTCTCAATGTCACTGGGTCTAGTAATATTGTTGTTTTGTCTCCCCTGTTTCTCTCCCTTGCCTTGTCACACTCTGAAACTCTTGTGTACTAGTGCGATAAAAATAACATATCAATATCTATATCTATATATTGCACCTTATGTCTTGTTCTTCTTCTTCTTGTGTCTTCAGGTGATTGCCTTCGGCTAGAGTCCTCTTTTCTGTCTCACTGATGCCTGGACCAATGTGGGAATTACCTCCTTCTGCTGTTTGACTGTTGACGTCTTCTCATGGGAGATCTTGTCTGTCTTGAGAGAGAAGTATATATTTCCCTGCTTCGTTCGCTGTAGTTGGTGGGCCTTTAGAAGTATTTTATGTTCTTGCATACCAACTGAAAATGATTCTCTCCTCCACATTTGTCACAATTGTGGCCATCTGATGGGCATGGGCAAACGTGGGGAAAGTTGTAGCCATATCTGTAGCATTTCTTCTGGTCTTTGCTCGGTTCCTTCTCAGACACTCGGACCTGGCAAAGCCACAGTGAAGACAATGTCTGCGTAATCTTGTTGTTTACCAGGAATTCTGTCAGCATGGAGAGTGCCATGTCTGCCCTGGCTGCTGTAATATTTCCTCTAGAGATCTTTGTCTCTGCAATAGCTTCTTGTGAAAATCACCCGATTCACAGGCAGCAGTTGTTTGGTATTTGAGCACGTCCTCTGTGGAGTAGTGTTCAAAATCACAATATGTTGCCTTTGCAGAGTCTCTTGACAAAATTGTCTAGCGTTGCTCCTTTTTCTTGGATGGACGTGTGAAAAATGTGCCGTTCATAATCCACGTTTCGTAGTGGAAATAAATAGTTGTTCAAAGAGTCAATGATGCCCTGAAACGTGGTGGTGTTACTTTCTGGCATTTCGAAGACAATGTTGCACACAACAGGGCCTAGTGAGGGCATTAGGATTCCTCTGTGGCGGGCCTTCCTCCCTCACCCCCGTTGCAACAATCTATATGTGCAGTTCTTGAAGCCATCTGTTGCACCTTGATGCAAGACTACTAGTTTCCGTTATGTCAAATGGCTGGACCGCCTGAAGTTGGAAAGATTCAAGATCCCCTTTTCAGCTCCATCATGGGGTGAAGAGACGGGGGTGCTTGTGTGAATGAGCTGCTGGCAGCTCCTCCTCTAAATTATAGGCTCACAGAGGGGCACCTGCCCTCTTGTTGTACAGTCTGGGGCAGTTGTTGCAGTGTACGCTGTAGCTGCACAGTGGCACGTGCAGCAAATGACATTTCCCAGGATTTAGGGCCAATAGCAGTATGGGCATAATGCAGCTGACCTTATATGGTAGTGTGAGCACTGGAGCCTGGGGCACACGTGTTCTTCACAGGAACAGTCAACGTGGGCAGGACCTGTCTCTTGTATCTCAAGCAAGCTGTCAGCCTCGTGAGAGTGCAGGCAGGCACTGCTCTGCAAGGTGTCGGGAAAGTCACGGTGGAAGGAGAGTGTGGAACAATATAGCGCTTCCGCAGCACGTGCAGATTTTATAGCCTCGTCGTCCTTGTTATATATTAGATCGGATAAGAGACTGCAATATAATGAATATGTAGAGCCAAAGCAGTAGATCTTATCCCTTTTAATGTCTACAATTAAATGAAGAGCTTTGGCAGTAACCCTGCCTACTAACGTGTATTTGTTTCTGCGCTAATATAAACAAAGGACAGATTCCTCACAGTAAGAACCATGGGCATAGACCTAGGACGCTAAAATGGCAGATACGTTTTTCAAGCTCTACTTTGAATGCATGGTCCCATGGCAGAGATCTAAGGCAAGTAACTGCATTATGTGGAGAATGCACAGAAAATCAGTGTGCACATGGGCTTCCATGCCTGACACTGCATTAAGCAGTGAATTATGAGAATTCCACAGGAAGAGTACCGTCTGTGGAAGCAGGAGAAGTCACACTCTTTAGAATGCCTTCTCTGCCTGCATTAATATGATCCTTCTTTGCTTTTCCATGTGACATATTGGAACTATAACACATATGGGGTCAGCAAAAGGTGATTGTGGTCCAATCACAATGGAATGTCATTTCATGGGGAACATCTGCATCATATTAATTAACAGCAAATAGTTAAACAGTATGATGTATTGCAGTTATCACTACTGATATTTAATCAGATGTAATTGATTGACTGGATGTATCAGGACATCGCAATGCATACAATAATAGCATGGCAAACAGCACGTTGTTTTATTTAAATATCAAATGTAAAACTAAAAAAAAGAAGAGACGTATGTCAACAGGAAGAAGAAAGGAAGAACATGTAGCGAAGCATTAACCAAAATAACAAAATATGTTTGCATTGTTATATAATAAAAGCACCTTATTACAAGTACTACCTATCTCTCATCTTTTCGTTAAAAAAAACATGCATCTAGTCAGTAAACAGTGTCTAGCACAGCAGAAAGGGATGTGGATTAATTATACTTGGCATTTGACAGCTTGTTCTGCCCTTCTTTCCTGAACGTTCTGTTGAGTTCAACTTAGTTAATATGATGCAGAATAGCAACGAGGCATTTGTGCTCAATTTAATGATTATCCACAAACATCATTTGTTAAAGAACTTTCTTGTACAGCTATTAAAATGTACTGAAGAAAACGATCGTGATGAGCTGAACTATTTATGCTCAGCTGAGAACAACCTGCTTTCAGTAGTATTTGCTTTGTTTATTTCATTAACATGCCATTGCCATCAGCAATTGCAGAGAGGATAGTTCAGTCTACAACTAAAGGCCCTTGCTGCAGTGAATGCGTTAACCTCGGGTCAGACCGTCGCCACATTCTTAAGCCGTTGCTTAAGGTGTGCATCTTTGCATAGTATTAAATAGTCTCGTGAATGTTTCAAACACTTGTTTTATTTGTATTACCAATACGTGGCATTTTAAATGTAAAAAAAAACAATTATAGAAATAATGGCAACAAATGAAAAGGTGTGCATGGTCTCGTTTGTATTCCTTCTGATATATCACCTTGTTTTTATAATGCATTAAGTTGTGGTCCCCATACCACCATCACCCCGCCTTTACCTCAGCCTCAGCATTTATTTTCAATTGTTTTATTAAAAATAGGAAGAGTATGTGTAGCATGTATCTTTTGACACATTAACTGATATTTAATTTTGAAATATTTGTTGTACTTTAAAGTATTTTCAGTATTTAATGTTAAGAAAACATATGATATCAAAACAATTAAAACATAAAAATATGGCTATTAACAAACATGAAAACATGCTTCAGTTATGTGACTGCCCATTTTCAATGTGTCCCTCACTGTTACATTGATTTGGTTTCATTTAATAATCAATCATTACATTGTGAATGATGACACCTTTAAATGCATACCATGGATTTGAAATTATAAATCACAATTGCCTATAATAATGATTTACCAAAATGCTTTTCAGCAAACACATTGGGCCTCATTACGAGATTGGTGCTAGTCATGGCGCTATTAGCGCCATGACTAGCACCAATAATGGGACCATGTCCGCCCTCGTTCAACAGGGACTTACCGTTCCAGTCCGACCTTGGTGGGACTGGTAAGTCCCCATTGTAAAAGCCATTCCCCATTCCCATTTGAGCCCCCATAGAGCTCAATGGGAAGGGGGAAGGCGTCAATAACGGTACCGCAAATTGCGGTACCGTTATTGACCCCGGTATCCCTTAATGGGTCCCGTCCATAACGCCTGGTAAAACCAGGCGTTAAGGGAGGGACCTGCTAAGGGACCTCGAAATAGGTCGGAAAGGTATTACCGGCACCTGTGTCATTACCGGTGACCGGTATCCCTTTGCGCCCACCTCAGAATGAGGCCCATTGGCCTTGATGCGTGTCTTCATTATATTCTTGTAGAAATGAAATACAATGGAATTATTAAATGCTTTGTGTCTGGTGATGATAACATGTTGCTTTGGGCATGCAGAACCTCGTTTGGTGTATTTAATTTCAATCAGATATGCAATTTACCTTGTGTGCTGTGTCAGAGGCTGCCTCACCTCCTTTTAGAGACTAGATTATTCTAACAGCTACCCAGGGTGGGACAGAAAAGCTAAGGAAACAGGACCACCGGGGCTCATCACCACCTTATAAATTCTGTAATCCTTCAACTTCTAAAAGCTAGCAGTCAGAATAAATTGTCGGACAGCAGCAGAATGGTATGCAGAGCCAGCTTGTTACCTGCTGTAGTGTGCAGATGGTTACAGAAACGATTGGTGATGCCACAATCAGATGCAGAGGACTTTGTACCATGCACAAAACTTGCCCACTGCAATAGATTCTCACAGAAACAAGTATAAGCAAAGGAGGGACTCCAAGATGGTGTTAATATGGGGGTTCAACGTCCTAAATGTAAGAGGAAATATATGCTGTGGGACTGTAACTAACAATAACACAGCATTTTTTGTAATGATATTTAATTGGGGTTTCTTTCTGGCTCACTCTAGAGAGTCCCTGGATGGCCAAGTACACGGAGGGGTGCGCTGGCAGCACAAATATTAATTACTAGCTGGGGTACCCGGCGTTGCTAGTGTCCTGATCGAGTGCTGTCTTGTGTGCTCTGTAGGATGTTGCTCTTGTCCTCATGTCAGCAAGACTTGCTTTAGTTTGCTCTGGCATATCATTTGCCCTGGAGAAAGTTGCTCTTGCCCACTGGTTGGCAAGTCATGCTGCTGTTTGTTGTTGTGTTTCAGAAGCTTTCAATATTGATTTTGCCTTTGCATCAGATGGAACTTTTCCAAGTAATGTTTGTTTGTTGTGTGCCATATTTCAGTCAATGAATGGCTTCAGCATATTTGAGGAAATGTCCAAGAATGATTGATTGATTGTGCTCTCTTCTAGTGAATGCACTTAAGTAAACTTTAACCTTGCTGTGTCCCTTATTTGGAGTGGCGTGATAAAAATACATTTGTTTTAGTTCCCTATAAAAATGCTTTCATACACACTTTTGAACAGGATACAGTAGTAATACTTGTCACAGGAATGACAAACACATCAAACATTTTGCTTCATATACTTCCACTTCCAAATTGTAGAGAATCGGGGCGAGCATCAGTAAATGAGGGTGTTTACTTAGTGATTTCTTTTTTGCATCCAAACGTAGAAAACAATCTTTCCCCAGACAAATGAGAAATCCATGCAAAATCTGTTAGCAGTGGGTTCAATGGTGTAGATTTGTATAGCCGAACAAACAATACACATTACTTTTTGCATATAAGATGTTAGCATACAAACATAGACTATGATCGTGGCCCAGACAAAAGAGGAATCCATGCAAAATTGTGTAGACCTGGGTTCAAGTAGATGTGGGTTCAACAGTGTGAATTTGTATAACCAGACAAACATACACACATACATACATTCCACTTTTTATATAAAGAAGAGTGCCTCAAGAATTTGGAGTCTGAGTGTTTCTGCCACTTTATTTGAGTGACCCTGCCATTTTTTATTAGATTCCATCTCTGCTATATCCTAGGGAGCCTTCAGGCTGCCGAGTACGTGGCAGGATGGCCAATAATAGTTATTTTCCAAATAATTAGGCCTTGATTATACTTTCTCATGAAACCTCCTACAGAGAATCAAGCAAACCATGAAATGAAGGTTTGTGCCCTTTGCATACGCAGACAGGTGCATGATAGATGCATGGATATGCTTTTAGTGTGGGAGAGCAGCAGGTTTTGGGAATAGCTTAGGGTGCCAAATAACTGGTTGAACGAGAGAGGGAGTAGCATTGAAACTAGTCTGTTGCAGTGTGGTTCCAATTTCGATCTTCTTGCTAACTGCATGATTAGGTAATCTGCGTTGGGATGCTTATTGGCAGGCTAACTTAACTTTGTACAGCAGGAGCCAATAGGATGGTTAGAATGTGGCCAGACCTAATGTCCATAATGGATACCAATATATCTGAATATTGTTGTTTTTGTCTTTAAATTCTTCTGTCTAATGTGGGCCAGTAGAGAGTTTTCAGTTTTTTAGTCACATGAAACTGGCTGATCTCCTGTTTGTCAATTGCATTTGCATTAAAGCTGTCTTTCTTCAATGTGTGCACCACTTTATTGTTTCTGGATTTATATGAGGGTATACAGTGGCATGGAGGGCACAGGCTGTACTTTAAACAGCGGATATGCTTCTTAAAGTATGTAGGATTGGCTCCCTCATGCCCAGAAAGCCAGAGCCAAATGTATTCCACCTGCGACCTATAGGGAAGGACTGATGTCCAAGATTTGAGAACAAGTGAATTTCAACTGCCTAAAAAGGACCCTAAATGAGGGTGAATAAGTACTAGGGTGGCATGTCATTAATTCAAATCCAAGGTGCAAGAGGGACCTGTCATTAATTCTGAAGACAAGGTTCAAAAGGGAGATGTCAAGAATAGTGATTCCAAGGTACAGGAGGGACCTGTTGTGCATCCTGAATCCAAGATCCAGACAGAACCTTTTGTGAATTCCAAAACTCAAGGACCACAAGGCACATGTCATGCATTCTGAAACCTAAGGTACAGGTGGGACTGGTTGTGAAACCCGAAAACTAAAATCAAGAAGTACGTCTTTGAATGGTCTGCTTTGGCCAATCCGTGGAACTGTTATGTTATTAGCACAGGGTACGTTAACCAGGAGGCTAGACTCTAATTAATAGTAGGATCAAGAATTTTGATTGGCCATATTTGTTTGGACATTCCTTTGTAGTTGAAGGCATCCCTGGAGGCATAACTTCTTATTAGAATAGGTTTTGAACATGTTTTCTTTTTATCACAAGGGAACCAAAGGAGCACTAAGAAATTATCATTTACTATAACCCATCCTGACACAGGCTTTTTAAACGTTATTCGTTAGTTGTACAATTGACCCTACACCCTTTATATATTTTTGAAGCACTCTGATATATGATGCAGGCCAGGTCTATCTTGTATGCTGCCAGTTAGGAGGGAGAAAATGTCATTAACTACAGATGATGATTAACAATCATTTTGGGGTTTTATGAATGGTGCAGCTTGTATTTGAATCAGATGTATAGTGTTCTTGTAAATGTCTTTGATTTACCAGATTACAGCATGTTTTGCCATGCCTGCCAATAGAACATTTAGTTGTTTAGTTTGATTACAGGGTTCATCCATATTCTGGAATTTCTAGTAAGAATATAAGTAAGAATGTAGAATGTATCTCACATCTATATCTAATTTCCCAGTTTCCCTTTCCTGCAGGACGTTATTAAATGGTGGGTAGGGGTTGTAGTTAGTGGCAGGGGCATATACATCTTTAGGTTGCAATCCAGAGATGTTAATTTTTGAATAGTTGTTGGGATAGGGGATGTGTCTGCGTGATCTCCAAGCCAGTAATGAACATTTTATTAGGAGTTGTGTTGTCACTTGTCCCCAGGGGAGAGCCCCTTCTCATGAGTCTAGGAAGGTGAGGCATCTACCCAATAGTCTCCCTATGGGTGGTTTAATATGGGAGGACTTCATGGGGAGGGACTCCAGTACTGGGGCTAAGGACGACAACCTGGGTGATATACGGCACAACACTCAGACCCAAACTTTCCTTGATAATGTTCTTAAACGGATCCATGAGGATAATGTTACACTCCAAATTTGAAGTGGCTTTAGACTTGAGAGGGTTAAGTGAATGCCACTCAGGTGAGGTCTGAGTGTTCTCTTTTATGAGGGATGATGATGGATTTGTAAGTCTGGATCCTAGTCTAAGGTTTCTCCATCTAGTAGTACATGGTTTGTTAGGTTTGGGCTTACTGGTGAAACGCAAGATCCATTGGGCAGATGTTAGCTCTGACGTTAGGGATGTGTCATCACTGGTGAGGCATGATTCCTTTTGTCCTATTATGAGTGGTGGCAGAGAGTAAATTGGCTTGATTTGATTAGATGGGGGTAATGATTTCCTTATAGATGAGGAATTGGGGGCCATATGAGCCAGGGAAGTGTTGTCAGCTAGCGCTAGGGATGACATGCTGCATGTAAGGATCTTGGTAGTTGGGAGAGGGACGGTAGATGGGATAAGGATGAGTACAATGTAGGTGATGGTTTGAATTATAACATGGATCATGGTACGTCCCGGTGGAGGGACTCAGATGTGACTATGTGGGGTAAGGTGCTATTAGTGGCAGTGATAGTCTAGTGATATGGTGTCAACTAGTATCATAGAAAATATGTATGGAACTAATTTTGAAATTCAGCAACACTCCCTAGCTGGGGGGCAGTGGGCGGGTTCCTCAAGTATCAAAGGTTCCTTTAGTTCCTCAAGGTGCAGCCATAGGCAGTTTCACAAGGTGCACAATGGGCAGTTTCATAGGTGCAACAGCAAGGAGTTACCCAGGTGAAGCAATAGCAGATTTTCAAGGTGCAACAATAGGCAGTTTCACAGGTGCAACAGTAAGGAGTTACTCGGGTGTAGCAATAGGCAGATTTTCAAGGTGCAACAATAGGCAGTTTCACAAGGTAGCACAATAGGCAGTTTCTCAGATGCAACAATAGGCAATTTCTCAGGTGCAACAATAGGCAAGTGGGGACATGCAATCGATAAATGCAAAAGGAACACAAATGTGAACAGTTTCTGAAGTGACGTACATCACTATTCTAGTAATTTGCTTATGATGTCTGCTGGCAAAAATACTAGTGGCAGTATGCAGCCATATTGCATTGCAAATGTTATGGTTACGTGGGCTGGGTGGAGGTTTCAGATTACATAAATTAGTAGCCGCCGAAGGCTAGTTGACAGTGGCTAGTTCACTGGCAGAAGATTAGCTGTTGTCTCACAAGGTAAGTTCAATCATTACGTACATGCACGTTTAAGCTAGTTAGACTTGGTTCAGCAGGATAGAATGCATTGCAAAGAAAGCAGCCTATGCTACATTTCCTATAGTACAGTACGGAGCACAAGGTTGATTTCTTAGTAGCAGTTAAATCCAGCTATAGGGCACAAAGACATAAGGATACTATTGTATGTGGTGAGGCTAGTGCAAGGGAAGGTGACTACCTCATGCTGCAAGTTAGCCCAGTGAACACGTTGGCAATAAGAGTACCGCCACTATACTAGGATTCAGAGAGAGGCACAATACATTATGGATGAGTGCAGTATAAAATGGTATGACAATTCCTTGTACATATGGCCCACATGTATGTTTAAAAAGTAAGATGCCAGGCAATGGATCGTGAGCATGGCACGGTCCAAGCGAATGCAGATTGCTAGAGTCTGTTACGGTTTCTATTGGTGGAGCCGAGGTTAGGTTTGCTAGGCAGTGTTAGGCGATGGGGGAGTGGCAGTCAGGTACTCATCAGTGATCCAGTGTGATCGGAAAATGTGAGTGGCGAGGAGCACAGGGTTGCAGGTGTGGGAGAATGGGCTCAAGGTTCTTACTCACGGATCATGAGACACGGAGCAAGAGCCAATTACGAGTTGAATCGCAGAAAGTCCAGTCCTCCCGGCTCTGACAGGCTCAGACAGGAGAGACCTTTTGTATCATGGCCTTCATAGAGAGGCCGGCATCGCGTCCCGACACATATCGATTGGTTCTTGTGTTGTTCACTGACCAGTCAGCAGTAATAAATGCAGATGTGGTCTCAGGAAGCAGGCGCTGTCCATGTTGTAAGAGTGAGGCCCTCGTGGATGGCAATGGCGGTGTATAAAAAAAATAAGGATGCGCTTTTGTGAGTCAACGCAGTGCTTCTAGATGGATTTTAGCTGCAATATAGGTAATTTTGCATCCAGGCTGGATCCAGGCTGCACTTTTTAATTACACATATCAACGGGCCAAGACAATGCCCATAGTTGTGGGTAAAAGCCCTGTGGCTGACCTTCCTTGGCCGGAGTGTAGAGCTGCTCCCGCAGCTGGGTCATGAGCTCCTGCTCATTGGGTGCCTTTCTGGGGTATCCGACTCAGACAGGAGAGAACCTTTGTATCATGGCCTTCATAGAGAGGCCATCTTCGCCTCCCGGCGTGTATCAATTGGTTCGTGTCATTCACTGACCAATCATCTGTTAAACCAGTAATAAATGCGGATGTGGTCTCAGGAAGCAGGCACCGTCCATCTTGTAAGGATGTGGCCCTTGTGGATGGCAATGGTGGCGTATTCAAAAAGTAAGGATGCACTTTTGTGAGTCAGCGCGGTGCTTCTAGATGGATTTTAGCGGCAATATAGGTAATTGTGCATCCAGGCTGCACTTTCTAATTACACATACTAATGGGCCAAGTCAATGCCCATAGGTGTAGGTAAGAGCCCTGTGGCTTACCTTCCTTGGCCTGAGTGATGAATTTAGAGCTGCTCCTGCAGCTGGGCCATGAGCTCCTGCTCATTGGGTTCCTTTCTATTTCACTTCTTTCTTTCTCTTTGAAGCTGAACGAATCCTTGGTGTCTCCTTTGCTGAGTTATTTTCTTGAATCTTCTCTCTTTTTTGGCCCTTTTCAATCTGACTGCTGCCCGGTCAGGGCACAGAATCTGTTCTTGTATCTGTGGTAGATAGCCTTGCCTTTCTGGTTGACCATGGTGGCATAGGGGTGCTGATTTTATTAGATCTTTCAGCGGCATTTGACACCATGGACCACCTCACCCTGGTTGCCCGATTGTCTTCCGCAGGGCTTTCTGGCCCGGCACTTACTTGAGGTTCTTCTTTTCTCTCTGGTCACACTCAATCTATCTTTCTCTCTCCCTTTTCTTCCAAACCAGTCCCACAAGGCTCCCTTTGTCATCTATCTTGTTCAATATTCACATCCAGCCCCTCCTGGCTATCATCCACTCTCACCGTTTCCTATGTTATTCCTATGCCGACGACACACAGATTATTCTATGTATTGATCTGTCTTGATCTGCCTTGCCTTGATATGGCTGCTCGGCTTAGGAACTACTTGGAGTCTGTGGGTGGATGGATGAATAGGAATTGGCTGAAACTGAATGGTGCTGGTAGTTGGATCAGTCTCCCCTTCTGTGTTCTGGACCCCTGCCTCTGGCCTGCTAGTTTCAGACCCTGTCCGGTGCCGGCTGCTGTGGTGAAAGATCTGGGCATTACAATTTCGGCATCTCTGTCAATGTCTAACTAGGTGGCAGATGACTGTCAAGCTGGCCATCTCAAGTTAAGAACCCTCCGTACATTCCTGCTGTTTATTCCCTCTCAATTCCACATTCAAGTTATATCTGCTCTAGTCATGAGCAGTATCAACTACTGTAACACCTTCTATCTGGCTCAACCTGCCTATTAGATTCGTTGATTCCAGCTATTGCAGAATATGGCTTCTAGAGCTGTATTGCACCCCCTGTTTTCGTTCTCATATGACTCCCCTCCTACGTCAGCTACACTGGCTCCCTGTTGGAAAGAGTGTGGTGTTCAAATCTCTGTTTATTGTCCATAGAGCTTTTTACAAACTGGGGCTGAATATCACCAGGAAAAATGTGGTGCCTATGCCCTCTCCAAAGCACTTCACCCTCAATCTTCGCTAACGATTCAGGTCCCTCGCATAAAATATTCCCTGATAGGCGGTCAAGCATTCTCCGTTGCTGCAGCAAAGGCCTGGGACTCTCTCCCATTCCACCTTCACGTGGTGGATAATCACCGCTCCTTTTGTCACTCCCTGAAAACTCTTCTTTTCTAAATGAGATTTGGTCTTGTGTCTGTTGGCATACTTTTGTTCTTTTAATGCCAAGATCGAGCGACCGTTGCACTTCATAACTTCTATTAACATAACATAACATATGTCATCTCCCTCAAATGTGTACTCATTAGTGTTGGACTGTCCAAGGATGCAGAGATGATGAGCCAGTTTAGTGGGATTTTCAGAAGTCAATGGATTGTGCCAGAGAAAAAGATCTTGCAAGAAATTAGTTCATCTAGGATACATTGGATCAAAATATAGGCATTGATGTGTTCATGACTTTATGTTTGGTTAGAAGATACGAAGTATGCATGTTTCTAGGTGCTGATTTAGGATGGATTCAAATAGGAGGGTACCTGATAAGTGCTTGAATGATGTTGGGTGAGAGTGGAACAAGTAAAAAAAGGCAAAAGGAGTGGAGTAAGGCTAAGGGTGGTGTAAAAGGTATGTGTATTTAGGCTGCTCTTGTGGTGTTTGGGACATAGTGGGTGTTCAAGACATTAACACTTGTAGCATTAATTCGCATTTATTGGAGTAAGGTGAGGTTAAGCTAGATTAAACGCTGAGGGCAGTATCAAGTACACAAGACCATGTTTAAATGGACATAACTTATCAATTCTAGTTAGTTCTGTCTACTGGATATGGCTATTCAGTCCCTTGAAAGACATTTTAGCTGACATGTTTTCTGGTCACTTTCGATTATCATCACCACTTCCACAAGCATATTGTCATGTTTAGGATAAGGAATATAGCAAATGTTGTTCATATGGAGCAGCATGCAGCAAACCTCCTCATTCTGCCCACTGTATTAAAGGGAACCTGCTGCCTAGTACAGGCAGTAGAATTGCACCATCAGAAGGCCACATTCACAATGAACAGTATTGTGAGTGTGGATGTGGGCACTGTTCTACTGCACCTCCTGCTGTGTGTCAGACACATGAAACAGTGTCATTGTTCATGACAACAGGCCATATAAAAGTCTCCTGTAACATCTCAGAAGCGGATGGTTGCAACAGGCTGCACAAACATACCTCCATCAATGGAAACATTGTACCTACAATGCATGTTAAATGGACTTTACAATACATTAGTATACACTGTTAGTGCCCACATCCCACTCCTCCCAATTGCCGTCACGTGTAATTTTGGTGAAAAACGACTGGAGTCCAAAGTGCTTTTCAAGGGTGAGGGTTCGGGGGGCTGTCACATGCTGCAGAGAACATGTTTCTAGCCACGTGGTCATTAATGACTTGTAGGACGAGGTTGTTTTAGTACAAAAAGTTATTGACCCTGAGAACCGGTTGCAACCACAAATTAAGTATTGCTTTGTCCAATGGGAAATGTGCATTTTGATGATGTTCTTTCGCTACCATATTCAGAACACCTGATCCTTGTGTGGGGTGGACAAACTGGATTCCACGTGGGTGTTTTAAAGTGCTTCAGGGAAATTGACAAAGAATTATAAGACTGAATTGTATCACATCACAGTGGCCTGGAAGGTGGATAGGAAGATGGGTTCGGGCAATTATTGCAGCCTCAATCATTGGGTTGTTACATCCCGTAGAGCATTCCCGCTGTGTGATAGAAAGTACTCATTGGGACAGAAGTGAAAACCAACACATTCTTCAATAGATAGCAGTTTGGAAGGCCGGATGATGAGTCTGCTTAGAATGCCACCCTGTGTCATTCATACTATGACGATGAACGTGGCTCCCTCTAGCTGATAAACTGTGTGGATATGCATATTGGCCGGTACACTTGGTAAGCTCCACTCCTCTCTCGGCCATTGGCCTTCTCCTCCTCTGTGCCATGAGCTTCCCCCCTCTCCTCTTCATCTGCCTGTTCTGTTGAGGGCAAGTAGTAGCTCTATCAATACTGCTTATGGGTGGCCAACCCCAGCATGTTGCACTGGAGTCCTTCACCTATTGGTCAGAACTGAATATCTGAGGTAATTGAATGTATTTTCAAACACTGCACTGAGTAGTATGCAGCATTATCTTCCTGCAGCAATAACCACATGCAGTTTGTTTCTGCAATTAGCAGCTTCAACATGAATTGCTGCTTTCATGTTTTATTTAGTAAACCTGGCAGTGTGGGCATGTGGGGCCTACTTGTAAGAAAGACACATAGGTGCAACCTGAAATAACTGGTGTCCTTTTAACACCAGACTCATCATGAGAGTCCATGGACCTGATTTACACAGCGTTTTTCCTGGGAGTGTACCATAGTAAAACACGTTTGTAAATCATGGACCTTGGGTGCTCACACCTTAACTCAACATGAAAATACGGCTGATGATTTAGAATTCAGGGATGCAATAAAACGGTCTCTTCGTCCGTTAATCCATTCATCACGCATTCATTCACATGTTCCATGTAACCACGCATTCACACACTTTCCTAGAAGAAGAGTACACAAGGATATGGTTTTGATTTTTCTCTGTTTGATGGAGAAACATCATCTGTCTATAATTGATTCCTGAGAACATGCTCCCTGTTTGACAGTTTATTCTTGTTGTCAAGTAAAGTAACTTTTAGATATTAGTGAAATTGCTTTTTCCGTCACGGGCGTAGGCACGCACAGAGCCAGGCACGAATCGCACGCAAATGCCGCTCTTACTTAACTGTAAGCAATGCATATGCTACTGCGTCTTTTCCTAAGTAATTTACCAGGCTATGAACTTAAAGTAGACACTTAAATACTGAACACGAACGATATGACATATTGAGCATATACGAGGACTGTTTTCATGCACCTTAAAAATAAACGTGTATGCACTTGCGATGTTGACCCCCCCCGCTAAAAAAAAAAAAACAATGCAAGAGCCCTGCTGTTTTAATCATGTGTAATTTATTGCAAAGCCCGTGCAGGACTGTGACACATATGAATAAAACCTCCCTCCCAAGTTAAGCGAGGGGCAACATTAAGAACATACATAGGCATTGCTTTATAGATATGATAGATGATTTATAACAAGCTTAAATACCCAGAGGTTTCTATTCGCGGGCCCGGGGATCGAACCTGTGTTGCTCCCGTCGTCTTGCTTCCAAGGCCAGCACGTTGCAGCTGATCTACCCTCCTAGACACCATTAGCCAACACATGCAGAATCTGTCCAGCTGTTTTGATTACAGTAATGTGTAGGGCTTTTTGCCCAAATCTTCTGAGGCAGAAGTTATGCAAAATAGGACTGGCACACAATCAAACGGGTGACAGGTCAGTTGGCACGTGCGGTAGAATGGTCGCTCGTGGCAAGAGTACTACTACTGAATAGTAAGGATAAAACACATCCATGCCTTGTTTAAACCGCGAAGCCGCAAGCATCTGCTGCTGGAGCTTTAAAGCTAGAGCTTTCGACCTCACTTTGGGACCACAACTCTCCATTCATAGCCCAACCAATGACGACACGCCACTGCTTTCCATACAGAAGCCTTGCAAAGGTCTGCCAAGTCCCTTAATTGTCTTACACGTTTATTTATTCAGGAGCACCTGGGATACTGTATTCTAGCCAAGAAGAGCGGCTGCCAAAAAGAATCAGACGGCAGCTGCTATTATTACACCATTCTATGCCCAATTGAAAACATTCAATAAGTGTGTGCAGCAACAGAACAGGTTCAGTCAATATTGCTCGTTAGGCCCACGTTCCTTCGTTAGTAGACGGTGACGAGGTCGCTGCATTGGATTTTGCCACTGAAAAGCTCGAGTCCATTGCAGGCCCCACTCCCACTCTCCCATGTCCTGGCAGAATGGATAACTGATTAGTCGTGTGGTGTGTTACCATCTCCAAAACTGCCCTTCATTCTCATTTCTATGAAAAACATGTTCTCATAAAAGTCTCAATAATAGACCTGAGAACTTCTCGCGGTTAGAATGCTGAGTTGACAATGCCTTTGTTTGCATGTATCCGTGTTCTTTGTGTTCTGGTTGAAAAGGGCGACAATGTGCACACCTTCACAACCCCAGTCAAGCTAATGTAACCCTTCATCATCTTGAGGTCCATACATCGAGTAGCACACATGGGTGCTGATAGTGACTGTGCTTAGGCGCTGGAGGAATCTGGCATGAAGCAATTCAAAAAATATACACAAATCATCTTTGTGTGGCCACTTTCACCTTTTTCGCGCCTTGAAACACTTTGAATAGGAGCGTCATAAATGCCATATCGTATCATGTCATATCACTCCCATTTCCCTCTTAAATGTGGCCCTTCTCCACCGGCCCACATCCCTCCTTCAAATCTCATACCTCGTCATCCGTCACTCGACAACCACCACTTCTTCCTTCCTATTTTCTTTGAATGACTCAGACTTCTTCTTTTCTGGGGGCTAACAATTAAGCATTGCTATCCTGTCCACTCTGGAGATTGTGCACTTGATTTGCCACCATTGTCCTCTCCTCCTGCAGCTGCACCTTCTATCAACTGCAATTAGTATCTCATGCAGGCTAAGCCCTCTAATGCCCCGCATATTTTTGTATATGCTAATACTAATATTAACAATAATAATACTAATACTAATAATATGTTTACCATGCAGTATTGTTCCCAGGCAATATTGTCTGCATGCAGTATTGCAGTTTCTGCTTGAAGCCTTGTCCTTATGTTTTATTTGCTTGCAGTTTTAGCGGATACAATGTCAATTTACAAACATCCGCTGGAAAAGGCATTGATGCAGCAAACATTGGAAACATCTGGAATGCCACCTGCCTTCACCTTTGGCTCTCAGGTCCATTTGCCTCTCATACATGTTTTGTTTCCCTTCCCAGTGAACATGGTTTAAGGCTTTGTCAGCAGGCCACAAAGCCACAAACAAGTTGACTTTTGTTGAAATCTGGTTAAAGGGGTGGGGTGTCCAGATTTTGTACCAGAAAGCTGTCAATTTAAGGCAATGGAGCTTTTTTCAGTTATGCAGTGATATTTTAGCGTATCCTACTATCATAAGAGAATGTGAACGATCGCACTCTGCACAAGAACACTTTTCCCAGAGAGTCACACTGCTAACCAGAAGTAGAGACAGGACACAGTCTCCATACTTTATCTATCTAGGAATTTGAACACTTCGGAGTGTGTTTTGGGATTTTGACCCTGCAGAATGCAGTAAGGTAGGCTTCCCTTCCCCTTTTTTGCAGCATATTTCAGTATTAGTGACATAGGGCCTCATTACGACCCTGGCGGAGTGGGTTTACGCCAGCGGTATTCGCGGCGGACCCTTCCGCCCTACTACGAGTTCCCGTAGCGCCATGGAGCGTTTTCCGCCTGGTTTTTCCGGGCGGAGGAATCCATGGCGCTACGGGACCTTGTTGTTAATTACGCCACCGTATTTTACGGTGGCATAATTAACGCCTTCCCCACTCCCATTATGCCCTATGGGGCAAAAATGGGAATGGGGAAGGGTAAAATGGGGAATGGGGATTTACCGCCCCGCCAAGGTCGGAATGGGGCGGTAAATCCGCCAACCCCCATGGCGGTATCGGCAGCTTTCCGCCGTGCTCCATGGTGCATATTGCACCACGATTTCCGCCAGGGTCGTAATGAGGCCCATAGTCACTCTTGAGCCCACATGGCATGCATGTTTTTTGATCATAGCCATTTTCTTTGGCAGGGTAACAGTTCCTCCACCAAGGATTCTTCTAGTGGTTCATAAGTTGTATTTTTTACTCACAGAGTGTGGAATAACATCAGAAGACCCTCCCCAAGTGAATGAACCAGTATCTAATAACGACAGAAGTACATACGTAGAGAAGTTACAAACTCATAAATATGTACAGTGAAAGATTGTAATATGTAAAACTAATATGATATAATTGTGTTTAGATTGTAGATCCTGTTATAAAAGGAAGAATACTAAAGTTCAAAGGAAGAGTGATTGTTCCTGAGGAAGGGGTGTATCCTCGAAACACATAGAGCTAACTAAAACTGCATTATTTTGATTTTGTGAAATTATTATCTAATTGTATGTTGGAATGCTTTGATGCATAACAAACATATACAAAAATGAATTATATAGAAAAACAGAGTGAGAGTGATTATTTACACTCATATGCATATCTAAATCTGATTCTAAGTGTTGTGATAAAACGTGGTTTCCTAATTCCATTAACACTGAATAATTGATTGGTACACAGTTTTCTAAAGGTTTGTGGGGGGTGAGACTGTCCCACGGATTGTGGGCTCTTTTTGTATCTTCTTGAAAGGAGCAGGGTGTCCAAATATCATGTAGTCAGTAAAGTCGTGACAGGTAAATTTGCACAATTTTGTGCAGATTGGTGAAATGAAATGGAATTTTATAAGGAACAACACTTCACCAAGCCACAAACGCATTTAGAATTGTGCTGAAATTCAGGGAAGGGGATCGGGTGTCCAAAGGTCAAGCAACCAGTAATGTTTGGAGGGTCCTAACAGGTAAGTATGCAAAAGTTGGTGCAGATTGGTGAAACGGTCTGGAATTGCAAAAGGAAACTTCTCCAGGCCCAAAACCCACAAACCCCCCACAAACACACACACACATTTAGTGCCCCATTACACGGAAGGCGGTAAGGGTTAACGGTCACCGGTAATGGTACCAGTCACCGTTAACCCTTACCGCCTTACTAAGAGGTCCCTTAGCGGGTTGGTACTTTAACGCCTGCTTTTAGCATCGTTAAACACCAACCCGCTAAATTTGCGGTACCGTAATTAGCACCTTCCCCATTCCCATTATGCCCTATGGGGCAAAAATGGGAATGGGGAAGGGCAATGGTGGAAGGGGGAATTACTGCCCCGCCAACCTTAGAATAGGGCGGTAATTCCCCTTTCCACCAAGGCGGCAAATGTCGCTGAGGCTGCAGAATGTATGTACACTGCAAGGCAACACGTGTCATACTAGCTTTGCAAATTTGAAAACCAATAGAAGCAAACTGAGCCAATAGCAGTCAGTAGTCTATAATAGGATCCCAGATCTTGAGATGCACTAGAAAGAAATCAGGCAAACAACAAACAACATTAACATGCTACCCACGACATACAGTTACCATAAGACCCATAATGCATACTTGTGGAAAAACGGTGGAGAACACCAAACACTGTTAAAACAGAGATGGGGCACCTTGTGGTCAGCTTACCCATGTTATGATGTTAAATATTTATACTGCACCCATCACCACTGTAGTGGTTTTATGACACATGTCTTTGTCTGAAAGTTGTAATACTGTGACCCTTCCACTGTGTCACCGGTACCCAGTAATTTTACCAACAATAAAACAGAGTGGTAAGTTTCACCGAAAGCCAAAATGCCCAAAAAATACAGAAGATTTCAATGATATCTGTATGTGGTAGTGGGGTAAGGGGTTTACATGGGGGATGGGACTGGGGTGGGGTTAAAAGGATAGAAACATGGTGGGTTTGGGGGGTACACTCAAACTAAAAAAAAACAAAACAATTTGGTATTGTCTCTGTATTTTTGTCACCTTTGGTAAAATCACATATAACTGGGTTTGCCAGACTTTAGTCTGTGGAAAGGAAAAGGAGAAGGTGATAGGAAAGATAGACTAGACAATAGAATTACAGAATTCAGAGAATACAAACATTGGGATGATTGGGATGGGATATGGTTTCCCAAGTAGTAATGCATTTGAATCAAATGTGATAAGTTATTGGAAAGCATGAGTGTAGAACTCAGGAGAGTACAGCTGGGACTAGATGTAGATAGATGGTGAGTGGTTATATGATGGACTTGATAGGTGTTCATGCTGGCCCTAGTAATGACGTTCCAAATTAATGTGCTTAATTCTTCTGACAAGACACTTTATAGATTGTGGGATGTTTTTACCCATGCATCCAAGCCCTACCATAAAACTGTGCATTACTGTCATTGAAAACATCATGATGGCCAGAACTCCCCAGAGAGTGCACAGTGAAAACATGAAGAATAGGCTGCCACCCATTTTTGCCTATGTTGTGAGCACAGGAGGGCACTGCCTAAAACCACCATTGGGCTACACACACAGTAGCCTGAAACCATTGGGAATGATAATGCTGATTGCCAAAAGCAACCCAGAACTGTGGGGAATTCATTTTCTTAATGTCAAAATGGATGCAGTACTGGTGCTCACCACTATCAGAAAGCCGGTGTTTTAAAACCACCAGACTTTTGTGTAAAACTGAACAAATGAACCCAAACCAGGCCAAGGAAAGTCTTGCTAAGAGGTGGATAAAATGCAAAACTATATTCTGAAATGACTTGAAGGAAGTAATTATTTAATGTATATATAAAAAATAGCTGGGGATGTCAGCAGCTTAAGTGAATTTGGGTTTAAAGCCACTAAAATTGAAATGTTTAGAATAAATGAGTGACCTACTTGTGAGTGTCACATAGGTTGCAATTGTTTAAATGTCATAGTTTTGAACTTAGAATCAGCATTCTAGCTGCATGTGCAAAAATTGTAAGTTGGATTTGAATGTAGAAAACTGGGAACTAAAGGGACATTCAGCTGAAGCCTGGCTGAAGAGAGTGAATTCTGCCCGGAAACTACCCCCGACAGGAGTGAAACCTGCTCAGCCACTCTTCCCAGGCCTGGCTGCATTCTGCTGCCCCTGCCAAAAGGAGATGACACCTCTCTGATTGAATTAGGGGAGTGGCACCTAGGGACTACAGGAAACTAAACAAAGCACTGTCACTGGCTCAGGCAAATGTTATATTGGGGGGCCGTAAAGTGGCTTCCTCTTGGGAGAAACTGGGAGGGGCAGTGCCTGTGAGAGAAAGCTGAGCTTGGGGGAAGTGGATAAACCAGAATTTCCACCATGTGCTTTGGAAAACCACACCCCTTTGGGGCCAGAGCATGATTTTAAAAAGATGGATAATTCACAGTGCGGACTTGTCAAAATTATATAAATAACATCATCATTCTTGCGATTTTTCTGTGCACATTTTAAGAGGTGTTAGGACCCTGGGGTATGTTCTTGGAGATAGTAGCGGAAAAAAAGGTTGTTACTCCAAACGTATGCATGTTAAAAATCGGACACTTTATCATCTGAAACCCATATCCCTGGTGCACATTTGTGTAAAATCTGGAAAGGTTTAGAGGTCGTTATCTGGATGAAAAGGGGAGAATTCTGTCATAAGTGGACACGACATCGTACAAAGACAGGGATCGGATGGTTTGCTGCTACAGAAAATATGTTAACTGGACCTATAAAATTAGAAAAATGGTACATAGATAAATATGTATTTGGGTCAGAAATAGATTGTGTGCAATTTGACATGGGGAGGTTCCTCTGACCATAAAACCTACAGCATCACTCTGACACTCCATTTCTTTCCCCCAATCAAGGGAGAGAGGAAATCTTGGCCAATGATAAGTGAGAGTGGCAGGCTTAGCTAGGCCCAGGCACACACCCATTTTCAAAACACATAAAAGGAACATTGAAAGCCAGGTAGAGAGATTCACTTTCCACTTTCTTGCAGAACGCTTTGCCGGGAGACTTCAGACTTCACATCCAGAGATCCAGACTTCAAATCAATCAATCTCCAGAGACCAGAAATTAACTCCAGAATTTGTAGCAGAGAGGCCTGAATCCACAAGCTGAATCCTCTTCAACAGGCCTTAAAACCAACCAAACTATTCAACCGCCGGGCAAGCTGTTTGAATTCTTTGCCAAGAACTTTTGCAAGAACCTGTAGCAGTATCCAGAAAGCAGTGCTGTATCCGGAACCAGAGAGAACCAGAGACCAGATCGCTGTGAAGAACTGCTAGCAGAAGTCCAGCCAATCCTGACCCGATCGGTGACGAAGCCGCATTCCTGTCTAAATGATAGTGTGAGTACCCAGTCAGGACCGTGCCAGAACCAATCTCTTAGTTTAAAATAATCTAATCCAAACTATTTTAGCCTATTAGAACTGCCTCCTAGAATCGTGTCATTCTGTCATTTTTAAAACTGAAAACTGTCATCTGTCATTCTGAGCTTTAAAATTTCAAATCCGAAAAACAACCTTTACTAAATCGGCCGTATCTCCGGAACCGTTTGTGCTAGGAGCGAGTTTTAACTGTCATGTTAAAGCTAAGATTCTAAGCTTTCCGACTATCTACTCCTTATAGTGCCTCCGTAATTGCGCTTGTCGCACGCGACTAAATTTGCTGCGATTTCACATTTTGCTTAATTTCAGCCACGTGTAAAAATATTTGTCCTTGCTTTCCTTGCTGAAATTCGTGTGCAACCTGACAATCATTCATAGAGCATTGCTAAAGTGGTGATCCTGAATTAATTTAAGTAGCTGTCACCCACCCTTAACCTCTATAGGGAATTAAAAGCCTTTTTAGCATATTTTTCACTTAATTGCAACCACATAAAAGAATTTTGCCTGTGTTTAAAACTCCTACCTGTTTTCCTCTAAGCTTGCTAGGGGGGGACTGAATTATATGTGATTGCATTCCTGAGAACTGTGTGATTTCCTCCCATCTCTTTGCATTGCTTAGAGGGGGGGGTGAATTGTCAAAGAAAAGTGATTACATTGTTTTTGTTGAAGTTCCATCAAGTTTATTTTCTGTACTGCATTTTCATTCATCATTGCATTGTCCTTGAAGCCATAAAAGCATGCTCAGCTACTTTATCCTCTCTATATCACTTCTAAGCCATCAGAAAGAGTGTACCACTGTAACATTATCCATTGTTGATCACTATCATCTTAAGTGTGCTATCAAACATTAATTTATTATAAAAGTGTGATATATATATTGTTTAATTTTCAAATAAACCTTTTAAATTTGCAAAACAAACCTACTTCTTGGCCCAGCGGGGTCGGGAGGATTCTGAGAGAGGGAAGTTATGTAAGGGTTGTCATCCAGAATAAATGAACTGGACATAAAAATACATCAATAAGGGCTTCCATCAGCCTCCCAGACTAGGCATTGACTTAGCTGTAGTATTGAATTGAAGTCGCTTACAGATAAAACTCAGTCCAGTCTCCACTGTTCTTGCCAATGAGCCATTACATGCAAACACCATTCCACAATCATCATAAAATGTAACTCTGGACAGTAAGTACTCCACACCCCAATAGACAGTAACTTAAAACATCTCCACTTGTAATGCCTTGGTTCTTGATTCCTGCTCCATTCCATATTTTCATTGTTACTTCTCTCCACACAGGAATTCACCTTCTATTTGTTACGGTTCATGTTACACATGATGATCTTACCATTTGAGCACAGTAATCCTTATTATGTGCTTCAATTTCGAACAATGTGTGCACAGTGGATATCCCTCACTATTTCTCTCACTTTACACATGTTCCTTACACCGCTTGTTCACCCTGATTGCTCTGTGAAGCATAATTTAATGTCGGTCTCCTATTACCCTGCACAGCCTGAATGATCCGTTACTACTTACATTTTGGTCACCTTCTGCCCTGCACACCCTGAGTGATCAATGAACTGTAACTCCATTTTGGTGACCTATTACACAGCACACTGTGATAGAACTACTAAAACTCTCCATTAAACCAATTACCTGCCTCACAGTCTACTCATCACAGCCAATCTACAGACTATTTTACTTACCTGTTACTTGTATCTATAGTTTATGGTCTAATGTCCAATGCCTGGGGATACCCTCATCCTCCGCTCAACCCTGGCTTATCCACTTGACCTTAATCACCAACTTCTCTCTTCTCACCATACACCTATACATCTTTCCCTTCTTTCTCACAGTCCTTGTTTTCCTCTAGCTCATGACATACGAGGCACCCCCTACTCAGTCCTACTACTCTGCCAAACCCTCTTACCAGCTCTCCTCATTCTTACCTACTATTCCTCTCTAAACAGTACCATGGCTGCTTATCTCTACCACGCTGTACCCGTTCTAATCCAATGTACCCCCTGCCATCCACCAGTCATTCACCAACCTTCCCAAAACGACCAAATGATAGGATTTTAGAATTCACAATTCATCTGCAATAAAGATGATTTTGATACTGACAACTTCAACACCCACCACGTTAAACGCTCTGTAGTGGTTCCTGACAAACCCTGGATCTCCCCCATAATGATACCAACCTCTTTGCACTACACTCTGATTGTGTTATATTTTCTGACTACTTTAGGCTCTTAAAAAGGTGGTGGTTCTAGTCTCATGGATAGCATGATCAACCCACCAACTCCACTTCCACTATCTTAATATGTACGCCCCTCCTTTGAGCACAGAGTTGTCCAACTCCTTACTCCCAACCCATCTATTATGCTCCTCAGCTATCACCCACCCATCCAATACACCCCTGGTCAAAATGCTTGACCTTATACTTCCCACCATGTCTAAGACTCAGGAATTACAGTGTGACTCCACTATGTCTGACCACTCTCCAGTAAGCCTTCATAAGCTCCAACTAAATAATGGTTTACATTTCCCTTGATCTCATCTTCTTTTTCCTGACCCTCCACACATCTGCCATTTCCATTGATATGTCTCCATCTAAGAATGTACTAATTTACTTCACGATTTTGGGACCAACCCCATGCCTAGCAGTAAGCAGTAATTGACACCTCACTCCATGTCTAAAGCCTTTGTCTTCTACCTGTGTACTCAAATGAACGTGCATTCACACAGTTTAAAGACAGTCTTGTCAACAAATTTGACAATAACAAGCCTGCATTAGTTGCCTGTACACCCACACTTCCAACAACTGAAGATATCAATGTGCCACAACCTGTGTCTTTGGTGTACATATCAATCCCTCCCTTTCCTTACTGCATGCAAGGACCTTCTGCTTGTCCCTACTGCTGTGCTCAAATGTCAAATCATCATACACTGATCTCATATCATCTCTCCACTCCCAGCTTTGCAAGTTGTTCACAACCCTCCAAAAAGGCTCTCCTCCAAAAAAATGACCTGCTACCCTCTTCTATGCCTCCTACGTCTCCTCCAGAATCATTAAGATATGTTATACCTTATCAATCCTTCTATTTCTCTCCCCTCCCACCTCCTATCACCCCCTTTCTTTGATCTATATAACTTTGCCTCCACACCCCCCTTGGAACTCCTATCAACTTTCTTCTCAGCTAACCCATCTTGTGTGACTATTGGCCACTTTCCATCTCAAACTATTAAATGGATCACCACTATAATGTCCCTGCCTTCTTTAAATCCTTGCATTTTAAAGAAATCAACTGCCAACCCAAATAACCAACAACCATTTTCTCTGCAGTCCCACAACTTCAAAACCTTTGAGTGAGTTGCCCCGAACTTCATTGTCAGCTACCTTGAGGACTGCTCCCTTTTGTAAGATATGTTGTTTAATGTGTGGCCTCTACATGAAGTGGACACCTTGATCTAATGCCACCTAGTATACTGTCCCACCAACAATTCAGGGATAAAGAAACATGTTAATCTCAGAGTCAATATGTTGTTGTATCATGTGAAATAAAGGCAAAGATTAACCACCAGCTGTATGCGGGGGAAGTCACCACAATGTTCCACAATCACAGGCAGGTTGTCTACAAAAAACGAAAATTACATACCTGCATTTGGCTAACTCTTTCTCACACACAAGCATTCATTTTCAAAGTCAATTCTATATATACCACTTACCGCCCATTGGGATTAAATGTATACATTGTAATTGGTGGATAGGTAATGTGTTAGCATTTTTAAAGTGTACATGGAGTTACACATGCCTTAATACACAGAACCCTTCGTTTGCTCCACATTGCCAACAAGTGCTGTTATTAGGAAACTGTGGCATGCCCCTCGTTCCCATGAAAACATAGTACTGAGGTTTGCTAGTATGTGTGTGTCAATTAAAGTAAAAGAATAGTGAATTGCATCAGACCCATTCAGGGTTCGATTTAGAAGTATTAATATAATAATCATTATAATATTATCATTAAATATATGGGGGGTCATTACGAGGTTGGAGGTAACCATGGCGCTATTAGCACCATGGCTGCCTCCAAAACCTCACCGACTCTGCCCTGGTGAATGGACCTATTACCACCCCATTCCAAGGTTGGCGGGGGCGGTAATTCCCCATTCACCAGGGCCCTTCCCATTCCCATTTGAGCCCACATAGGGCTCAATAGGAATGGGGAAGGCGCTAATAACGGTACTGCAAATTGCGGTACCGTTATTAGCTCTAAGGTCTCTTTGCGGGTCCTGTCCTTAACGCCTGGTAAAACCAGGCGTTAAGGGAGGACCCGCGAAGGGAACTCGTAGTAGGGCGGTAAGGGATTACCGGTACCGGTGCCCTTACCGGTACCGGTAATCCCTTATCGCCCGGATCATAAAGAGGCCTATGGCCTTAAAAGAGAACATATTATCAAAAGAATCCTTAATTTGGCAACGCTATGGACACCTTCTAATCATAGCCCAATGTTAACTATTTCTGTGATAACAATTGAGGTACAATGTAATGTATGTATTTATTGGTCATTTGTATGGTGCTTATACAACAAGACAGTGTTTCGAAGCACCACAAGGCAAAAGGTTAGGGAACAAGGGAGCAAATAATCCATGAAAGTGACAATGAATGAATAAGAAAACAACAGACAACGGTCCTACTAGGCCTTGTGACATTCAGAATGTTCAAGTGCAAAGGAATAAAAGGGGGTGGGGAGATAGAGTACGTGTTAAGGGGACCCAAAAGGGGGGGGGCACTGTGCCTGTTGGGGAGGCAACAGGTAGGTGCATGAGCAAAGGCATACCAAAGCATCCCAAGCCAAGCGGGAGGTGTGACGCCTGGCACCCATCAGGTAAGTGCAGGGATGAGACAAACTGCTCAACTAGTAGGTGCAGACCCATAGATTAGTGCAGGGGGTTGGAAGCTGGTGGCGATTGGGCAAATTACCAGGACCCTATTGAACTCTTGAGGGACTTGGCCACGAATTTCAGTGGCTGAGGTTATGATTTTTAAAGATCAGCACACCAAATGCACAGAAGTGCTATCTGTATCATTGTACACACAATTTATTTTAAGTTGGATTGAATTGACATGCCACTTACTTTTACATGCAGTGTGATTGCATTGGGGACATTTCAAACTTACTTTTGAGAAGTTGTTTTCAGTTTTAGGAGGGCCTAAACCCTTTAGACTGAAAATCTCCCAGTCAACAAGGCCCCTCCTGATCTGCTTGTATGAATTTAGGTCTACCTCAGATTCCCATCTTTGCGGTGCTCTTGTTGACAAGTCTCACCTCCTGGATCAGGAATATTCCTTTCTGCAACCCTTAAATTGGTCTCCGTCTGATAAATCCATCCATGATCATAATCCCAGGTGGTGTTCTTCACTGCATCTTCTCCCAATGACTAAGGTTATCCCCTCTGTACTCCTCATGTTTTAAAATGTAAAAAGTTTCCCATGCCTGTGTCCTGATAATGTCACACTATTCACTATTGCTAAATAGTCCAATATTCCCAGAGGATACCCCCAATCCTCATTGGATGGTTATAATTTCGATACTTAATACTAGAAAAAGGTGTTGAGCCAATCTGCACTTTTATTCTTGACTGCAGAATGTTTTTGTTGTATAATTTCTGGTAGCAATATGCTACATTTATAATATACAGATTGATGTTTTCCCCTTGCCGAGATGCATGTCTGCATATGTGGCAAGTATGTGCAATGTAAAGTTATGAACATTGTTCATTTTAATAATGTTTTGTAATCGTAGGGAATGCACATTAGGTATCAAATTAAAAAGGAAGTCATCTATGATCCTCAGCCCCATATTTGTACCTGATATGGTTCCAAGGTTACATCATTACCTCCATTTTAACGGTGGACCAAAGTCCCATGCTCAGCAAATGAGTTATATGTAAACAGCTTTTTGTGAGCTTTAGCCAATGATTGATGTTGAGTGACATGATATGTCTCCTTTTTCTCATTTCACTACCTTGCACATGGCTGGCGTTATCACCAGGCACAGTAATAAGTGTCATTTTAAATGGACGAATATGCTTTTGAAACTCAGTAATAAAACAAATAGCATTAGTTCTTTTTCAAGTAAAAACACATCAAATACTTACATATTTAACTTGAAAGCAAGCTAATAAAGATGTCTAATGCACTTGTTCATATTGCATGTGATTTGTAATTCACAAATAGCACTGCCAATATACACCAATTTGCATATGTATATGAGTGCATAGACAACACACTTAGTTTGACAAGTGATAAAGTTCCTGATGTGACAATCCGACCTCCTTATTTTGCTTTCTTCTCCAATATAAAGGGTATCCCTTGTCATTCTTGCCTCTATTATAATTTATATCATTTTAAATTGGCTCACTTATTATTGTTTTGGACAATGACAGGTTTGGAAAAGCCCTGATTGGGACAAAACACGTGTTCTGCACATGCAATGTAATCTAGCATATTAGCCTTCTTTATTAGCTCCCTTTTATAGCTAATGATTTAAGTCTTGAAAAATACCTGATTGGGTCCAAACAAGTGATGGCTGATTGTATCTAAATGTGTTTTCAAAGAATACTGATAAATAAGCCTTTCTAATTCCATTTATATTATTTGTTTTATTTGTTTGACATGATTTTTTGACTCTGGCGCCTTGGTGGTTCAGTTTTGTCTTGGGTTGTTTTTAAAATATATGTTACATCCATTTATTCTTGAAGGAATATATGACAATAAATGTGGCTTCATTTTTTCAGCCAGCAGCCTAACATCACTTAAAAACTAAGATTGCAATAGTACATGCCATGCTCCCTTTTTGAAGTACAGTTACATGTTTGGTAGGGCGAAAACCAAAATCTGTTGACAACAATACTCCAGGATAATAAATTGTGTTTGATCATATTATTCAATTTAGCAGGCATAGTTCAACATGAATTCAGATAGCGTTTTACTTTGGAGTTTTTCAACATTTCCTGCGGTCAATGTAAAATTATTCAAACCTAATCTTTTGTTGTACTCAAGTCCCCACATTGAATGACTACCTGTGACCCAGAGGTGTACCCTGTTCATAGAAATAGAATAAATGTGATATAAGTATCACAAGAAAAGGGTGCTACTCCGGCACCTCTCACTTTATATTCAGACAGTCTTCATTTGCCTTTCAGTCTCCCCACCCTATGTGATTCCTTACAGCGTGGGCACAGGAGTAAATATGAAACCAAGATACCACTCACCCATGCCTACATCTTCCTATTAATGACTCTCAGGACCTCCTCTAGTCTAATCCCACTCTGTGTCTTTGCAGATTTTGGCACTATGGACCCCCCTTACCTCCCATTGGCTTTCAATGAGCAGCACTTAGATGGGCTGCATCGTGTTAAGGCAGTTTTCTACATCCCCTGGTTGGGTAATCCACAGCTACACATCTTAATGTGGGGATAACACACCTGACAAGAAAGGGAAGCCAAACCAATTTTATAGGTAAGCAATTTGGACAGACTAGCAAGGCTTTCATTTTAGGCAGGGGTAGCAGGCTACCACACATGTACAAGTAGTCCACACTCTTATCACTTATCAAACAAATACAATAATGACAAATTACACAAACATCTATAAAAACAGTACATGTCTCTACGTGGGCCTTGTGTTACAGATTAGCACCCAACATACATTAACTGTGGTGGGGAGAACGAGTAACCACACAACCTGGCAAATCAGCTAAATTCCCACATTGGTCCTTCCCAGTTAGGGATAACGTCCTGAAGACAAAACCCCGCTTTGTTATAGATTGTAGGCCCTAGTCCTGAGGTCAGGATGAAACAAATATAGATAAGGGATAGGGGGGAAAGGGAACCAAACAATTTAACCAGCAGGACAAATAGCCTAAAGATCTCTAAGGTCCACAACACACTGCACATTAATTCGGACCATCTAGATCATAGTACTAAACATGATACAAAGGAATGGATGATAATTAACCGTAGTGATTAAGGGTAGTTACATTTCAGAATAGCAGCCAAAGGCCTCCAAGAATGAATGAGATATTTTAGAAACAGTTACTCTGGAATCCATTTTACACACAATTATTGTTGTTTTGATTATCGAGTTTTAGATTTTAAACAGTTGATCACATATTTCTAGTTTTACATGTTTTTTTATAATGAAATGCAATTGTTATATATTGTAGTGCATACATTTGATGCATAATGTATTTTTCTTTGATGGATTTGAATTCGATATAATGCATAGCATAAGGAAAGTTTGCCACATTGTAATCATACATTCATAACGAGAGAAATGCAGAGCATCATTTTTTAATAATACATTCAAAATCAGAGGTAAGTCCTAAAAGTCTAGTTCGTGGTGTGGATAATGCTGATACCATTGTGTGGACAGGAAATATGCCTAGGGACTGTAAGGATATTTGGCGTGTTACAGTACAGAGTACAGCAATACTGCACAAGTAGCAAAATTTTTTTTTGCAGCACCACCACCACAAGGGTGCGGTGCATTGCTATATGGGTTAGCAGATTAACAAGGAAAGACAGACTATTCAGTCAAAAACGATTTTAACATATAAGATGCAAATCTATTTTTACAGTTAAAAGCACACGTGTTCATTTAAAAATGCACACTATTTTTCACCTGAAATGCCTATATTGCTAGAGACACATTTGAAAATTAACAGCTAACCTATTAACCATTAACCTGACTAATAAAACCTTATTTAATATAACCCACTAATAAAATGTGTTCTCCACTGCAGAATTAGGCATACTCTGAAAACCATTTAAATGTGTGTGCAGATTTTTTTCTCTTCTCTTCTCTGCCTGATTCTCCGTGTTTTTGTGCACAGTAACTGCAGGAGAAGGAAGTCAGATTTGCAACAATTGCAAATGTATAAGCGAAGCTATTGTTGAAGAGTAGGAGGATGAGAGATGATGGATTTCATTGGGACACGTCATACAGAGGGCTGAGAGGAAAGTTTTAGTGGGCAGTATCAGGGAAAAAGACAGGCAGACATCTTTCTGCACTACTGGGGAGAAGACCTGGCTGTGGGGTCCTGACTGAATGCAGATTCCTGTGTCCTGCTGCAGTCGAGATTGGGGAGAGCTGAAAGAAAAACCTTTCCACTGGCTGAGGCATTCCTATCTGAAAAAGCTGAGAATTCCAGGCAATGACCCCGGCTTGAGAAGGCAAGCGTTCCTTTTTGCTGGAGTTAATCCAAGAGAGCCACATTCACAAAGAGAACAACTAAAAAGATAAGGTAATGAGAAGTGTGGGAGCTGAGTGTGTACGGTAATATGCAGTCAGTGTAGGATTCCTGTGCGTGTCTTAATCAAATACCAATGTTGCAATTTGAGTTCTGTTCTCCGCCACGCTCTTTGCAGTGTGTCATAGACAATGCTTTGACTGTACCATTTTATTTATTTCTGTAAAGAATGAGATCGTGTCTAAATGCAGCTTTTATAATACAGAAAATATTTGAAAACAGACGGGTGTTTTATTTTCTATTTACCATTACAATGCCGATGATGTGGGGAGATTTTTAAACAGTGCAATGGTCATTTTAAGACAGATGTGTGCATGTCAGAATCAGTATGAATAATTGTGAGTGACTGTAGCATAGCTTGTTGGAAGTACATGAGCCAACGGGAAGAGAGACTCTCTGAACATAGCTCCCTACCGTATATAAGGTAGTGGAAATTACCACAAGACTACCACATATAGCTCTCTGTCGTAAATAAGTCAGTGAGTTCGCCCATGGTGGCACACCAACACTATCACTGGAAATGTGGTATTCCTAGAATGCAGGTCTGAGGTCTCTCTAGTGATCACACGAAAAATCTAAGCAAAGATAAGGGATTCTGGACATTGGGGCCACAAATAGAACAAGGGAATTATGTTCGCCAAAATACCACCAACCACGTATACCAAATATGCAGGTCTGGGTGCTGAAATAATGCATGTCCATTGTATTATTGTTGCACATGGCCAAATCTGAATACAAAGAGTGATTATTGCTAAGTTATTTTTCGGCGGTAATAAAATACCGTCAGGCCCCAAATCTCCACAAAATACCCTACAGGACAGAGCAGTACATCTGGGTCACTTTAGGGGAGCTCCAGGACAGGTAGAAAGCTCTGTATTAATCAATAGGAAATACCCAATGGGCCATCTGCTTGTGTGGTGGTAAATTAATTTTGCCCCCAAAGGTGTGTATGTCATGCCAAGCTCCTCCAGGAAGGACAAGAGAAGACCGAGAGGTCACTTGATGAACCATAAGCCCTAGCGGAAAATACTGCACAGTAGGAGGACCCCCAATGGACCCCAATGTAATTAAATGGGGAAAGTGCTGAGGGTGTCCTACAGAAAGTTTCATCTCAGCCTAGGACCTGAAGGACTGGTGAATTAATGAAGGTGAGTAAATGTAATCATTCCCACCCCTGATTCCAGAGGTATGTACACATGTCTGTAGTTTTGACAAAAATGACTGTATCATGGCAACAGAAACTGGGCAAGTGTAGGCTTCTTTCCTATGAAACACTTGCGTATAGGTGTGCTATAAATGTCTTATCATATCATATCATGTGTGGATAAAAGGGTTCGGTGTCTAGGGGTTTGAATCCAGATGCAGACAAAAAGCAGCCAACAAAAAGAAGTTTGTGAACCAGAAAATCCCTAAAATAAGAATATCTATCTCTCATATTGCTTATTATCCTTCTCCTGGGATTCAACCTCCTTCTCGTCATATTCTCCTTTTTGTGGGATCAGTTCTTGACTCACCCCTCTTGATGCTCCACACTATCTCCCTGGGTAAGCTCTTCTCGCCATTAAGCTTTCACACCACACTGCTGCCGATAACATTCACTATTCTCAAACAGCATATGCCATGCTTTGGGGATCACACACTTCTTAGCACATGGATAAGATATACAATATTAAAAAAGAAGCTGTATTAAACAGGTGTCTACACCACAAAACAGGACAAGAAGAACCAATGATATATCAAATTATCACGTTAAAAGGTATTTTTATTTATTAAATGTGTAGAGTAAAAACTCCTAAAATGATCAAATTACATAAAACTCAATATCAAACACGATGCATAACGCATGTAAAACATACTCTTTACAAGACACAAGGAAAACACATACTGTGGGTTAATTGTTGTAATAATTGCAACGTTTCTCTGTATGAAAATTCACACTGGAGTAGTTTGTCAAATTGTAAAGTGCAATTGGTATATTTCTCAAACCCAACCTGTACAAGTTTCTGTCCTTAAAACACAGACAAATGTAGGACATTCATCAGGGGTAAAATTGCTTGTGTATTTCTAGTAATAATTCTTCTATCCTATCACTTTCTTTCTGTCAATTCCTCAACAAAGATGAATCCTACGGGTTAAAGACACACTGTTATTGATGTATATTTAAAGTTTTTAAGTCTTGTCATTAGACTTTAAGAAAGACAACCCTGATCCACCTAGGGGGCTGAGTATGTTTGTATGTTACATACCTTCTAGAGTGTGGTAAAAAAAATCCACAGTCTATGCACACCAAACAAATTGGTGACAGGATGGGCGTTTTTCTTTCAAATGGGGAAGATCACTCAGAACCTCCTCTTCCTCTGGGAACAAAAAACAGAGAGAGAGAGACTATCTAAGTATAAATTCTCAGTAGAGGGACTAACCGAAGTAGTGAGTAAGCTTACCTACGAGTGTTGCAGGTAAGTTCTATTGCTGTTGAATGAGCCTATTCCACAAAGGCTGCAGATGTTTTGTGGTGCGATTTTTTTTCTACACAAAGAGAAATAGACAAAACACCCAATGGTATCAGAGCCTCTGTCAAAACTGAGGGCATGAAATATTGTGTCATTAGGGTATAAAGGTGCTTACTGTTGTCAAAAAGTATGTGCACCTATATATATGGTTGTCTTACTATGGTTGAATATAGAACACAAATACATAAATAAAGCAGCATGGCTTACAAAAGGGAAAATCCCTTCTCTAGTGTTTGACTATTAAGGCAATTTACAATTTGCTTGCTGTTGTCAAAAGGTATAGGCACCTATATATATAATTGTGCCACTATGGTTGAGTAAAGCACAAAAATAAATAGAGCAGGTTTGCTTACAACAGGAAAGATCCCATCTCTAGTGTTTAACTATTAAGGCAATTTTTAAGGAAAAAAATCCAGGGCCACAAGACTCACCCTTAATTTCAAAAATCTCCTTCCTGATTCTCGTGTTGTTTTTGGATTGACATTGACAAAATGAAGATGGCCGCCATTAGTATGCGCGTGTGACGTCATCGCACCAACAACATTCATACATCTTCTCCTTTCCATAATTCAGCTGTGCCATCTACTATTTTTTCACCACTGCCTCACAAGCATTTATCAGTGGATGACATTACATAGCCAGATGTCAAACACTTCTAAAATAGAAATTATATTCCTCCTCACCATCAATGTGAATATCCCACTCCCATCTCCAGTCTCCTTCCCTATGGAAATCCTCACTCCTTCGTCCCAGGCTGGGAACCTTGGGTGATACACGACCATAGACTCCATCCGTTGCTTACGACCACTGCCATGTCTGTGACAGTCAATTTCCTGAACATTAGAAAATCCAACTTCACCTCACCTCTACTCGTGTTTTGGTAAATCTGATTACGGCTTGAGTCTACTTGCTGGTTTCCCCTCTACTCCGTCTCTTCCCTTAAAAAAGTCTTCAACTTTGCAATTCCTTCCCTACAATGCACGTAGATGCTTGTGGAATAATGGATCCCCATGAAGATGTGAAGAAAGGATGGGTAACAAAACTATTGACATCATTATATCAGTCAACTTGAAGACTGCTGGAGCATCCGTAAGCTAATGGAAAATCAAATGAGCACTGTTTACAAATATGTTTTTATCTACTTGATTTGAAAATATTTCCGAGATAAAAATGTGTTGAAATGCAATATTACAGTATCTACTTTGGACACTAAAGAGCTGTTCAGAGGTTGTTCATCTTTGTATTGTCTGATTTCCCATTTCATATCCTACTGAATATTATTTGTGATCAAGATGACTGAAAAGAGATGATCTATTTACATGGTGTGAAACGTGATAATGTGTCATTGGTCTGCATGCTGAAAATAACTACATAGGCCCTTGTCAAAGGCCCTTTAAATTTAGATTATCATACATGTATATGGCTGCTTTTCACTGGTGTTTTTTAAAATGAGTGGCCGTTTTGTTGCTGATGGAGCACAACACTGGAATGTATGACTTAAGTGATGGGTCACATGGGGCGAGTTTCAGGGTGGCAAGATATCATCCTTATAGGTTAAACTGGGTAATTACCACTAAGTAGCTTTCCACCTTGAGAAAATAGCTCTAAAAATTGCTGTTACATGATTACATATGTTAATGTTGATGGGTCTTGCACCGCACACTCTTGCCACTTACGTGGTCTCTTGGTGCTCTGGCAGATCTGCAATGAACGGAGGGTTGGGGTATGTTTGTGGGATCGAGAGGGAGAAGAGCAAGAGAGCTTTGATGTGCTGTTGGCAAATTCAGTTCAGAGAAACCGGTCACTGAGCGTAGGTGCATTTTCGGTTGTTAGCCATCATAGAGACCTACCACGTCACACATGACCAACCAGACCTATGTACCCACCTTTAAAAGAAACAAAGCCAGACGGTCCAGCTTTCAACACCTAGCACCTAAAAACTCCCCACTGCCTTAAGGAACGAAAAATCATACCATGCCTTCCGTAGACTACTCAAAACCACGCTGTTCAACTAACCCTGCCTCACCTGTATTCTCACCATTGTATGTATGGCAATAACAGCTAATGTATGAAAATATGCTTCTATGCAAATCTGTGTATCTGTATATTCACCATGTATGCCTGTAACAAGTAAGACTTCTTTAGCGCCACGATGCCCCCGGCAGATGTGCACTCTATAAATCCAAATCAATCAATCAATAAATAAATAAATAAATAAATAAATAAATAAATAAATAAATAAATAAAATAGTGCTAAAGTATGATTGTGAATGATAGGGTTTTGTGTTGGTGTTGTGAGGTTCACACAGTTTGGTGAGTTTTTAGTACGGTTAGTTAGGAGCAACACCTTTTCTAGCCTCACCAATCTATTTGTTCCTACCCCCATCACTGATGCTTGTGTGCAAACATGCATTTAGGTGGCATGTCTTTAGATACAAGGAACAACGGGACAGAAGGTGGATGTTAAAAACAATGGGCCTCATTACGACCCAGGCGGTAAGTTACCGCCTGGGTCGTACCTTTACCGCCATGGCGTAAACTACGTTTACGCCATGGTGGTTGGCGGATTTACCGTCCCATTCCAAGGTGAGTGGGGCGGTAAATCCCCATTTCCCATTTTACCCTTCCCCATTCCCATTTTTGCCCCATAGGGCATAATGGGAGTGGGGAAGGCGCTAATTACGCCACCGTAAATTACGGTGGCGTAATTAGCACCATGGTCCCTTAGCGCCATGGATTTTAACGCCTGCAAAAAGCAGGCGTTAAACTCACCAGGGCGCTAAGGGACCTCGGAATCAGGCGTTAAGGGTCGGCGCCGTTTACGGCGCCGTTAACCCCTTAACGCCTGACTCGTAATGAGGCCCAATGTAACCAGGCAATCATAAAAATAAAGGTTTGGGGATGTTGATGACACATTATGGAGCAATCAGCAAGTTTTAATTATCTGGTGGTTTGTGGAGAAACAATTTGGGTGGGATAATTCATCTACAGTTAACAAGTGAATGTAAGCGCTTGCGTTTGTTTTCTGCAGGCTGCAGCTGAATAATAAACGTTGTCTTTGAAACAGACTTTTCCGATCCTCAAACCCGTTTCTTATTTCTTCACTTTTAACGGCGTGCTGGTCATTTTCAAATCCCCACGTGTGTAGAAAACGCTGTTAAAAGCAGACATGTACATACTCTGCCTTGTTTAACAGCAGTGTTTGCGCTACAGCGGGTTTTGGTTATTTTAGCACGTGGTGTGGGGCCAGGCAAAAGGATTACTTCCTCCAGCCATTCCTGCTCAGTTAGTCAAATGTGAATGTTTTTATTTTTATTTTTACACGCGGAAAATCATTTCATTCGTAAGAAAGCTTCCGGCTTTTAGATCTGTTAAAAGTGGGCTGATTCCATAGGCCTCCATGTCAAATGCGACTTGCAAGTGCATGATGCGGGTAGCATTTACATTTGTAAGCACTACAAAGTGCAAAAAAAGTGTGATCGATCAAGTTTCAAACATATTTTGAATGGCACAATACAAACAACAAACATTGCATAAAGGGCTCCAAGTGCAAACAAGTGCACGCGCGCGCGTGCGCACACTGACACACACACACACACACAAACACAGGTTTTTAGAAGATGAGCAATTTGGCAGATTTCCAGGGCTGTAACTAGCATTATCTAAGTGTTTGACCCCTGTCGATCGTGCCTCTATTTCGAGTGGGGATTCAATTAATCTTTTAAAATATGTATTTAATTTTAAATGCACTGATGGCTGGTTTACTGAGGCCTGCTATTTCCCATTCATTGCTAGACATGTACGTTTCTGTGAAGTATACATCCGTCCAAAACCATGCCAACTCATGCCAGTAGGAAACCTGTTCCATTGTTTTTGCGCTCCAAAGTGCATGAGCCGCCCAGAAATAGCACACATGGAGCACGCTTTTCTAAACGGGTATGCAACTTTTAACTTTTCAAATTCACTGCCATCCTAATGTCCGCCTAATATTTGAGACTTCTGAGAATAGTTGGAGATTTAGATTTCTTTTCTGTTGTTGTTTTTGTTTATTTTTATAGTTCATGGCAGGGTGGGCATTGGATTATCCCCAGGCTTTCTGTTCATTGTGTTAAACATAGTGTTCTGGCGTCTGTGAGATATAGAGCACAATGCTATGCAACAGCACTGTATACATGAGGGGCTAGCGACAGAACGAGTTTGTTTTCAGTGCTGCACGGATGCGAGTACATGTTTAAGAGAAACACAGTGAAATAGCAATACCCCGTTTGCTCCTTTGCAAGTTTGGAAAACATAATGTACAAGTGCAATATGCCCACAGGATCTCGTTAAAATGTAATACGAACGCACACTCATTACTGCAAGAGACAGATCGGACTCTATGACTTCACAGGATATGTGTTTCCCGTATCTGCCCATCATTGCTGTTAATTATTGAACCATATGTGCACAACTTCTGTCTAATTGTTTTGCAGACGCAAAGGGTAACGTCGAGCAACAACTTCTAGATAGTCTGCTAAGTGGCACGTGAATTTGGAAATTAACACTCTCAGAATATAGAAATCAGCGCCATGCCTCTGCAACAAATGAACAATTCTACACCCCCGAATGAATAACTAAGAAAGCAGAGGAATACTACGTGTTGCAGCTCTGTCTGCCAGTATCACCGTAAGCGTAAGTGTGCGAGGGGAGATGGGAACAGGATGTCACATTTGCGAGAATGGTGGCAGGGAGCTAGGGATAGGAAGAAGAGCATTCTGGGGGATCAGGACCCGAAAGGGACACCGCGCCAAAGGGTACTGTGGATGAGCTAGGGAGGAAGAGTGCGCGAGAAGGGAGAATGGTGGCAATGTAGAGGGCAGCATTGCAGGCAATAGCAGCGTTTTGCTTTGGGATTGAGATCAAGTTCCCCTCTTCCAAGTACAGACGATGAGAATGGTGGCAATGTAGAGGGCAGCATTGCAGGCAATAGCAGCGTTTTGCTTTGGGATTGAGATCAAGTTCCCCTCTTCCAAGTACAGACGATGCTATTAATATTGCGCGTGTTGCGTGGGACAGCTCGAAATTTCTTTTGTCCCTCTGACAATTGATGAGCACCACCATACATCACTTTTTCCAGCCACCGCAATCAGAGTGTGCCTCGGCGTGATCAAATTCATCATAGCTCAATGCCAACAACTTGCTTATGCGAATTACACTGCCTTAACTGGCGTGAGCTTGGGACCAAACGCCAGTGGTCTGAGTGTAATGTCTAAAATTATAATTTGAAAGTTACTTCTGGGGCGAGTTCTGAGGTGAGGTCTCGGGAGGATAGCTAAGGGGCAACACGCTCACCTCACCTTGAAAGCATGACGACGCAGAGCAACACAGGGGATCCCTGTCCTGCACTTAGAAACGTCCCAGTATTAAGCGTATTATTACTAACTAATCCTAATCAAAACCTTTTTCTTCCATCTCCAGAGAAAATTGGTGCTCTTTAAATGAATACGGAACATCTGCTCTCAGTTTAAAATCGTAGGGGCATTTTTTCAGGCAGGCTTTGTCAGCTCCTTCACTAGGCACATGCAAAGCCTGTCTGGAAGGAGTGACTTTCCACCCGACAACACTGTATAGAAATGAACAGAGCCCATTACTCAATGGAGTCAAGCAACAATGCCGGTAGAATGATGCCAGGCTCGCTAGATCGTCCAGTCTCGCAGATGACTTCTCATTGGTGTGCCGCACGCTGTAATGTGTGTGGGTCTCTAGGATCCTGGGAGATGTAAGGACTCCCAATACGTGCCGTTAAAGTTTTGGGGATGATTGAATTTGGCATGCCCCCAATCCGCCATGGGGTATGACCACCTGATCGCAAAAGTCTCCCAAACTACATGTCAGTCTACAGAATTATATCGTCAACTTATCAAAGACCAGTTGCTTTTTCAAAATTGATTCTGAACAAAAACCGGATGACGTGGGTTGCCTTTAAACCATATGTAAATTGGTCCTATGTTTCTTGAAAGAAGTTAGCGAATAATGACCATCCAGTTAGTGATGAGTAGCATGGACATTACCAAACAGTAAGCTGTGGGAGAGTCTATGGGCCCACGGATTAATGCCTATCAGATGTCAGACCCTGCATCCATGTCCCAGGAAACACAATACGTTTTAGGATATGGTAACAAGGGGATCAGAAGGAGAATTCAGGAGACAGTAAGGAACATATATGTTCAAAACTGTAGAAGAACAACCAATATATTGGCAATAGACAGTGTATAAATGGTTCACATTCCCTTTTATATTGCCTGCCTTCTCCTCTGCCTAATTATATTTGCATATCATGTGAACCTGTATGATGAGGGGAACTCCATTCTTGATGCTTGACTAAATGATGGAGCACTAAACCTGAGTTAAAATAAACAAGGAGCAAAGAGGCTTTCTGGGTTTTTGGAGAAGCTGTGGAGTAGGGCTGTTGCTGATATCAGGAATAACGCCTTCTTGAGGTGAAGAACCCTAATAAAGTAACCACTATGCCTTCTGTATCAAACGCAAGCCATATGAAATCGTTTCCACTTCGATTGAGGGCACCGAGCTGGCAGAAACTCAGAGGTTTGGTTTGGGTATTATCTACATGCGTGCTGTCCAAAGCTCTACCAACGCTCCTGGCCTCTGCGTGGAGTCCCTGGCTGGATGAAGGGTGACAGTTCAGTCTGATGAAGTGATGGCTCTCTTTCCACAGCAGCTGAAGCTCTCTCACTAAGAGTGCCTAGTCTACGCTACTAGTCCATGTAGGCAATTGTGGGTGCCAGTAAACGACTTTGCCATTGCATTAGATATGTAGCCTAATCCTGATCAAACAAGATTCCACTCATTTCTGATCTGCACCCACAATTAGCACAGCCTAGCCTATAGAAACGGTAAAGTCCTGTGTGAAAGTCTGCTTTCTCTGCCTTCTCTGCACCAAGATGCCAAGAAAATACTTACCTGGCGGAAAGTAAAGTAAAAAACATTGTCACACATCCCCTCCTACCTCTGTCTAAACAGCAGGTTAATTTGTTGCATGACCTGGCCTGCCTGTAGGAAAATAATAAATACATATTTAACATTTGTTCACACAAAAGTCAAAGAAATGACCAACAATAACCATCCTGAACCACCAACCATATCCCCAAATTCTCTCGAAGACATCCAAACAATGCAGGTTCTGTAAGGAATTCAGCAAGGGGAGTCTGGGATTAGGTGATGATTAATGGAAAACGGATTGGGGGGCTGAACAGACACTGAATAACGTTTGGATTGTAATCTTAATGGGTTATTCATAACGCGCTTCATACTCAGAGGTTTTCTAAGCGTGGACACGGGATCGAACCTGTGTTGCTCTGCGTCGTCTTGCTTCCAAGAGCAGCGTGTTGCCCATGAGCTATCCTCCCGAGATTGTCACAACCATTCCAGCTTGCCGAACTACGTGGAACATGACACACACTCGTACTATAAAGAACTGGAATAGAACAAACAACAGCAGCATTTAGGGAATAGCAAAGACAATTGAGGTGATGGATGCTTTTGAATTTACAAAGTCCTTCATCCTACATTGCTCAGAATGCTAACAAATGGACCCTCAGCCTTCAGTGTAACACTAAATTAGATTCTCCTAACAAGAAACTAAGAAACACTGGGTGTCATATAAGGCACCTTATGGGAAAGCACCCAGCCATGGGCAGAGTTGTTGGCCAAGTCAATGGAAACTAATGTTTAATTGTTGAACCCCTTTAATGTCCTTAAATGTCTAATGCGCATTGACAAATACCATGGATGGGAAGTCATCCATCTTTGAAGATCTGGAAGCCAAACAATTCACCATTGGAAAGATTAGGCAGGAACGAACAGAGGTTGCAATCAAGCACACTTGTCAAAATGAATTGTTGGAACACATGTTTATAATTTAAGCTTTGCTTTTACATTAACTTACCTATGACCATACCCAGGCTGGCAGGCCGTAATGATTAACACATTTTCTAAAGTGTTTCCATATTTGCAGAGTAGTATTACTGTTATGCTGTGTTCCGAATTCAAATATAATTATGAACTACAAAGTCACATCTTTAGACATCTGGAAGACATTAGTGGTAGAGGGGGAAGGTATTAGTCGAGGGTGAGCAGGGCACCATATCCCTGAGTAACTGGGAAGGTAGTAGCAGAGTGGGAACACTAGTTGTGTTAGTAACGAGAGGAACAAGTAAATGGGAGAATGGGAGTAGAAATTGGTATGGAGGAAAATAGGAGTTAATATTGAAACAACAGTAGGAGGCAGAGGAGTAGAGTGAGAGGAAGCGAGGATAAGAAGGTACACTAGTAGATGGGGATAACTGGTAGTAAGAACAGGAGTGGAAAAAGGAAGACAGATTGAAGAGCGGAGGTGGTAAGGTCGAGTGTGAGATTGGAGGGACAGTGACGTGGTGGGAGGCGAACAGTTAGAAGGGATCAGTTTAGTGGAGGGTCAGGATTGAGAAGCTGTGAAAGGTGTGCGTGTGACATTGGGTGAAAGAAGGAACCATTCCCTATTCCCGGGGAGACTAACGAAAGTTAGGAGAGGGAAAGTTAGGAGGTCCCTAGGGTTACAGATAGCCAGCGTCTTAGTGAAAACACCTATAGATATAGTTAGAAGGACAGATAGGTGTACCTGATTGGCAGTGACTAACAGCCTGGTAGGGACTCCTGGGGCTGATAGATGGGACCCAGACCGGGAAGTGGAGAGAGGAAAAGGCTACCTCTAGCGACAAAGTTCCCAGACCATTTAACCCTGAGCAAGCCGAAAAAGGAAAAGAAACCAGCCATTCTGATAATTAAGGTTAATAAACACCCTGGAAACTTGATTTCAGGAGTCAGTGTTATTCTCTGTGTTGGGCTGTCCCATCACACAATGCATGAGCAATTGGACATTTTTATTAATCACTGTTTTCGGCAGAAGCTGCTTATTAACAAGAACAGAGCAAATCAATGATGAAACAGGGTGGTGGTCGCAAGTGAAAAAAATTGTGAAAATAAATTTGAGCAATCTGAGATTATATACATAGAAATATGAATGCAGGGTTACCTTTCTTAATGCTTTCCTCATGTCCAAGCCAGGCAGTGGCACAATGCAAGCAACAAATAATAATATCCAGGCCATATCAGTACTTATGTCCTTAAATGCTGCAGGTATTTTTTGTGCAAAAATGCTCACATTTAACATTTAATGCAGCCAGAATATGTTTGTCACATTATTAGAGCTGGGAAACATAAATGGAAGCACAAGACCTTCACTCACTCAGCAGTTGAGCTGCTAAAGCAGAAGACAAGGTGAGTATCAAAGTACATCCTACCCAAATTGAGAAGATACTTCTCAACATTTGCAACCTAGTAACACATAATGTGTTTAAGATATGAAGGTATTTGCTTCAAACACATGGTTATGAAATTATGTATTGAACAGACACAATCGTACCAAAACGGCACACAATACTGACTCCCAATACTATGCCCAAGCAGAGCAGGGGTTATGGGGGTGTCCCACGCTCTCTCTGAGCGAAATAACAGAAATCAGAGCTTGCAGGGGTGCCCCCTGCTTACCATTGCGGTAAGCGGGGGACAAGAAAGTGAAAAAAAGAAAACCAACCTGCAGCGTCAGCTCTGACCCACGTTAGTGGGAGGAACTGATACTGCAGGGATAGAGGAGTGTAGGTGACACACAGAAGTGTGCCACCTTAAAGGTAACTGGGTCAGGGTGGTCGGGAAAGGGGAATGCAGGTGGGGGAATGCGAGTTTTGTCAGTGCAGTTGCGGGCAGCGCAGTGATCACATAGTTTCAAACAAACACTATGCCCAGTGCCAAAATTGCACCCTACCTACTGTCTGCCTGAGAGTAGGACTGACAGGACCCCATCCCGAACCTAAAATCATCAATTAAGCATCCTGAATATTTTCTGGAATAAGTGAAAAATGAATGACCGAAAGTGGATGAATTCCTTGCAACATGATCCTACAGTATTCCCCCATAGATAGTCTCTCTAAATCTGGCTAAGGATGTTGGGCTGACTGGCGCAGACCTATTCTGGAACCCCCTGTGAGAACTGCTAGCTAGTTGGGAATCATCGGGTGATCAGGAAAGGTCCCAAAGATGAAGAGGTGTCCATTTTGTGCATGCCATCTTGGTGTCTGGGAATTTGGCAAAGTCAACGCAAGGTTGCAATTCTGTATATGTATCCAGTGTAGTTAAATGTGAATGGGTTATGTTACTTTAGTGTTACTTTTTGTTTACGTTAATACATAGTAGATGTGTACACAGATAGAAAGACAAACGGCAAAACCACCAAATCATACAAAATAATAAAAGGAAAGGTGTATGTTTGTCCGGTGCAATCATGCGCAGTAGAGGCAGCGCACTTCACCTGTTGTCAGTGCTAGAGGGAGCTGTTGCCTCAAGATTGATTGTGTTCCTACTGCGTAAATGAAAACCTACTGTATCTTCTGTATCCCACTGATAACATCCTACGACAATAAAATGATTACACTAACAAAATATATCCATTAAAAAAAATATAAATATACATTTGTTTAAGCACTATTTCTCTGACAAAATAAATTACCTTTCCCCCCCTATAGAGTGCTTTCTGTAAATACAAGTATTTTCAGCATATTCACTCCTCCACAATGACTTAGAAGAGAATTTCAACACATGTAGATGCAGAACACTTTGAATGCAGAAGAAATTAGACTCAACGTATACATCGGACAAATAAGACTGAGTAACAAAAGGCAAGTCAATGTGAAAACAATACTGCAAGCAAACAAAAAAATAGGGCCAATATGACAGCTCGGGAAACAGCTCTCCAACGGGACATGCAACAATCATTTTCTGGATCCCATAGAATTAATATAACAGACACAGAAAGGGTCCTTGAAAGGGAAAACAGGCGTGAATGCAACAACAATGTTTGAGAAAACATCCCTGATCAAGAAAACGCTGCTCAACGGAAATTTTACAAAAACAATAATGGGAAACTTCCCCCAAACACAATTTAACTCTGTACATAGGTTTTTGCACTAGTGAAATATAAAATATGATCCAAACATGATGTGCTATGAAGTTCCTAGAAACTGGGTAACAAGGAATGTTCATATTGCACATTCTCTTTTAAGTGCATGAGAGCTTGACAGGATGTTTCGGCTAGTTGTTTTGACCGGCAATAAATATGGGGTTAAGTAGCGCTCGAGGCCAAAGTGACTGAAACCCAGGGGTTTCGATTGTATTCCTAGGATGTGCTGTGCGTGCTGAAATGATAATCAGTTAAAAGGGAAGTTCCAATGTCGCCAGTAAAACCGGGATGGATGAGATAGCTATCGGCAGTTCAAAGTGAACCTGTTTATTTTGCTCTCTCTCTCCTGTTGTTTTAAGTACTTGTGCAAACCATTTGCAATTAAATTTAAGGTTAAGATGTTTCAGGCCAGTTGTGACTCGTAATTAATTATGTTTGTATATGAATGTGTAACCATGTGCTGATGTCATGACATACCTCGGATGAATCCGAAAGACTGGTTTGTTATGAATATGATCTGATGATGGTAGTTAAGATAACAATGATTCTGCAGCCTAATAGGTGGCCTGCCTTACACATAACTATAACCAATCCCATGAAGTTCTTAGCAGGCACCAGTAACTTCCAGGAAGCCCAGTCCAGACCTTTACTTCTAGAGCAGCCATTGTTCAAAACCCAACCATGTTTCCATCAATATTTCCTCTCTCTAGAGTGCTGCTGTTTTTGGATCATTGTGGGCTAGCCAGTAGGTAGAGGTGCTTTTCACTCATGTTTTATGAATCATAGTTTCAACATTCTCTGGCTCTCAATGGCATCATGGCACTATAAAAAGGCATGAAAGCATGAACCTTGCTGTGCCAAAGACAGTACACAATGTCCGTGAACATTTTCCCCAAGAAGACAAGCCTGAGTGTTCTACGACTACAGTCATTTTTATTTGGCACACTATGAAGACTTTGTGACATAAAGGGGGAAAACATACGTGGAAATAGTGTTCCTTCTTATGGGACAAAACAAAATCACATTCTTTACATACATCCCCTGCACAATCACTTCTGTTTTACTTGCATTTTCTCCATTTGGCTAGTTGGCTGTTAGAAGGGCCAATCAATGTTGATCCTTGGTGGCATTGGTGTTCATATTTTTGATGTGCGTCATGAAATATTTCCTCCTGTCCCTCAGTCCTGTGAGATGGATCTACTGTAGCATGAAGTGCTGTACAACCAACACAGCATATCATAGTTTTATGTGTACCTAGCAGTGAAAGTACAGTAGCATATGGTAACATGAAAAAGAGTACCAAACTGTTAATCACTACAGAAATGCAGCTATCTGGCTACATACACCTGCATCTTTTCACACAATCTGATTAGCTCACATTGCATAGGAAGCACATGTTATGTTATGTTACTATATATGGTTATGATCTAGGTTACCCTGATAGCTTATGAACAAGCACATCACAACCCTGTCTCACTGTGAACTAAAATAAAGTCATGACATGGATCAATCTCTTAATAACAAAAATGTTTGACATCAGTGTGCCAGGATTTATTTGTTTCAAATGTATTCTACTAGTTTGCCCAATTCGTTTTCTATTCTGTTTTCTCGACACAAGAAAACAAGGACATTAGGACCACAACATCCTACTACAGTCGGGGGGTTCTAGGAATGTTACATATCCAGAAATATGGTCAGCTGATCTGTAACAATCCACCATATGCTGCTGTTCTCCCAGTACATTTCAAGTGCATTACCCTTTCTCACAATCTAGTTTTAGCTCATCCACTCTTGGGATTGTGGCTTACTAGTTCCCAAATTACGATTCTTGAGCTCATCACGTCAGAAAAGTTAAAGATAATCCTGCTGGAAAAGCCAACACAGTTTAACGTAGTCGCTTGAGCATTCATTGAGCCCATCTTTGAGCCCATCAGACATGCAAACATTATGTGTCTCAATTTATACATTGACTATACCTCCTTTCTGCAATCCAGATGTATGGTCGACGCAAACGCATCCACACATTCTCAAGCTATAAGAAACAGTATTTTCTGCATCTTCCTTTAAAGGCTAGGGTCTAGAAACCCCTGTGTGAGATACAGTACACCAACTCCCCATCAAAATAGGTGCTCTAAAATTGTGGTGATTCAGCACAGTATAAAGGCAGACTAATATAACATAACATGTTCTTAGCAGTTGAGTTGTTAATGCACACTAAAAGGTTATTATCACAGTTCTTGCTACCGGAATTGAGAAGCTTCATCTCAATTAATTCACCCTAGCCAAACACGTTTTGTTTAATTTAAGTTATCCTTCTAAAATAGAAGGTTATGAGCTGTTATGAAACTGGTAAATGTATGGAACAAGCAATATAGAGAGATGAAGATCATGTTTTGACATGTTATGTTGGCAGACAGTCACCTTGTGTACCTAACTCAGAAAGCAACTTAATTTACTGCAATGTAAACTCTATACAGGATTCTTAATCACATGAAGAAAAAATAAAGCACCTTCCCCTTCATTATCCTTTCACTTTTGTGTATTATGTAAACCCAGATCAAGATTAACATGTTAAAATGCATTACTTGGATTGCATTACATGCATTATTATTTCGCCCACTCTATACAAACCACTATGTTTTATACACTGAGGCTTGTGTTACTTTAGGTTCCACAACCATGGAAAACTAGTCCATGTTATCTCTGTCCTGAAAGAGGTGGTTAGATACTATTTAGATGATAGCATTCCCCATAGTTCTGTATCATTATTGCTGCTCTTAGTATGCAGCAAATATCAAAGTTGCATCTCATAAACTGAAGTTAGACAACAAAATAGATTGCCAAACTTCCATAAATATCAGAGTACGTTTGATGTAGGTGGAGAGGTGGAACAACCTGAGTATAACATGAAAATATGGGCTGAGATAGAATAGTCAGCATTGTAATTGTTTGGCTGACAGGACTGTGCTTCTTTGTAGAATTGGCCACATTTGATAATCTAGCAAAAGGTAGATCATTATAAAAACCTTTTTGATGCATCTTTTTTCAGAGACCTGGCAAGAGCTAAATCAGCCATCACATATTGATACATTGATCAGCAATTTTATAGAGAGGGTGGCAATTAATATGTTCCCACAAAGCAAGAAAATACAAGCATATAGTCAATGTTATCGATATTATGGGATGAACTGTCTTTTAATGTGACATTTACAGATTATATTGCATTGACATTTGCAAATTTCTCAAATTATGTCAAAATGTTGCAACTGCTAAAGGGGTTTTAAAACTCCCTCAGAACAAACCTCTATGCAATAATGTGGGCATGGTTTAGTTTTTCCAAGAAAAAGACAACAATTAATCTGCTCAATTGTTTTGACTAAGAATTGACTGCGAACCCAGAGTCTATATACATAAAAATCTAATACATATGCAGAGATATGGAAATATATCTTAGATTTTCTTGATCTGCAAGTGAACATGAAGCATTGTTTGGATTTAATCCTTTAAAACTGCAAAATTCAAATCAATATATACAGACTGCTTATGTATGATTGGAGCAAGAATAGCGACTCTTGAGTTGTAATGTGTGAATCAAAGTCCTTTCAGGGTTAATATATTTAAGAAGAAAATCTTGAAAACGATTTTCTACATTGGAAGCTTCAATACATCTACTATATGTAAAGGTCACATAAAAAGTATATTCTTTTAAATGTCGAAGGGAATACTTTTAATTTTAAACAATCTGTTACCTTAAATAGTAATCAAACTTTCTATTGGGCTATCCATAGATACAATTATGCTGCGATTTATCATGAATGTTGTAATTTTATTAATCATTTTGTATCCTGCATTTGCGTTGTGCAAAAACACAAACATTAATGTCCTTGCCGTCCACATAGGAAAATTCAACTCAAAGTGTGCTTCCAATTGAAGCAAACATGCAAAGGCACATTATACATGCATTTGGCTTCTTTTTTTTAATAAAGTTTACAAATCTGTGTTGTAGCAAAACGTACACAACCATACAAAATATGTATTTATTATTGTACGACTACTAAATCTAAAAACAAATAATCATTAAAACACATATTTACAGAATGAAATAGAGCCAAAATTCGATTACCATTCAAAATGCAATGCCAAAAGTCTTTGGTATTAGAAAAAGCAACATTGTATACAGAGTATGTAAACATTTTGACTATTAGTTTATTTAGAATTTGACAGTCAATAAATAAATGATCAAAAGATTACAGACAGTCAGATTTACAAAGTCCACACGTTCTTTCTATGCAAGGGCGTTGATCCCTATCTCCTGAGAGTTCAAAAGTAGGGAACAGATTAACATGCAATTTCATGTATTGGTATCTCCAGGTTCTAGGTCAAAGTTTCGAATGCAAAGGATTGAATGACCAAAGGGTCGAATCAAAAGGACCGAAAACCAAAGGGTCGAATTTATTATTATTGTTTTTTAAAAAAATAATAATTTCTTTGGGGGTTCCCCCCAAAACCCTCTTTTTTTGGTAAAAAGCAGGTTTTTTTCCAAAAAATTAGCGCCTTGACTGCCTCCAGTACGGTACTGAGTCCACCCTGGTTCAATGGGGACTTACCAGTCTATTCCCACCTTTGCGGGACCGGTAAATCCCCATTGAAAATGGCAATCCCCATTTGAGCCCTCATAGGGCTCAATGGGAATGGGGAGGGCGCAAATAACGGGCCGGCGCATGCCAAGGCCGTTATTTGCGCCTTGGTCCCCTAATGGGAACCGTAAGATACGTTTGGTCCAACCAAATGTACGTTACGGGTCCCGTTGGGGGACCTCAGAATAGGGCGCAAAGGGATTACCGGCACCGGTGTCCTTACCGGTGCCCGGTATCCCTTTGCGCCAATCTCGGAATGAGGCCTATAGAGTAATCATTTATTTTTAGTGTCTACAATGCGAGTCTAAAACTCCTCCAAAGGTACTAATAGTACCAGAAGGAGATTGGAACACAAGAGAAAGATACTTTCAAATTCTGAGAATCTTTTCTGATAAAAGGCTTTAGCAAGATCCTCAACTAGAGAGTGTGGAGAGAAAAATACGATTTTTCTGTACAAACAAAGCTATTCCATTTCATACTCATCTCTAGGGATGATAACCCCAAGGGAGTCTTAGAATCTATCTCCAGAAGATACCTTTCAGCATAGTCCATTTTGAAAGCATTTTAAGTTCTATAAACTCTGACCCATGTGTAATTCATGGGACCACTTTCTGCTTGTTATATTTGATTACTGGAACGTCAATTTATTTTACAATAGCCACATTCATGTGACATGGGTTCAGTCAAATGATTGCACGCAGAGGAAATAAAACAGCTGCCTGGTGTCATACCATGGAGTATTGAGAATATTTGTGCCAAGGGCATTTTAATAATATGCGAAGTTGAAAATAACACATGATTTGTATATATTCACCATGATAAGATCAGAGGCCAAATGGTTATACCTGAAGATGCAAATAAGTTACTATGGTCATCTATGGCACACTAGATGAAGAATGTGCTTACAGAAAATGAACATCAGATATCTATGACTATATGTATACCAAATGCACTGCAAATGTAGAGACATGTGGAAATCTTGTCCAAATCTATTTGGTTGAAAGGTAGTGTGCTATGAGAACCTAACTAATGACACGCCCCTTGAAACACTTGTGTATAGGCATGTTGTAAATGCCATATCATATCATACCTGAACCCACATACAATAGATGTGAGGCGAGTCTCACTGTTGCACATAACAGAGTTTTTCTCACCACTGAAAGTGTGACTATGTTCCAATGATTTTAGTTGTGGACTTATTCTTCTATGGCAAGGCCAGTTGAATTCACGGGATGGCTATGTGCATTTGATTGATGGGCTGATTGCCTACACAGGACATTTTAGGTGGCTTAATGTTTGATATGGTTATATTGTTGATCATAGTAATGTCAAGTCTCTCTTTATCCCATCTCTACAGACATACTCTTAAAAACTTGCATTTCACACTCAATATAAAATGGGTCTGCTATGTCATATTTAGTGTTGTTCCTGTCGAAATGTGTATGTTAGAAATTGATTATTATAAATGCATCACAAGTGAGTGTTAAGATTATAAGATTAGATGTTAATATTGTTGTATATGTCTCCAACGTGCTGTCATCAGAAACGAATTCCTTTTTTAAAATACCATATTTTCCTACTGTAATGGGACAGTTAAGCATTATGAAATTCATAAGCAATTGCTGTGATGCCACAACAAAGGAATACAGGATTGCATTTCTCTGCATTTTCGAATCTTCAAAGGCCTAAGGGAAGCAGTGAAAGACCAGCACCTTAGCTGCATCAATCCTCAACTCTCCCACTCATTTATTAATTTTTCCCACACCACCTGTAATGCTGGTCCACGAGAACAATGCTGAGTGTTAAAGGGGAGGCCGTGGGTCACAACACAACAGGTAGCTTTTAAGTAAATGGTGTATCCCCCTCAGCGATCTGAGTGACATTACAGACATCTCAAACTTCACTCTTATTCAGTTATTAGTAGAGATGAGTGAGCTAATTTGGCATAATATGGTAAAAACACAAACCACTAGAATATTTGACAGATGAAGCCACATGACCCTCTACATATTTTCTGGTGATTCACCCAGCGGGGAAAACCTAGAACCCTTAGAGTGAGGTAACTGCAATCACTCACAGGGCCCTATAACCTGCCCAACTGTGTTACCGGGCAGTGGTATTCTCCCACACTGTGTTTAATAATTCAAGCAATGCAGTCATGCAACGGAAATACAAAAAAAAGGTGTAAAAAGGATTGAAAAATGATCCACACCTTTTGTGGTATGCAGGGAGAAGGTTCTCTGGACAAACACAGGGGTTCAGAGGTGCTGGTTCACACCTGCATAAGAAATCTTTGAATTTCCATGGGCCAATGAACTTTTGAACCTGTGACCAGCTACGTTGTGCAGATAATCAGTGTTCAGACTGCAGAATACTGTTTAAAATGCTTCAGGGCTGACTCAGTCCTTCATCCATTCTATGTCAATAAATGTAGTTCCTTTTAATTAAGAAATACAATTATCTATGATTGCAGTGAATATAAGAAGCTAATATTATCAAATACCCATCTCAGTAAAGATAATCCACTCTTTTTATATGTTGCTATGCAATTCAAATCACTGTGCAATATGAATTATTTTATAAGAATTTAGATGTAGTTAATGATGCTCTTTTAGGCTTCCCTGCTGACTGTAATCCATGTGGGGCTTGAAAGAACTGTCAAAGTTTCAGAGCAGAATTACCATAAGGTCAAGTTAGGCTTCTGAATATATTTTAAGAGGTTTTGTCAAGGAGATGCACTTGTCAGAATAATGCAGTTTTGAAATCACAGCTTGAATTGTGAATAGACGCATCATATCCTGGATGTCGAGCTTTCAACATAGCGACAGATATTAGAGTCTTTAATAAAATTGCTAATCACTATTGTATAATAATTAGAAGAAGCAAGTTATTATGCCACTGGATATTTATGAAATTATTCGTGATTATGTTTGAAGGACAGCACTGAACAAAAGGGGAGAGCTTGTGTGGACATGCAGTATTATAAATTGAATACTATGAAAAATAATTACTATCAGTGTTTGCACTTGAGGACATATAACAACATGACACTGATACAAAAATTGCCACATTATTGTAAAACACAAAGAAATAACTAATATCAATGGGTTAGAATTGTGCAAAACTCAAAATACTCAAAATAATGTTCAGTCATTGAATACCGTCAATGTTACACTGGGTTTAAAAAGTGCAAGCAAATAACCTTCAGTTAAACATCCATATATCTCATATCTCAAAGTAGTAGCCTTGTTAAATGGGAAATCATATCGTGCCTCCTTCTGATTTATATTGGCCTAAGCCTAGTCGCTCTGCGAAGAAAACCGCGTTGCAAAGTTCCGATTTTGGATTGACTTTGCCACCATTTTAGAATCATCCGCCATTTTGATTTCTATTCGTATGTGAATTCTCTGTTATAAAATGGTGGACTGTGTTTAACTTGCAACCGAGCCTTTCCGACTTTTGAGCCTTGTTAATGGTTAGACTGTCGGAGGGCCGACTGTTTAGGCTAGTTAATGCAACCTTGCACCAAGTTTGACTTGTTGTCCTAGGATCGTCTGTATTAACAAACCTAATCCACAAATACACATCGAGGACAATACTATGTAAATGTCGAGCGTGGACACTGGCAGAACTACATTGTGCAGGGATATGTACTAAGGCTCACTGCTAAATCCAGGAATACACTTCACCATTGTAACCTGTTGGAAACACGAAACCTCATTAATCCAGGTGCATATTATTGTATGAGCTATATGTGAACTCGGCACAAACTCTAGACCACAGATTATTAACCTGTAGAGGGGCTGGACAATATTGTAGGAAATGTATAAAAATGTAAATGTTTAGATGTCCAGCCCTCTCCCTCCTCACTCTGATGGGCTGGTACTCATTGTGGGGTGTCGAGAGCCAGATAGCTATCTGTATCAGATCTGTGTTTCTTTGTAACTGCGCAGTATTAAAGATCTTTGAATCTTTATAGCCCTTGTTTGGTGTATTTCCTTTTGTGGTACTCAGCCTCGATATTTCCTTGCTTTTATAGCCTTGTATGGATATTCACTTCCAGTGTAGAGTGTAGAGTCAGAGAGCAAAGCACTATAAACACTCAACCAGTAATACATGCGTGCCTTTCTGATCCATCTGACATTGATCAAACAGATCAAGAGAAGACGCTCTCCATGAGATAACCACATACATTTATGTCACTTTTTATGGGGTTTGTCATCGTGGGATGTGCTAAATAAATAAGGTAAACACATTTGTTTCTCTGCAGGTCTGCACTAATGCTAAGCATGTTGAAAATGCTGATGCGGCAAAAAAGTGGCAACCTTATGTTGTGCCTATTAATTCATTGCCACATCAAGTAATCCCACACGTGGGCAAAATAATAACAACAGAGGGCAGAATTTTTTAGGCCGGGGCGGTCCAAGAGGCAGACGCCCACCCAGAGGCAATGTCCCATCAGTGGGACAACAGCAGACATTCCATACGAGACAACAAGGGTATCCCTGGCAATGCACAATGTAACAGCAGTATTCAATCTATCCACACACAATTTAATCCAGATTGAGGAAGGTGTCTTGAAGAAAAGGCTAAGCTTTGTGCCATCAGCTGATAGCTCGTATCAAGAAACATTGTAACTTAGTCACGAGAACAGGCTGCATCAGTGTGTTACCTTTGTTTGCACTGAAACGGTTGAAGAACCTTCGGGACCATGTGGTTCAATCCAGGTTGCAAACCATTGATAGCCGCCTGGAGCCACACTAAAGAACAAATAATGGGCCACTACCCATGTGGCAAGTGCAGTGTCTGCCATTTGACTTCAAAAACTACGCGGTTCAAACATGGCACACTCAATTGCCAATTTCGGCAAATCACAAACTGTTCATCCAGTAAATTCATCTATGCCACATGCTGCAACCAACTATATGTAGGCATGACAACAAGGAATGCATTGACTCAGATTAGCGAACATAGATTGCGTATCCGCACAAAATGCAGGGCTGCACCTTTGGTTCAACATTATACTGTAGAAAACCGCAAGGAGGAGGATACACAATGGACAATAATAGACCAACTGGCTCCAGAGAGTAGTCAATATTCAATGCAATATAGGCTAACTAAATTAGAGCAAACGTGGATCTATAGACTCAGGACCCATGAAACTGGCCTCAATGATGATATTCAATGGTAATTCTTATTGCAACAGTATTTACACTTGGTTTGAGCAACTGATGCACATACATTGGCCACCTTGATCAGATACATCAAGAGATGTTACTATCTACATGATCGAGTCCGATGAGCACTTATGTGGTGCGCCACACAAACACATTGTACAGGGGTGGCAGGCTGTATCTCCTTGGGAGACCCCACATTTGGGGCAGTATCTATAATTGGTTATATTGGAGATGGTCTTTGTTTAGAACACCAGATCAATGTGTTAGTTTATGACCCCCCCTGAATAGGCAGCATAAATATATGTGCTGTGTTGAATATCGGGGTAACACTTTAATGAGGTTCTCCCGATTCCTTTGGGAACTGTTTAGAAATATTCTGCCATACTACATATGGCAGTGGTAAAGGTGTTCTGCTGTAGCCAGCAGAGGAGCCCGTTTTGTGTATGGGCATAACTGCTCTTCAATCCATCTCCATAGGACATGCAGTATGAAATACTGTTCTAATGCAGGTACTGATCCCGCTCTGGAAGTCTCAAGCGTGACTTACGTGGGTGGGCGGGGCTGCTCGAATGTGTACAAATGGCGCTTCTGCGCCTCACCTTGTAAGTACAACCCGGCGGTCATAGACCGGAATATACAACGCGTGGCATCTTTGGAGTTCAAGTATATATGAGGTAAGATATCTTCGATATATATCTCGGTAAATATCGATGCTGTACATTTATGCTGGTGAATCTGATTCTCCAGCATGTTTGGGACACTACTTGGGCCCATGTGACGTTTGTTTCCTTTTGGTCCTTTTGAGTCCTGACTGTGTGCCGCGGCCACCCTGGGAGGCAGTAATCAGTTTGCTGCTTCCCTGGGAGGCTTGCCCCCGCGGTGGACTGTGGCCAGCGCAAATCTGGCTCTCCTCCGCATTAAATCATGGAGTGGGACTTGCCATGTTGTTTTCGGAAACCGGAAATTCAATGTCATTTGTGGATTCCGTTCTATTTCATTCATTTTTCCTTTTTCTGACTCCTCTCTCTTTTTTGTTTCTCCCCTTCTCCCTCTTTTTTGACATCTACAATGTCTCAGGACACACACAACATGGGGTAGAAAACTCAACAAGGGTCCGTTGGAAAAATACACAGGGACCGCAAATTGATGTCAACATCCCCCTGAGTTGCCTGGTCCAGATCTAGGGCCAGTTGAAGTGAATTCTGCACGGAGGAAATCGGACATATTTTGAAAGGTAAACAAAGAAGCAAATGCATTAAGAGTGGAGCACTGTGTCACACCTTTGCAAAATGGTGTGGCAATTATAGCAAAACATATGAGAATAGCAATGAAATAAACACAATATTCTTACGGGGTGTACATATGCTTATGTCAACAGATATAGACAGCACTCTAAACCAAGGAAGAATTTCTCTAACCGCTGTGGCCATGATAGAACTGCCTGGAGATTTTCCATTTGAAGGCAGCACAACGCAATTTGGGATACAGTTAAGAAAAGTGCATCTAAAAAAAAAACAATGGGTGAGACAGCATTGAATTACTTACCTATTGGGACTTTAAAATGCACATCTAATTAGGGCTTACTAATTGGATTGAGAAGTTTCACATATACATATGGAATTGGTTTATAAGTGGCTCTAGAAAAGAGGGTGGTATTCCATATGAGAGACTTCTGTCTTCCATTCCGTGTGTTTTGCTGTGTCTTTGGGGAGTTTTGATGCTTAGCAGGACTCAATCACATTACCCTTTCATGAATCTCAAGGAGAGGACACTGGGCCTCATTACGACCTCGGCGGTAGCCATGCCGCTATTGGTGGCATTGCTGCCACCAATATCGCATCCGGGTCCTCAGAATGAGGAATTACCGGGCCATTCCGTGTTCGGAAGGCCAAGTAATTCCTCCCTCCAAGGACCCGGACACGGTGCTTCGCCATTCCCATTTCAGCCCCCATAGGGCTGAATGGGAATGGGAGAGGGAGCAAACAACGGGCCATTACGAGTTGGCCAGTTGTTTGCTCCCTCTTCCCCTCACGGGACCCGGTAAGCATGCTTGGTTTGACCAGGCGTTGCTTCCTGGGTCCTGTGAGGGGACCTCATAATGAGGCGGTATGGGGTAAACGGTGCCGGCACCTTTTACAGCGCCATTTACCCCGTACTGCCAGGGCCGTAATGAAGCTCACTGTCTCCCTTGCAAACATATGGTTGTAATGACCCAGATTGGACTATGCCCAAAGGTTGACTGACATGGACATGACAAAACAGAATGCTTTGTTTTTAGAAGCTATGATACATGTTTAAAACATGGAGGATATCATAGACGATGATTGTAAAAAACCTAGTTTTTCTCTTTCTCTATCATTTTTCTTTCCTCTTTCTTGTTGCTAGTTGCTTCCTCAATAACGCATTTGACCTACAGAAGCACGGTTCTCTGTAAATTGGAAGAATTTATATATTGAAAATCGGACAATATTCACTACACACAAACTTGAATGACTGTAACAAGAACTGTTTGTTTTTTTAAAATGTGTATGTCCTGGTGAGGTGAACTAGACGGAAATTGCACATGCCTGTCTAGATGCCCGAAACTCGAGTAGACAACACCTCCTCCCCGAGTTGGTTCTAACTTGGGTTTAGACAAAAAATGTGGTAATTGACATATGTTCAAAAGTATTTTTTTTAAACATTTACATTATTTTGATTTTCCCAAAAAACTGTCAAATATGCACTTTCAGTAGACAAGGAATAAGTCCAAGCAGATGGGAGTTCTGATTGTAGAACAGAATTATTAAAAGTATGAATGGTTGTTTGTATGATTGGGGATAAAAGTGTATGTGAGCAATGATGTGTGAGATGTGATCACTGGTTGGTGTGTTATGTGTTCTTTTAGATTTGGTTTTTAATAGATGAGAAGTCAATGCTTTTCATGTGATTTTTTTGTACACGTTTTTTCTACAATGATATTTGACCAATGAATAAAATAAATTAATTCTAAACATATACACTGTCTTTTTGTCTCGAATATAGACCTTGGAAGTAGGGATGTTCTTTGGAAGGGATCATGTGGCATTTTTAAGCATGAATCATATTATCAATGATTTGAGGGTTTGCACTTATCTACAGATAATTGTAGTTTTGTATGGTCATTGCCACATCAGCCATATTGCCATGATGAAAATATCCTACATGAAGTAAGGCTGTTGTATTTACATCTAGGGCAATTTGATTGCAGCATACCATTGAGATGCTGGTATGACATATTGTTAACATATATTTTGAGGCTCCTAAGATGTGAAAATTGAGCCATCCATTATATTACACTCTTGAATTCCTATTTTGTTGAGCAGCTGGGTCAGAGAAGCTCATTTGGTAGTGAAAATAAGTGAGGACCTGCAAATCCTTGGTATACCTGGGATGCCAATGTACTTGTTTATAGATGTAACCACATCGAACCAAGAGCAAAACATCACTCCTAATATGGGACAGGTACTCCTTACTCAAGTATAAATCAGCAGTACATATATTGTAAGTTAGTCAACAGAAATGGAGACACTCCTAAAATGTAGGATACCATGTCATAGGTTGCATGGAAGTGTGATACTAACGTATTTTAAAAACTGGTCTATGATATGGGGGAAAACAGGGCAGAAGCTTTTAAATATTAGTACATCCAAAAGAGAAATCGATTCAATATATAGCAGAGATTCATGATGGCATGGAATATTACAAGAAACAGTTTGACATATATAATGTGGGGTACTCAATTTGAAATAACATAACCTTATAGAGAAGGGATATGAGCACATATGAACTGTATTGCTGTAGGGACTGATGCTCTTTCAAATATTGGTTTGAAGGACTACTATGGGAAGTGATAGCAGTTCAGGCTGCCTTATTTCACTGAAAGTATCACACATGAGGTATCTTTAACTTGGAAATGTTGTTCCATTATTCAAGAAAGGGGTAACGTCAAATCCTAATTTGTGTGCATTAATGCCCTGTTAGATGCCCTGGGTACCAGGCTTACAAAAAGTATATTAAAGCATATCACTGAATGGGCAATGGCTACTAGAATAACACCTTCTCCAGAAATGGATTTCCAGAAGGGGTATTACATTGTGCCCACCTTTTTCTTTACTGTCCCTTCTCTTCTAGCATCAATGGAAATAATGTAAAGGGTATTACCAAAATATGCGGTTTTTATCTATGTTTTTGTGACATTGAATATCGTGTACCGGTACCATGTTTAGTGTAAGCTTGCAATTTTGGTGAAATGCCTTCTGCCCTGCAATGTTTCAAATTCTAAAAGTGTTCTGTTCTATTTTCTGGGTCCAGGTACAGGTTAATGATATACAAAGTGCAAGTCAGAGCTTTGGGACCAAAATGATTTAAACAGGAAGTCCTCCTGGACCAATTATACTTAATCATTGTGTGATTTATGCACCAGCACCGTTAATAATGGCTAGAATGTTTAATACAGTTTTATCATTGTCCAGGTGCTATGTCCTGTCCAGTGCAGACGATACTATCATAATCTCAAATACCCCATGTGTTCTTCAATGGTCCACCTTTGTATTGGTGAACATTGCCCTTTGAGTGCCATGTCAATTGATGGATCTAAAGTCAGCGTAATATGGCTTGTTGAACAACGTGTCTAAATTATCACAATAGCTATATTTGATAGTTTGAATTGATTCCAACATCTCTAGACACTCATTGAATGCTCACACATTTTGCAAAGAAAGGTTTTCAATCTCCACATATTTGGTAATTGGCAGTTAATGTTAGGGACTGGTCTCTCTTCTTTTGATAGAAACATTTAAAGACTAGAATCTGCTACTAGTGTAATGATTGGTGAAGAGCAGTGTATTCAGGCTGGCCATACATTTCTGAGAAAGCCTGAAGGTAGTTATTGCAGCTGTTTGTGAAGAATACCAAGGAATTGTGCAATTGGTTGCTGACATAAAGGCTTGAATGCTTAACCATTGCATGTTCTGTCTACCACTTTCGGAGGAGATGCAACAACTATGTTCCCAAACAGATCATTCATTTTGTTGGCAAGAATACTCTAATCTCCATTAAATCTCATGGTCTTTTTTGGCACATGGTTGGCTTTCTAAATGTTAAAAAAAAAACTATTATACTGAAACATTTGAAACACAAACTGTAGGTTTATCATTCCTTAGAAATAAAAGAAGCAATGATTGACATTACAACAAGGGAAAACACTCTAACACCTAGTCTATCCTAAAAGGATAGCCATAACCTTAAAAAAAGGTTAGCCAGGGAGAACATCAGGAATTGTTGGTATACTGGCTGGATTGTGGGGGAACATGTATATCAGGGCCATAGGAAAATATCCTGTATTAACCGAAGTAATAATGCATTTAGCAGGGCCATCATCTTGAGTAGGATGAAGGTGAAAGCATGGCGACTGTCCTGAAAATAGGCATGTACCTCCATTTGTTTATATCTTATGAGGAAAAGCAAAGAACACATTCCCTTTTCCTCCTCTTCTGGAGTATTCACATGATAGAAACATGTAGGTGGTCCATCACGCCTTGCCATAGTGCTGACCTCTTGTCCTAAAAACTTCCATTGATTACCATCATGATCACTGTCTGGACGATTGAGATTCTGTTGAAATCAACTAATTAGTCCGCTTTGATAATTTGGAGAAAATATTTATCTGAGATTGATGATTCCCATTTTGATATTAAAAAATGAATTAGCATGACACCTACAAAATTGTAGCACTGTAACACAGTCGAACAAGCAGCTAGTCATGCATTTGGAATGGAAGGGGTGCTGGGAAACTGATTGGGTGTTATGAGGGATATAAACCATTCAATGGCCTACATCTTAAAGGAACATTCAATATTATCTCCAGCTGTTGGAGGCCACTGACCACTCTTCTGAGAAAGAAAGTATTATCCCTTTGCTGACATTTAAGTGGTGTACAGTGTTCCTTCCTCTGTTGTCTTTATTGTGAGTTTTTCAAGTCAACTGGCATTTAGCAAGAAGCACAGGAATGACAGTTGGAGTTATGGAACTCACTATTCTGTATTTTTCCAACAATTCATCAATTTACTTGCAGCTACGAAAGACACAGAGGCACATGATGAAGCATTTGAAAGTGGCAACTGATAATAAACCAGATTGATGCTAGTAATACAGAGTAGTCTTTAAAATGTTTAAGGGTTTCAAATAATTACTTACATTATTTAATCAGACACTGTGCTGTATGAACAAGATATGACTCTATTTTCTATTCAGCTGCTGTATAACATCTCTTGAGGTCAGCTTTCACCTTGCGGTCAACTATATATGCTGGGATACCATCAGCTATGTTTGTGGCTTCCTTGCTCAATTGGTTGGCCAGTAGTTAGTCAACTGATTCTAACAGAAGGAGTTCCTGTTAAAAGCTGTCGAGAACATGTATTTTTGTATATTCTAGTAAAGAACAATTTACCCACACCTTTCATTTCCTAAACTGGAATTTTGTTTTTGTACTGCCATTTTTAGTGGCAATGAGTTTGGATTTGGTGCCTTTTGATGGCCACATAATTCCTCAGTTTAAGATCTCCTAGGAAAGGAATCTCACTAGAATGAAGAAGTGCTGTAGCACTTCGGTATATGAGACCCGTGTGCATATTTTCCTCTTGCTCCACTTTCTGAAGTATCTTTCTCATGCTCATCAGTATCCTTTTTATATGCTTATGAGCTGGGGGTACATTTTAATAGTTTAGTAATGCTATGGATAGAGGCTGATTTATGCTATCCTGAAGTTTACATGATGACATCACTATGGCTTTGGTTGGCAATAGAAGCTCTGTGGTGGCCTGTATCTCTGGCCCATTAGCTACCTCTTCCATATGGTGAAAGAGGAGGCTTGTAAATGCACTTTCAAGCCTCCTTAAAAATTGCATTTCCTGCTCCTTAATCTCTTAATTTGTTCAGTCAGAGGAATGCATAGTACAGTTTATCGGGGACAGAAACTAATGCTTGGCTGTGAGTTATTGAATTTCCTATGACTATGGCAACCTCAAATGCAGTCGGATCTCGGGAATGCAGAATGTGTGTGCTATGTCGTGAATAGGCAGAGGCACATACACTATTCACTTTGTGCGTAACCTTCAGTGCATTATCTGCAGCAGGTGTTATGCATAGCTGAGATTTGAAGCATTATTGAATGGCTTGCCTATGTGGCCCATTGGAGCATAGAAATGCATCTTGAGGCGTGCTTAAGAATGGCCTATGATTCTGGAATACATTTGGCAAGAGCAATATTCCACTTTCCACTGCAAATGCCACCTTGGATGAAGGCATCAAGGATAACCTGTCTCTGAAGGAGTTTCAAATAAACAGGATGTGTAGGCGCATCATTTGCCTTTATAGAAGGCAGAGTTTAAAACAAAACAAAAAAACAATAATAATTGAATAATGATGGTAAAATTACTGAAATTATCGATGCACCCTCAGTGTTCAAAATGCTTCCACACATGTAGTTGGAGCACCTGAAATGTAATGGAAAGCTGGCAGGATCTCACTGACCCCACATGGAAGATTCATGAGATGTAGAAAAGACAAGGTAAGTGTATGTGGAGATGTTTGGGTGAATACATTGGGCCTCATTACAAGTTTGGCGGTAGCCTTACCGGTAAAGCCGGAAGCTGCACTGAACTTGCAAATTTTACCGGCGCCCGGGAATGGGAAATTAGGGCTCAATGGGAATGGGGCCGACATGCTCTGTTCGCGCGTGCCTGTCCGACCGCCAGGTCTGACCTGCGAGCAGAACTCGTAGTTTGCCGGTCCGGTAACTATGGTACTGGCAAGCTTACCAGTACCATAGTTACCGGCCCAGAAAACGTGTAATGATGCCCTTTGTGTCTGAAACATGCATGCCTTTCTGCCAGAAACTAATGTATACCATAATAAGAAGGAACCACAAGCTAAAGAGTCCTCTTCCACTTGCAGATTGCATAGACAGAAAAAAGACAGACATTTGTATCATACACAATTTTTTTTTTTACACATTGTGGGAAATCTCGTAGCCTGCATTCAAATCTCTATGCTGTTCTTGATAACACTGCCTGACATGCACAAGATATTATTGGTCCTGTGATCTCAAACACAACCATTGCCGATCATGTGGCAACAGCAAACCCTCCTTTTCGAACTGGCCATGCTGCCCTGAGCCCCTCCGTACCGGATATGCCCCAATTTTAAGAAATGTTTAAACAGACTTTTGAGGACATTCTGAATAGAAGTGTGGCATAAGTGGAAAGGCCCACATCCAAATGCAGGAGAAATCAAGAAAACTGCCACAATGATCTGATCAAAGCGCCTCAGACCTCTCCAACAAATATATAAAAATGGACAGCTATGGATGAAGTATTACATTCAATTAAAGCACAACTTGTTTTAAAAAATGTGTAACAACCCTCCACGTCTGACAAAATAAAGATATGCCAAATGCAGACTTCTGGAATTACAGAAATCCCTATAATTGAGAATTTCTGTGATGCCTTGGTGAAAGAATGCAATGACCCAGATAAAACAGGCATGTCTTGGTATCTAATTAGATTGTACCCACTTCAGGATTTCCAACAGGAATTCCCAGTGGTGAGAAAAGTGGACCATTTGCTGCCATCCATTTCAACTAATATGCCTATGGCATCAGAGCATGCCTTTATGTCTAATCAAATCAACAAATAGCTTTTCTCCTAGAGTATCGGCCAATTGATGATAAATAAACAAGTCTAATTCCTGTCAGGCATTGCTTTTACTCTCTTATATTGACTGCCTTATCCTTCAGGAGCAACAGCGGATGGCAGCGACCAATTTTGGTTAGGATGCCAACCAGAAATCCTCTCACATCCTATCACTCTTCAATGAGTAGAAACTGTTTCAAACAAAGTTGAGTGTCATATTAAAGCATTTTGATGCATATCATGCCTCATCCATTACCAACAGAATGTAATGCTCTACAACAAAAGCAAAATGTCTAAAGTCAGAATTCATTCCCGTTGTCATAATCTCCAACTAAGTTTAGTGGATGAAGGGGAGGTTTCTCAAATACAACACCCAATGCAGCCCCATCATCACCTCATGTGGAGAGGTTAGGTCTGTGGGAGTATATTGTTTTCAGTACATAAACAAAGTAATACTTATCAGGAAGACACAAGGAGGGAGAGGGATTTTCTTTGCATAAGATATTTCCAGAAACATATATGACATAAGGCATGTGTCAGGAATGGCACTCTGTCAAGAGTGGCGCAGGGTACCCAGGTAGGTTTTGGGTGGCTATGCTGAAGTAAGGTAGCAGATAAGCACACACAGCAGGAAGTTCAACAAGAAAGAAGAGTAGGAAACTGTAGCTGTGAGCCAAAAGGGGAAAAAGATACAAAGGTACAAACAAACTGGATTCCCTCTTGGGGTGTATGCTGAAATGGGAAAGAGTGTTCCACAAACCTTAGGAAACTCCAGCCTTCTGCACAGATTGCTATAACAGAGGCCCACACTTGTATGCTCATGGCTGGGAACAACAGCAGTGGGTGTCTGTAACACTGAAAACGCGACAAGGGAAGGGGCAGAGGTTGCCTGCCGGAAACCAACAGGCAAGCTCTGTACAAAGGGATCAAATAAGACACATGAGAACACAAGAACAGATATAGCCAGCGAAAAGGAAGTCAATGAGCAATCTAGCAGAAGGAAATGAAGGAAAGGCAGTTAGACTGAAGTAGATAACCTAAGGTGGAGTACAGAGGACTCAAGGAAGAGAACAAGGGAGCAGCAGTCATGAAAACAGAAGGGCTGCAAAGTAGGAAGCAGGTCTGCAGTCAAGAGTGGGACTAGGTGCAGGCAAACTGTAGTGGACTGTGGAGGACTGTAGTAGGCTGCAAGGCAGGGAGTCCAGAAGAACAGGACAGAGAGAGATTAGTAGTAGGCGACAGACAGAGAGCCCAAAAGAATAAGGCTGTGAGGCAGGGAGCCCAGAGGAGCAGGGCTTTAGGCAGCTAAGTGTAAAACAGGCTGTAAGGCAAAGGTGTGTAGCAAGCCGCAAGGCAGGGAGCCCAGAGGACAAGGGCTGTAGGCAGCGAAGAGGTGCAGACTGCAAGGTAGGGAGCCCAGAGGACAAGGGCTTGGAGACGGCAGAGGGTTGCAAGCTGCAAGGTAGGGAGCCCAAAAGACAAGGGCTGTAGGGAGCCAGAGTGAGGCAGGCTGCAGGGCAGGGAGCCCAGAGGACAAGGACTGTAGGCAGTCGGAGTGGGGCAGGCTGCAGGGCAGGGAGCCCAGAGGACAAGGACCGTAGGCAGCCGGAGTGAGGCAGGCTGCAGGGCAGGGAGCCCAGAGGACAAGGACTGTAGGCAGCAGGAAGTAGGCAGGCTGCAGGGCAGGGAGCCCAGAGGACAAGGACTGTAGGCAGCCGGAGTGAGGCAGGCTGCAGGGCAGGGAGCCCAGAGGACAAGGACTGTAGGCAGCCGGAGTGAGGCAGGCTGCAGGGCAGGGAGCCCAGAGGACAAGGACTGTAGGCAGCCGGAGTGAGGCAGGCTGAAAGGCAAGGAGCCCAGAAGAGCAGGGCAGCAAGGAGTGAGCCCAGAGGAGCAGGGCCGCTGACTGTAGAGGGCTGCAGAGGACTGTAATAGGCTGCAAGGCAGGAAGCCCAGAGGAAAAGGGCTGTAGGTAGAAGGCAGCGGAGCGAGATCGGCTGCAAGGCAGGGAGCCCGGAAAGGGCACTGGATAAAAACAGGATAATGCAGCAACAGGTACAGCATACAAAGTAAAGGGTCAAGGCAAACAGGAGCAGGGAGATCTCAAGATGCAAGACACTGTGCTCCTGCAGGCAGCTGCTTATTTACAGCCCTGCCCTGTTCTGAGGCAGGCTAATTGACAGCACCTGGAGCAGCACACCTGAAGACAATCTGCCTCCTCCCTCTCTGGTCCTGAGCAGGTGGAAGCAGCACTGGCTGCTAGGGCTTCTGGGGATTGTGGTCCCAATAACGATGAATGAGAATAGCCAGGAATTGAGGACTGTAGCAAGGTGCATTGTGGTAAATGTAGTTAGTTGAATAAAATCAGAAAGAACCAAAGTCGAGCTAATGGAAATTAAAGACCAAGGCGTGAATAGGAGTTGTTCAAAGAGTATTAGGAGGATAAATGAGTACCAAGTAGTCCATTATGGTTGCCAATGCGTGTGCCAGCGGCGCTGGCAGGATAGCATGAGACAAATTTTCTCCACTTACATGATACCATGTTAGCAGAATAACCTTAGTTTACTTTTTTAAGCAGGATTTTATTAGGCATCCCCTCCCTATATTGGATGAAGTCAGTAGTTGTTCAACATGGACAGGATGAGGAATGCAAATCAAGACTACTGGAGCAAGGTCCAAGTCGCAAGTTTTTTGTCATGATCTTGCATGAACTGAATGGAACAATGGATTGTTGATTAATACAAAACATTGTCACGGGGTGGAGCACCTACACAACTGTCCTGTGGAGGTGAAGAGATGATTGAAAGTTCTCCAGGAGAAAAAGATTCATGCCCTGTCAGGTCACACTTGACCGAAAGGACCTTAACACATGTCTTGACACTGACTATAAACAGTAATGATGAACCAGTGGATAAAATGAGTGATGCCTTCATTTGCCAGGATAAGTGTGCCAGATGGCCTAGTTATGGTGTTCTCACATTCTCATTGGTCAAATGATCAGTTATCTGTAATGGTAAAGGGTATAAATGGCGAGTCAGATCAGTTGTGTGTATCTGGATTAGAGGCCCAATTCTGTTTTCCTTGACTTACATGCTATCAAACCCGTTTGCTATCACCCAAAATGAATGTTTGAGCCTGTGTAGTCCAACCATGTCCCTCCAGGACCCCTTCACATTCTGGAAGTTGAGTATGGTGGCAGAATCTAGAAATTTCTCTCTACATTAGACATCATTCAGCATTGGATACTGGGGGCAGAGTATACAAAGCAGAGTTTGCACGCCATCCCGCCAGGCCATTCCTAACACACATTTATCCCCAAAACTGTTATCAAGGCAAGCTACCTATTAAAAGATATCCAGGATATAATTGCTGAATGTGAAATTATTCCTTTCAAATAGTGGGAACATTTTGCAGGATTTTATTGTCTTTGTGGTGACAGACTCACAGTGTTTCCATCCAGTTTTGAATCTCATAAATATCAACAGATTCATCACAATCATGGAATGGCACATAAAGTTGATCCAGTAAATTAGAAATTAATGTGTGATGGGCCAACAAATGGGTACAGGAACCATCATTTCACATTCCAATTCTCCCATGTTTACATTTTTTGGTGGCAGATTTATATTGCCAAGTTCAGGTCCCATAATTTGGAGTAAAGATGTGTGAGGATGTTGTCAACAATGTTGGCCTCACTCGTGAGTGTCCCAATCTCAAATATTATATACATTCACCTCATTTAACTGACTCTGTCAAACATGTTCTGATGGTCAAACTGACATTAATGTGTGATCTAAAATGATGTCACTCTTAACCATCGAAGATAGCTGATTAATCACACAAATATATATATACTTCAGCAATTCGTTCTGTACTAAAATGTAATAGGGAAATACTTTTCAACAAGGGTAGCTCCAGATTTCATCATCCACATTTTAGCAAAGGTTTGCTTTTTGACAAGGGCCAAGGCTGTGAGACTCATCTGTGACCCTGGACAAAAGGTTTTCATCATTCACAAAACACACCACAATTATGGACTAAATGCAATGAAAAATAAAATTAACATATTAATCTTACGAACATCCCAGGACCCAATAATCTATTCCCTTACTAACAGTCAATGCAATTTAGTTCATTGCTTATGAGTGCAAAACATTGTTGCATTGAGATAAAGTGGCCCATTTCATAAAATGTAAAGGCATTTGAGCTATGCAAGGTTAACTGGAAGCGCAGCAAAATGTGGAATTAGATTTTTTTTTGCAATGAATTTCTGACAGGGTTTAGATGCGAGTTGATGTATTTAAACTGGCTCCATTGTTCATTTGTAGAGAAGGAGGAAATAGTGCCAGATGAATGTAATATTTTCCTTCAGTGCTGCAGCTTGAATCTTGGTCAAAGGCACAACAGAAATCACATGCTATTTAATGGCCTGGTTTGTCAAGGGAAGGTGATTTGACTGGCAGATGTTTCATACATTTATTACATGTATACATGTTTAGATATACGTGAAGGAGGAGGGACAGGGAGATGATAAAAGTGACTGTCTTGAGGGCTGGAAGTTAGTTCCTGGGCAGACTGACTCTCCTGTGTCTTGAAGACAGTGGTGCAGGCTGACTGTCTTGTGTGCTCTTTCTCTCTCTCTCCTGGGTTGGCGGTCATCAGAGGTATTTGCACTCTCAAGCACCCATATATGTAGTTGACCCTTGTGGCGCGACAAGCATAAAGGCTGGGGAAGGACTGCATGTGTTACTTCCAGGCTGAGACCAGGAGTGGACATGATAAGAATTCTCCTGTCCTATCCAGTAGACAGAAACTGGAAATATTGCCAGTTGAAGCGATAAAGGGCTATCCTGACTTGTGGTCCGAGAATCCTCTGACCCCAACAGATCTAGGTAATTATGCAGTAATTGAGCAGTGTGTAATGTATGAAAGAAATTTTTTACAGGATGTTGTTATATATAAATATGTTTGTTTTCTTAAAGTAATTCACAAACTATATATTACGTGGGTTCCCCATTTATGAAGCAAGTTTTGGTTATGACAAGAGTCTCATAGCTGCCAAAAATAGTGAAAGAAACATTAATGATTACAGATAACAGTGTATTAGCCAGGCACCACCAAATGTGTAGTTGAAGCTTATTACTAGAAAAACTATTTACTGTGTGTGAGCTCTCTAATGAAACATGTGTTATCCATGTTCAAATATAAACTGTAAAAAGTAGCACAGTTCATTTTTCTGAATTTTAACATTTCATAATGCCACAAGTAAAGAACAAGTAAGTAAAGAACAAGTTAGCTTCAGAGTTCTCATGATGTGTCTCAATTATTGTGTTAGCACATAGATTGAGGTCCAACAGATGGTAAACTCATCTTACTGAAGGCGGTAGTTCACATTACCACATTTGGTAATAAATAAGGTGAATTGATTATTGTGAATTGAGTTTGTCAGAAGTGCTATGTGTGTGTGTGAAAATGACTATTTTGTGATGTCACATGATAAATGTATTTTGAAACACAGCCAAAAGGGAATATTGTGGTATTGTACATAAGATACTTCAAGCAGATAAGTGTGTACTATGTCCAGTACTTGATTACCATTTGTGACCCTGGTAAAATAATTATTAGGCAGTGTTCTGAAGTTAGGCTCACCACTATGCCAAAAATACAACTATACAACAAAAATACCATGAGATATCAAATACATACAGAACAATATATTTACAATTTATGGTGATAGAGACAATGTTTGATAAAGTACAACTAAAGATTTCTCAAACATCTCTGAGGGCCTAGAATGTCCATGTTTTCTATTCGGCCTTGTTCTCTCTGACACATGAGTATTAACGTTAACATGGCACAGATTGCACCAACAAAACACTGTATTAACATACTCTCAGTTGCTGGACACTGGACAAAATGGAATGCAATACTCAAGAAGTAGATGGTGGGTGAAAACCTGTTCAAGGGCACACAGTCATTCTCACCAGATCCAATTGCTATCACTACGGATGTCATCATGAATGGGTGGGAAATGAAAATGTGATACATGGAGATACAGGAGTTGTTGAACCAATGGAAGGCAATACATCCAGAACATCATTCCAAACAAAACCTGCAGCACCTGCTTTTCCTGATCGGAATGGATGATTTGTTTGCCAAGGATAATGTGAACAAATATGCAGGTATGGGCATCAATGTCATATCCCTGGCACTTCTGATCCAGACATTGGAAACTGGATAGAGACTATGTTCCAATCACTGCTCATATTCCAGGGAGGAGAATGCTGTTACATACTTTATACAAAGGGTCTTCCCTTCTTCAAAGTATGCCTTGCATTTCCAGGAAAGCTTGTTTACCCAAGAGTTGCCAAGCACTGGCCTCGGATCACTGTGGATACAAATGTTCCTCATCCAGCCTGAATCATAGGCTACCAACCTACTGCTTCTGTGCTCATGATGATGAACTTGGACATTGGCATATTGCATGTGCCAATGTGTTTGCTGTGATTATACCGCACAAAAGCAGGACAAATTGAATCTTTTCAGTAATTAAACTTGTAGTTTGGCTGCAAGGTAAAACAAAAACAGGGTAATTCATAGAATTTCGCAGAAAAGTGTTGCAAGCGGCTGGCGCAGAGTGTCCGCGTGCGATTGACTGCGCCAGGCACGTGCGCTAAAACCGATTTCCGCGCACAGCGTATTCATGGATTTCATGCTCCCAAACCAGCCGTGGCGCAGAGTATCGCAGCGACCCTGCAGCAGCGCCAGTAACGCCCCCAAGAACGCCCTCGCGCAAGGAAAAGCCAGCAAAATCGCTAAATCATCGCAAAGGGCTGCGCTAACCCTGGACCAGTTTACAGGGCAGCCAAACAAGGAACGCAAAGCGGGTAACGTGCATATCAGGGGTACACGTGAAGTCATACACGCGATTAGCCAGGGTACGTGTATTACAGGGGTACGCGGGAAGTTTAACACGCGATTGGCCAGGGTACGTGTATTACAGGGGTACGCGGGAAGTTTAACACGCGATTAGCCAGGGTAAGTGTATTACAGGGGTACACGTGAAGTCATACACGTGATTAGCCAGGGTACGTGTATTACAGGGGTACGCGGGAAGTTTAACACGCGATTGGCCAGGGTACGTGTATTACAGGGGTACGCGGGAAGTTTAACACGCGATTAGCCAGTGTAAGTGTATTATAGGGGTACACGTGAAGTCATACACGCGATTAGCCAGGGTACGTGTATTACAGGGGTACGCGGGAAGTTCAACACACGATTGGCCAGGGTACGTGTATTACAGGGGTACGCGGGAAGTTTAACACGCGATTAGCCAGGGTAAGTGTATTACAGGGGTACGCGGGAAGTTTAACACGCGATTAGCCAGGGTACGTGTATTACAGGGGTACGCGGGAAGTTTAACACGCGATTGGCCAGGGTACGTGTATTACAGGGGTACGCGGGAAGTTTAACACGCGATTGGCCAGGGTACGTGTATTACAGGGGTACGCGTGAAGTTATACACGCGATTAGCCAGGGTACGTGTATTACAGGGGTACGCGGGAAGTTTAACACGCGATTGGCCAGGGTACGTGTATTACAGGGGTACGCGGGAAGTTCAACACGCGATTGGCCAGGGTACGTGTATTACAGGGGTACGCGGGAAGTTTAACACGCGATTAGCCAGGGTAAGTGTATTACAGGGGTACGCGGGAAGTTCAACACGACATTAGCCAGGGTACGTGTATTACAGGGGTACGCGGGAAGTTTAACACGCGATTGGCCAGGGTACGTGTATTACAGGGGTACGCGGGAAGTTTAACACGCGATTAGCCAGGGTAAGTGTATTACAGGGGTACGCGGGAAGTTTAACACGCGATTAGCCAGGGTAAGTGTATTACAGGGGTACGCGGGAAGTTCAACACGCGATTAGCCAGGGTACGTGTATTACAGGGGTACGCCGGAAGTTTAACACGCGATTGGCCAGGGTACGTGTATTACAGGGGTGCGTGGGAAGTTCAACACGCGATTGGCCAGGGTACGTGTATTACAGGGGTACGCGGGAAGTTTAACACGCGATTAGCCAGGGTAAGTGTATTACAGGGGTACGCGGGAAGTTTAACACGCGATTAGCCAGGGTACGTGTATTACAGGGGTACGCGGGAAGTTTAACACGCGATTGGCCAGGGTACGTGTATTACAGGGGTGCGTGGGAATCATCACACGCGATTAGGCTGGGTGGGTCCTCACAGGTGTTCCCTGTACACCCTCCACGGCCCCTGCAGGCAGCCTACAAAACAGGGGACTACCCTGCACACCTGCTCATGTCCCCTGCACCCCCACCCCCCCAGCAGTGCAGGGGCAGCCTCCACCAGGCCCCCACCCATGTCTCCCACCACCCCCACCCCCCGCCACCAGGGGCACTCTCCACCAAGCCCCCACCCATGTCTCCCACCACCCCCACCAGTGCAGGGGCACCCTCCACCAGGCCCCCACCCATGTCTCCCAACACCCCCACCCACCAGCACTGTGGGGCACGTGGCCAGCAGGCAGTCAGGCAGCAGCAGATGGCAGGTGGGAGCGTGCTCAGGGCTCTGGGGGGCAGTAATTTCGCCTCCTGGCCAGGAGCGTGGTCTCTCGTGTGTGAACGCGTGGACAGCCTGATAGGTAGTGAAATCCCACACGTCAGCAAAGGCCCTTAGCGCGTAAACCCGTCAACAGCATATGCGCGCCTATAGTCACCTGCACGTGCAGGAAATTGTTGCGTGACACGTCCCAGTGTCAAAGCGTGTGATTGGTGAAAATGGATGTACACGTAGAAGTGACAAAGCGTGTGATTGGTGAAAATGGATCTACACGCAGAAGTGACAAAGCATGTGAATGGTGAAAATGGATCTACACGCAGAAGTGACAAAGCGTGTGATTGGTGAAAATGGATCTACACGCAGGAGTGACAAAGCGTGTGATTGGTGAACGTACACGCCGCGTAAGTGACGCTGTACGTGTGGGCCTGTATATAAGGTACATGTAGAACACCATTTCCTTGTACGTGCTTTTCGTGGAGAGCGAGTGGGTGAAATCTGTACTTCTTGTCGTTTCACACGTGATTTACTTCACGGCGTTTCCAGTTCGTATTCCCTGTTACCTCTGACAGCTTTTTCTCTTTTTTCTCTTTTACTGGTTTACCTGGGCCTGTTCCCTCAAACAGTGTCCCCTTCTACTGTTGTCCTGTCTTCTCAGACAGCGTACACATCTTCTTTTGGCGGGGGTTTAGCCAGCCAAACGCGCTCATTCTTCACGCTCTTTTACCTGGCAGACGGTGAGTCACGCACGTATCCAACTTCTGTGCTTGCCCCGTGTGTAGCCTACCCCTTCAGAGGTCATTCTAGGCTGCGTGTGACACGCATACGTTCATTCTTGTGTTACTGGGTGCCACAGCGTAGTGCAGGTTTTTCTTTCTGCACACGTGGTCTAGGAGGGGTTGCGTGCACGTCATCTCCCTTTTTTGGGCCTCCTGTGCATTGCGTGACCCGTCATCTTTCCCCAGGGGTTACAATCAGCCGTGCTAGAGCACTAGGGTACAATTACCATCTGGTACCCAACCCCTTTGACCCCCAATTGCCCAGGACAATTGTCTACAGCCACTCCCATACGCACATTAATATCAGTGCCATGGCTGGGAGGCGAGGATTCCGTAAGGGTGGCAAAGGTGGAAGAGCCACAAGTGGTGGCCGTGGTGGATCCGGTAGGGGACGTGGTCGTAACTTGCAGGGTGAGCCTGTCCCCCCATGTGTGGAGGACCAGTCAAGGGCAAGTCCATGCTGCTGACATTCCCCCTGACACCATCACACTAGAGCCAATGCCTGCACCAACTCCCATGCTGAATGTGCAATCCCACACTCCTGATACAGAGTCCACCAGGGCTCCTGCCCCTAGTGTCCAGAGCGGCGCAGGACACTCAGGATCACCACCACCTTCCAAGCAGAAGAGGAAGAGTGCTCGTCCGGCACAGGCTGATGCCCCAGACACGGCTACACAGTCCGGCCCGTCCAGGAAGCCCAGCTTCACGGATGACGAACTGAATGCACTTGTCGAGTATGTGTCCGGACATGACAACGAGATGGTCATTGTTGCAGGATCCAAGACCATACCTGCACAACGCCAGGCACACTGGCAGACCGTTGCGGACATCGTAAGTGCCCTTGGAATCGTGAGGCGCACAGCCAATGATTGCTATAAGCGCTGGAATGACCTAAAGCGCAGGGCAAAGAGTAAGCTGGCCTCAAGTCATGCCGCAACTCTAGTGACTGGAGGTGGGTCTCCAGTAGTAGACATGGAACTCACTCCACATGAGTCAGTCGCTGGGACCTACGTCACGGAGGAACAGATCCAAGGCGTGGGAGATCTGGCTGATTACGAGGCATTGTCCGGTGAGTGCACATGCATGTGTGTGTCATACATGTGCATGGTGTGTGTGTGAGGGCTTCTGTTTGGGTGCCAGGTGAGAGTGTGTGCGCCTCATTCGTATGGGTCAGCCATGTGCTTCATGCAATACTTCCTGCGCAGCTGCATTTGGCCATAGCAGTATCCCTTCTGCCAACAGTAGACATCTAGCACAACTGCACGCCAGTTGCCCTTGAAGTGTCACCTTGACACAACAGATTTGCTTATTTTTCACTGTTCATTCGGTCAGTTTGTTTGCATTCCACCACTTTCACTAGGCATGTCGCTGTCCACTAGTCACATGTCTGACATGGGTATGGTAAAGGGGAGTGACTTTGTTACCTGGATATCATTTGTACACACATGTCCCTGTGCAATTTGACCATGACAGACTGGCAGCTCCAGGTGAAAAATCTGACCTGTTAGAATCAGAAAAGCTATTACATGCGGGAACTGGACTGAATGAATAGGTGCTGCCCTCCTCTCCATCTTCACTCAATAGCAATGGTACATGCCATCTGTGTGATGGCATGTGTGTTTCACCTGCCAATCACAGGCCAATGTGTGATGCCACTGCCAGGCAGCATGCAGAAAATTTGTTCATCTTCCATCTTGGTGTCATCAGTGTGTGCCGTTTGCCTGCACTTCATACGCAGTGAGGGTGCATGCATGGGAGGGTTTTAGTCATGTGGGACATGTCAATCAAGTACTGGTTCTCTTGCTTCTCAGCCTTCAATGTGTGCCATGGTGCTAATGCCTGTTTCCATTACTTTGTTTTCATGTCTTTGCAGGGGAAGACGCACCTGATACTGCTGGGGTTGTGGAGATGGTGCAGACCCAGGAGGTGTCCCAGGGCCGACCAACCACCAGTGAGGGACGTGGTGTGGTGGTGGGGGAGAACCCACAAGTGCTGCAGGTCGTGCTCTCAAGGGGTGTCTCTGGCTGCACCTCCCCCGAGCTGTACTCAGGTGTTGATTCGGATGAGACCTACGTGCCGTCGCTGGTGAGTGTTCCAGGGAGGGATTCTGTTCTGTCTCACCCACCTGCACCAGGGTCAGTACCCTCCATGGGGATGTCAGTGTTGGCAGCTACGCCTTCGGTGGTTACGGATGCAGGGTCACACTCCGCGACATCTGATCCTGTTCCTGGGCCAGCAGATCAGAGGGGGAATGCAGTCCTGCAGCCTCAGGCAGTGCCGGCACAGCAAGGCGCAGTTCGCCTTGCCCCAGACAGGTGTGGTGCCCGCCGACGTGGTGGCCGTACGCCACCTGGCAATACCGCATGGGAGCAATCCATTTACGGTATGGCTACCCAACAGGCTGCATCATCCGAGATGATGGCTCAGGCCATGGATAGGGTGGCCACTTCCATTGTCCCCCCAGAAAGGCTGATGGAGCGACTAGAGCAGGCAACTGACTCCATCTGCCAGTCACACAGGGAGGACATGTTGGGGTCCAACAGGGACAGGCGGGCGGCACTGGCGACTCTGCAGGAGGCCATCTCCATTGAGTCCCAGGGCCACAGGGAAGCCCTGAGGCAGGAGCTCCTACACCTCAGGACGACTCTTGTTGAGCTTGAGGCTTCAACACACCAAAGGACAGAACAGCAGCTGGAGCCTCTCACCCGTACGCTCTCAGCTGAGATGCAGGCAACGAGGGCGGAGGTCCGGGCATCCCGTGAGTTGTTGCATGGGGACCTCCGCACACTCATCCTCCAGAACCAGACCTACCACACCCGCATGCTTGCAGCCATGGAGGAGCAGACTAGGGCCTTGCGTGGGCTGCCTCCCATAGTGCAACCACCTCCGGATGCAGCTGCACAGGGTGATAATAGCGACAGCAGTGACACTCCCACAATAGGGTAGCCGTGTGGGCCATGAGCCCATGGAGGTGTTTTATTTTCCCAGGATCCACGCAGGTGGGTTCTGGTGTGCATCCTGTCCTCGGACCTCCTGGGTGGCCTCCCCAACCCCCCCGGGCCCATCAATGGCCATTTTTGATTGTTTCTTATTTTTATTTTTATTTTGATTTCTTTTATTCCCAATTTTTTTGGGAGGATCTGTTGGCTCCGATCTGTTGGCTCCGATCTGTTGGCTCCGATCTGTTGGCTCCGATCTGTTGGCTCCGATCTGTTGGCTCCGATCTGTTGGCTCCGATCTGTTGGCTTCCGTGGTTCCTGTGGGCATACGCTGCATTGTGGCTGGGCACATGCAGGCTTGTAATGTATTTGGTTCAGATGCTTGGGTTTGAGTCACACACACCCCTCCTGCTTCCCGTTTCCATGGGCTTGCAAAGGGTGTGCCCAAGTGACAGTGAATTACACAGTGACGTTGGACTCCCATGAGCTGTGTGGCCAGTCTGTAGTCAATACTGTGCATACATTCATAGTGCATATTGCTGTTGTGTTGTACACTGCATGTTGCATTGATGTGTAACTCTTCTTCTGTGTCTACCTCCCAATTTGCAGGTCCCTTCCTCAAGTCCACACAAGGACCTCTAGTCTGGCGATGGGGACCATGTTGGCAGCAGTGCACCTACAACTCTACATGGCGCCAACACTGCACAGTTGGTAGTGGTGGGAGTGCAGGCATTTCCAGGTGGTGAGACTACTAATATGTAACATTTTTGATGTCATGTTAATGGTACTACGTGCTCAAGTATGTTGTTGGTCCGGCATTGCTGTGAGCATTTCAGGTGTTGCAGGTTTCTAATAGTGCCACTGTACATAGTGAGAGTGATGTCATGTTGTGGGGATTACTTTGTTTACCTGCAATTAGCATGACATGGCACGGTGTGTCGTGTGGCAGTGCTGGGGTTGGGTTGGCTGACATGGCACTGTCCTCTTGTTGCATTTTGCAAGTGGGTATTCATTTTAGCTGCTTCAATGTGTAACTTCACAAAACTGCATTGGTGGTGTCTGTGTGGGTAGGGATGCACACATTGTGACACTTCCAGGTGAACAATCTCAGGCTGACATGGAATTCCCGGTTCATTCTCCACACATTCAGGATCAGTGTCAGGTTGAGTCATCATTGATTGTCAGATGGAATGTGCCAGGGCAGTGTGCACTCCACAGGGGTGTGATTTCTATGTGAAGTAATTAGCCACTAGCTGTGTACGGGCTGCCTCCCCCCGTGCCCTTTCCCCTCCCATGCGCAGCGGCTGTGCATGTGGTTGGGGATGTGGGGCCACCACCATGTCCACGGCCAGGCCCCGGCGTGTTGCTACGTTGTGCAGGACACATGCTGCCACTATGATCCTGCACACTACTGGGGGAGCGTATAACAGCTGCCCGCCAGAACGGTCAAGGGAGCGAAAGCGTGACTTCAGCACTCCGAATGTGCGCTCCACTATGCCCCTGGTTGTAATGTGGGCTGTGTTAAATCTTACCTGGGGTGGCGTGGTGGGGTTCCGAATTGGCGTCATCATGTGGGGGCTGAGAGGGTAGGCACTGTCCCCTGTGGAGGTGGGGATTGGTATCATTGGTGAGGTTGTGACCTTGCTCAGTATCCAACATGCATGCATGTGCAGTGGCATACATACTCACCAAGCAGCCATGTATCGCCATGCCGCCCAGCTTCTAGGTCCCGGCTTAGGGTGGACATTCGGTAAATGAAGCTGTCGTGGGTGGAGCCGGGATAGTTGGCATATACTGAGGTGATGATTCCCTTGGCATTACATGCTACCTGCACGTTGATGGAATGCCAGTGCTTGCGGTTCCTATAGATGTGCTCAGATGCCCTGGGGGGACGTAGAGCCACATGGGTGCAGTCCATGGCACCTAGCACTTTGGGGAATCGTGCCACTGCGTAAAAATCCTGGGCGGCAGCATGCCTTTCTGCAGGTGTTCTGGGCAGGTATATGTGCCTGCGGACTGATGGGCGTGCAGTCATGATGTTCAAGACCTGGTGTAGGCAGCGTGACTGGGTGGCCTGTGACACCCCACCCACTATGGCACTAGTCCGCTGAAATGATCCAGTGGCTAAGAAGTGCAGTACATTGAGGACCTTCTCCAGGGGGCTGAGTGCTTGGGAGCACAGGGTGGGTGATGTGAGGTCATCCTCCCACTCACTCACCAGGTCCAGTATGATGTGTGGTGGAAACCTGTACCTCCCATACACCTGGTCATCAGGCATCCCGAAAAGGCTGGTTCTGGGTGTGAATATTCTGGCCCTGACTATCCTCCTCCTCCTCCTTTGGTAGCCCACTGCCACTGCTATAGGAACGGTATGTTCATCCTGGCGTCTGAGCTTGTTATTGTTAAAGTCCGCAATTTATGCTTAGCGCGTGTTCTAGGTGAGCGTGTGACCCGCGCAGCCCTGGAATCCTGTTGCCAGTCCAATAGTGTGTGGAAATTCACACGCACCACGGGATACAGCCTGTGACCCGCGCAGCCCTGGAATCCTGTTGCCAGTCCAATAGCGTGTGGAAATTCACACGCACCACGGGATACAGGTTCGCTGACGTACTTGCGTGTGTCCGCGCACCCATTAAATACACGTACATAGGCCAATCGCGTGTACGCGCACTTTTGTCCAATTACACGCGATGACACTCTGACGTGCAGTATCTCCACGTGTGCCCCGTCATCACGTCCTGAGTGGGGAACACCCGTGCGGGTCACGTCACAGACGCGCTTACGCGCTGAGGGACTCTGGTCCAATAGAATCGCGTATGTGTGCTGACGCGCTTACGCGCTAAGGGCCTTTCCTCGGATTTCACGCTGACGTGCATGATTTTCACGTGCCAAATCACTCCGTATCAAGCTGGCCACGCGAAAACACACGGAAGCCCACGCTCCTGCCCAGAAGGCCGAGTTACTGCCCCCCAGTGCCCCGAGCAGCCTCCCACGTGCCATCTGCTGCTGCCTGCCTGCCTGCCTGCCTGCTGCCACCGTGCCCTGCCATTTGGTGCCTGCACATCAGCCATCTGCAGGGGTCCAGTTGCTGTGTCCACCCCTGCTGGAACTGAAGACTCCCGACTGGTATTACATCGCTCCACAGCCCAGCCCCAGGACCCAGTTGCCCACCCACACCTGCCTCTGGGGTTGCCATGTCGGGCACTTCCACATCTGGCACCAGTGGCAACCCCAGGCCAGAGGGGCAGAGGGGCACCAGCTTCACTGTCACCGAAGTTGGTGTCCTGGTGGAGCATGTCCTGGGGCAGTATGATGCCCTCTTTGGATCGTCCCGCGCCAGCAAGGAAGGACGGCAGAGGATCTGGGCCGACTGTGTGGTTGCCATCAACGCGGAGGGGGTGGCAACCCGCGACGTCCTGAAGATCAAGAAGCGCTGGGAGGACTTGAGGTCCAGGACCCTTGTGAAGGCCCGGCGCCTCGTGGAGGGGGGCCGGGGCCGCATGAGTACCATCCAGATGAGGGTCCTGGAACGCGTACGCCCAGCGCTCCACGCCCAGATCCTTGAGAGGGAGGCCCATCTGGAGTTGAGCGGTAAGTGTCCATGCATTACTGTGTGAGACAGGGCATGTTGCGGTGTGCTGGTTCTATGATACTTGCCTGTATGTGTGCCATAGCCCATGTATGCATGTATGTGTGCAGGGACATCATGGTAATGCATGTGCGACCAGTGATGTGTGATGCACATGGTTGTTGCATGTGTTGAAATGCTGCATGGGGAGCCCTAATCAGATTATGAACATGAGAGCATGCCAGTCTCTGTACCTGAACATGGGTGGGGGTGAGGGATGGGTGCTGATGCCAGGTACATATATGGTAGCCATGTCTGTGTGCCTGACCTGCGTGTCTGTGACTTGTGCATGCCATGGATGCATGACACATGTGTGTGACAATGCAGAGATTCAGTAAAGCAGCAAAATTACCGCTGTGTTTGGTGTGTTTGGGGCCAGATGGATGTGACTGAGGTGAAGTGTGTGCATGTGATGGGCATGAGGCATGATGCATGTGAGTTACATATCATTGAATGTTTCAAGAGTCCATTGGACATGCATGGAAATGTCCATGGCATGCACCATGCCTGTTACTGTGTGTGTTTTGCCTGGACTGGCCCATGTGTTGTGGAGGGACATGATGGAAGTGTACTTTGACAGTGGTGCTCATCTGCTATTGCTTCCTGTCTAGGGGACCATTGTACAGTGCCCTGATGCTTGTGTTCTTTGTCTCCCTCTACGCAGCGGCTAGTGAAGAAGAGGGCGGAGACGGCGCTGTGGAGCAAGGCGGCGGGGATGCCCCCACGGCTGCAGCGGAAGGGGTGGGTGAGCCCCCACAGGGGCCTGCTACGGTGGGAGACGGTGAGGAGCCATCCAGGTTGGTGGTTTGCACAGAGGAGGAGGAGGCCGCCACTGGGGCACACATGGGGCCTGGTGGGGGCATCCCTGCTGGTGCAAGTGGTGCAGTCCAGGGCCAGGGGCAGGAGGCAGCACAGGTCACCGTGGAGGGGCCTGTGCATGTCGCTGTCCCTGACCCTGTGAGTGCACCACCATGCACCAGCAGGGATGCCCCATCCCAGGCCTGTCCGCAGGTAGAGGGGATGTCCATGTCACCTGACTCCCCTCCACCTGCGGACGTGGGAACCCCTGGCCGTGCGGAGAAGGTCCTGATTGGGGTCGCGTTGCGCACGGCTGTGATTCGTGATGCCGTGCGTGCTTCCCGGGAGGAGCACGCACGTCATCACGAAGTGCACCGTGCCGACGTGGCCCAATTGGGATCGGCCATGTTCGGGGGTTTCCTGCATGTGTTGGCCAATGTGGCGGCCCTCTCCTCCTCTGTGCAGGCTATCCACCAGTCGTTCTCCTTGCCGTCTTCCAGCCCAGATGCCACCAGGGCCCCCTGTGGACCTGCCCCGACCAATGCAGCCAGCTCGGTGGGGATCCCATCCCTGCCACAGTCGGGAGTCAGAGATCCAGCAGGGGTGGACACCAGAGCAACTGGACCCTAGCAGATGGAGGATGTGACGGCATCATCGGGCAGGGCACGTGCACGACGGCGTCGGTGGTTTCCATCAGCCTGGATGCCGTCGTGCTGGCACAGGCAGTTGCGTCGGAGGCAGCAGCAGGCTCAACGTGGGAGGCATCATGGCTCGGGGCCATCAACATCAGGGGTGCAGGCATCGGCCGGAGGGCAGGAGAACCCTGGAATGGGAGTGGCTTCCGTGTGGGAGAGGTTGTGCCAGCGGATAGGTGCGGAGCGGCAGCGGGCAGAGGAGGAACGGCTCACGATGGTCAGGGCAGAGGACTCCATGCGGAGGGCGCTGAGGCAGGCTGAGTGCCTCGAGGGTCTTCGCAGGGAGTTTGAGCTTGACACTGCGTTATCCCTGCGGGACCTCGGGGCCAGGGAACATGCCCGCCTCCAAGCCATTGACCAGGAGTTCGAGGATGCCCTGGCCCATGACAACAACCAGTGAGCCGTCCGAATAGCCCGCTGCCTTTGTATATAGTTGTATAGTTAGGGTTAGGTTTCCTTTGTTTTTTTGAATTTTTTTTTGGTTGCGATTGGACAATGCACCACTTTTTTGTATATAGTTCCCTTTTTAGTTAGTAGTCAGTTAGGTTTAATTTGGTAGGGCTCATGGACCCAGGATGATCTTCTTGATTGGCTTATTTTAATTTTTCATAATTTTTTCTTGGACATTCATCTTGTTTTGTTTGATTTGCTTTGTGTTTTTTTCTTATTTGCTGTTCAATACATATTATTTTTTTAATCTTCAATGTGTCGTATCATCTCATTGCTTTCAGGCATGTCATGTTGGGTGTTTTGTCATTCACTTGCAGCCATTGTGTGTGACAGACATGTGTTAAATTGCATTATTTACATTGGGGGTGTAACATGTAATTGCCTTTGATATGTGGGTGGGTGTGATAGTTGGTTGGGCCTTTTGGCAGGGGAGTATGGGCATTACGGACATGATTGGGGAATGTTGGGACCCAGGTGCAGGGGGGCATGGATTGGACATGGGTGGGGGCCTGCTGGCAGGTGCCCCACAGTGCTGGGGGGTGGGGGTGGTGGGAGACATGAGTTGGACATGGGTGGGGGCCTGCTGGCAGGTGCCCCACAGTGCTGGGGGGTGGGGGTGGTGGGAGACATGAGTGGGGCACTGGTGGAGGGTGACCCTGCACTGCTGGGGTGTGGGGGTGGTGGGTGACATGAGTGGGGGCCTGGTGGAGGGTGACCCTGGTGGCTGGGGGGTGGGGGTGGTGGTAGACATGAGTGGGGGCCTGGTGGAGGGTGACCCTGCACTGCTGGGGTGTGGGGGTGGTGGGAGACATGAGTGGGGCCCTGGTGGAGGGTGACCCTGCACTGCTGGGGTGTGGGGGTGGTGGGTGACATGAGTGGGGGCCTGGTGGAGGGTGCCCCTGGTGGCTGGGGTTTGGGGGTGGTGGGAGACATGAGTTGGACATGGGTGGGGGCCTGCTGGCAGGTGCCCCACAGTGCTGGGGGGTGGGGGTGGTGGGAGACATGAGTGGGGCCCTGGTGGAGGGTGCCCCTGGTGGCTGGGGTTTGGGGGTGGTGGGTGACATGAGTGGGGGCCTGGTGGAGGGTGCCCCTGGTGGCTGGGGTTTGGGGGTGGTGGGAGACATGAGTTGGACATGGGTGGGGGCCTGCTGGCAGGTGCCCCACAGTGCTGGGGGGTGGGGGTGGTGGGAGACATGAGTTGGACATGGGTGGGGGCCTGCTGGCAGGTGCCCCACAGTGCTGGGGGGTGGGGGTGGTGGGAGACATGAGTGGGGCCCTGGTGGAGGGTGACCCTGGTGGCTGGGGTTTGGGGGTGGTGGGAGACATGAGTTGGACATGGGTGGGGGCCTGCTGGCAGGTGCCCCACAGTGCTGGGGGGTGGGGGTGCAAGGGGACATGTGTTGGTGTTCATTAGTTCAAGGAGACATGTGCCTTTGCTGGGGGGCATGCCCATGTTGGGTGGGCTGCCTGCGGGACATGACCAGGGATGCAGGGTAGTCCCCTGTGGTGTGGGCTGCCTGCAGGGGCCGTGGAGGGTGTACAGGGTACACCTGGGAGGAGCCACACTGTCAAATCACATGTTGAACTTCCCGCGCACCCCTGAAATACACGCGCCCAGGCTATTCGCGTGTGGAACTTCCCGCGAACCCCTGAAATACACGCGCCCAGGCTATTCGCGTGTGGAACTTCCCGCGAACCCCTGAAATACACGCGCCCAGGCTATTCGCGTGTGGAACTTCCCGCGCACCCCTGAAATACACGCGCCCAGGCTATTCGCGTGTGGAACTTCCCGCGCACCCCTGTAATACACGCGCCCAGGCTATTCGCGTGTGGAACTTCCCGCGAACCCCTGAAATACACGCGCCCAGGCTATTCGCGTGTGGAACTTCCCGCGAACCCCTGAAATACACGCGCCCAGGCTATTCGCGTGTGGAACTTCCCGCGCACCCCTGAAATACACGCGCCCAGGCTATTCGCGTGTGGAACTTCCCGCGCACCCCTGTAATACACGCGCCCAGGCTATTCGCGTGTGGAACTTCCCGCGAACCCCTGAAATACACGCGCCCAGGCTATTCGCGTGTGGAACTTCCCGCGCACCCCTCAAATTCACGCGCCCAGGCTATTCGCGTGTGGAACTTCCCGCGCACCCCTGAAATACACGCGCCCAGGCTATTCGCGTGTGGAACTTCCCGCGCACCCCTGAAATACACGCGCCTAGGCTATTCGCGTGTGGAACTTCCCGCGAACCCCTGAAATACACGCGCCCAGGCTATTCGCGTGTGGAACTTCCCGCGAACCCCTGAAATACACGCGCCCAGGCTATTCGCGTGTGGAACTTCCCGCGCACCCCTGAAATACACGCGCCCAGGCTATTCGCGTGTGGAACTTCCCGCGCACCCCTGTAATACACGCGCCCAGGCTATTCGCGTGTGGAACTTCCCGCGAACCCCTGAAATACACGCGCCCAGGCTATTCGCGTGTGGAACTTCCCGCGCACCCCTCAAATTCACGCGCCCAGGCTATTCGCGTGTGGAACTTCCCGCGCACCCCTGAAATACACGCGCCCAGGCTATTCGCGTGTGGAACTTCCCGCGCACCCCTGAAATACACGCGCCCAGGCTATTCGCGTGTGGAACTTCCCGCGAACCCCTGTAATACACGCGCCCAGGCTATTCGCGTGTGGAACTTCCCGCGCACCCCTGAAATACACGCGCCCAGGCTATTCGCGTGTGGAACTTCCCGCGCACCCCTGAAATACACGCGCCCAGGCTATTCGCGTGTGGAACTTCCCGCGAACCCCTGTGATACACGCGCCCAGGCTATTCGCGTGTGGAACTTCCCGCGCACCCCTGAAATACACGCGCCCAGGCTATTCGCGTGTGGATCTTCCCGCGCACCCCTGAAATACACGCGCCCAGGCTATTCGCGTGTGGAACTTCCCGCGAACCCCTGTGATACACGTGCCCAGGCTATTCGCGTGTGGAACTTCCCGCGAACCCCTGTATTACACGTAGCCCGCTCCCCCAAGCCCAATCGCGTGAGGAACTTCCCGCGCACCCCTCAAATTCACGCGCCCAGGCTATTCGCGTGTGAAACTTCACGCGAACCCCTGAAATATACGTAGCACGCTCCCCCAGGCCCGATCGCGTGAGGAACTTCACGCGAACCCCTGTAATACACGTAGCCCGCTCCCCCAGGCCCGATCGCGTGTGGAACTTCACGCGAACCCCTGAAATACACGTAGCCCGCTCCCCCAGGCCCGATCGCGTGTGGAACTTCACGCGAACCCCTGTAATACACGTAGCCCGCTCCCCCAGGCCCGATTGCGTGAGGAACTTCACGCGAACCCCTGTAATACACGTAGCCCGCTCCCCCAGGCCCGATCGCGTGAGGAACTTCACGCGAACCCCTGTTATACACGTAGCCCGCTCCCCCAGGCCCGATCGCGTGAGGAACTTCACGCGAACCCCTGTAATACACGTAGCCCTCTCCCCCAGGCCCGATCGCGTGAGGAACTTCACGCAAACCCCTGTAATACACGTAGCCCGCTCCCCCAGGCCCGATCGCGTGAATAACTTCACGCGAACCCCTGTGATGCACGTACCCTGCAAATCGCGTGTGACACTTCCCGCGCACCCCGGTATACATGCACACGTATTTTTTGTCAGCGGGTGTCCGTGTTTGTGGGTACCCCTTTGCACGTCATTTTTCCTGGAGGGCCACAGTATGGGACATTCATCATGGCAGTATATAGGTGCTATTTGTTGGCGCACCTTTTGGCGCACATTTCTTACAGCCGCAGAGACGCTACCGCCTCCTTTCTTGTGGCGGTCGTGTTTGTGCCTGTGCGCTGGTTTGAGCGTGCGCTTTTTTCCCCTATTCTATTCCATGAATACGTGTTGTAGGCGAGCGTGTGGGCGTTCCGCGCACTTGTGCCCTGTACTTCCCCCGTGACGCCCACGTTTTGGCAAGTTGTTCCCCATTCCGAGTGTTACGCCCGTGTTCCGCCTACTTTTATTGCGTGCGCTGCGCTATGTGCGAATTTCGCTGTGGCCTGTGCGATTTTCGCTGTGACCTGGCGCACGCTGTTAGATGGCCTGTGCGCCAACGTGCGCCAACGTGCGCCGCGCACTTTTTTTTCGCACATCCGCTGGTTTTCTCGCGCACGGCCTTCCATGAATCGACGTGCGCTGCTTTTCGTGCGATTTTCGCACGTTCACTGCGATTTTCGCTATTCCACTGCGATTCGCACGTTTTTGCCCACTTGCGCCGCGCTAATTATTCCATGAATCGGCTTGAAAGTGTTTTGATTACATGCAACCCAGTTCAGTTTGCCAACCAACAAGCTGAATCAGGTACCACTAACATGCATATTTTTGACCAGCATGCCCTTTATCTGAAGTTTGCAACTGCTGGGTGTTAAGGGGTGTTATGTCTGGCCGAGTAGCCCAGTTCAATAACTTCACATTGAATACTTTGGAATATGAAGCTATAATGTATATATGGCATATCAGATGTTGGCATGCCATGGCAGTGCTTGGATACATTAGATTGCACTTGGCATACATGAATATCACTTCACTCCAGAAGCTGTATCTTACATGTGATCATGATGGTGCATGGGTTATGACTGGCATAATATGACACTACATGGCCATATGATAACTTGCTTTTCATATTACTTCAGTGCCTTGGCATGTGAGGCTGGATTTGCAACTGTAATTCTTGTGATTTGACACCCTTGATGTATTTACCTCGTGACTTCTCCGCCCCCTCAACCACCTATAAAATACTGAATTTAATATGACTATGACCTGGGGTATTGGCACAACTGAAGCTTACCCTTAAGTAGGCTAAACCTTTTCTTACATATGTACCGGTCTACAACAAGGCAACACATTTTTTGAAGTAGCCCATTTAGGGAAGTTTAGATGAACTTTGACTCTGCAAGTTAAAGAGCTCCCAATTGTCATGCACACCGCAATATGTAGCTCATTCTCAGTGATCTACCGCCACATGACACAAATCCAGGTGCATGTACTTCAGGATGCATACATATCTTCCAGATTAGATACAATTAAAATATTATTCGAAAATTAACAGCTTTCACACATCCAGCAGCACTCATTTAATTGCTTGCCTGCTTTCCAATGCAGCTGCAAAAGGTAACTGATTTAACATCACCCTCATGGACCAGACCATTACACTCTGATATTTGAAGATGTACAAGTAGTGCTCCATTTTGAATTGACGATAATGAGACACTCCTTTCCTTGCTTAGTGCATCGGGCCAAATAACATGTAATTAATCATTGTCTAATGGTTATCGTTACTTCATCTGTGACACTGTTCTGACCACAGTCCTCTGAGAACCTTCTCTGATAGCATGCACAATGTAAAAATGCACAAAAGGAGATTGTACTCTGTCCTAAATCATGAAAGAATGTTCCACTGCTTGAATCTATATGTTCTGCCAGACCTGGCAGAGGGATACCACTAATTAGCTCATAAGCCTTGCAGTACTTTATTTATTTAGAGTTTAAGAAGGCTTGATTAAGGGTTATGAAGAAGCCACCCAGTATTACTTGTTACAGAAAAGTTCAGAAATAGTGTTTACAGTGTAACACAGAGTGCATGCAGGTGCAGATAGGCCTAAAGTCCAGGTTGAAGTCAGACAAAGAGGTTAGTTTTGATGGCTTTGGGAAAGGCAGAGTGGGAATCAATGGCCTGATGTGGGGTGGTAAGGAGTTCCAGAGTCGAGGGGTGACTGCAGGGAAGCTGGAGCCACCTCCTCGGGCCTTGCAGATTCTAGGGACAGCTAGGAGGTTGGAGTAATGGGATCTGGAAGGTCTAAGGGAGGCAGGTTTGGTGATTCTGCATGACAAGTAGGGGAGGCAAGGTCGTGAAGGCACTTGTGAGTCAGAGACAGGGCTTTGAATGTGATCCAATGTTGAGGACATACACATTGAAGACGTGCTATTTAAATGCCTCAATATCATATAATTACATGTATTGTAATGTAAAACGTGTAACGTGTGACATGTAGGTGTGAAATCTGGAAAAACGGATTATGAGTCTGAAATGTGTCAGCGATTTGTACAACTATATTTGTTTTAAATGTGCTACTTTCGTCTTTGCATGTCAGACAGATATTAGAGCATATTTCTATAATTAATGAGAAATATTATTTCACACTGTTTCAACAATGAGTTATGTGATAACATATGCTGTTTGCTCCTCGTAAGCACTTATGTAACCAAGTAAGCCTTCTTAACAGCACCACAATGCTCGAGGGCAGTTGTGAGCTTTATAATTTCAAATAAATAAATGACTCATACGTGGCTCTCCAAGCAGTAACAACCTTTGGCATCGCCAGCTCTACTTATGATGCAATTATAGTTGAAGCAGTGGCTTTTGGTGATATCAAAAATAGGTAGAACCAGGGACGTCATTTCAACAAAATGCCACGGGTAGCGGAACTGACATCACATGACCCTTAACCTCTGATGACATCACAGGAAGGATGTCATTTGGCCCCACACCAAAGTGACCTCACTGGAATGGATGGAACACAGCTTTTCAACCCTGGACAAAACAGGAAGTGGCATCACATAGTATTTTTCCTAAGTACACTACGAAAAATATGGTTACGATATCACTGTAATGTGATATACATTTCATACATGAGTGGATCTCCATATGTATTGTTAATATGTGTATAGGCCCATATCACCAAATTACTGCAAATGCAAGCGTTAATGATGTGTTATTATATAGCACTTACGCTTAAGCACTTTGTATAGAACAAATACATACAATGGGCCTCATTACGAGGTAGGAGGTAGCCATGCTGCTATTAGCACCATGACTACCCTCTTACAGCATTCCGGGTCCGGGTTCTCTGAATAGGGACTTACCAGGTCATTCCAACCTTGGAGGACCTGGTAAGTCCCCATTTTGAGAACCATTCCCCATTCCCATTCGAGCCCCCATAGGGCTCAATGGGGATGGAGCTAATAACGGGCCCGGTAATAGCGGGCCCGTTATTAGCTCCCTGGTCGCTTAGCGGCTCCCGCTAAGGGCGCCTGGTAAAACCAGGCACCCATAGCTGGACTTGCTAAGGGACCTCGTAATGCGGTGGTAAGGGGTTAACAGTAAACGGCACCCTTACTGTTGCAGCTAACCCCTTACCGCCGACCTCGTAATGAGGCCCAATGTCATCCAACCTGTGGTGGAACTAATTTATCAACCTCAGAAGGATGAAAGGTTGAATTGTCCTTGCTGGAATTGGAACCTGCAGATCACTCCCACATCGCAGCAGTGAGTACTCAACCCACTGAGCTATTTTACCGGCTATAGTAAAATGAGCAATGACATGTATGAACATTGTCAAAGTCAGAAAGCAAATTACACTCTGTAGTGGACACTAGAGTTCATCTGCAGTTCTGGTGCAGTGTTACATTTGTGGAAGCCCCTGTTTTTTTAAGAGACCTGAACAAGAAAGCCATCCTCTCCAGAAACAACGAGCCACATGGAAATGGCCAAAGCCATAGAGCTTCAATGACATTTTTGTTAGGGGTAGCAAGGGAGACCACAGGGGTAGCAAGGGAGAGCAAATGACGTCCCTGGGTAGAACTCTCCAGATCATTGGGATAATATAGTGTTCCCTTTTCTGCATACACACAATATAAAGGTGTGATCCACACATTTAAATGTTCAAAGGTGCTAAAAAGTAATCATCTGTTTTGCTTACTGGCTAATGTGCAAAAAAGCAAGCAAGTTTTTCTAAAAGCCATATATTCTGACAGTGTGATAGACTAGGTGTTACCATTTGCCTAGTATCGCATAACATAAGATGTTCGAAGAAATTAATAGCATGGAGTGCGTGATCCAGTTTGCTACTGACTTGAATCATCCAGTAAACAAAATGGACTGCTTTGTTTCACTCCAGAATATATAGATGCACAAAGTCCCCCTATGTTGATGGCCCCCAAGATGTCATTTTGCATTTCATTTGTGATGATATGTATGCACTCATGAGCATTGCATGGGGGGTCCTCGAGATAAGATGTTAGGTACTTCCTGCACCCACTGAGATGCATAGTGTTTTTTTTTTCTGATAAATAAGATCACCTTAAGTCGCTCTTAAATAATGCATCGTTTGTGCTGACATTCAATTTCTTTCAAAAATAATACAGTTTTTTTGGAGTCCAATATCCTTTTCCTTTGGCCATGGCCACTGAACATCTTGTACTAAAGATGATAAAAGTCCAATACTGCCTTTCTAGTACCTAACCAGATCTCACTAGCCACAGCCTAAGTCTTTGGCCAGCAGACTCAGGGTCCGCTGCCCTTCAGCCTTTGCCCATGGCCCACAAGCCTTAAACAAACGATGGCCAGTGGGCGCCGGCTTCGGTCATGTCCACTGTATATGTTGCAAAAACTGTTTCAAATGAAAGAACCTATACACCCTGCCTAGTAGATGTGATCCCAACTCTCCTTTCTGTAGGTTTCATAGACTGTCGCCAAGTCCCAGTGGTCCATAGTAAATTCATTATATCCCTTTTTCCTCTCTTACTATTTCTTTTATAATATCTCAGACTACCTCCTTTACTGCCATCCTATAATTGCCATTTCGAGTAATCTTTCCTGTGGCCACGTAACATTTGCTGATTCTTCTGGTAACAGGAAAACGTGTCACCTTCCTCACTGGCACACACCATGGGCCTCATTATGGGTTTGGCGGTAGCAGTGCCCTTATTAAGGTCATGGTTACCGCCAAACTCGCTACCAGCCCCGGCACCTGCAAATGGGCCATTTCCGGCCAATTATGAGATGAATGGTCTGGTAATTGCCCATTTGCAGATGCTGGTATGGCCGGCCTCCCGATCCCCATTGTGCCCCATAGTTAATAATGGTGCCGGTGGAATTACGAGTTCTGGTCAGACCACGCGTGCACTCCGGCACCAGCAAGCAGAACTTGTAATGTAGCAGAGAGGTAACACCGGCATCGGTAGCACTACCAGCGCTGTTGTTGACTTTCCGCCACATTTGTAATGAGGCCCCATGTGTCGAGTGTCGCCTTGTTCCCCACAATCCCTTCCCTTGTGTTTTCCCTCCATAGCCTTCTCCTATTACCCCCTTCAGGTTGTGTGGCCCCCTTCTCTGTGAAGTATTTTTAAAACAGATTTACATCAAACAACCAAAAGACTCTTTCACATTGAAAAGTGCCTCATGAATCAACCCATATATACATATATATATATATATATATATATATATATATATATATATATATATATATATATATATATATATATATATATATATATATATATATATCATGAAAACATGGAGGAAAAAAACCGCACTCCACGTATGAGGTCAGGGAATCCCAAAAAAAGAAAGAACCAAAAACTCGAGTGAAGTAAACAACACAAGTTTAATATATGGTAAAAAAATGTTTGTACAAAATGGACAAAACACACAGGAAAACAATGCAGGACGACAGAACAGTGTCCTGAACGACGCGTTTCACGCTACACACATCGCTTGATCACGTTAGGGAGACGTGGAAACACTGACAATAGATATTGTAGGTTAGTCCCTTTTCCATGTCGCTTCACATCACAAGTTAACAACTTAGTCAAGAAATCATGGTGGCCATTTTGAAACGTAGCAAAAACCTGCAGTGTATATAGGAAGAGCAAGTTAAAAAAGAAAAATGTATACATGGCACATTGGAATCATACTGAGAATATATAAAAATGTAATATGCATAAAAAAGAAGGGACATAAAATTCAATACATTTAAAAGAAGTCTCACTGAGAGAGATGAATAGTGGTAAACAACTGCGACATAAAGTGCAAGTGCATTCCTATGCTGATAAATGAACCTGAGAGCAAAAATGCAGCGTAAAGCTGACAAATAAAATGCAAAGGCATATCTTGTTAAATATGACAATATAGTAGTCATGGACAGAATGTACACAGCTGGGACAGAATAGTACTATCTAATATAAACTCTCTGATGACAATAATAAACAATCAATATATACAGCCCTTGAGATAAAAACATGTTGCAAGCAGAGACCAAAAAGTGCCAATTGTCAGTATTCCAACAAGCGGACACATAATGCTACAATATATAATGTATATATATGATCATGCATGGAGCAAACTATGCAATATGCCGCCATTTACATTTTTTTTAAAAAGAGGCAAGGACATTTTGCCTGGATTTACTCTTCACTTGGTTTTGCGAATGTTAACAGTGGCAGCAAAGTGCATTAACAGTTGAAAGAAGGGGATGCAGACACATGCAATTTCTAATATTAGTGTTAACCCGCATGCAATTACATGTTTTTGCAAAATGGCCCCCTTTGTGTTATAATACACTTTTGTGAAGATGTTTTTTGGGCCTTCCCTCTATCTGAGTGTCATTTTACTGTGATAGTAGTGAAATATTAGAAGAAATTATCAAAGTGCTTTAAATCGATGTTAAACAAGAAGGTGGGTTTAATTTCTGAAAAGCCTCAGTTGCTGCAATGTAGCCTGGAAGATATAAACATATTTTTCAGGAGCAGGGGCCACCTTCTTCTCTGTGAAATATTTAAAAACTGCTGGATAGATGCATCCCAAAACACCAAAAGGCTCCTATACAACACATGGCCAAATTGTTTTTTACTTGGTGCAAATCTGTCCAGCAGTGTTTGCGCTACAGGAGTTCAATCTAAGCACGTTTTCCTGTGTGCGAAAAATAATGGGACTAAGCCTAAAAAAAGCATTTTTAATGAATGATTACTTCCCAAAATGTCCAGTTTGGAGGAGCCCGGGAATTTTGTTATGGTTTTGGAAAATGTCTTTCAAATCCGTTCAGCGAGTGAAAAGTTATTAGCATGTGTATAAATGCACCGTGCATATAGTGACTGTACCAGGGACGCCAGGCTTCCAGCATGGAACCGGAGATCTACCAGGGTGTTTACCAGAGCTTATATTTCCCCAGGTTGAGCGAGTTCGGAGGACCCCACTCTCCATCCCCCTGCATGTTGGATAAATTTGTCTCATTTCAGAACTACCAGTACCAGCATGCTTCACTGTGCCATAACCTACAACAAACTGAAGAAAGAAACCGCTGGTCCCAATAAAGTCTGTGAAATACACTTCTTTAGGAGCCACATGCAGTGTACTTGGTGCAAAGTATGAAGACCGAAGAGCCGAGCAAACACCGATCTATCCAGAGCCCAAAACTAATTTTTAATGTTGTGCAAGAAAATGTAGGGTTGTGCTCAAAAGGGTTTTTATAAAGACTTTCCATGTGAAAACCCATTTCATCGCGAAAGTGCAGACAAAGATTAAACATTGGATGGACAGATGTGGGATGTGGGTGGAGAGAGAAGAGAGGGAGTAAGAAGAAGAAGAATAGAGCAGATTTGAGAGAGGGAAAAGGGAACATCAGGGAAATGATTGGGCGGGAGGGAGTGAGTGTAGAGACAAAAATGAGTCAAGTACCTGGTAAAACATAATATAGAAAACATGCCAATCCATAATCTGACCTAGGGAATGTTAGGATAGGAATCCCATAGAAGAGCCCTGGAGGGAGGCAGACAGAGAGGTCTACTGCATTTAGAGAGTACGGGTCACTGATCACTAATAGTCAATCTGGGGTTAAGTAACGCCTGAGCTATTGAGGTGGGAGCCCACTGGAAGATGAGACAGGGACACCCACAAGTGTGCCCCGAGCCAAATGAATGTGTTAAAGGTCTGAATATTTTTGATGTAATCAATAAGAATACTTGACCCGTCCTTTGGTATCAGGGAGTATTTGAGGCCAACCGTGACAAAAAACCCTCTTCTCACAGACACGTTTGTCAAATATAAAGATATGTGGTAATTATTATGTTCCTAACATTGTCTTTGTATGTAAAACAGCTATGAATCTTCATTGATTATGTTTCCCCTTCCCTTTCTTATATTTCAAGAGAATATAACATGGGTCTAACAGATTGTCCACTTATTCTAGGTCTTGCTTATGTATGCATTATACGTTTTTATATAGTGCAAACAAGGCACATATGCATCAGAGTTCTGTGCAGAATAAACATGTACATATAGTAATGGGGGTCAGTGGATTCCAATCAAATATTGCCACACCAGAAAATGATTTTTTCATAAAAGTGGGAACATCTAAGAAAAGAGACTCCCATCTGATGAGGCCTCTAGAGCCCAATAGTAATTTTTTTTCTGCCAAATAAACAGGAGACTGGAAGTAGATATTTCTGTAAACTATATATATATCGGTTTAAAAATAGTCCTGCCAGCCAATGGAAGACAAAGGAGCACTGTAAAATTGGACTAATGTGATCACATTTTTTGGCCCCAAAACCAAATGTGCAGCTGCATGGAAAACCGTTTTTAGTGCAGTCATATAAGTTTGTAGAATGTATTAAAAGACAAAAATGGTCATGAGAAAAATAGGGTTGCAGCAATCTCAAGGAAAACAAGGGGACATTGGCAGATTTGACCAATTAGTTAATACGGAGTGTAAGAGGCAGTCTAGAATCAAGAGTAAATGTTTGTTCATTAATGAAGGAGTAAGGTTTGTATTATGATTACAATGAACCGTTGACGTGATCATTGCAAATTAACATTTTACACATTTTAAAACATTTTAAAATAGGCAGTTTACAATGCAAGCACACTTAACTATATATATATATATATATATATATATATATATATATATATATATATATATATATATTATTTATTTTTTTTTTCAAAAGTTATTTTTGTCAACAATACACATCATTTTGCATCAGTGTCACTCATATTAGAACCAGTGATCTGTCTACTCTTTGAGCACCAAGGCAAAGTTTAATATTGCATGCTGGCCACATATTGTACAAACACAAATAATGAACATATTTGTAAAATAACAAACAAAGATGTGTCATCTGGTCACTTTCAAGGCTGGTTAGTATCACAGTACCCTCCACAGCCACTGACTTCCCCCGAGAATGTGCTGTCACAGATGGCCCAGGAACATAACATCTCCCAAAGATAGTTCAAGGGTAATTATTTTATTTAGGTTCAAGGTGTTCTTTAAGGACCATCCAACTCTATCTAACCTGGTGATGGGCAGTTCCTCCCTAACCCAGGTGTTCCACAACCCCAGACTAGTCACAAGCGTTAGTAACCACTCGCATCAGCAATTTGTCTGTCTTATTTTGATGCCCTAAAGACAAATGTCTTATCTCTCTAACTCCATCTGTGAACAATGTCGGTGGTTCCGGACCAAGGTCTCCAAATGTAGCTTGCAATAGTAGGTGTCTAAAACATGCTAGCCCCACTTTGTCTCGTACTTCCACCTTCTTCTTTTCCTCTCAGTGTGTCTTTCTGCCTCTCAACCTACTCTCCTCCTGCTCTCCTCCCTCCTACTCCTCCCACCCTCTATCCCAAGCACTGCCAACTCTATCAGTCACACCCTCACACCTTCCCCACACACCAACAACCAAGGACTACTTGCTCTCACTATCCTACAAGACACCTTGCGAACTGTTTTAGCAATCCCCCCAAGCCCTTCTCCACTGTCCTTCCTCCACCTGGTCTTATGTTCTTCCTTCTTTTCCTTGTTCAATCTCCTCCGAATAACTCACTCCTTCCTGTCTTCTGCTTCTTCTTTTAACCTTCCCCTTCCCCTCCATTGGCAATCACTCTCATCTGGATCCCCACGCCAACCACTGGCTTATGTTCCATCCTGGGGAGTGTTATAGGTGAGGCGAAAAATAAATTAAGGCATGAGGCCCACCACTTTCTGATGTGTGAGTCTGGCAGGTTTCAGTAATGACCGCCCACCAAAGTAATCAAAAGTGTCACTGTCCCAGTTTGTGAAAATGTCCTTTTGTACAGGGGATGCCAGATTCACAACTGTAACCCACCAATCCTCCGTAGCAGGTCTCTTATGCAGCTCTGTGGTGGGGCTCTGTGTGAGTAGGCAGCTTGGATAGTTGTTCTGCTTGCTGATGTCTTCTGCCACTTGGGGGTCGCTGGCTCTCTCTGTCTTGGTTAGGTTGGGGCGCTTGCTCTTGCACTTTCCTAAGGGGAGACAGAGATAGACTGGCAACCAGAGTGCTATTTTGGTGTTTGGCAAGATAAGGTGGTAATTGTGTCAAACAGGCAGGCAAATAATGAAGGATCATTAACTGGGGACCTCCCAACTGCCAACTTAACCCTGTACGATACCACTGACTCTGTCAACCCATGTGATAGGCCTACCTCAACAGAACTTTAGGGGTCGCCATTGAAACAGATAGCTGACCCTGTCACACTGCCCTCAGAGTCTTGGCTATATTATTGCAGGTCACACACATTGATAATGTAAGTTTCCAAACACTGGGTCAGTCCCTAACCCATGGTATTCCTCCAGTCCTTATCCCTGTTGCTGGGTCTCACATTTTAACCATAGAAAAACAGCCCCTCCATCCGAATGTCCTTTAAATTTACTTCAAAATGTCTGTTTTATCTCTGGTCTCACTGCTGTCAGCAACAGTGCACCTGAGAAAATGAATCTCACTGACAGAAAGAAAGGAGGGGGACACAGAGTGAGACAAAAATATAGAGAAAACAGAGAGAGAGAAAACAATAGAGCACATCATATGACTGGGATAACTTTTATTTATGCAACAACTGCACGTTTTCTCAGTGGTTAAAATGGTTTGTTACATTGTTAATCACACTAACGTTCAGTTACTTAATCTTTGGCCCAGCATGTTGATTCTTTATGGCATAGGATGCAATTTGGAATATCAATGAGTGCCATTATGGAAGCAGAAGAGTTCACACACAGTGCAAGGAACAGACAAATATGCACAACGGGAGTAAAAACTGTGCATCAATGATGAAAAGAGAAGGGGCTGAGAGCAAGATGGCAAAGGTGGGAAGATGATGAGATGAGAGATGGCCTTAAAAGAGACAAGTGTGTATCAGTTTGGATGCACATCAGCACCATATGAACAGAATGCCACTCCGTACAAAAGGTTGAGAGGAGAAAGCAAATGCAGTAGAGAAAAGCAAACTGGAAAATAAGAGGTGGCAATACAGAGAGGGGGTACGAGTGGACTATTCTCAGGAGACAGTGAGTTAGGCTTTGATTGCAATTTCTAATATGCATAGAGCACACAGCGGAATGTATCTATGAGGGTCAAAAGACTGAAGAGTTTAAGGAGAGTTAAGAAGCATTTTTAATGCAATGTTCCCATTGAAAGAGGAATTTGTAACTCTGGCCTTCAGTATTGTGAAGGACTGAAACTGGACATGGAAGATGGAAATGACAATCTATGCTGGGCAAAGTGCAGTGCAGAGTGTTGATTAAGAAGAGAGACAGATGCAATGAAGTGGGTACTAACAGATTGATACCCTCTAGATGCAAGCATAAACATACAATTACTTCCGCTCTTATCACTTTCAGCAGATGGCAATCATTATTGGGTGTTGACTGTAAAGAAGGTAATGCAACATATGTTAAAAAGACTCATGGGGATGTCTAATGTGTGTACCCAGGAATTATGTTGATGAGAATGGACAAAAAAAGTTTACTAGAACAATTACCATTTTATGGTTCAACCCCTTGATATAAATATTGTTATTTGATTGAACTCCTTTAAGAACTGAAAAAAGAATTGCACAATCGAGGCACAATTCAAAGTATGAAACAAGACTAATAATTCATACAGTTGAAGTTTGACATTCCTACTTTTCGCCTGGCAGATTATCGGAAGATCAGGAGGGCAGTGGGGGTGGTGGATATGGAAAAGAAAATCAATACGAACATGCTGGGTTGGGAGCCTGGAGTGAGTTGATGTGGCCTGGTTAGTTATGTTTATAGGCTGGTGTGTCGAACTATCAGGCTAATGAGGCTTTAAGATTGGATTGGAATCGGAGAATTGGAGACGATATTACGGAGGATGATTGGACGTGTATTTGTGAGAATGTGAAGCTGTCTTCTTTGAGTCTTGCAGACAAGTTGTGTCAAATAAAGATTTTGAATAGGACATACTGGACGCCTGAGAGAATGATGAAGAGGGGAATGAGTGACAGCTCGGAATGTTGGGCATGTTTACACGAAGTGGGCACCTTTGAGCATATGTTGTGGGAGTGCTCAAGGGTGAGAGGTATGTGGTTTGAATTTGACCAGATCTGTGAAATGATTCTTGAAGTGAAGGTTCATATGGATTTTAAGACCATAGTGCTGGGTAGTGGGGATTTGTTGGACGACCTGACTACTTCTCAGAAGAAATGGATCTTTCGTGGGGCAAAGGTGGGGAAGAAGCTAATTTTGAGACATTGGAAAATGTCTACCCCTGTTACTATTGAGGAATTGATTGCTGAGATGCATTCTTTTGCAGATACGGAGAGAGTGCTGTATCGGAGAGAAAAGAAAGATGCATTATTTAATAAGATCTGGGGCAAATTTCTGTTACTGTATTAGATTTGTTGTATTGCTCCAGGGGGAGAGGGGGGTGTTTCTGATGTATATAGTTAATGTTGATTTGCTGTGATCGTATGATGTTTGTATTTTGTTTGTGTTTTTGTTCATATGTTGTTATGATGTGATCTTTTTAAATAAATATTTTTTTAAAAAAAAGAATACAAGAACCAAAGTCTAAGACATGTGAAAAGATAGTTGCAGTGAAAAGTGATTGCAAAATACAAGAACTAGGCATCCTGTGAGGATGGAATGCAAAGATAAACATTACTTTGAAGGAGGATATCTGTGTTACATGGCATGTGAATGTGTTCCTCTCTTGGAGTTATGTAGTAAAAATTATTCTGAAACAGGATGTCTGATGGGTGCTTTCTCGGACTGGGGTGGGTGCTTGTCATTTTTAATATCATGTGACAGCATAATTATCTCTGTTTCTATGGCGTGGTATTTTGAGGTATGTATGTGTTGTGATATCGGCTCACATAGATGTGACATGCCAATTTCATGTTCCCACTTATTCAATCCTAACCCATAATACAGGGCAAGGAACAGATAGTGAGGTAGTCAAAAAATGACTATGTATTTAAGAGAGCAATGCCCATCAACCAACTTGTTTTCCAGGTTTACATCCTGGAAATCAACACCAAGCTATAGGGTAACCAATTCAAAAATCAACAAAATTAAATCAAATGACCATCCTTATATGAATCTTGCTATTACATCTACACAAAGACATTTGCTCTCATTTCAAACAATCTGCTTATAAGTACATGAGCAGTACCGACCCGACGTTGCCTGGGTCTGTATCTGACATGCACGCGGGGGTCTGCTATAGCCTTGTATATGTTACAGACCCTGCCCTGTGTAGGTCCGATGGGTGGGTTTGTTAAGATTTCACTATCACCAGGGCACCCCAGACTGGCATGCTGATCTCGGGTCAAAACATCAGCCCACCAACTGTTGTGGGGTTGGAGCCAACAATCACATTATTGGCAATGTCCTGAAATCACCCATAGAGATAGCACAGGGTCGGGCACTGACTTGTTCAGGGCTAATGGGTGGGCTTCGTCATATTTCACTATCACCACTACACCCCAGACTGTTATGCCAGCCTTGTGTCCTAACTTCGTATTTTCAAATAAGTCACAACATCAGCAATCTCGTGTGGATTTGGTCAAATTTCACTATCGCCAGCCAACCTTGGACCAACATTTCATCCCAACAAATCTTCACAAATATAAATATCACCTTTCTATATTGTATTGGCTCCACTAAACTACATAATTTAACCCGTGGCATGTCAACACAATGCAAATATATACATTCACTTATTTTAATGAATACTTGTTTTCCTCCACTAAAAAAACAAGAATGATACCTGAGGAAAATTACATTGATTAACATTCAATATATATTATCTATTGTGGTCATATGCTGCGCAACAAGGGGCGCAAGCTTAAGGTGGCTTTGCCTGAATTTCAGTGTTTTTATTTAATTATATTCTCACCTCAAGGTACCTGCAACTAAAGTGTATTCCATGAATACAAAGGTTTTGTTACAATGTATTGCTCACCTTAACGTACCTGCAACTTTTCAGTCAATTTCAAGGGTTTTCTATGCCATTTCTACAGGACACTAGCCATAGTCTAGCCATAGTCCATTGTGCATGCTCCCCTGATACATTTATTTTGGACCCAATAGGTTGCCACAGCCTTCAGCCTTGACCACTATACATGACTTTCAGCCCTGCCCAGTGAGTACTGCTCTTGGCCATGCCATCTGTATATTTTAAAACACTTCCAGGCTACTAACCATGGCCTTCAGCATTGTCCACTCTACATGTTCCCCCGATATGTTTTTATTGGACCCAATACGTCGCAATGGCCTCTGGCCATGACCACTGTACATGTATTTTGGGCCTACTAGCCATGACCTTTGGCTGTACCCACTGTATATTTTAAAAAACAATGGGGCTACTAGCCATGGCTGTTTCCACAGTACATTTGTACAAATATTTTTCTTTAGGACCCAATAGGTGGCCACGATCTTCGGCTGTGACCACTATGTTTCTATTTCAAAGAGCACAAATAAAATGCTACTTACGTTTACAGTGCTTCCTTCTTCTGTTGCAAAAATATCATCCAGCATGTGTGCTCAAATGTATTAGCATTATTACGCACAACTGAAAGACACCTTTTCATATGCACTAAACTACAACATCCATAAACCCTTTCAATGTCAGCTGAATCTGTTAGAAATTTCACACCAAACATCTCTCAAAAATTACTTGTACAACCCTAAACACCTTCATTGGACTGCTGTAATGCATTCCTGTACATACACTTGCTGTAACCTGAACCTTCTGATATGAAAGTGAATAGAACCTTCTAACACCACTTGCTCCTTTCACATCATAAAGAATAATAGTGACAGTAACCTAAAAGCAATAAAAAGAAGCATTATGAATTCTACCAATTTCCAGTTATCATTACTATGGCAAATGCATTTCCAAATTGAATTCCACTTAAACCTATCATTCTCATTGCTGCATAAATACTCTTTGTAGAAGTACACATAAAGCACCCTAGAACCATTTTTCAGAAACCACATTTCTAACCTTCAATACCCGAAAATTAAGCATTTTATAATGTTCCTTTTTCCCACCTCAATCCAGGCAGTCCCTGAAATATGTAACTATATACAAAACAAAACATGTATCCCTCACTGTCAACTTTTCCAAAAGATGCAGAGACGTTCACATTAGCCAAGCAAGCACCATCAGCACAGTATAGCAATGAAAGAGGAATACACCTCCCAAACTACCAACATTTTCACTGCAACAAGCACAATGACAATTGCAAACAAAATGGTGCTTGTGAATCTTTTCAATATACAATGCAGGGAAAGGGGACTAAACTTCACAAAGTACCAACATGGCCGGCACAGTTTCACTTTAACCTCAAACACAGAAGAACAAAATGAAAAACCTACCAATGAGAAACACAGAAATACTGACATCATCCATGCCCCACTGCACTGTGATTGTTGGAGTTTATTGGTTGTTTTGGTTAATGGGTTTTGTCAAAACCTACACATCAACATCAACCTGGGTTTACTTGATTTTAGATGTACATGGTTTGGATCGTGAGGAATGTGATAGTGCTAGATTGTTCCAAAATTGTTGAGTCTGAGAATTACAGATCAGCCAGATGTCATACTCATTCATTGCTGAGGCAATGGTTTGGGGAATGTACGAGGCATGTCTTTGTCTTTTTTTATGAAACAAACGTTGGAAAAACGAATTGAACTTTTTCCTTGTACCACCGTCCTTCCATCATTTTTTCCAACACAAATAAGCAGCAAAAATAGAAGTGGACCACAAGATTTAATTCTAAAATCGAGAAATCTTGGAGAAATGTGAATAAAGTCGTTTCTGCATTTCTCAGAGATCACAAACATATTTGAATATCCAACAGCAACATCCAGTTTTACATGTCTAATCTTAAGAGACATGATGGAGCACATCCAACCGATGAAGGAAATGCACTCTTGCTTCACAACATTAAATCAGTAATCCAACTTTGCTGAAAAACTACAATCAATGGAGCCCAAAACAGTCCTTTTAATGACTATCTAATACACACACACATATATATATATATACATATATATATATATATATATATATATATATATATATATATATATATATATACATATATATATATATATATATTCAGTGAAAAAACGTTGTTAAAGGGACGTTATGGTTATACTAACACCCAGGACATCAAAGATGACATCACAAATGTCATTGATGACATCACTGATGACATCACATGTCTGGCTCCCCCTTTTTTTCCTTTACTGACATATCTAGGCCACATGGTTTTGCTCAGTAACAGTCAAGGGGCCTCATTACGACCCTGGCGCTAAGGGATTACTGGTACCGGTACCAGTAATCCCTTAGCGCCTGTTTACAAGGTCCCTTTGCGGGTTCCCACCTTAACGGCTGGTTTTACCAGCCGTTAAGGATTGGACCCGCAAAGGAACCTTGGTGCTAATTACGGTACCTTCACAGTACGCAAAACTCTAATAAGAAAGCAGTTATCATTTCACTATTCAACATGACAAGATTATGAATATTACACCTTCATCATGTATGCTGCACACACTGCCTATGTTTCTGCATAAGTAGCTTAGTATACCGGAAAGAACTTCATAATAGAATGCTATTTATATCAATGTATTGCTTAATGCACTAATTAGCTCATGATATTTATCCCAATGATCCTTGACAGTTTTTGGTCAGCATTAGAAGAATCCCTTGTACAGAGTTTTCATGAAAAGTAAATGCACATGTGATGTCATCAGTGATGTCATCAATGACATTTGTGATGTCATCTTTGATGTCCTGGGTGTTAGTGTTAGCAGTGCACGGTGGCGCGAGTTATGGTTGCTTATCTTACCATAACTGCCGAATTCCAGGGGGTTTTCGGTTTTACTTTGAACCATAACGTCCCTTTAACAAAGTTTTTTTCACTGAATTTCATAAGTTTTTGGTAGCGGTAGCGTCCATGTAGTTATGGTTAAGTTTGTGTTTCCATAGGAAGAACACTTTTTGGGTGGCTTATAACTTCGCTCCCTCTGGACGAATCCTCACCAAACTTTGCAAAAAAAGTATATGGCCCACTCTGAATTTGGAGAGGTTTGGTCCAGGGGGGGCAAAGTTATAGGGGGGTCCCAAAACTTTTGTTTTTTCCCATAGACATAATGGAAAAAAACTTTGCGCACGCCTACAGCCCAAACCGATGGACGCATTTACACCAAATTTGCGGCAGGAGCGGGGGCTTGGTCCCGAAAGTGTGCTTTTGCAAATTTGGTGTAAATCCATCCAGAAGTTTTCTTTTTAAAATGACCAAAATATAAGGCAAAATAATTAGTGATATCTCCGTTCGCTCCGCGGACGGACTTCCCGGGTTCGCTCCGCGGACAGTGCCCTGTTTGGCTGAGCGGCTTGCGTGATGTCCGCGGACATGCGACATGTTCGCTGCTTGGACGGCGTGGTGCGTGAAGCGCGTCAGATTTTCTGATTTTTATTAAAGGGACGTTATGTTTACAAGTAAAACCGAAAAACCCCTGAAATTCGCCAGTTATTGTAAGCTAAGTAGCCAAAACTCGCGCCACCAGTGTGCACTGCTAAGAATAACACCCATGACAACAAAGATGACATCACAAATATGATTGATGACATCACTGATGACATCACATGTGCATTTAATTTTCATAGGAAGTCCTTTGATAGGTTTTTAGTAGCGCAACTTAACCATAACGTCTCTTTAACAACGTTTTTTCATTGAATTTCATAGGTTTTTATTAGTGCAATTTAACCATAACGTCTACGAACATCTGACTTCATTGCCAACCTTCCGGCAAGTGCCACATGACCATATGCTGGTGCGCGGCATGATGACGTTTCCGAAAACCCGTACGAACATCACGATAAGATCCTTGCTTCGCGGACAGTTCAGAACTGCATTTTCTACTGATCTAGGAACTTTCAACTTCAAATTTTCCCTTGCACAGCTCCGACACCTATTACTACTTATCCATTAACATTCTAGTACACAGTACATACTTTTAGCAAAACTGCAATTTATCTTAAAATGGAATCAGCTAATGCCATCCCTCCTCCCCAAGAGACACCACCACTGCTGTAATCAAGGAGCATGAGAAACACTGTCCCCTACCTTAGAAATAACACATGTGCAACATTTTCCCCTGTCCACCTGACCTTCCATATTAGTGTTTGGTGCCTCTTCCGTAATTTCCTTCCGCACGTTTCGTTCTAAGCTCTCTTGCCCAAAAAAAAAAAATGCATCCATAGCAATAAAAGAAATGTTCCTTTAGGAACCACCTTTCACAGTTAAAAAATAGAACTAAAAAAAAAAAAACTTATAGACTCCATCTACTTTATATTTCTCAATAAAGTACATAGACTCAATAAGATTTTCCAATATTCCCATTTGCATTTTGTGTTATGCTAATAACAATATTGTGGCGTTTATACTCTGTTCCAGGGAAGGAATGGTGGATAACGGCCTGGTACCCCAAGTTATCAGCCCAAGCAAAGTGATGGTGGATAGAGAGGTCTCTGGACCATTATCCCCCCATTCCAGGCCCTGTAATGGGGGATGAAGGCCATTAGCAACCTAGGTTCCCAAAGCGGGAACCCAGGGTGCTGGATTTTTCTTCCTACACCAGGACGCCTCTGGCATCCCGGTGTAGGAAGCAAAATCCTTTTCCAAGATGTCCACCATGGAAAGGGAACGAAGGTTTCCATACAGGGCCCCTCTTCGCTTTCCATGGCAGCCTGCAGAAGGCAAAAAGAAAACTCTATGACAATGTTACCACGAGCACATTTTTCTTTCTTTTCAAATCTATCCCAATTTCGAATAACTTTACCACAAAGCCAGTCCCAGGTGGACATGGCCACTTTAACCCCATGTTTTGTCCCTCGTGGTCATGGCCAGTAGCCAGATTGTCTGGATCATGACCTTATTCCATGACCCGGACAATCTGGCCACTGCCCATGGCCACAGGCTACAACTCAGTCACCAAAGGTATATCGCTATTTTTTGTACCTACATTATGACACTTGTCAAAAAATAAAACACAGGCACATTTGCAAAACCATGCTTTCATGTCCTTCTCATTGCTCCTTACACAAGTCTGCTGGAAATCCACCCATGTTTTATTTTTGCAAAAGTGTCAAATGATGAACATACAATCGTCATATAACCTAGCCCCCACTTGACAAAATCCATAAGCAGCTTCAAACTTTATGAAAACATTTAGAGCTAGATCTATAATCTTGTTGCAAACCTTTGTGTAGATTTGTCAAATGGCACCACATTTATAAGCCTTTACAATATTTTGGGAGCCCCCCTCTAATTCTGCCCCCTCCTGACAAACTCCCACTGAACTTCGCAAAGACATTTGTACCTAGATCTATTATCAGTTTGCCAAATGAAGTGTAGATTTGTCAAATGGCACCTCATTTATAACCCTTTACATTGTTGTGAAACCCCCTTCTAATTTTGACCCCTCTTGACAAAATCCCACCAAACTTCAGAAAACCATTTATATCTATTTGTATCATCAGTTTGCCAAATTAAGTGTATATTCGTCAAATGGCACCTCATTCATAAGCCTTTACATTATCTCTCTAGACAGAATCCTGCCAAACTTTGCATACTCGCTCAGAATCAGCTCAGAAATATACATGCAAAAGTTCCTGCAGTTCCAGTAAGTGGTGCCAAAGTTATAAGCCATCCAGGAACTGCATTTCACCAACCCTGTAATGCTGAGGTGTCCGCAAACTTTTCAGGACTGTTCGCGAACATCCTGACTGTTCGCAGATTTTCGCGGTAAAAACCACCCCTTTTTTTGCTTCTTGCAGCCATATTGCATCCCATCCTCATCAGCCCACACCTCCCCAGAGATTATTTGATAAGATTGACAAGTGCAATGTTGTGTTTTTTAATATGTTTTTACTGCGATGGCCGGCGGAACTCGACCAATGTCCTAAGATGGCGGGTGTTTCCAAAAATCTGATGCACCTCACGTTTCACGCCAACCAATCAGAGAACACGTTGGGTGTCTGCGGACATGACACAAGTCAATTAGCCAATCGGTGTCCTGTCCGCGGAGCGAACAGGAAAGTGTGTCCGTGGAGCGGACATAGATATCACTAATATTTTTGCTTTACATTTTGGTCATTTAAAAAAAAAAAAAACATGATTGGATGAATTTACACCAAATTATCAAACGCACGCTTCCGGGAACAAGCCACCACTCCTGCCGCAAATTTGGTGAAAATCCATCCAGCGGTTTGGGCTGTAGGCGTGAGCAACATTTTTTCCCATTATGTCTATGGGAAAAAAATAAATTTTGGGACCCCCTCCCCTATAACTTTACCCCCCCTGGACCAAACCTCACCAAACTTTGCAAAAACATTCAGAGTGGACCATATACTTTTGCAAAGTTTGGTGAGGATTCGTCCAGGGGGAGCGAAGTTATAAGCCACCCAAAAGTGTTCTTCCTATGCTATTAGCAACTTAACCACAACTACAGTGCCAGTACCGTGGCCGTGTAATATAAATTGACAAAGTACATTTTCTTTGCTATTGCCATAATAACCACGATTATTTCAAGGTTAAAAAAAAAAAAAAACAACAACACCCTCTAAATGTTCTATATGATTAAATGCCTTCTATGCTCTTAGAAGAGCAGTTGTGTTTTTAAAGCAAAAACATACTTTAAAAATATAATTTTACTGCAAGAAAATCCCTACTTCTCCAATTCCACTAATACCTTGTTTCAAAGAATTCCTAACATTGTGCAGCATTTCTCTGTAATCTTCCTAAATATGGCTTATTATTATAGTTTCCAATAAGAACATATCCTATGCCCCCTGCCAATATTATCTGACCACAGTTTGAGAACATCCCTTTGTTTTCTAATACTCTGTCTAATGTAATATTATGAAACCAAAAAAATGCTTTTTATGTACGTCACCTATATCTTCCACATCACTATTGATCCCATTCTCGAAATGTTGTATTCCTCCACAAACTTGTGAACAATTAGATGCATCACCTAATGAGCTGTCAGAATCTGCTTCTGAAATTGTCTCAATATTTCCACCTATAAGAAATATTTATACAAATGTACACCAATTAACAGTATATATGCACTCTTCAACTCCACATCTGCTAATAACACAACTCTCTCTCAAGACACTGTAAAATAAATACCACCTTCTAATCCAATAACATCTTTTGAAATGTACCCTGAATGAGCCAATCACACATTCTTTTGAAACTCAAATTGGCATTGGTGCAAACTTTACACCTTTACCTGGTTTTACACACGGTTATAATAGAGTATATAGAATCCGATAACCACAGCTTTCAACCCAACCGTTACACCCATGGTTATAGCAGCCTGCCAAAATAGTCGACTTCCCATTGGTGGATTTATTGCCATGGCCATAACTGTTGTGCTATGGCCATGGTTATGCATGCAATATAACATGAAAGCTGTTGGCTGACAAATAACCATGGCTACGCCATGTTTGTATGTGCGATAACTGTGACTATCTGGGTGGGATTACAGCCGTAAATGCAGTTATAGACATCGGTATACCAACATTTTGAACCAAGTCTTAAAATAGCATGTTTTACTACAACACTCATATGCTACACCACACTCAATCATTTCAGCAACATTGAAACTGTTAGACAGTCGCAATCATCTTGTTTTTGTTTCCTGTGTTCCATATTCACGGTTATGAAACCAGGACCACTGAATAAACGCAATGGCACTTACTGTGGCTACACAACTCTGCATATGATTGGTTCTCTGGAATAACCACAGTTATAACACCACACCCATGGTAAACTTGTAAGATTTTCTCATTGCTGTTTTGTCTTGCTTGGAGAGAGTTTACTCTGACACCTAGAAGAACATTTTTTCAAACCACAACTCTATTTGTCCTATCCCTGGTTAGATTACCTTGTTCCTAAACCTCTATCCCTTATCTTGTCTGGTGGAAGAATTGTATAGTCTTTATAGCTGCCTGTTTTCTTTTTTTAAAACGTTTTATTTTTATTTTAGGTGGCGTTGTATTTTTGTCTTGTCACATTTTCCTCCATGTCTGATATAATAACATCAACATGTATGGACACACTCTTGACAGCAGCAGCAAAGACATCATGGAGGTCATCATCCCAGTGCAGCCGGAAGATGTCATCTGGGTCACCACCACATCTCCCCCTGGCAAGAACAGATGTGGCATGCTAAAGGAGTCCAACAGCTGGAGGAATTTTCCCTGGCCAGTTCCTGAAGGAGGTGGAGGAGGTCTGGTGTACCTTCTATCATAAGTTCCTGTGACAGTTCTGTCTAGCACACCATACCAGAGTATGGGCATATCTGTTATGATATAACATCTCATCATGGTTCACTGTGATGAGGTGGACAAGCCCTTCCAGCTGGTCCACTTTAGACAGAAGGTCAAGGGCCCATGGATCAAGTGGCATGTCAATACCTTAGTGCCACACCCTCCTCCTCACCTTAGTGCCACGCCCACCTCCTCCCCATCAGCTCTGGCCAGGTGTCCAGCACCATATCTCAGACTGACTGCTGTAGCACCTTCCACTAGTGGGGCAATGATGTCAGTACCATCTGCAACCCAATCTGCTGTCCTAAGCCTGACAATCAACCTAAACTAGTGCATGGTCCTCTGCCTTGTTTGCCACAATAATAATGCTATTGGAGATGCCACCATAGACAAGTGGGCAGCTGGTATTCTAAGCCACCAGCAACACTGCCATCACTAGTTTATTATTTGGGGTCAATTGCCCCCCTTTAATAAAAAAAAAATCAAACAAGAAATTACCAAAAAAACACACACACACAAAATCATTTTATTTTAACCCGTGTTACATATTTCAACCCTGATGCTCTTCAGTACCACCCTCCTCTTTCCACCCCGAATTGTTCTTGTTAGAACCAACCTTCAAGTGATAAACATAGAAGAAATAAAACGCACAGACTGTGTGCATGGATCAATAACCCTTATATGATCAATTTAATACAGTATGTGAGAGTAGAGGCCTATTTCTGTACTTAGTTTCCTATAACCACAGTTCTGAAAATGCACAAAAATGCTCTGTTTTTGTAACCACTGTTACTTGAAGAAAATTGTAAACATACTTTTCCAGTCTTAATGCCCCTCAAACACCTCATTTACACCCATTACCCTCCCCACACCCAAATACACTTGCCCTCCCTCCTCATGATGCCCCCAGCACTACCTTGTCAAGCACATTGAATGTGTGATGTTATGCACTTAAATTTAGCTTATTTCATGTTATAGGCCGATAGCCGCATGAATAAAAGTGATTATAGCCACGGTTATCAGAAACATCCCTTCCTGGCAATATTATTAATTCCTGCATACTAGACTCCATAATTTGACATACAATTCTCTTCACCCTCCCAACCTCTAGTCTGATGTCATTAGAACTTTCCCTTCCTCCAAATGACATTTTCCAACTTTTTGTTCACAGCGAATAGCCACTGGCATACAAGCAATTGTAAATGCGGCATCAGAAAAATTCCTTCAAGACAATATTATTATTTCCTGCTTCCTAGACTCCACAATTTGACAGTGTCCTCTTTACCCCTCCCCACCTCAATCCTGATGTAATTATTACTTTTCCCCTTACAATTGACTGTTTCCAACTTTTTATTTATGGCCACCTGCATATATCCACGTGTAGACATACGATTGTAGCTACAGTTATCGTAAAAGTGGCAATATTATTATTTCTGGTATCCTAGACACCACAGTTTGACATGGCACCCCCCCACCTTTAGCCTAATGTTATTATAACTGTTTCCCCCGTCCAAATGACTTTTTCCAACTTTTTATTCACAGCAACATGTAGCCGCATGTATACATACCACTATGGGCACAGTTACTGGAAAAATTATTTGTGGCAATCTCATAATTTCTTGTGTCCTATACTCCACAATTTCACATGGTGTCCTCATTCTCCCTCCCCACCTCCAGCATGATGTTATCTCATGCTTTTGCAACAAAAATGCAATTCTGCATGGTGAAAAGGTACGCACGTATCTATTGCAAGAGTAGCAGTGTAAAAGGGGAGCGGGCTCCTTTTAATCATTATACAAGTCTACCTCAAAATAAATGTAATTCACATATAAAAGAAATGCAAGGGGACAGGTAAGTATAGCCAAACGTATGGGTAGGCTGAAACGTATGGGTAGGCTGAAACAGGGTAAATAGGCCTTACAGCGTGCTTTTGCAGCAAATGTGTGTTAGCTTTTTATTAATCTGCAACAAAGTCGCAGTGGCTGGTAACACATCGCAGGTCCCATGATCCCAGGCTGGTATGGGAAGAAGCAAACAATAGTTGTTATTTTTACGAGGTCACCGATTAGAGCCGATGGGTCCTGCCAATAGGCAAGGAGGGCATAGCCATTTTATAATTCAGAATGATTTGCGAAGTATGATTTTTAGATTTTTAGAAAGAACCACAGCAGTTTCAATTTGCCCCTTAGTACGTTTCGCCTGGGAAGAAGAAGTACGTTTCGCCTGGGAAGAAGATTGAAGAGTTCTTAATAAGCAACATTAGTATAGCAGTATGTCCGTGGTTCAAGGCTCTGACAGTGACATGGTGGAGAGTGTTTCTCATGAGAACTTACATGAGAAGACCGGGACAGATGAATAAAGTTCCACTGATCATCTCAAATATTTAAACTAATTGTCATTATAATATTGGAGTTAGGGGTTGTATTGTGATGTCACAAATTATAATCAAGGGTGGTGTGGGAAGATTGTGCACCCAATTACATAACATGATTTATGTTTTTCTATAAGGGTATAATGTGCAAGCAACAATCAGCTTGGTGTGGGGAGATTTGTTCAATTTGCAAAGTTACTAATGTTAATTAGCTCCAGTCTTATAAAAGTTTTAGATTTAGGGGTGTTTCTATGACAGCGTCTTTTCACACAGTTCTGTTCTGCGATCTGTTTTAATATAGGTGTCCCAGCTGCATCTGGGCCCAAAATAAATCTGCACTACTTCTTGCCTATGAACACTGCTTGTTTGACTACTTTTGTAAATTGGCGCGTCTCGAGGCGAACCCAGACATACTTTCATCCTTTCCAAAAGGCATTTTTTTCATGTTTTGGTTTTGGCTAATTGTGGGTATTGCTGCAGTTATCTCTTGCATTTTTTCAGTCCTGAAAATTCACTCTGTTACAAAGCACCATGAGAGATATCACTATAAGAGCACCCCGTTCTCTGTAAAATATATATTTTTTTAAACTACTGCTCTAACCCCAGTCACCCACTGGAAATCGAGTCAAAGCTTCATGTACAAGTTGTTTTGTACCAGGTCCAATTCCATCCATCGGTACTGGTTTTGTGCTCGAGCAAAGGTTGCCCTTTTTCCCTCTAGCGGAAAATTGAAAGGGTCTATGCCGAAACTGCGTTTTCTTGTTTTCTTAATAACTTCTTTTTTATGTTTTTTTTTCCCCACAATCTTCAATTTAGGGTGGCCTACATCTGTCATATAAGTGAAATGTTATAAGCATTTCATTTTTGGGGTTTCCTATGGTACTCAATACTTACTGTAGTGCACTGATGCGGGGCAGGCATGTGGCAGATGTAGGCTGGGCTGTTTTCCTGCTCACTGCCTGTACTGGGAGCTCGCAGCTGCTGCTGCTTAAAAGCATTTGTCAGTCCAAAAGCGGATGGAGTCGATGTGGGGAGGGCTGTTCCCTGCTATTCTGCTGCTGGTGGCTGCAGCCAGGTGAACAGGATTGCGGTATAGGGTTGTGAAATAAGCCTGAGTAGTTCCTGTATAGTACCACTGAGTTCTTTGTAATGGTGTCGAGCCATGTTCTATTTGGTGCAAAAGCCCCATTGCAAGGCTGAAAATAATACACCTTTTGATACAAACTGCTTTCTGCTTCCGGTGCTTTGTGTGGCTAGATTGTATTGCATTTTTCTCTAACTTGGATTTATCTTTGGATTGTCCGGATCTTCAGGGCTAAGCATGAACTGGAGACAATGTATAGCTAGTGTGCAGCTTGGCTGAAAGTAGATCAATTGCAACAAGTCGACTTTTGTTGAGTCCGGAGAGAGAGGAAAGGGTCACTAACCTGACTCACCTGATCCATTACTGCTGGGTGATGATGGTTTATCACTGGATAAAGCGCCTTACATGAGGTTTTGCATTACAAGCTCTGCTCCTTAATATTAGCTGGAGGTTTGGAGTATTACCATTCTGCAAGTAAGGCACTAATGGAGGGAGGGGCATCGAAGTAAGGTGTCAGGTGTTGCCTGTGTCCTGTGGTTGCTGGATTTTAATGACAATCTTTGTTGTCATGTGACAAATATCTAGGATTATCGGAGTTTATTGTCTCATTTGGCAGTTTACTGTGCTATTGGCCACGGCTGCACTAATTTGTGTCTGGAGAGGGGGGATAGACGGGCATCTGGCAGCTCCTCAATCCATCAGTCATTCCTCTCCTGGTTTGAGACTTCATCCATCACCATTTTGAATGTCCAATCAGTTTTTACTTGCATTTTTGCATGTTTTAACTACACCATTTACTGGTTTTTACAGATTTTTTAATTTATTGTCCTCAACATTATTCGTGCACATGCATTTATAGAGGCAATTCCTAAGAAATGTTGAAAAGCAAGGCTAAGGAAGTCAAAATTGGCCTTTGGGAAGGAAAAAAAAATGTACAGGGAAATTAAAAAATATATCCCAATATCTGTTACATTCTTATTTACAAGAGATGGCAGGCAAGATAGAGGAGCATATCCTGGTAAATGAGAACCCAGGTAAGGTCCCTGTTGCCATTTACCCTCTGATGCTACAATTGGTAATACTAGTCAGTCTACATCTCATTCTCAATCAGTGGAAGGAGGATTGACCTAAGTGTTATTTGCAAGGCTGCTTCGCTTGGCACTGGTTCCAGGAGAGCAGAGGGCAGCACCATACGTGCATCTAGAGAGGGACCAAATGTTGTCTCCATAGTCGTTGCTATACTATTGCCATTGCCCTAAAACCCAGTAGTATCATTGGGCTGAATTATTGTCACAAAGCCCTCTATATCGAAGGAGCAGGGAGTACATTTGACTCGAGAGGTTTTGCTATCATACAACGGTACACCTGGTGATGGATGTTACATCTATGGAAGAGTTATTAGATATGAAATGAAGCCCTATTATAGACTCCAGTTTCTTTCAAACAATCCATTTTGGGCTCCTTAGCGATAATGGGTGATTCAATCAGGACATCAGGAACAGTCTCATGGAGATAAATTCACTATTGGGTTGACCCTCCAAAGATTCCTCGACCAAGACTAGCATTCTTATTCCCTGATTACCCGCTAATGGTAATGCAAATGACTCTTTACTTATGGGAAAGGATTTACTTTGTGTTAAATCAGATCTTACTGCCCGAATACAGTCCAATTAATTTCCAGTGAAGTGTCTTCTTCAAAGGGTAACCAAAAAGACTGTATCAGTGTTGAACACAGATAGACACTCAACCTTCCTCCTACGCTGGCTCCGCTAGTTGGCATAGCAATTGATATTCCAGAACTTCCACATGGCAATGATGAATCAACTGTCTCCTTGGTTAACAAAGTTAGTCATAGGGTGAATATGAAACTGATATGTCCTGCAATAAACCCCAAGAAATACTTATGGCAAGAAGGGTTTGCCAGGTGGGACAAACTTCAAAAATAGTAAGGGAGGAGTGCATTGTGGTTACATTTTTGAACCCCAGTCCCACTGCCTATCTAAAGAAATGTGATGTTATTAGTGATATCATCAGTGATTCCATTAGTGATGTCATCATTGAGGTCAAATTCTTAGCATAGTTAAGGTGTATTTTTTCAAACTATAATCCCTGTAATTCTCCCTTAACCAAGGCTTTTTTTCACTAAATTGCAAGGTTTTATTAGTATGTATTTTTCATATTAAATCTAATCACTTTGAAATCTCTCGTAAATAAAGATTGTTCACTGACTTTCAAGGGTTTTGTTATGCTATAGTTTTTTCGGGGGCCCACTATCCATGGTCTTTGGCCGTGTCCACTGTACTTGTTGCACCTATATGTTTATTTTTGGTCCACTGGCCAAGGCCATTGTCAAAGGCCTTTGGTCGTGGCCACTATACATGCACCAATATGTTTCTTCGGCCCACTAGCCATGGACTTTGGCCATGACCATTGTAGATGTTGCACCAATAGGTTTCTTCACGGTCCATTAGTCATGGCCTTTGGCCATGGGCAGTGGCAACGGCCACCAATAAGTTTCTTTTGGGCTATCTAGCCATGCCCTTTGGCAATGGCCACTGTACATGTTGCACCAACAGGTTTAATTGGGGACCACTAGCTATGGCCTTCTGTCATGGCCACTGTACATGCTGTACCAATAATTTTCATTTGAGCCCACTAGCCATGGCCTCCAGCCATAGCCAGTGACCATGATCAAACAAGTTGCATAGTTTATTTGGACCGCATTAGCTATGGTCTTCGGCCGTGGCCACTTCCCATGTCACACCATACATTTGTTATGAAACACCCATTGCACCCTGCCCAGTAGGTGTAGGCACTGCAGGTGATAAACCTTTTTTTACTAACTCCTTATTCCCATGATTATATCACATTAACAATAACAGAAATTCCTGCGATTTAGTGAAGTTTCGCAGAGTCCCACGACAACAGGAAATATTGCTCAGTAATTATAACATTTTCCACATCTTCACATGCACTCAACATGTGACCCCCTTCTTTTTTGAAGGCCCCTCACTCCAATGAACTACTTTTTCTGTCTGTTACCCTCTCGCATTACCGGCTATAACTCATTGATGCATGTGACACACATTTATTTCTTAGTGTGTCTTGTGGCATTGCTGCTGTATTCTTGTGAGATTCACATGGTCTTCCCCTGATAAACCAAATATTTTCTACCCGTAACTGGATCCCCAATCTACCGCCAAATCCACAACTTCTCATGGTGTATTCTTTCCCACTGCCAACCTCTAGCCTGATGTGATTGCTACTGCTATTGCGCTTGTAATTGCTATTGGCATTGGTATATAAATAGCACCTACGGCCAGGCCAACTAAGCTGTGTTGTTCAAAACAATCAGTTTTCCCCAAGGAGTGACTATATAAGCAGAAGGGGTTTGAGTCTCTTTCTGATGTCGAAAAAATTATTAGACTCGAAGGTCGAGTTCATTCCAAACTTTGATGGCATCTTTTTTCCTCCTTGAAATAGAGTTTTGAGTTCTTTTATTTGAGGCTTCTCACAGTAATATCATGGGAATCACTTGCATTGAGCAAATCGGCCAGGCGATCTAAGCGCTGTCATTCAAAACAATCAGTGTTCCTAAGGAATGGACTGCATAAACAGAAGAGAATGTTATTAGACTATGTAAGGTCATGGGGGCGTTCATTCGAAATTTTGATGACATACCTTTACCTCCTACAAATAGTGTTTTGAGTTCTTTCATTTGTGGCTTTTTGTGGTAATATCGCAGGAATTATAGACATGCAGCACAACAATTTGAGTGGCTTTTCATTTCTGAAGGGGCACCCAGTTCTTTGTAGCATATTTTGAAAACTACTGGATGGATTTACCCCAAACGAGTCAAGGAAATTAAGGCAATGATTTTTGCCCAAATTGTTTCTCATTTGGTCCAACTATGCCAAGCGGTTTTCAGGACTGTTCAAAAACTGATTTTTTTCTGTAATTGAAAATGAATGTGATGAGGCTGAAAACTGTGCTTTTATGTTTTCTTAATAACTATTGTTTTATTTTTTTAATTCAAACTATTCGTTTTCAACATGTTATATAGTAAACTACAACCAGTACATAATTACAATTCTCTGATAAGCCACCAAATATTGGCCAAGGCGCATCATCTCCAACTTTGTTGTCCCCTCAATTCCTCCCCCCAGTATAGGCGAGCACCACCATCTGACCCAAGCAATTCTCTAGAAGTCATGTGCTATTCAACTGGCCCACACATCAGTTCTCCTTCCATGGGCCACGGATCTCCCTTTATCTTTTCAGACAGGACATTCAAAGACCACTGCACCATCACTGCCAAAACACTATTCTATTCCTTCATTCATCATGTCCTTATTCATGTCATCAGCCCTTCAGGCGGCATACCCTTGGCCTTGAATATGCCCATTCAAACCTCTACGTCTGCACCCCTTCCACAGATAGGCGCTGTTAGTGATTAACTATTCCTTTTTTCTGAGAGCAACAATGCATTGCCAGACGGGCCTTCCCTGCTTACAAAAAAACATGGGCCAGGTGTGGGAGAACACTGTATTCCCCCAATACCCTCCAACCCAAACACTAAAAGTTGTGTTGATGCTCAGGGAATTATGTCCAGTTCCTTAATCCACCCATGCACTTCTCCCAGAACACCCAGACCCTCTCACACCCCACCACATGTGCCAATAATCTGCCTATGCACCACACTCATTCCATCAGAGAGGGCTTACCCCTGAGAACATTTTGGGAAGGAAACCGGTCATACTGCCACAGGTGCATCAACTTAATTATGTGCAGCTTGTTTTTGGCTGAAATCAAGACCTTATGTGCTCTATGACAAAGTTTGCGCATCAAAGGTGCATCCACATCCATTCCCAGGTCCCTCTGCCATTTCCTCTGAAGCCGCTCTGTGTCCCCCTTCCCTGCCTCAACCAACCCACCATACAGGGAGGAGATCAACCCCTTCATTTCTGTTTGTCCATGGTTTTCTCCACTGCTGCAAGCCACCTCTGTATTCTGTCCTTCCAGGCCTCCTGTGTAACTACTCTCTTTAATTGCAGATAGAAGAACACTAAAAGACCACCCACCCCCAATGCTTCTTCCAACTCCACTATAGAGATAAAATACCTGCCTCCACAGCTGCCCAATTCTCATTAAGTCTGCCTCAAACTAGCTCTGAAACCTATCTAGGTTTGTGAAATATTTTCTCACCCCCCGGCACCCACAGATCACTCAATGGAGAATGCCATGACATTACCTCCATTATTTTTGGCCCTTTCCGCCAGATATCCCCTAAATGGCCCCCATGATGGGGTGCTTCCTAATCCTCACCGGGATCCGGTTCCTCTGCACCCAGAGCCATTCCCCGACTGTGGCCTGCCAAAGATGGATATTATCCAGCCCTGCCCACTGGCACTTCGCTTTCTCTCTAAGTTGTGGGATCAAAATTCTGAGCTGCACAGCGCTATAATAAAGGAAGAAGTCAGGGAAACCCACCCGCCACTTTCCTTCGGCAGCACTAGGATATTGTACGCCACCCAGGCCTTCCTCCCCTTGCACACGAACTTGAGAAGACAACCCTTCATCTCCCAAAATGTTGACTCTGGTACCATAATAAGGAGCATCTGAAAGGGGCATAGAATTTGTGGGAGGAAATTCATTTTGATAGCGTTAAGTCTCCCGAGCCATGAAACTTCCCCTGTTTTTCCATGTCTATGTATAACTTCTGTATCAATGGCGGAAAGTACACCTCATACAGCCATTTATATCCCTGGTGTCCGTTATTCCCAGGTAATGCACTTGGTCCTCCCAAATCACCATACTCAAAGAGGCCAGCCATTGCCAGACTCGCTCCTCTATCAGGCCCAACGGGAACAAGAGGGATTTACCCTTATTGCTCTTGAGGCCAGAGAACATTCCATATTGTTCTATCAACTCCACCGCTGCCGGAATTGACGCTATGGGGTTCCCCCTGGGTAACAACATATCATCTGCGTATAATTCCAATGTGTACTCCACTAAACCCACTTCAATCCCCACCACTCATGGGTCGTCCCGCAGCTTCTGGGCTGGCTTTCCAGGGAGAGAGTGAACAAAAACAGAGGGCATCTCTGTTGCATCCCCCAACCCGAATCACCGGAATAGCCATCCGTTCGCTGCAACACGTGCCTTTGGACTAGAGTACAGCACCATATCGCCTTGCAGGAATCCGCTCGCTGGCCTAAGCTTGCATAGGACCACCCTCAGGAAGGCCCAGTCTACCCTGTCAAATAGCTTCTCAGCATCCACCGCCATGAGTTAGGACTACCTCCTTCCCCGCGGGCCTAGTCGATTAAATGCAAGGTTTTCTGCATTGCGTCTGTCCCTTGTTGTCCCCGTCTGAATGGACCATTCGCACCATGAGTTCGTCCAATCTTGAAGCTAACACCATTGTGAATATTTTCATGTCCAAAGGGAGATCGGGCGATATGACCCACAAAACTGGGGATCTCTGCCCTCCTTTGGTATCACTGATATAAGGGCCCTCAAAAATGAGTCCGGCACCCGGCCGGTTCCAAAGAATTATTAAACTTCACCATATGTGGGACCAATACATTCGCAAAAGATGTATAGAAACCCGGGGTATATCCATCTTCACCCGGGGCCTTTCCTATACATAACCGGGTGATAGGGGCGTCCATCCGCAAAAAAGCCTCCTCACTGGTCAATGTCAGAAGGGAAACAGCCCTCAGGTAAGCCTCCATATCTTCCCTATCTTGGGGCCCCATTCCCTCATACAATGCCTCATAGAAGGAAGCAATCTTCTACACAATCCTCACAGATGTCCCCTCCAATGTTTTCAGAAACTGGACCTTGCAGATTATCCTCCCCTTTGTAGTGGCAGCAGCTCAACCCTCTTAAATCACACATCCTCTATCCATTCTCCACCTTGTCAAAGGTTTTGACCCATTTTGAATCAATAGACTGGGTAGATGTGGGGATGAGCTGTCGCCGCCCATTATTCTATCCCAGAACAAACTAAATCAATAGACTGGGTGGATGTGGGGATGAGCTATCGCCGCCCACATTCACGCCAGAATAGGAGAACTGCGCAGTTGGCACGAGAACCACTCCAAAGATACAACCTTCTTGTGGGGGGTTCCACATCACTACTCTACTGTAAGGATGCCATGAAAACAATGTTAAGCTAGGGTCCTATGCTATCAAGCAAAAGACCACTCTATTGAAATGCAGTAATTCAAGACAACTCAAAAATGTATTCAGTACCGACAAATTCCCCAAGGCGGCGCTAGCGGTCTAAACTCTGACAGGGAAACTGTATTTAGGAGTTGGAAGAGGGGCAGGGACTTCAAAGCTTGTTGGTTAATTGAAAATCTTAGCCACCTGCTGTTCCCAGAGGCCAAGAGGCTGAGAACTCTTAACACCCCAGAGACTCACCACAGGAGGCAGGATATCACATGGTCCTTCTGAGTGAGAGGGAGGGGGTTTCCCCTTCAGCCTGGGGGAGAGAGACAATAGCCCCTTTCTGTTGAATGGGGTATGTTAATTTTGAGTGTTCCCTGTCAACAGCCCTCTGCCAGCAAGGAGAGACATGTGATCATTGACCCACCCAGACTTCTGGAGATGGACCCAAACACTTTGGGGAGTTGAATTGCAACAAATATATATTTTATAGAAACTCTGATAACTTATTGTAACCAAATGACAGGAATGTACAACTTTGAGAGTCTCAGTTTGAAAAATGCCCTCACGATTTGAGTCCAAACTCCAATTTGTTCCATGTTGTGGGGCAAAACCCCGCTAATTATGAATTTTGTAGACAATGTGTTTAAGCTCGAGACATGGAAAGTTACTGGGATATATGTGGAAGGGAAATGTACCTTTGTATAATTTCGGATGAAAATCCCATATTGCACAACCCACTAAAATCGAAAATAAGTTGCCATTTTTGAATGAAACACCAGAGGCGGAACAGAGACTACATTAAGCAAGGTGTAATATGTACATGTGATGTCAACCACTTGTGTACCTGGGAAATGTCTATTTGAATCAAATATAGATTTGTGGGCAAATTGACCAGGGGAGGATCCTATGAGCCATAAACAGACCTCAGCATGATGACAATCCATTTCCTTCCCCCAATCATGGGAGAGGGGAGAATTGGGCCAATGACAAGTAGAGATGGGCAGGCTCAGTTATGCCAGGCACACACCCACTTCCAAAACACATAAAAAGAGACTGCTGGGACAAGTAGAGACATTCAATTCCATTTTCTGCGGGACGCTCTGCCGGGAGACTCCAGACTTCACATCCATCAATCTCCAAAGACCAGAACTTTACTTCAGAACTTAAAGCAAGGGCCTAAACCCACAAACTGAGAACTTTTCTCAGCAGGCCTCAGCATCCTTAAAATCATCTGCAAACTATTCCACAGCCGAGCGAGCTGTTTGAATTCTGTGCCAAGAACTTTTGCCGGAACCGCAGAACAGACCGCTGTGAGCAGAACCAGAGATCCGGATCGCTGTGAGCAGAACCGGTGCCTGATTGACCCGCCGAGCAGACAGATCCGCCGCCAGACGTGTTGACCAGATCCGTGACGAGGCCTAGTTCAAATTTATATTGTGAGTACCTAGCAGAACTGTGCAGAACCAATCTCTTAGTTAAAATATTGTAATCCAAACTATTTTAACCTAATTAGAACAGCCTCCTAGAAATTGTGTCATCTGTCATTTGTAAAGCTGCACAACTGTCACCTGTCAATTCTGCATCTGCAAGCTGTCACCTGTCATTTGAGTTTTACTTTAAATCCGAAAATTTACCTTTATTAAATCGTCCGTATCTCTGGAACCGTTTGTCCTAGGAACGAGATTTAAGTTTCCTCTGAAAGCTTAGAATCTAAGCTTTCCAACAGACCTAGAACCGACTCATTATACTTTTACCGCAGTCACGATTCACGCACTCGCAAAATTTACCGCGATTTGCGATTTGGCTCAATTTCTCCACTTGTCAAAAAAGCAGCTCCATTCTTTCCTTTGTTAAAATCTGTTTGCAACCTGGTAATAACTCACAGAGCATTGCTAAAGTGAGCCTGAACTAATACCAACAAGCATCTCCCACTCACCCTGAATCTCTAGAGGGAATTAAAATCAGTTAGCACATTTTCCCATCCATTGCCATCACATTTAAAAGCATTTTGGGCCTGTGTTTCAAACCTCTACCTGTTTTCCTCTAAGCTTGCTGGGGGGGAACTGCATTTCGTATTGCATTTTGTTGGGATTCTTGAAGACTGTGTGCTCTCCTTCCATTTCTTACATTGCATAGGGGGGGAGTGAATTGTCAAGGAAAAGTGATTACATTGTCTTTTGTTGAAGCCATATCAAGTTATATTCTGTACTGCATTTCAATCATCATTGTGTTTCCTTGAACCACATAAAGCATTCTTTCCCATCTTATTCTTCTGTTCCTATTCATAAGTTACCTCTTGCTGATTACTGCTCATATTCACAAGTGTAATATCCATTATCAATTTATTTATAGAAGTGTGATATATATATGATATATATATATATATATATATATATATATATATATATATATATATATATACATATATATATATATATATATTGTTTAAATGTTCAAATAAACCTTTTAATTTGCAAAACAAACCTACTTCTTGGCTCAGTGGGGTCAGGGGGATTCTAAGAGGGGGGTGTTATACAAGGGTTGTCATCCAGAGAACTGAACTGGACATAAAAATACATCAATAAGGGTTTTCCTCAGCATCCCAGACTAGGCATTGACTTAGCTGTAGTGTTGATTGTGATCCGATGAGCTGATTGGGTCTATCTCAGAGCCCAGAGCCACCTCCCACAGCTCCCTCATGAGGCAGCAAGTGCAAGGGAACACCTCTCTCCTGAGGTTGAATGAAAAACCACACATCCCACAATTCTTGATAGTCCAACACCTCCTGCATACCCTCTCCATCTCCCACCGAGGCTTCCGCACCTGACTGGCTCAGAGCCCGCCTGCCCTAGTCAATATCCACCCACAGATTAAGCCCCCCCCAAAATAGGGTGTCCTGTACCTTCTCAGGTTGGGGACGTACATTGTTGTGAAGGTGATTCTCACACCTTTAATAAGTCTCGCCACCACCAGTGCCCTCCCATTCACACCCATCCACACCATCTCCTCCACCATCCTAAATCACTTATGCAATACAATCCCTACCCCACCTTTCCTGGTGTCTCCCGACCCACAGTATGCCTGTCCAATTAGCCTGCAGGACACAATTCTTTCCTCCCCATGGGAAACCCGTATCTCGTGAAAAAAAACCACATCCATCTCCATCCTCCGAAACTCTCTAGCCACGAAGGAGCATTTAGTAGATGAGTTGGAATTGTATGATCGGACTGAAAAAAAAGGTCAGACAGTACAAAAAGTCTGAAAAATGCTACCATCAAAGGTTCGAACACCAAAAGTTCGAACCTTTGGTGATAGCATTGTAGGTAAGTATTAAAAAAAAAAAAGACTGCAGGGCTGCGGGGGTGTCCCTCGCAACACCTGGCTCACTATACTGTGTGGTATAGTGAGCAGGGTGTTGCGGGGGAGACCCCCGCTGCACACCTGAAAAAAAAACAGGGGCTGCGGGGGTGTCCTCCGCAAAACCTCGCTCACTATACTGTGTGTTATAGTGAGCAGGAGTTGCAGGGGACACCCCCGCAGCACCCAAAAAAAAAAAAGAAAAAAAGAAAAGGACCCTGCACCATTGGTTCCAGATCACGGAAGTAAGAGGGAACTGGCACCACAGGGAGACAGACATAAAAGAGATGTAAGTAGGATAGGGGTATGTTGGGGGTGTGGGTGGGGTGTGTTAAGGGTGTGGGTTGGGGTGTGTTGTGGGGGTGTTGTGGGTGCTGGTGGGGATGTGGGTTTGTAGATGCGTGTTTGGATGGGAAATGTGCAAACCTTTTGTGGTTCGCACATTTCTCATGCAAACTTTTCCATCACAGACTTTTCCTCGACGGAAAGTCATGCAGATCCGGTGACGTTGATTCCTTCCATATGTCCCCTATCTATGCTCTCATCCCTCAAATCTCTTCCAGTAGAGAGGCAAAATCCCTTTTTGTGGACATTGGGTATTCTCCCCTCCGCCATAATATATCTGGTGGGCTCACACTCATGGAGCCGCCTCTGCAAGAACTCAAATCATCCCAGCCTATGGAGGAAGGGAGACCCCACTCTGGGTAGCCCAGCCACCTCCCACCCAGAACCTGCAAATATTAGAATCCAGGTACTGTGACTCCTCAAGGTCTCCTGGAGGCTTTCATGTAACTGTAATTCGAGCAATAAACAGCAGTCTCCAAAGGTACCAGTTCCAACCAGTAGGGCCCTTCCCCATTAAGAGTGAACTCAGTTCCCTTGCATGTCCAGCATGGCCATGCTGTGATGACCCGCACCATTATTAGTATTGCGCTTCACGCTGGGGCTCCTGCCCCAGGAAAACCCCTCAAAGTGGTCGTATTGTGCAATGCTCCACATCGAACTCCATCCCAACTCTGTTTTTCCACCAATGGGGTCCCAGCTACACTGCAATTGCAGGACTGGGAACCCCCCTGTGTGTGGAATCAGTGTCCCTTTCATGCTGCCTCATTCCACCAAGCCCTCTACTAAGTCCACAGTGCTGGGTGGGCACACGCCCCTAGCCGATGCCAGGGGGCCACACACCCCAGCTACAGGCCCAGGCCCACGGCCACTTCACTCAAGCAGTACTGGCATATGTGCCTTATCCCTCCACTCCAAGTTCCTGTTGCCCCAAGTGCCATTTATACACCAGCACGCACCAGCTCCCAGGGCCCACTCACTCAATTGCTAAGCCCCACAGTGGGCTGTCACCTAACTATGGCACCTACACTTTTGGCCCGGAGTTCCTGGTCCTGGTGTGCAGCACTGTGGCTCCTCCTAGCAGCTCTGTCTGCTCTCAAGGGGCCGAGCTGTCTAGCAGGCACCCTCACACCCTGTCGAGAATCCCCCGCCACACACAGTCTACAAATATAGGCTTCTGGGCCTCCTTTCATGGTGTGCCTCTAGCTCTCAGAACTAGGCAGCTCTCCGTCTCCAGAGGGACGCTGCCGCCTAGGGGCACTTTGTTGGTAGGTAAAGACTATAGCACAGGAGAATTTCCTATTGAATAACTATGATTCCCCTGGGCCACCTATACGCCCAGGATGTTTGGACACTACACAGTACCAGAACCGACTGCCATGGGGGTCAAGAGTGGGGGGTCTGTCTACTGGGACACCCGTTGGTCCGGGAGCTATGTGCTTAAGCTACCAGGATATGTGTGCCTCCTGAAGTCTCCATAACATTTGTTTAGATACAAATTATTCTCAACATGTCACTAAAAACATATGCAGTGGTCTAAACACAAGGATGTACTGGGCCTAGCATGTACTTGCCATTCAGTTAAACTTAATCACCTAACAAAGACAGTCCTTTACAATTATAAAGTTGCAAACATAGATTATGATTACTTCATTAGACTGTGTGCTTCTGTATTTCTAAGGAAGTGAATACACTTGAACAAATGTTCTAACAAAGGCTGAAAGAAAATATGTATCTACATAGAAGCATTCCGGTGAAGTCTGGCATTGAAAATGAAGGCAGTCACTTTCATCTTATTTACAAAATATGGATTCTGTAAGTGTGTAAAAGCATGAGTCTGACTCATTTATGGTGTGCTTGTTGGCAAAGACTTTTCTTATAAAACTAAAGAAAAGGAAAAAAAAAGATTGTGCCCTATTTCTATGAGGGGTTGTCCTACCTCAACAAAAACACAAAGGGATCTGTCAGGATGTCTTGTAAAATAACATGTACACAGATCTGTGCCCAAACCAGTTTCTGCCCCTTAAGCTGAACTTTGAAAAACTGGGAGTCTTCTTGATCCAGAAGGAGGCTCCTCTTGTTCCAGCTAAAGTCCTTTAAAGTTCAGTTTGTGGTGTGAAAATACAATGAGTAACTTTTTAAATACAGGTCCAAAGTAACACATTCCCAAATCTAGTTTTAAGTCTGGTTCACTCTCCCAACAGACATAACTGGGAACTCTGCAACTCGAAGAATTAGCTGTTATAACTGCTCCTGTCTGTTTGTATACTGCATGCTTATTGTCATTCTGAATTTAGATGGTCATTGCTGCTGCTGCCATTAGCATTATTGCCTCCTGTTCAGTGCACTTAAGCCCACACTGGGTCTTTTAAACCTAGAAGGACCCTGCTGCTATGTATCTCGCTTGACAATTCATTGCCATCTGAAAGCCATATTTCGCCTATTTGCACTTTAACTTGCCTTAGGTATGCTCTACGTGCGTCTATGCTGTTATTGCCCACGCTGCCACGTAACTAGATCCTACTAAGGGATTAGTGACATTTCCCTGCTGGCATGCTTCTATAATCCTGCCTATGACATACCTCTGTATTATATTCCAGCCTATGACTCTGACTCCTGTTATCATAATATGATTGCCTGTTTGACTGTGTCTGACACGCTGCGCCACATGCTCTAGCTGCCTCACCCGTATCTAAGCCTCTATAATACTGAAACCCTCTCCTGTAAACCAGCCTATGCTCATCGCCCAGTCACATTAGCGCACTATTGTCCTGTACCCTTACTAGGCCTCACCACTCGATATAATTGTATTGCCCCTGCCACAGAGTTATCTTAACACCGTGGATATGCTGCTCCTGTCCCCGGCAGGCATTCTCCTATCCATCCTAGTTTTAGCTAAGGCCCATTGAGTAACGCCCATCCGACCTACTTGCACCCCTTGCCCCTGGGTAAGGTGCGCCATACAAATAAATAAATAAACAAACAAACAAACAAACATCTCTTGCGCATACTCTACCATAATGCATCACAGCACATCACCACTACCCAACCCCTGCACAGACACACTCTCTCCTAACCCTTACCTTAACGATCCCACACTGTGGCTCAAACACTTCGCAACCAAGCCCCCTCCTAACCAACCATGCACACTGCCACTCAGGAATGCTAGACTCAGATCCAGACTGCCTCGTATACCCTGTGCCCAACGCCATCATACCAACACCCCCTGTGCCTCCACTCAGACCTCACCTAAACCGCTCACGACCTCACCTAAAGAACTCAAAGGTGCTCTTATCAATGCCAGATCCCTTACTGCTCACACCCTAGATATCTCTGACCTCATCACTACCCAGAACCTCGATTTCATTGCTATCACAGAAACATGGCTACATGCTGCTTCTGGCCCGCTCCTATCCCTCGCTATTCCTGACGGATATTCTATCCTCAGAAATTACCGCTTATCCAACCTATCCAAAGGTGGTGGCGTCGCCTTTATACATAGGGACAATATCAACATGAGACCGATCCCCAACACTCACTGTAGATCAGCTGAATCTCTATCAGTGAAACTCTCACTCTCACCCACCAATACAGCATCACTTCACCTTATTTACAGACCACCCGGTCCCCTCTCCTCCTTTGCAGAAGACATTACGACCATCCTATCCAACAATACTAAGCCAAGCTCACAAGTGTTGCTGCTAGGGGACCTGAATCTGGGACTGTCTGACCCAAAGGATCTTATGGCCACAGAAATTGCAAGCATTGTGTCTAACCTTGAACCCACACACAACAAAGGTAGAACGCTTGACTGGATCGTAGACCTGAATTGTAATACTACAATAAGCTCTAACTCAGCCTGTGCCTGGTCCGACCACCATGCCATTACTTTCCAGCTACCAGCCACCTCTCCCAGCTCTAAACCTACTATAGCCCCTTCTATTCCCACTAGGAATAAATAGGACATCACTAGGGACAAGCTACTCCCGCTCAACCTACCTATTTTAAACAACTGCGCCACAGCATACAATGACCCTATGGTCTTAGTGGACTTGTTCAACCAAACTCTGCTTAAAGCTATTGACACCATAGCCCCACTTAAACTCAGGAAACCTAAACAACGAGCTCACCTGAACTCGTGGTTCACTCCACACCTCAGAGCCCTGCGCAAAGAAAAACGTAAGGCGGAATCACTCTGGAAAAGTCTCCCTTGTGCCTCTAACAAAGATAACCTCTTCATCACATCCCTTAATTACAAGGAAGCGATTATACAGGCAAAAACAGAAACTTACAACCTGCGTATCTCGCAAGCTGAATCCAATACGAAGGAGCTATTCAAAATTCTCAAAGAATTAGAATCCCCTTCACCTATACCAGATACCTGCAACAAAGATAGCACCTGGTGCAATAGTATCCAAAATGCTCTCCTCTCTAAAATAACCACCCTACAAGTCAAAATCAATGCCAAACAAAACTCTCTCCTCTCCAAACCACTTGCACCTCAAACGTCCACCACTTTCTCCCAGCCTCCATTCAGCTTTCATCCTCTTACTATCCCGGAGGTTGAAAAAATAATCAGTAATCTCAAACCTTCCAACTGCCAAGGGGACTCCTGTCTTGCATCTATCATCAAGGAATCCGCACACGACCTTGCTCCCTTCATTACCACATTCATCAACTCTTCATTTCAATCCGGAACTGTTCCCAACAATCTGAAGGACGCATGGGTCATCCCACTGCTGAAGAAACCCACACTTGATCCATCTATACCGACCAACTTCAGACCGATCACCACGGTCCAGTTCCTCCTAAAAATCTTAGATAGAGCGGCCTACCTCCAGATACAGAAGTATCTGGAGACAAACAACTTACTTGGCACAAGACAATCTGGTTTCAGACCCAGGCACGGGACAGAAACAGCTCTATTAGATCTGAAAACTCAAATAGAGGACTTAAAAGATAATGGCAAACTAGCCCTACTACTACTCCTGGACCTCTCTGCAGCCTTCGATCTGGTCAATCACCAGATCCTATGCCAACACCTGAAATCGGCTGCCCATTTTTCAGAAAACGCCACTAACTGGATCAGATCCTTCCTGGACAATAGACTAATGAGAGTATTCTCACCCACTGCATCTGCGACCCCATCGCCGGTCTCATGCGGAGTCCCTCAAGGGTTGTGCGTATCACTTACGCTTTACAATGTTTTCACCAAACCATTGTTTGATGTGCTTGACTATCTGGGTGTCACCTAAATATAACTTCCTTGTATCAACAGTGAGGGGTGCAAAAGTCTCCTCCTCTTGTTTCTTCTTCCAACTCAAAACTGTAGCGCCAGGTTTGGTGCACTAGCCTGCCAGATTTGACTACAGAACTCACTTCCAGAAGATGTCTCTTTCTTTTTCCCACAGGTCTCAGATCCCTCTGGGTTGTTTTTGGGATCTCCATGACTTGGTTTTCAACTCCTTTCACTTCTGAGTGGGTCCCAGACCCCTTTGCATACACTCGGCCTCTCCCTGACTTGCACTGGGCCTCAGCTCCTGGACTATATTGTTTCTTCACTCTTGTATGGGCCCTTGACATGTGTGCTCTGCTTTTGTCCTCACCATCCTTCATAGGGGTGGCAGACCCTGGTGTGTTCATCAGTGGTTCTCTGACCCAGATTTACTTAATGTCCAATTGAACAGACCTGGTGTACACTGCCAGGTAATGTTACACATAGGATATGCACGCTGTTCATTTCAATCTCTCTCTACATGATTTTCCCAGAGTCTCAGACCCCCTTATCCTAGCTTTGTCTTTGTATATCTTTTGGATCCCTGACCCATTTACTTTGTCTTTTCCCATGTGGTTCACTTGGATCCCAGAAACGTTTGTATTGGATTTTCAGGATACTTGGTTTACTCTCCTGACAAGTGTCTACTGATGAGGCATATGTTTCTTTCTTTATATTTGTCTTAGGATCCTTGACCCATATACTATCAGCTTCAGTTCGTAATAGGTCCCCTATCCTCCTTAGGCTCCCCTTGTTTGCTCATCAGCTGCTCTGATGGACCCAGGCAGCACCCATACCTTGTTTTCCGATTCAAGCTGTGTGGCATCCCACTCAGGCTTCAACAACTCTCTGGGTGAGGTTCCAATCCTTCTCCCTCTGCTCCCGCTGTGGTCTGCATCCCGCTTCAGCTTTGGCGGGTTGGACTGCACAGTGTTCCCTGGAGGCGACATAGGCCTGTTGCCTTCTCCAAAGGCATACTGACTCTCTGTCCAACCACAAAGAGAGTCCACATTCAAGCCTGTGTCTCTGCGGCATCTAACAACTCGGCCAAACTCTTCAAAATCTGCAAGGTGCTTGCCAACCCTCCGCAGTCTCTACCCATCCTCTTGCCTCTCAGGCTCTCTGCAATGACCTTGCCTCACACTTTATCTCAAAAACCAAGGACATCTCTCCTCCCCTCCCCTTCCTATCCCCCCTCAGTCTCTGCTTGCTAACCCCCCTTTAACCACCCCGCTCACTCCTTCTCTTCCTTTCCTCTCTTCTCCCCTGATGAGGTCACTAGACAAGTCCGATCTATGAAAACCTCGTCAAAACAGGTTCATCTCTGTTCCTCTAAAACCATCAAGGACCACATTGACACCCTCGCCATTGCTGATTTTTGCAACCATTCCTTTGCCTCATGATCCTTCCCCTCCCCTCTGAAACACTCCCTTGTACATCCTCAAAAATACTAAGCTCTACAAATCTTGTTCTTGTGTAGTGAAAAAAGAGGGCTGTGTGCACCATTTTGATTGCTGGCACTTGGAATGCCATCTTCACAAGAATATGCCGATGTCTGCTTGAGGGTGAAACCCAATGGCATTCGTTCATAGGATTATTAGCCATGTTGTGTGAGATTCCCTGCCATTTTAAACAAGTACATCATGAATATTCTTCGAATATACAAATATTACATTTAAAAAAAATGTATTTGGTTGACTGAGTTAATCAACCTTTCAAATTCATTACAAAACCATATCAATGCATTCATTACAATATGTAATACATAAATACACATGTTTAAAACAATTAATTTAAATAAGAAAAAATGTAAAATATAATCTAAAGTCTTTTTCATTTGTTTTCATTTACAGCATGTAAATGATCGATTACTCACCATTTTTGGCCTTGCATGATTTGTTATCAGACTGCAAGATATAACCTTCCGCGCAGCGGCAGGCATAAGACCCAACTGAATTTATGCATGTTTGACTACACGTCCCAAACATAGCACATTCATCTGAATCTAAAAAAAAAGAAAAACACGTCAGCAATTACTTGCATGCAGATACAACCCGTTTACATAAAGCTGTAACCCGTAGGAATTCGCTTATGAAATGCAGCTTCTAAATAAAGAAAGGTATTCTTTTAAGAAATGAAGGCATGCTTCCTTCACAGATTATAGTGACTACTGTTGAGGCAATTGACGTTTAGGAACAACACAAGTGAAAACACTTTAACATGTAGTGTAGACGGATCTAGGTTTTATCACATGAAATGTTTTGTTTTGGAGTGAAATGATTAGATTTAATTGGAGAATCACACATAGCAGAAGTTCGGAATCCATGTTTTAGATCTAAGAAATATTCAGATATTGCTTGAATGGAAGACGCGTTTGCAACATGACGAAATGAAAAGAAGTTTGCAACGGAGCATCAGAACAACCAGAGCAAAGAAATGAGGGTAGTGCCATTGTAATGCCAGAGTTCTATAAGTGTCATTAATGCACCACGTTCGAGTAATCTATTAGATACCAATGATGGAATGTACTGTTTTGACAAATAAATCATGCAATCCCTTGTCAATGTGAGAGCTACTATAGGAATATATCTCTATTCCCTAATGATTTTGCCAGACATGGTCGCTAAGGACCTATGTTATAAATACTACTTCTTTTGCTCCATGAACTATCCCATTCCCAGTCCTCTGTGTCTCATTAATCAGATGAATGATCCTATTTAGTGGGCTCTCTGTTGATTGTTATCCAGGCATACACTATATAAATCCCACATGTTCATATACACACATATATATCTATACATTAGGTGACCAAAACAAACTTGGTTAAGAGAAGTGATCAGATTTGACACAAAAAAACCCTGAAATTCAGCAACCACATTTTGAGCAAGTCCACCTTAACTATGCATCCTGTGTTTCACTCCCTGTGATAAGTTGATAAGTCCTACAAATTAATTCTCTGTAATCATTCCGCACTTCTCTATCAATGTATTGTTCAATGTCATTTTATTATTAAGTGTAATAAAATAAAATATGTTTCAAAAGAGGTCAACACAAATATTCTAACTTACTTCAGTAATTTTAAATGTGATGTATTTATTGATCTCATCTGTGATGTCAATTATGATGTCACCATTGTTATCATCTGTGATGTCATCATTGTGGTCATGCACTGCGCAACAGGGAGCACCTAGTTAAGGTGAACTTGCTCTGAATGTGATTGCTGAATTTCAGGGGTTTTGTTGCGCTAAATCTGATCACCATAACTCTCTAAACCACGGTTTTTCACTGAATGTCAACACTTTTGTTTATATGTATTTTGGACATTAAATTTGATCACCTTAACTATCTCCTAACTAAAAATGTTTCACTGAATTTCAAGGATTTTGTTATAATATAGTTTCTTGAGGGCCCACCATGGCCAGTGGCCAAGGCATTTGGACGTGTTAACTTACATGTTACACTAATATGTTTATTCTAGCCCACTAGCCATGGCCCTTCGACCGTGAACAGTGTACCTGCTGTACCAATAGGTCCCTTTGTGGCCAACTTGCCATGGCCCTTTGCGACTGTACATGTTGCACCAATAGGTTTCTTTGGGGCCCGCTACCCATGGCCTTTGGCCATGGCCTATGCACATGTTGCACCAATAGTTATTTTTGGGGCCCACTAACCATGGCCTTTGGCCATGGCATTCAGCCATGGAAACTGTAAAAGTTACACCAATGTGTTTCTTCTGAGCATGCTAGCCATTACCTTCGGCCGTGGACACAGTACATGCTGCACCAATAGGTCTCTTTGAGGGCCACTTGCCATGGCACTTGGCAACTGTACATGTTGCACCAATAGGTTTCCTCGGACCAACTAGCCATGGCCTTCGGCCGTGGCTACTGTACATATTGCTCCAATAGTTTGGGGCCCTTTAGCCATGGCCTTTGGCCATGGCATCTGTACATTTATTTACTTGATTTATTTATTTGGATTTATAAAGCACCAGCGGCTTAAGGGCTTACAGGATACTTAGATGAATGCCAATTTACATAGTGAGCTAACAGTATAACCATTTACATAGTCAGCTACGGTATAACAGCAGATTGTATAAAGGGTTACACTATATCGTACAATGGTGTGATAAAGACGTAGCGGTGCAGGAATGTAAACATTTGGCTGGGGGGGCTAACGGAAATGTTGTGTTTTAAGAGCCTTGTAGAATGATGTGAGGGATGTCTCTTTCCTGATGGTGGGCGGTAGCACGTTCCAGTTCTTAGGAGCTAGTACGGCAAAGCTGGAGCCTCCTGCTTTGTGTCTTCTGAAGACAGGGACTGCAAGCTCGCTGCAGTGTTGGATTTGCTTGGGTCTGTTTGAGGAGGCTTGGTGAATAGCTTCTGATAGGTAGGGAGGGACTGTTTTAGATAGACAGGAGTGTGTGATGTAGCGTGTTTTAAAGAGAATGCGCTCTACATGTTGCACCAATAGATTTCTTTGGGGCCCATTAAACATGACATTTGGCACAGATACTCAATTGCCCTGTGCCTAGGAGATGTGATCACTGCAAGCATAACATTGTTTTTTTTTTTCACATGCTATGGTTGTTGACAAACTGCACTTTTTCTCTATGGGGAAATGAATGGGTTGAAAACGGTCTTGTTTTGTTTTCTTCATAATGTATGCTCGCTAAAATTGCAGTTTGGAGAGGGGGGATTAATAAACATATAATTTTGCAGGTCAAACGTTATTAACAAAAGAATTTTGAGACACAATTACTGCTTTTTCATTTCTGAAAAGCTTCTCAGCCTCTCTGCCTCATAGCACAATGGGAGATATAGCATTGTTTGTTATCAGCCCTGCCTTTAGCCTTCAAATATTTTGGATGGATCTCCCCAAAACCCATCCTTGAAATCAATCAACGATACATGCCCAAGTTGTTTCTTATTTGGTCCAATTCCATCCAGTAGTTTTTGTGCTTTGGCTTGATAACATTTGGACTTTTTCTCTATGCGAATATGAATTTCAGTTGGCCGAAAACAGCACTTTTTTCCCTTTTATAATAACATTTTCATTTCTTAACACATCGTTCACAAAATGTCCAGTCTAGTGTGGCCTATTTGCATTTCCTATGGATCAAGTCACCTTAACTATAGGTCGGTGAACGCCACCCTATAATGTATATATCAGTTGGAATGTATGGAACTCCTCCTTCGAATGCCTCGTCTGCAGGCTCTCTCTCTCTCCTAGCCATTCCATTACTGTGGCTACTATCTATCGGCCACCTGGTCAGATCTCTTCCTTCCTCTCTGAGTGTTCAGACCTCTCCTCTTCCCTCCTGGTCTCGACCACTCAGCTCCTCCTTCTTGGAGACTTCAACATCCACCTGGATGCTTCCTGCCCTTCCTCTGTACTCTTTCACGACCTTTGCGACTCTCTCTCACTCTCCATTCTCCCCTCTGGCCCGACTCACTCTACAGGGCATACGCTGGATGTTCTGATCTCCTCAGACCTTCCCCTTTCTATCCCTCTCACCACTCCTCTCACCTGGAGTGATCACTTATCACTCTATCACCCTCTCTACCCCTCAGGCCAAGCCTACTCCATCATTGCCACCCACTTTCTCGGTCATGAGACCCGTGAAGCACGCGTCAGTTGTGGCTTTTGCCGCCACTTTCTCTCCCCCAACCCCCCTTTGGCTCACAGCCTGACACAGTGCTTCCCATGCTCCACTCCGCTAAATCAGACACTCTCAATGTTCTTGCCCCTGTCATGAGGATCCACTTGAAGCCAAAAGCCAAGTGCAACTCCTGGTACGACTCAGACCTTGCCACACTTAAACGCAAGTGTAGGGTGGCTGAGAGGAAATGGCTTGCTTCACATACATCCTCTGACAAACTGGCCTACCGCCGGCTCCAAAGGCAATACCGGCTCTCTGTTCGCACTAAGAAGACAGCTCACATCCAAGCCCGCATCTCTGCGGCATCCAACAACTCAGCTGAACTCTTTAAAATCTGAAAGTAACTGGCCAATCCTGCCACAGTCTCTACCTCTCCTGCCCCTTCCCATGCCCTCTGCATGGCACTGGCTTCTCAGTTCCTCTCTAAAACTCAGGACATCTTGTCCTCTTTCTCTCTCTCTCCCCCTGCTCCCTCTACTCCTTGCTCTTCCACTGGCCCTTCTGTGGCCACCTCTCCTCCCTCCTTCTCAGCCTTTCCCCTGTTCTCCCCAGATGAGGATTCTAGACAAGACCGATCTATGGCAGTCTCGTCAAAATAGGTTCACCCCTGTTCCTCCAAAACAATCAAGGACCACATTTACTCCCTGGCGCCTGCCCTTGCTGATTTCTGAAAACACTCCTTCACCACTGGAGTCTTCCCCTCCCCCCTTAAGCACTCACTTTTGCACCTTCTTCTTAAGAAATGCTCTGCCGACCCTTCCTGGTCGCCCAATCTCCGTCACTCCTTTCCTGGGCAAGCTCCTGGAAAAGCTGACCATCTCGCAGTTTAATCTTCACAGTGAATCTGTTGGCTTTCTCCATGACCATCAGTCTGGTTTCAGAGCTACCAGAAGCATGGAAACTGCTCTCCTGAACATCTGTGAAGACCTGCTCTCTAACCTTGAATCCAACACCCCCTGTGTCCTCATCTTACTTGATCCCTCTTCTGCCTTTGACACGGTCAACCATGCGATCCCGCTCAACTGTCTCTGTGAGAACCTGGGGATCACCGGTCAGGCCCTGGCGTGGCTGACTTCTTTTCTCTCCGGTCGACCCCCCAGGTCCAACTCCAGTCCTTCCTGTCCTCCATCTCTATTTCTACCTGTGGTTTTCCCCAGGGGTCTAACCTCTCTCCCTGGCTGATCAACCAATACCTGGCACTTCTTGCCCACCACATTGCTGTGCTCTGCCCCAACTTCCAGTGCTATGCGGATGACACTCAGCTCATTTTCAGGCTACCCTCAGCCACCTCTTCTCCCTTTCTCATCTCTGACTGTCTGTCCGCCATCCAGGAGTGGTGTGCCGCCAATGATCTCTGCCTGAATGCCAGCAAGACTAAGATTCTCCTCATCGGCACACACACACGCTCCTTTCCTGTCACTCTCTGGCAGGCCTCTCTTGGCCCCTCCCCCTGCTCCCACCTGTGAGGCTAAAAACCTTGGGGTCATCTTCATCTCCACACTCTCCTTCTCTCCTCACATCTCTGATGTCTCTAAATTCTCACACTACCAGCTGCACCTCTTCCTTTCCTCTCCTTCCCCCAGAAGACCATTGTCTCTAGAGCTCTGGTTCTCTCTGGGCTGGACTATTGCAACAGCCTCATTCTAAATCTGCCTGCTTCTACTATCTGCTTCTACTCTCCCCCCTCTGAAGCTCATCCAGAACCGGACTGCAAGACTTGTCCTTGGTCTCAAGCACATGGATTGTATCTCTCCAGAACTGAAATCTCTGCACTGGCTACCAGTGGCTGCAAGGATTAAGTTCAAAAGCCTCTGCACCATCCACAAGGCCTTGTGGGGCCTGGGGACTCAATACCTTCAACTCTCTCTTCCTAAATATGTTCCTTCTCGAGCTCTTCACTCATCTGCCTCCAACACCCTCACGGTCAGTCGCTTCTCCAAGCCACAAGTTGAACTAAATCCCTCCAGGGATTGCACAATGTTGAACTAAATCCCTCCAGGGATTGCAAAATGACATCCAACACAAACCTGAGTTGCAGCACTCCAAAGCAGAAGGTTCAGCCTAAATATTTGTGATTGAGGAGAGCTTAAAAAATGGACATCTGGAAATGGTGTAGACACCCTGGATTTTTTTATTGTTATTATATGGGCAATTCTCTCTTAGAAAGGGTGGTATCCAGACCAGAACACACTCTCCAAAAACTCCATGCCAAACATATAGTATACACCAATGCCCAGCTGAATCAGTATCCTGATCTGTTTGCCCCTGCTTTCCTGTTGCACAGAGTAGATTCACATCACAGGTGTCCTCTTGAATGCTTCTGTCAAATCCAAGTCCCTGCAGCATGGATGCAGTATTTAATATATGTACCTCTGTTCCAAAATCTACATAACTATGAGAGTTGCTATTCTGGTGTCACATTAAACTATATATAAACTATGTGAGTTGTCTGTATGGTGGCCAGCAGCTCTCCTTTATACAAGCCACATCAATTTGATATCACACATGTGTCAACCCTTTGAGCCCAGCTCAGCTGTAGAAGGGTTATGCATATTCCCCCAAGCCAGGATGTCTCCGCTGGTGCGAGCAAGCGTGTAGCTTGAGGGTTGCCTCTCTTTCATTGCTTGTGAGGGCAAGTAACACCTCTTCAGTGAGATAGCCACTCCATGTGAAGCTATCTTGAGTGTAAGAATCGAATAGCAGACCCTTCACAAAAAAAGTTTCCTCACACCAGGGTGCTGTCTGCCAAAAGAGCCTTTGATGCTATTGACAAGTAATAGGGTAGGTTAGTGTAGACAGAGGGAGCTCACACCAGCTGGAGGAATATTTCACCATATTTTTTTCTTTCTTGATCTATCTTCCTTCCTTTGCCCCCTCTCACTTCTTTTAACGCAATGCACTTTGAGTGCCGTAACAGAAAGCAAAGTCCACTTTTTCAAAAGAAAGAAGGGGTTCCCCTACCCACTCCTTCTCAAACTCCCTTTTGACTTTTCAAAGCCCTCCACTAGCGATGTGAAGAGGGTCCAAGGGAAAGGTGAGCTCTGTTAACTACCCATCCCCAGGGCACTTTGGGCTGCTAGAGCAAGACCTGCAAAACTTATGTACAGGACATCATCATGGTGAAGGACACCTGAATGTCTGGTCAAGCCTCCTTTGCTTTGGAGCCTGTGAATAAGGGCTGAACTTGTCACTTAGACCCCGGAGTGGGACTCACAGCATCATGTGAACCATGACAGCTAGGGTCCCTGTTTTTGACTGCTTTGAATCGATTAAACTGTTTCAAACAGGGTTAATCACATTTTGAACGTCATGACCTTGCGCTGCAGCTTTTGAAATCCACCATTTGTGCAGCATTGAACAGGCTCACTGCTACACTGTATCAGTGCAGAGGTTGTCATGGGCTTGGCTTGAAACAGCCACTCATCGATGAAACAGACTTGAACTACTGGAGTGCCTCTCATTGCCTCAAACCAGCAGTTACAGAGTAACATAACATGGCTCAACATTGGACTACTGATTTACTGAACTGCACACCGAAACATCAGAATACCTGCTTCAAACTATCACCTCCCTTTGACTCCTAACACTGAAGCATTACACATCAACAAAACCCACTGGTTAGCATAAATGGCAAACTGGCCCCTTCCTGTTTAGCGCTCTGACCTGCATAACTGAACAATGCACTTCAAATGCTCTGGTCTACCACATTCGAACCACCTAGATGCCAGCTTGCTGCTTGGACCATCATAATCCACTGTACTCTAATTTAGGAGGATTAGCTCATGCAACAGCTCGAAGTCAGGTCCGCCACTGCAAGGTAAGCACCGTTGATCCATAACTGCCCCTTCCCTGTTCAGTTTTGTAAAGTAGAGACTGGTTAGGTCACTTGTGCACCTTTTTCATCCAAAGACATATCCTATCCAAAGTATATTGTGGTTACTGGATTGCTTCTCACCTGTGTCTTATTACCCAAAATGTTGCAACTTCTATTGTGAGGAGTCTGAAATGTGAGATAGAAACATAGACATAGTTTTCTCACAAGTCACAATTTTATTAGATAATAAGTGGTAAGACAAATGCCCATCTTTCTCAATCCTAAAAATGATTTCCCTACTTAACAAACTGTAGAGGAGGAGCCAAGTGCCCGCCCCCCCCCCACTCTGCCTATATGTTGGCAGCTGGAAATTGTGAAATGTGCAACAGCAGTAATGCTACCTATACCACAAAGAGTTCCTTTGAGAAAACCCTATATGATGTACCCGCAGAGAAATGACCGTTTTCTGAAGGAAGTTCCGGAAGAAGTGTGAAGATGAATGAAAGAGAAGACTGGTGACATCCTACGAAGCAGAAATGATGCACCCAGAAGAGATGCCAACGAAGAAGATGAATAGACCTTGTAGAACATGATGGCGAAGTAAAGAATTGAGCAACATTTTGGGAGCAAAATGAAGATTGCATGTGAGGAGAAGCGCTGAAGAAAATGCAAAGCCATTTTATAATGTACAGATGAATTAACTAGTAGACCAAGTAATCATAAGGCTGGCTATACATAGTGAATAGACCGCAGGCGGTGCCACCAATATATATATATATATATATGTGTGTGTATAGAATCTGGATGTTCCACAACACATATTTGCAAATAGGATCATGTGAACTGAAGGCCTGAAAGTGTGGCACAGGTGAATAAAACAGCTGATGCTGAAGGAAGATTCAAGAAGGCTTGCCTGGCCCAGTGTCAAGAGTGGAACCACCAAGAACATGGTTATCTATTCGAGGAGATACAATGAATGTGACAAGAAAGACATGCTCCTATTGAGGTGTAATGGAAAAACACTAGAAGTGCCAGGTTTTATTCATTTAATAGTGTTAAATACGAAGAAGGAGCTCAAAACACAGTATCCTGTCATATGATCAGATGACAACAGTCTATGGGGCCAGAAGATAAGACCATGCTTTTATTCTCAGGCTCAGTGATCCTTTGCAAGGCCGAGTTCAAAGGACTAATTGAATGGCAGAGAGCAGGAGTGATGATGGATGTTGGGCTAATGGGGTGGGAAGGATTGGACAGGCCAGACCCTCCAGCATCTGTGGTACCAGCTTGCATGCTGCTAGCGAGTAGAATATTCCAGAAGGGAATAAGCATTCCAACCAATTGTAGAGGGCCACATAGCAGAGAGCCCTATAATTTGAAAGCCAATAAAACATTGTGTATTTTCATGACACAGAAGATGACTTCCACCAGGGGTGGGCATAGCTGTCCACCTGACCTTAGAGACCCAATCACAATCCTATACCCCATAGAAAGTATACTTGGATGTTTCCATTAATCCTACCACAGTCCAGTTTAGATTTTCTTATTTTGCCATGTAGTATGACGTCAGTGATAAGTATTTTTTAGTATAAAGTTGTGCTTTCTTATGAAATGCTTGGAGATCATGCTGTGTGGCATTCGTTGATGTCTGTTATACTCCCTGTTTTAAACAATTGCAATTGAAAGTGAGTGTCCCCCAAAAAAGACATTTAAAGCTCCACAATAAGAGTCAATAATGGACACACCCCAGATGGGAATGAGACAAAGACCAAGTGTGGGTGAGGTAAAAAGGTAAAAGTTTATCTAAACCAATATAGGACAAGCAGAAAACTCTGCAAACTCCATAAGTGCTCTGCTGGACAATAGAAAGACATTCATATTTATTACAAAATAACGTCATTAGTGAGGTAAACTATAGGGGGCACATAGTCGTGGGGATTGTGGCGAAGACTGGATACTTTGTGGTATATACGGACAGTGCTGCTTGATTGGCAGAGATCCACGTGGTAACAGTGCGGGATGCTCGTGTCAGCTGGGCTCATCTGGGTGGAGCGCTGAGTCCAAGGAGGTTCGAGCTGCTACAATTTATACTGGATAACAGTTGCCCTTGTGGCCACACATACTTTGACCATCATCTATCTAAGTTGACACATGAGAGACATACTCTTAAATGTTTGACATGATCAATAAAAGTGAGAACACATGGGTCCAAAGGCAAAATCACTCATGAGAATATGGTGTCACATTCGTCAATCATTCTGTTAGATCTCCTAAGGCAATTATTTATTATTTGTTTGTGTGAGAAGAATATTTTGCCCGCCACGGTGACAAGGGCGCCGTTGTCTGCTGTTTCCTGCTGAGCTTGTGCCTTGTGATTTAGTTCCTGAACTGTATTGGAACTGACTCTGCCTTACCTGAACACATCCCGCTCCGAATCACGTAAGACTGTGTATCTTCACAGCAGTTGAAGCGAGCGCTGCATTCTGCATTATTCCTATGACTGAAGTCACGTGATCGCGCTGAACCCTGCCTCCAGGAAGCCGGCACAAAAACCCTGCCTCGGCTGCCCTTGCAGCATCAAGCCCGCCGCATTGACACGGGTGCTGTTGTCTGCTGTTTCCCGCTGTTTATGCTGAGTATGCAGTAAGTGACCTACTTCTCAACATACCTATTTAACACATTTGTCTGCACTTAATCTTCCAACATAATGGACGGTAATAAACCCCAAACACGTCTTCAAGAAAAGTTAAAAGAAACTGTAGCAAATGTAACAAAACACACCTTTGCGGCGAATTCGCATCCCAATGCCCAAAAAGAACCAAGTATCACAACTGGCAAAACAAGACCCATCAGCACTACACAACAAGGAGATGAGAAACACAAGAAACAAGTCAGATCGAACCTGCAAATTACCCCTCCTTACCCAACCTGACTCAAACCCCTGGTTGTTCCCTACAAAACTCTAATTACAAAAAAGGAAACTGCCCACTTCTTACTCCTACGCTTCAAGATCAACTGCCCAAGCTTGCTGCTGTACAACCAAGTAACTCACCATGTGTTTCCAGTTACGCGAATATTGAGCTGAGTCACCCCAAACCTCTAATTGCTTCCAGAATGCTGAGGAACGAGAGAAGCCAGAAAATAACGTCTAATCACAAAACGGAATTGTCTCCAAAATCATCTTCATTTATTTCGGGAAAACAAGACTCCTTTTCTTTACCACAACTGGATCTCCAGCTCCACACTCCTAAAAATAAAGTGGCAAAACACTCAACATCGAACCTAACATTACAACAAAGAGCTCCTGTAGCAAAACAACAATGGCAGTCAACTTATCCTTTTGCGGACACTTTCCAAGGCACTATTAAATCATCAAATCGTGTACCTCGACCTTCACTCGATATTACAGAAATAGATGCCATCATGGATTTTCAAGAGCAGAAGAAACCGAAAGACTCTACAAGAAGTACACCGATGCAATAACTAATACATCTACGCCTATCCCCATAAAAGCAAACCTCTTCTTTCCAAAACTTTTCCTGAGGAGGACCAACAAAGTAATGTAACAACAATCACCCATAACCAACAGGAGCTAGACTCCCCAATTCAATCACATAAGGCCGATAAGCTGCCTAATACTCCAGAATCATGCAAATTAATTCCAACTACTATGCTGGATCTTCAAAGCACGTTGGCGGCAGTTCTATCACTAGCAATGGTCCCTTTTTTAAAGATCCAAGAAGCAATGGTCAACGCCAATAAAGACCAAGCTACCCTGTTAGCCATGATCTTGACAACGCAAACAAACACAGACGGTTTCATAACCACAATCCATGATCGTTTAAACTTCGAAGCAGAATCCACAAGAATATGGCAGAGCCGGTTAACTGAAATTGCAAGAACCGACCGACTGCATAAAAAAACTCTTACAGAAACATTGGTAACAATCACTAATAAAATGATGGACGACAATGTCAAAAGCCATTCACAACCAACTACTACATTAGACCAAGGCACAATGGACCACCATATAGAGGACCCACCAACAAAACGAGTATTTACAAAAGATCAAACGACTCAATATGAATTCCAAGTAGATAATCCACCAATTCAATCCAACACTCTCAACGTAGATCATCCAGCATGTACCCCATTCGATATCTTTGATTTAACCAAACGTGGTCAGCTGGGCAACCCTACGACACCAAAGAAAACAATTACAAAAACATGTCAAAGTGGCTCTCGAGTTTTTTGCTAAAGCTACAACTCAAGCCGGAGCAACACCCCCAATCTCGTTCCATAATTGCAAAGAAAACCACCAATAACAAAAAAGAGACGGCGAGTAACAAACCTAGCAAGGAACCGGCAAAGGCACCTTCAAAGAACAATAAAATACAGCCAATGCAAGCACAAGGAGAACTGATCTCAATTGAAGAAGACAAACCCCTAGACGCACTACTAGATGCGATAGGCCACGATGTAGCGCTCAAATCACCAACGACATGATGTGACCACAATACAACGTCCACTTCGCACCTATCCCAGACAAGAAATAGAGAACTAGACACTCAAGAAGAATCAATGATAGTAATAGATGAATACTATGAAATGTCGTCTGAATCAATTTACTCAAATGCAAAAGACTCAATGGCAAATATATCATTAGTTTATTCACTAGTATCAACCGAAGAATCCTGGTCCTCGCTGGAATCTGATGTTTCCTCCGAAACTGTGGAAAGCAAAGAGACTAAAGCGAACACATCTCTAATTAGACCTATGTTTACAGATCCTCACAAAGAATCTAACATATTTAGACTATCATTAACAGCTTCAAACTTAAAACCGGCTGCAACATTAATTTTGAATAGAGCAAATATCCTTCGCTTACTCAATGCTATTACATCGCTGGCTAAGATCTCCACACAAGACATCGAATACATTTCCCTAACAAGAAACAGATAGAAATTGCTCACATTGACTTCCACACCAACAAAACAATGCAGCAAGTCATCTCTGAAAAAAACAAACTAATTTGATGGGGCTTTACTATAGAAGAAATTCAAGTAACACGATTTATGGCGCTTAAAGAAAAAAGATGTACACCAACATCAAACTTCAATCAGGGCCTATACATCGTAAACTATAACTACAACACATTTCTAGCAGACCACGATTAACTGGAGAACCATGACCAAGAGAAAGCAAACATCTGATTAGCCAATCAAATATAGACTTGAACAACAGAACAACAGACTTACCACTTGAGATAAACCGTCAAACAGACCACAACATCAATCCGTTAATTGGAAGCAAATATCAAAGTACACAAATCAGGACCTTTTTATAACAACCAACTCCTAAAGAATATTCAACAAACGATATTACATTATCCTCATAGAACACGAGAGGTTTTAAACATCTTCTCTCTGACGGATCTGCCAAAAAAAAGAAATGTCCATAATATGTCTCCAAGAGACTTGGCTCTCAACAGAAGTTGTTTGATATGGATTCTCCACCTACATGAACCCGGCGATCACTCTCCGACAAGGTAGTCCATCATCTGGAATGATAATTATGACCAAGCTAGACCCCAACTGGTCAATTGTAGGGAAGAAATACATACATGCCTGGGTCCAATACATTGTCATCTATATCTCGACCACAACACCCGAGTCAAATCATTATCCAGGAAAAACACATCTAACAATTTTCAATATCTACTGGAACGCAATGTCAATGAATGACAACAAGTTCTTCGATTCATTCATGCGATGAGTTTGACAAAATAGCAAACTCCTTCACTCAAACAGAGTTCGTCATTGCTGGTGATCTAAATATCCATCTTTATAACTCCAAAGGCATTCGATTGGACTTTCAGAAACTATACGCAAGAGCAAAGAAATGGACTAAAGAGCTTGAGATCCGAAATCTAACTGTAACAGAACAACCTTTAATCAACCATGGTCAAATGCCTCCAACTTGGTCAAGCGGTAAATCTAAGTCGATTATCAATTACATTTATATCTCTGATGGTATAAGGAAAAGTTTAATTGCCACTGATAACCACTTACAACCTAATAGCGATCACTGTCAAATCTTAATAACATGGAAGACAGTGCAAACCTTGCAATCTCGCTTAAACCTTCCAGATCTTGAAATAAACAATGGCTTGAACAAACTACAAATAAAACAGCATCATATGATTGACCTTGTCTCCAAGTTTGAAACATCAATGCTGCCAGATTCTTCAAAACTCAACTATGAATGGGTACTTTGAGATTACCAGAGCTTGGCGAGTAATAATATCAACCGCAACGCTACACATAAACATGCATTTAACACCGAAATTAAACATAGCAAAAAATGCATCAAAAAAATTATGTTTACTAATAAAACTGAACACATCAGCTGCAAAAGCAGATATAAAAAAGGAAAAACTAAAATTTTTGAACTCGATTAAATCAGTTAAAGCGATATTACATCACGAGGATGCCGAAGCAATCTTAGCAGCACTCAAGGGCAGAAATATAAGACAACTATGGTCGCTTCTGAATGAAACCAATAAAGAAATGACCATGGTCCAAGAAGTAGAAGTGGACGCTTGGATTAAACACTTCACTACTCTCTATGGAGCCAAAGCATCTACCGCCACAATCCAAGAAGAGCACATTGGCCCTCCATGGAATCTGACATGGGAAACAAAAGATGTGATTAAAACCATCACAACTCTAAACTCATTGAGAGGGCCGGGCCCGGACTGACTATCAAACGCAAACACCCGAAAAATGGACTAGCTTCTTTGTTCACCTGCTCCTTATCATCGAAAGAACACAACACATTTAGTGCAGTTGGACTTTAGCAATCCTGATTCCAATTTTTAAAACCAGCGATAGAAAAAATCCACAGAACTACAGACGTATTTCCTTTTTAGATCCGCTAGGAAAACTCTTTGCACATTTTTTATTGAAAAAAACTTAACACATGGACAGCCAACAATGGAAAACTAGAAAAAAAGGCAAACTGGATTTGTCAACAAGATTGGAACGAATGTGAATTTGCTACTCTTGAGCCTTTTAAAATATGAGGCTATATCTAAGAACCAATAGGTATACGCCGTCTTTATCGATCTAAAAATGGTGTTCGATTCGTATACAGTATAAAATTATGGAACAAATTAACAACATGGGGATGTCCACCATCAATTCCCAATCCTATTAAACAATTGTATTCCAACACTTCAGTTCGTGATAGGCTATCAAAAGATGGCAAAGTTACTCAATCAATCAACACCTCCAATGGTCTGAAGCAAGTTTGTCACTTGGCTGCCTGCCTCTATGATTTCTATACTTGTGACTTTGTTAAATGGATTGACAAATCCACCGAAATTAAACAATGAACCAGTATTATCATTAATATATGCAGATGACATTACGGTTATGGATAAAACAACATTAGGATTACAAAAAAATCTTGACAAAGTAGCAATCTATATGACAGAGAATGATCTCCAGATCAACATAAACAAAACCAAATTAATGAAATTAACAACTCAAAAAAGGAGTATTCTGAAAACTCCAAAACTTTACCTTGAAGGCAAGGAAATCAAACCGACAACTGCCATCAGATACCTAGGTGTAATGATAAACACTTCACCAACGGAGCTAGAATGGAAAACTCACATTGAAGAGAAAGCAAGGTCTTTAGCTCAACTAGGTCGGTTTTACCATTGTAAATTTGGGACATACTCATTTAAATCAACCATCACCCTTTACAAGGAAAAGGCGGTTCCCATTCTGACCTATGCTGGTGAAACACTGGTTAACAAACAAGGATTGAAATGGCACTTATACAAAGCCATATTTTGGAGGAAAACTCTAGAATTACCCAAACATTTTCCAATGCCAAGGATCCGTTTTGAACTGGCTCTACAATCGTTACAATCCATAATATTATGGAAACAAATAGACCTCTTCAGGAAAATAATCAGTCAAGACAAAATATCATCTGTAGAAATATTAAAAACCAAAAAGTCGCATTAAATGCAACGGTTCTGCACCAATGGATTACCAGGCTCAAGCACCAGATGGTGTTACGCTCACCTGGCTCCCACAGGGGCGTCGGTCAGACCAGGACGGCTGCGGTCTCCACCAATGTGATGCGTAGTGCAGAGATGACTGAATGGACTGGCCCACCGAATCTTGTCTGTATTCTTCTGCAAGTGGAGAGAAGGATTTAGCTACCCGTGGATTCAAGTGATGGCACCCCCCACAGTCCTCCGCACTTATCACTCCGAAGTGCCCTTTCAGCAATCTCACCTTATACTCTTGAAAGATGAGCTCTCCATCCTGCATGGATTGCAGGGGCGTGTTGATGCCAGTTACTTCACTGGTTTGAAGGCATGGGAGAGTTCCGGAGAGTATTGACTCTGAGGTTCCTGGCTAGGACCAGTAAGTATCAAGTTCATAGAGTTCAATATGTCCGATGTTAACTCTTGTTCCCCCCTTCCTTCCTTGTCTTGCAGCTGAGTTTGTGAGAAGATGCTCACGTGGTAGCTGGTGGCGCTCAGGTAAGAGTCTGTATTACCCGACGCTGTCCGGTAAATGTTGCACGTGTTTAACGTGTTGTTTCTCTCTCTTTGCAGTTGCGGCACATGAAGATGTGGAGAGTTATAGAATAATGCCTCCAGTGGTAAATCAGGTAAGTCTATGGTGCTAAGAGTTAGATTTGTTGGTTTTCTCGGCTCACCTTGTTGTTTTCTTTTGTCCCCCAGGTGCCGGAGTTCGGCGAAGAAATGATGGAGGCAGCGCCGAATCGGGAAATGCTGCGAGGACTGGTGAGTATGGCGCGCCGCTGCAGCTGGAGATGCGACGCGTATTGAAATGATGTTTTTTCCAGGTCCGGAGGCGAGATGAATCCGGAATCAGGTGAGGAATTCTAAACGTGTCCTTTTCATTCCTCTTGTTTTTAGGAGCTCCAGATTCGAGGCGGGCGTGGCAGAAGACTGGATGCTGGCTGCAGGCACGGTGAGCGTTACGATGCTGGATGCAGAATAACGCGAAGGGTGTGCTGCTGTTCGGGCGTGGTTTAAATAGCCTCCAAAGTAGTTCCAGGTAAGAAGTTCCCCAGAACCACGCCCGAGTAAAAAATAGTCCCTGTAATAAAATAGTCCCATCCAGGCCTCACGTTGGCTTGGACTCACTTGCAGCATGGTCTGCATCAGTTAAGTAAAGTCTATGAGCCTGGCGCCTAAGGCGCCAGGACTGAACCGAAACAGCCCCCAGCCGGGGCTGTTGGGGTTTTAATAAGTGTCTGGATGCCTGCTCCCGGAGCTGATGGGCTTGGTCCTGATGCCCGGGGGTAGGCATCATGACAGATGGAAGATGAAGACATTACTGAAGAAATGTTAATAAACAGACCACAATATGCAAAACGAAGAATACAGAGGAATGATTGGATAAAGACTCTCAGTGACCAGACAAAATATAAACGACATCAAGAATGTGCAATAGATACAAGAGCTCTACATGAACTCCCTGCATATTTTACATGTTTTCCAGACCAATATATGCAAGATCTCTTCCTAAGGTTTCGACTAAACATTTTACTGACCCCTGATTACCTGAGCAAGATCAAACAGACAGATATAACATCTTTAGACTGCTGATACTGTAAGACTGAAAATACCAAAGAGACATTATTCCATATCATCATGATCTGTCCTGCTTTGAAGGAAAAAAGAAACTTATTCAAGGACTTTTTTAGAATATCGAAAAAGCAGATGACTATGCAAGAATGGTGGGCCCAACTACTAAAAGATCATGACAAACATTTAATTTCAACGGCCATCACATTTTGGCTAGAGATTCACAAGGACACTGAGTAGTAGCTGTCACGTTTTCATCTCTTTTGACCTTCCATTTTTTTTTCTTTTTTTTTTCTTTAACCCAAATGATCTTTTTATTTTTTGAATAATGAATTTTATAATGAAAAGTTTGTCTAATCAAACATATCATTTTAAATAAAAAAAATATACATATATATATATATTGCCACACAGGCGGACAGGGGTGAGCTAGTGCGGTATACTTCAGAAGGGGCATGCAGTCTTACTTCAAAAAGCATTACGATTAAGATGAGGGGCTTACTGCCCATATTTATTGATCTGGGTCTGGGATGCCTGGCAGATTTATGGTAGCATCGTAAGTTGCGGGGGCTGAAGGGAGGGTGCATGCTTGTTACAGGCTCAACGAAAGGGGTTAGAGGTTATGGTTGTAGTATCACATCATTCGCAGGGCTGAGGCTTCGAATCCTGGGCCAGCCAGAGGCGGAGGGTAGGTGGGAAATGCTGTGCGCACGGTGGTACCTGAGAGGGGTGAAGGGAGAAACGGCCCCTTAGCATGTTGGGCCGTATATTTGCTACATTGTGCGTGGCACACACATAAAAGCTTGCATTCAATTGAGGTAGAAATAGGTTGTGTCCATTGGTGCAGGAAAAAGTCTGCAACATTCTGTTTATAATATGACTTACATATCTCACTACTCAGAGGGTAAACAAATGCTATAGATGACACTCTATTTTAGAGTCAGCACCCATTATATTGAACAAATCATAGAGTATGTATGGATATCATACATTGCTTTGTGTATAGTGCAGCAGCAGTGATCCCTGATTAGTATTAAAAAGGCTTCAACATACACTTCATCATTTTGTGTGCGATCAGTGATGGGTGAGGTCCATCTTATTTCAATATGTACAATCAATCTCATTGACTCAAAGCAGATTTATCGTTCCTTCAAATGGCTTAGCTGCATGGGTGAAACAGGGTGGCACACAGGCTTAGTATACATGTCTGGCACTTCAAACGGGGAACAGGGTTGGGGGTTATCCACAGCATATGTCATGAATGTGGGGGGCTGCAAGAGGACAGGATAGGTTTTATGGAGGCAGCTTGTTTTTATCAGACGGTCATCTGCAGGTCAATGATGGACTGAGGAAGGTGAAGGATACAGTGTTTGTAATGTAGCTTGTTCATGCCTAGCCTCCCGTGAGAACACGCCTGCAGCAGGCCGCCAAGGGGAGGAGGGTGGGGGAATTGCCGGGCTCGCTGTGCACGGTCAGGAGGGGAGAGCTGCAGCCCTGCAGACTGCTTGTGCCAATGAGGCCTAAAGTATATGTTCAAAATGGAGTCTGAGTGTATCACAAAATGGAGTCTGGTACCATCCTAACAGATGAGCATTGCAGTAACATTTGTCGGTCCGCAGTGATCCTGCATCCCTGGCCATAGGCACATGGGTGGCTGCTGGACGAGTCATAGTCTGAATTCTTGGGAGAAATGAAGGGGAGGGGGCCATGAAAGACCTTTCTTCCCATACACAATTAAAACAGTTATTTGTTTGCCAACTTCTTGAGTTGGTCTGATTATTTATGTTAGAGTAAGATCTGCATCCCCATTCATCTCAGATACTGTTACCTCATCTTAAAGGGCCTAAAGGTTCAAAACGATGGCTAATATCGAAAGTGTCATACAACAAATTCATACATGGATTATTTGTCTGTTTAAATTTCAAAAAATTACATATACATTCAAACACATGAATCCGTGTGACCAGGGTTGAATCCCCTTCCTCTGGAATAATTCAGGATTTTTCAAACCAAAGTTCAATTTAAGGAAAGTTCTTTTCACTAGCCAAATTCCACTCAAGGTAGAATACAAAGTTCTTCTAATTCAACATGCCCTTCATTTGGCAAAGTGACAATCTTAGTTTCAAAGGGTTCCTCACACTTCAAGACAATTGTTAACGTTCCCACAATCACTTGCTTGGCAAACAAAAGACTTTCTCTTCACACATCAAGTTCGAAGTCAAATGTAAGTGTTCTTTTCTTTGAATATCAATTAATCTTTATCACATTATATATTACTTCTGTATAAGTAACACCTCTGTCAGGATTGTTCACTTAGAAAGATATGCTTCAGTCAGGATGATTATACAACAGTTCATCAAAACATGATAGTGGAGTTGCCACTCATTTTCCACCACAACCGTATACCACATTCACAGTACTTCAAATGATCTTCTTCCTGGTCCGCTCGCATTCCAAGACAAACTACTCTTTGTCTTTTTTCTGTTTTACTCACCTTCCAGTATAAAACTCCTACTATTACAATGCATACTCTGTGGTAAGACCTTTTCCAAACATAGCTACATATACACAATGGAAAGAGTTGTATCAACAACTGCTTCTCGGGTTAGTCTTTTAACTGTCAACACAATGGCTTACAGCTTCTTTCACAAGTATAGTGCACAAAAGGATAATGATTCTCACATTGAGGTTACAGATCTCTCCTCCTTGATCCCTTTTACAAAATGGGATTTTCTCCTGCAGTCTCTGATTTTTATCTTTGCAACCTTTTGGCTGATGGCAATTTAGTTTCCTCCCACCGGCTATCTTGTTTTGGGAACATCATATTGAAATTGCTTCAGTGTCATTGTCAACTGTCTTTGTTTAATTGTTCATTTATAATGCAATGAATACCGACAAGTGGTTTCTAATTGCAGGATCATGATTTGAACCTTTACTGCGCTGCATTGTCTTGCTTCCAAGACAAACACGTTTTCCCTGAGCTATCCTTCATCCCCAATGCCGGTTACATTGTGTCTTTAATTGACATCTCGTAATAGGAGAGTTGCACCCAGTTTGCTTCAATTCAAATATTCAGTATTCAAAATATTCATTATTACATGCAGCCTCCTTCGGAGCACCCTGGGATCAACTGCATTAATGCAACCCACCGGTATGTCCTGGCATGTCCTTCTGACTCGCCGGTACTGCTTCTTCATTCATCAGTACTTCCTCAGCATTTGACAGCTTTTGTCAGTCTGCCGTTGCTCATGCTGACCGTCAATAGACCTTTCACAGCTCCATACACTCTCTGGCGAAAACCCTTACACCAGAGCAGATCACAGGACACAGAGAGCTTCTCAATCCTTCGGAGTAGCTGGCCTCAATACCAATTCCCACTGCACATCCTCTGCATACTCCAGGACTCCCGATCTCTGCCACATTTTCTTCATGGCATCCCACTCTCAGCACAGCAGCAACCCTAGTTTCTGCTTCTCACTGTTGCTCCTGCTTAGGATACACCTGACAGGTCTTTAAATCTTTAAAAGTCACACTTAAGTTTGGGTATTAAAACAACTAGACCATGCATCACTGTTTGGTAAATCTGGATCACAATTCCTTGTCTAAGTACTAAGAAGTCCATAATGTTCTTATTTGTTGTCTCATTATTTAAGCCCTACTGTCACAACATGCCATTACATATTCAAGCACTAGGGGAACCTCATCCTCAGACGATGACCACCTTCCCTTGATAGCCTCCCCTCCCTTATGATCCTCCCTCAAGGTACCCCCGCCAGAGTTATCAACAGGTAGCGGCTGCCTTGCACTGGCTGCATAGAATCTGACCTTAGGCTGGGATTTTGTGAAGATTCTGCAGGATTCATTGCACTACCCACTTCATAATCTATCCTCTTTCCACAGGGGTGGGTTTTCTATGTATATTGTTTTCTATCAAGTTATTCTTACAGATGGTGTGGTATATATACTTTTTATTGAACCTTGGTTTGACATTCCCTTTATATCAGACTGTTATGCTTTGCTGTCTGAGTTATTACTGAATCACATTCCCACCCCTCTTGAGAGTATAGCCTTCCATCGGCCCAGGATACCACAACACGCAAAGAAGGTGTATCTCTAACTGTCTGTTTTACTTTTATGACTGGGATAACTGTTGGTTTTTAGGAATGTGAGGGCTGAGCAAGTAGGTTGAGTACTGATAACCATTGTACTACTGCTAAACAGAAGTCATTTTCATCACAGTGGAATGTGCAAATTGCTGTTGTTGTTTATGGCACACCTGGTCAATCACCCTGTGTATTCAATGTGTATTTGTTCAGAGCAACAATTTAAATATTCTGTAAACTGACACCTGCATATTGATTTATTTGTACACTTGCCATAGGGATTAACTAGTCACTATTGATATTGGATAGTCTCAAAATATGTATTTTTAATGCATTGAATTCATAACATTGATGTTTCATTTCATCAAATTATTACAAAGTGAAATTGTACTAAAGTAAATAAAGAGTAAATCAACTTCTCTGCTGCCAGTCTTTCTATCCATGCAATTATAACCTGTTACACATCACTGAAGTGCTGGTAAGGTGATACTTGTATTATTCGTAACAGAACCATAATATATGTACTGTTATCTCTTGATCACTTAACTGACAACATCCTATGTCATCACTAATGTTATGGTGTACAGGCCAGTCCTAGTGTGGCCGTAAAAGTTATAGACATGCAGGTTTATATTCGAATTGTGCAATATCACCAGAGCCCATTGAATTAGCAAATAGGGGCCAATATCCCTTCATGCAGAGTGAAAATAAAAGGAAATAATAATATTAACATAATAATGATCATAATAATGCACTTCATTACATAGCACACCATTAGTGGGTACCTATTTTCAGATTGCTCAGTAACTGATGTTATCTAATACCAACATTAATAACACTGTGGTATTCAATTCACCAGCCTGATAGATTTGGGGTAGCTAAGGGCATAGCAATGCCAACTGGGGTATCCAACCCATTACACCAGTGTTAAGATATGCCAAAAAGGTACCAATAAGAGAAAAATACTCAATGACTGAATAGCACCAGGTGCACTAGAACACCCAGGTTTATTCAAATTCCAACGACCGTTGGGAGAGCGTACACAAATACAATCTAAAAAATGGTGGCATGAATACCAATTGTGTATATTAAAAATGCATCATAAATGACATCACAGATAATAATAGCACAAAACATCTATTCTAGTGCTGGATTGGCCGTTATAGTATAGGATATATGGTTAGCTATAGGAGAACTATGTTATAATTGGTTCTTCTATATTTAATGGCTCCTCCTAAATTCAACCTTGCACTATGATACAATTCTACAACATGTCTCATTGTTTGCCATTATACTATGTTAGTCGATAATAGGAACACAAAGTGATTGGACAGATCTTAGCTCATCGGCCTTGGCCACATTCAAGCAGTGGCAGGTGTCGTGGTGAGGAAGGAGAGATGGGTATACTGCTATAATCTAGTTTAAAGAAAATACTCCCCACTTGTTCCCAGGTCTGGGTTTTCACTGTCAGTCTTGTTTGTGGCCTTGGTGTGTTGCCTCTGTGTCTGAATGTGCTAAGGAAGTGGTAGGTGCACCGTCTACTTGGCTCCGGCATATACGACCATTGTTTCAGTTACGTGGTATAGGACCACTATTTTGGACCTAATTTCATCTATTTATTGGATTTTCTGCTTGTCTTAACATGCGTGTGCTTTCTTGTGATGTCCACTGGGGCACTGTATATTCATTTTGTATATGGCCAATTGGAATGGTAGCTATCTATCTGCACCTGGCATTCAAAGATATGTGTGTGTCTTACTGCGTGCGTCCATCTGAAACTAATTGACTTTAATAATTGTGCCGTGTTTCCTGGAAAACACTATGGGGATAATTCATGGATTATTTGCACCGAAAAAAACGGGATGTGTGCGCCATTCTGCCCGCAAATCCCCATTTGTTAAACAGGGATTTGCGGGCAGAATGGCACACAAATCCCGTTTTTTTCGGCACAATTAATCCATGAATCAGGGCCTATTTATTGTGGTTTCAGCTTGCTAAGCAAAACTCTCTTTGGTACTTTGACCTTGGTACAAATGTCCATCTCTCTAAGTACGCAAGCAATACCTGCGTTTTAGGCTCAATTTATGGTACACCCGGGACATATTAGCTAGAAGGCGACAAATCCTCCAAGAACACATTTATTGCTGATGGTGTGGTGATAAGTCACAAAAAGAAACTCTCCAGCATTGCTTAATATCTTGCCCTAATTTAGCTGTTAAATGCAAACAATATTTTGGGAAGGTCACTGTTTCACTAAATCCAATGGGTCAGACACAAGCTTGGCAATGGTTATTTACCAATACCAAAATACCAGTACGAATTGCAATCATTCAGTACCTTGATTCAATTTTTCAAGTCGAAAGCAAATGAGAGGAAATCTAAACAAGATAACAAAAGAAACCCTTGAGAGTGATTAAACGTTTGACAGAATCAAACATAAATGAATCAAATTCTGTTGTCCCTGTTTCCAATGTAGTGTATTATTTAAGAGCTTTTCTGTAACTATGTTGTTAGATTTTTTACTTCTTGTTTAAGTTTGATTCTGTCTTTGTTCCCCATCTTTCTCATACTTTGAGTAGAATTAGCATGTGTGTTGTTATTTATTTTTCCTTTTATTTGTCTATTTTTTTCCTATTCTAATAAGTTAATTCTCACAAAATTGCAATACAACTGATGTAATAAGAGTTGATGTAAAGTCGTTTTCTTTTGAAAGGTTAATTTTTTTGAACCAACCAAAATAAAACAAATACAAATAAATAAAAAAACAAGGACATACCTTCTAATAAATATGATTATTACTTTTTATAAAACTTGTCATTTAGAAAAGAATGTGTTCATGTAATGTTATTACAGTAAGGAGTATTGGAAATTTAAATGTGTGCATTAACTATTTTCATAACACCTACTATTGAACATGTTTCTGCATCTATCTATTCTTATAAATGTGTATATGACTAAATATACCAATTACATAATTTTAGAAATACCTAAACTAGATTATCCTGATTCAGGTACTTACCCAGCCATTAAGTATTGTAATTGTTTGCTAATACGTGAAATTCAAACAATGTGTAGAACAGTATACGTTTTATTTTAAATTGTATACGTTGATAATTACTACAAATGAATGATCCACACATAATCACCTGTATCAGTGTATTGTTCCATGTATTGTTTTTATTATTGTGAAGTGTAATAAAATAAAATATGCATGAAAAAAATTAAACAAAGATATTCTAACTTAAATAATCAATACTCTCTCTATATATATAATGGAACATGTGCATGTGTCTGGTTGAAATGTTCAGCATACTTAACAACATGCTACAAACCTGAAATGTGGTAAGTGGGTAGGTTCCATCGTAGAACATGTAAAAAGTATTAAATATACATTTTTTGAAATTCGTTTTTTTTTCAAGCTTTCTGCCATGCTTACCGCTGCCATGTGTGGATAGTTGTGTGTGAGTGTGTCTTTTCAAAAATGTTCTATGGTCTTCCCCAGATAAACCAACATTTTTTACCCATAACTGGCTCTTCTACCCACCTCCAAATACTTAACTTCACATGGAGTCTACTTTCCCACTCAAGACTTCTAGCCTGATGTGATTGCTAATGCTATTGGTATTGGCAATTATATAGCACGTACAACCATGCCATCTAAGTGCTGTGTTAAAAAAAAAAAAAAAAAAAACAGTGTTCCCCTCAGAGCGACTACATAAACAGTTTTGAGTCTCTTTTTGATGTTGAGAACATCATTATGCTCTGTAAGGTTGTGGGGATTTCATTCCAAAGTTTGATTCCATCCTTTTTCCTCAACCAAATAGGATTTTGATTTTTTACATTTGCGGCTTCTCCCGGTAATATTGTGGGAATCACTTGCTTCCTTTCTGAAAAGCCTTGCAGCCTCTCTGCTGCAAAGAACCAAGGCCGATACATAAGTATTTTAGGGAACAGAGGGAACCCTGATCTCTCTGTCGAATTGTCGAATATTTTAAAAATGACTGGATGGAATTACCCCAAAACAGTCTAGGAAATTAAGTCAACACTTTGTGACCACATTTTTCCTTATTTGGTCCGAATTTGCCCTGCTGTTTTTGTGCTACAATTTTTCTCTATAGGAAAAGTGGTTTTTGCGATTCGGCTTTCCCAATGGAAAATTGAATGAAAGTAGTCAGAAATATCATTATTTTAGTTTTTCATTTTTTAACAAATCTTTCCCCAAATATTCAGACGGGCAGGCCTGTGCAAACGTTTTATTTGGAAAATAGCCAAATCCGTCCACCAAGACAAAAGTTATTAGCAATCGACTTTACAGATTTCCTATGTCTCACCTTAACCATGGGGCAGCGACCGCCACACTATAATATAAAACTGTTTACCTACAAATGTATTCTGACATGATTTAGACACAGATGGTTTTTGTGATACCAAATGCATCCACTTTAGACATCAGAATGAATACAAATGCTTGCTTTTAAATTCTGTAAAATGTACCAATGTAGAATGTATGTGTTCAACTGTTTGTATCAGCAAATATATTTTCTTTGAATGTTATCAATTTACTTATGTATTTATTGTTTATTATTTTGTGCTTATACACAGGCGAAGTGCTTCTAAGCAGTAATCATTCTTATGCCTTGAAGATTCCAAATGATCTAAACAGGGAAACTAGAATACTAGTCCTGATGACATTTCTCCTAGTGCAATTGCATGAGGTGCTACAGTACAGTTGCAACCAACTCAGGAGAGGGGTGGTGTGATAGAAGTGGCTGGGGCATGGGTAGAGGGAAAGGACAGACATCCACCTGGTCCTAGTACATCGAGGTAAAGGATACATACAGACGGAGGTGCATATATTGAGTTCCTCAAACAGACACATGAATGAGACCACATCCCTTTATAAGATCAGGGAACTCTGAGGTGACGTGCAATATCCTTTTTAAATATGGTAGGGGATATTATATTCATTATAATACATGATATTCTAGTTGCTGGTATACATATTATCATGATATAATCTGTTAGGATAGGATTAAAAACAAATAATATGCTGCTTCTATTGTTCTGCAGAATAATATTTTAAGCAGTTTAATAAAATACATAAACAGCTTTAATGATGTGCTCAAAGATAAGCAATAAAATGGAGATTTGTGTTCTCATGTTTCAAACACCAGCAGCACAACAAATATGCATACACATATTCACAGTACCATAAACGGTTCCTTCTCAATTGATGGGTGTAAAATGTCGCAGAAAGTCCATTTATAAGAAAGTATTTTGTAAAGCTTTACATGATTTGAAGTGCTGCAGTGTCAGCTGGAATTAAGCTCTGTGCAAGCACAAGAAACAGGCTTTGTGATCTCACAATAGAATCGTGATGTCATTTTCTTATTGCAGGTGATTAATAATGTCACAACTAGCCATGTATTATAAAGATATAACTCACACATCGATGCAAGGTGAAAAGGGCAATGTGGCTTTCCTCTGCTAAACAACCCACTTCAACGTTGAAAAGAACTACTGTGGTAATGGAAGGTCGTTTAAGAAGCTTGAATATCATTCTCTGTTTTGCATTTTTGATACCAGAAGAACAACTGCTACCCAGTTCATCATTTGGATGTAATTGCAAATTGATCTATATTGTCATTTTAAGAACCTGCCAAGGCCATTAGACCACTTTCTTGTTCTGAAATAACCAATGCTTCGTAATCAATTCATATGGATTGCACATTATGGCATCGTTGATGCTTTTTTCCCCAAATACATTCAAGTATGGGTTTCAAATCAGTAAGCATGTGAAAAAACATGGTCGAAATGAAGGTAATATTCTAAATTTAGAGCACATTTGTGTTATTAATAAACGACATTTGGCAGACTGTGAGACGGAAAATTCGAAGAAGCATTTATAGCGGAGTGGCATATTTCCTAACATTCACTAACCAAATCATTCAAACCTCTTTTGTTTTTCTTTATTCAGGCGCTATTTGTAAAGCAGATACAAAAAAGTAAAGAAAGGCTCTGACTAGGGAACTGGTAGTTTTACTTGGGACATGGTGTGTGATGCCTTTTTTAAAAACCCTTGCTGTCAACATTCATATTTTCTATGACCAAAACGGTCCATTGACAGTTTTCTTTTTTTGTTCAAATAAAAGGAAACTTCTTTCATTGTTTGTCGGGTCTTGAAAGGTTTTGGTGATGCGATGGGCATGTTCTGATCTTTTTTTCACCCTTGAAATAACTCTTTTGTCAGTTTAGTAGGTGTTAGGTAACAGCCTGGTCGAGTAGAACACAATGACCTAACTTTTTCAATTATTCGGCAAAATATGACTTAGCAGTAATTCAGGGGAATATTTTCAGAAGCTCAACTAATGCCCTATTCGTAAATCTTGATGTGTTTCTAAAAGGAGCACAATCTTGTATTTCCCTAAAGCGTTCAAAATAGTCACCATATTAAACAGTTTCATTGAAAAAATCATGCCTGACAGATTTTCCACCTATCAGTTGCCAGATAAAAGCATTTTCGCGGGGACCGCCAGGGAGCACGGGGGATGAGGACGTGTGGTGAGCACAGGGCTCCGTCCTCCTCAATTGAGCCTACAGTGTGACTCGTATCCTGGCAGGGGTCCCAGTACATGACTCCGCCTGAAGCTCCCCTAGGCTGGTTGTGGGATCTGGTGGAGAGAGGCAGGAGTGGACAACCTGCCCCTGAAGACCAGCAGAGCGGCGTCTGACCTCGCTTCCTTGTGGGGCAGCTGCGGCCTTGCCCAGGTGCACGCAGCCCCGAGTGCGGTCCCCGATTTACATCGGGTCTCTACCGGGGCTCGGGAGGGAGAGTTGGCCCTGCTCCTTGGCCCGAGCCCAGGAGGGGGAATCCGGAGGGCAGAGGTCCGATCCTCCTCCAGCGCTCCAGTGCATCTGCGCCAGTGGCAGGACCCAAAGACATTGTGGAAGGCCCCTCGGATGGGGTGAAGCTCCAGGGCCCGGAGGCTTGGCGATCACCGGGAAGCCCCCACCCAATGAGGCCCCCGGCCCCGCACGACCTCAGAGACATTGGAGCACTGTGGCTGCATCTATGTCGGGTGCCTCTGGGCCCGCAGAGAGCTGGGTGTCTGGGTCCTCTTCGGTCGGAGAGGCCGCACAGACGGACAGAAGGAGGAGCCGTAGGCAGCAACTCCAGAGCGGTCCCCTCTTTTTCCCCCCACCACGAGGGGCTACTGACACACCGACAGGAGAAGGTGCAGAGGGGAGGAGAGCCGCTGCCAACTCCTACTGTGGCGATCTCCGGAGAGCACTTTGATTTTGGAGGAGGAACCGGGACACAATGGGGGCACGCGCCGGCCCGAGCCAGAGATCGGCCGGGTTGGGGTGGGTCCCGTACTCTCTCTGGCTGCCTGCCGGGGGCAGAGCGACTATCTCTCCACCCGAAATGCCCTGGAATCGGAGGGACCCCACCTATTAGAACTTTGCTCCTAAAAACTGAGGGGACTCCACCAACCCCAAAGGGAAATCGGGACTCTTAGTGCCCCGGGTCTCTAACATTTTATCAAAAAAACCAAGGAGAAGGAGGATAGACAACGAGAGTTTTGACCCCAAGGGCCGAACTACCCAGGCCCGCGGTCTCTGTCAGAGGGCCCAGGAAAGCTTCCTCAAGAATCTTCAGAGTGCCACCAAACGCTGCACCCTAGGTGGCCCCACCAGGGCCTCAGACCCCGTGGAGGAGAGGGGCTAGCACAAAGTGGATAAGATACCCCACACAGAGGGGGCCAACATTGAGCCCTGGTCTTTTGAGGAGTCCCACAAAACGCCCGGCAACTCTGGCACAGGAACCCATAGCCCTCCCAGCCCACGGGACCACCACTCAGGCGCTCCTTTCTCTGCAAAGGTTCAGGAGGAAGCTACGAGATCCCAGTGGGTCACAACAGGCAGACTTCGCCACCATGTTGGCAGGGGATACCCCCATGGCCCCTGCCCTTAACAGGGACGACCTCAAGGATATACTACAAGAAATTAAAGGGATCAGGACAGATATACAGGCCTCTATCTGCAACCTGAGGGGGAGGGTGGATTCCCTGAAAGAAAAAATGGAGGGAATGGAAAACAACCACCTCCAGACAGACCTCCTGGACATGAAGTATGCGGCAAGGTTGACAGATTTGGAAATGAGAGAGGAGGACATGATATTAAAAATGGACAATTTGGAAAACAGAGAACGCCGAAATTACCTCTGCATCCTTGGGGTCGCGCAACAGAGAGGAGAAACGACGGCCTAGGTGGTGTGGAAGGTCCAAGGGCTCATAAACCAATTGTTCACCGTGGAGAAGGGCAAGGAAGTCCAGCTTGAGAGAGCTCACAGAAACAGAGGCGGGGGTGCCCCACGATGGATGGTGGTGCAATTCCTCCACTACAGGGAAAACATGGAAGTGCTGGAGAAGGCAAAGAGACTACCGCGCTTCATCTATGAGGGTGACACGATTAGGATCTGCCAGGACCTCTCGACCCTAACCCTCACCCATCGAAGAGAATGTCGCCCCCTTACGTTGTGGCTCACCAGACAAGAGATTAGGTATCGCTGGTCTTTTCCCGTCGCTCTCTCCTTCGAGAGAAATGGAGTTGATTACAGGGTGACGAGCGGGAAGAAGGCGATGCAAGTACTTCATGTCCTCAAGGGCGAGACTGTGGGTGATGGCCCACCCCTCCCCAATTCCAAAAGAGCCCCAGCGGGCCGCTTGTCGATGAAAAAGAAGATGAAGGGAAAGAGGAAATTCAGGAAACCCAACACGCCGACTCAGGCAAGTGAAATAGACTAGGAGACACAGTGGGAGGGCAAGAGGTCCCGCACGACCGCGGCCAGAAAAGTATGGACCCCCGCCAGTGGATGGGAAAAGAAGTGCAGATAAAGAGGAACCACCTCTCCGAGACCAATGGTGGCCTGCTATTGGACAGGCATCTCAAACATGGGGGTAGGGGGGAAAGAGGGTGGGGGTGAATGGAAGCCTTGTTTAGAAGGCTAGACGGACAAGGGACTGAGCCTGAAAGGCTGGGACAATCTGAAGCTGGTGCGGACTTGATCTATCGGGTGCTCCGTGATGACTACTTTTGAGAACGATGGCCGGTCCGAGCAGTTTAAAGTGGGGACTTTTAATGTAAAGGGTCTTAACTAACACACGAAAAGTACCCTGTTGAGCAGAGAAATGAAGAATGCAGGTCTAGATGCCCTCTTTATTCAGGAGACCAGGCTTGTAGCAGGGGAAGAGAGGTGTATCCCAGGCCCCCATGTGGGTCAAACTTTCTGGGCCACTGCCACAACCAAAAAAAGGAGGAGTTGGGATCGTGCCCCGTCGGAAGCATAGACTCACAGAGGTGTCAACTTGGGGCAGAGCAGATGGGAGGGATTTGGTGGTCTCGGGAATTTGGTCAGCGCTAGGATCCCTCTTGCAGCCTTATATTGCCCTAATACGGGCCAAATGCAGTTTTTGAAGGAAACCATGAGAGAGATATTGGGCAGGGAAGAAGGGTTCTTCGTCCTGGAGGAGATTTTAATTTAAGGGCCAACTGGGAGATGGACCATAGTGATAGGCTCAATACATCAGCTAATAGAGGGGGAGGGCAAACCGAAACTTCGCTGATTTCATGTGGACCCAGGGACTGGTAGATGTCTGGAGAGAGGGCCACCCGGTGTCCAGGGCTTATACATTTTATTCTGCACCCCATAGAACTAATACAAGGATAGACTATGGGCCTCATTACGATCATGGAGGTAAAGAAAAAAGGAAGGCGGAATGGTAATACCGGCATCGATTGACGGTCTGGGCCATTACGAGCCGACAACCCGGTAATACCACCACCTCCTGTACCGTTCCCCTTCTTACCGGCATCCGCGCGCACACGCGCCCCATTGTGGCGGCTATACCAGGATGCTGCTAACAGGTGGACATCACAAGTCACGCGGGCATGCACTTACCGGCATCCCGAAGGCAGTAAATAGGGCCTGCACGATGGCGGTATTACAGGCATTGCGGATCACCCGTAAATAGCAAACTGCAATGTAGCCAATTGCCATAGGTGCACACAATCACCACAAGTGGATTCAATGGAGCCTGTCCCAGCACAAAAGGAGCACACCCACACATCACACCCCTTCCTGCACCAAAATGACCCCACTTGCAGTTTCAGTCTTGGGGCTGGAGGACATGGCTGTACTGCTCCACCAGCAACAACAACAAGAACAATAGGCAGCACAGAGGAGACGCAGGAGGAGAAGGAGGGTGAGACAGGCACTGCAATTACCACCAGTGCAGGCAGAGGCACCACGTAGGCAGCCACCGATCCCTCACATCAGAGCCAGTGCATTCAACCTAAACCCTGAGCAGATCCACACCCTGTACCGCTGGACCGGGACACGATCACCACCATAGTGGACATGATACACAATGACATTGTCAGCCTGATCGAAGTTTGCACTGCCATCCCTCTTCTACTGAAGGGAGTGTCTGTGCACCACTACCTGGCCACAGGCCTACCAGCACACAGTGGGTCACCTGCATGGCATATCACAACCTCTCACGCATGCTGACCCAAGTGCTGGATGCCCTCCTGAAGCACGCACACAACCACATATCCCTAACATGGACTGCCCAGCAGCTTGCTGACACTAAAGCTGGCTTCCATGCAGTGGCAGGCATGCCCAATTGCATCAGTGCCATCGACTGCAACCATGTTGAATTGGTGGTTCCACATGCCATAGAGGTTGTGTACCACAATCGTAAGCAATACCATTCCATCAATGTGCAGATGGTATGTGACTCCAGCAAGATCATAACACATTGTTGTGCCCGATATCCCTGTTCCACACATGAAGCCATGGTGCTGCGGAATTCCCGCTACCCCGCTACATGGAGCGACATGCTGGACGACGTGCCTGACTGCAGTGCAGTGGGGGGGTGAATACTCCTCCTCAGTGGGATTGGGGGGGCGAATACTCCACCTGGGTGGGATTGGGGGGTGAGTGGAGACAGCACATACAGCATAACACTGTGGCCCTACACTTTCCAACCTGAACGAGACACAACAATGCCTTACATAAGACCAATGCTGCACACCAATGACAATACAACAGACGTACAAGCAGGCCACATCCCTCAACGCACCCACTGCACATCAACTGAGTATACCCTCTGCAACACAATCCAGCAACATACAGTGAGTATGCCTAACACACATGAATGCAGCAAAACACAACACAGGACATCTGCAAGAGCATGCAAGTGAATACCCTGCATCATCTGGACAATGCAATCCACACCTGCAGACCATTGTACAGCACACATTGTGACAAATTTACCTGTGTGCATACATCCAGGGACATGTGCATGTGAACACCAAATAACTGCAGCCATGACAGTGATTACTACAGGTGTAATGCCAGAAATCAACTCACGCATACCTCATTGTGCTCCCATGCAGGTGATGGTGGCTATCTCTTGAAGCTGTGGCTCCTCACCCCTGTTCGGATCCCGCAGAACAGGCATGAAGAGGAGCACAATTGGGTTCATACCCGTACCCGGGTAGTGATCGAGCAGGCCTTTGGCCTGTTGAAGGCACGTTTCCGCTGCCTCAGTAGTACTGGTAGAGAACTCCTTTACGGGACTCAGAAGGTGGATAAGATCACCATGGTCTGTGCCATAATGCACAACATGTGCATCCAGTGGAACTTACCCCTGCCTCCTGACATTGACCAGCAACCACTGGGTGAAGATGGGGATGATGAAAGATAAGAGTAGTACATCAGCCATGTGCCGATGCACATGACGGACATGCTGTGCGCCAATCAGTGATGGACATTTTTGTTTGATGCACTGTGATGAAGGGGGTGCATCAATTCCCACTGGCTGTGCACTGGGATAGGGGGACTCTGGACACTGTACACCATTTGGCATTAAATTGTGACACACTCAATAAGCAATGTCCAGTCATGTTATGTGTTTCCAAATGAGATGTAATTTTCATAGAAGCTATTTACATAGATGAACAGCTCACCCACGATGCAACTGAGTCTACCCACCCACCCCCATCCCCTCCCACCATCCTCCACACCTCATCCCTCTACTCCCCCACACTCACACACCCCAAACACCCCCCATTCCTCAACTTCCCCACACACACAAGTCCCGGCACACAATATGAGTTCTAACAGCATCCATCCTGCATGTTTGTCTGGCTACAGTCGGCCCCTTTTGTATGGCGGCTGAGGCTCCTCTGGCCGGCGCATGGTGCGTAGTGACCTACATACTGAGCTCATCTGAGTTGAGCTTACACGGGTACTGCTCGTGGATGGCGGGGTTGTGACTCAGCAGGTGCTGCAGGATCTTGTGCCATGTGGCAGCCAAATGTGTGAGTGCCTGGGTCACTGATCGCACCCGCCTGGCAATGCGGTTCACAGTACGGTTGAGTGCCTGTTTGCTGTCAAGGTGGGCCTGGTGTGTGGCTTCCCCTACTGTGATAAATTGTTGCAACATCTCGTCCATGGACTGCTGACGCACCTCCATGCGGGTAATGCGGCCTTCTAGGTCACGTATGTCATTAACTGCTGGTGGTCACATGGGCTTTGAGGGCTGAATACGGGTCCAGCCGTCTCCTCCCCGGAGCTAACACCACAAGACCCATGTCCCAGGGAGTGCTGTGGTGTGTGCCCCCTGGATGGTGTTCCCTCAGTGTCCACCGACATGCATTGGCCTGCCATGTCAGCCTCGTCCTGTTGGACATCATCTTCTGCACTATTTATTGTGGATTGGGCCACCTCCCCTAGGTCACTAGTGGCCGGTGACTGAGGTGCCTCACCATTGCTTGCCATTGGTGTACCCTCCTCGTCCACATGAGCTGGCTGCAGTGGGGCATGGATCATTTTGCCTGTGGGCGTGGGGGCCAGTGTGCCTTGTGGCAGGTGTGCAGTGATGGCACCCAATTTCCCAGGCCGGTGCACATTCCCATGTGTCGGGGGTGGCTGCTCCTCAGGTCCTATGGCCTGCGGCCCCTGTTACCAGACTGCTGTGGCATGGGGTGCTGATTTTCATCCACCCAGCCCTTGACGTGGACAACCTGGTGCCATCATCTTCCCTTCTGCTTCTGCGTGCTACTGTTGGCTTTGTTTCTGCAGCGGGCCTGTCATCGCTGACTGATACTGTGCCTTTGTGGGATGTAGAGGCAGGGCATGAGTCATGTGTAGCGACATCCAACATATATTGATGTCACTACATTTTGGGTCCTGTGCATTGCTGTCTGCATGTTGGAGGGGCAGGCATGGTGCTTACAGGTGTTGTGTGTTTGGTGCAGTGTCTGTGCATCCTTCTAGCGCATCCATGTTGTGCATGCAGTTAGCTTGGTGGATTACGGGTGTGTTGTGGATTGTGTTCGGTGTACAAGCCTCAGGGTCTGCGTGCCATGTGATGTGTCTCTAGGGCTCTGGTGTACACTTGTTGGTGGGGATGTCTGCACCATGCAGTGGGATGTGACAGTGGTGGGGCCTGCTTCTCTGCAGTGCTCCATGTGTGTGTCTGCATGCTGATGGTACTTGGGTTTGGAATTGGGGACTCTGGTGGTTTGTGTCAGTGGGGTTGGTTGTGTGTGTCAGTGACAGGGGTGTGGCGGCATTTCTGTTAGGGCAGACTTTAGGTGGGTGGTGATGGGCAATGTACTTGCTGTCATCAACTTGCCATCAACTTGCCATTTGAGATTAGTCCATTGGCATATTTCCTCGATCCGTCCTTTCCAGGATCACTCCACTTGAGGGGGGAGGAGGGGTAAGGGGGGGTTGGGTCAGAGGCTGGCAGGGATTATTGATGATTGTAAAGTTTTGAGCATTTCCGCCCTATATTGTTGGCCTCTGGCCCCCTGTTTTTGTCTTGATAAAATGCCAATAAAAACTGATTTAAAAAAAAAAAAAAACATTTTCGCATCACAACAGATTCATTGATTTTCAGTTGTGCCCCAACTGTGCTGTTCACATTCCACATTTAGCACAGTTAATACTATTGGACATGTTGTGCACAGTTCTGCCACTGATCAACGTTTCACAATCAAGGACCACAATCCCCCTGCATACTGTATTTATACAATAATCACCTACAATGAAACAACACCTTTCAGCCCAGTGTGCTTTAAGTGTCCAGTGATAAAGTTGCCTGGGAAATTGCTGCCAGGGGGCGACATTTCCCCAAAAATGCACCTCAAAATCAAACACTTTCCCCAAATATTCTAGGATGGCAGTTTATAATATAAAATTATACCCCTCCTGGAATATTTGGGGAAAGTTTTTTGGGGATCAGGAAAAGAAAATTCGCCTACCTGGTGACGTTTTCCAGGAGGCATTATCACATGGAACCCACTTTGCATCTCACACCTGCAGCCACCACTTTATCCGATATGTATAAGGTTATGCTCTCGTGATCAAAAGGCACCCATGCATAACCCTACAATCCAATAGAAAACGCAACCTTTAAAGACCAGTTATGCACTCCTCGGTAGCCTCCAATTCCAAAGTCATTGAACGTGTGTAGCAATGTCTACTATGAGTGCCTTTCACCCAAGGACAGTCATGTATTTCTGTCGTAATGTCTCTGCCTGTAGAACACCACCTTAAAACGTTTTTGCCTCTATGCATTGGAATTGCCATTGAATGTATACAGCCTACCTGCATTGCTTTATAAAGTCTAGATTCGGCTATTGCATGTATAAGTACTACTAAAAACTCTACTCCTTTCAATGCTACTACTAATATTTCGAGTAATAAGACTGCCATTCTTTATTATTATTATTATTATTATTATTATTATTATTATTATTATTATTTTATAATCCATACCATTCATTATTTATTGATTTATTTATTTGTTATTGTCATTATAAATAATGTTAATATTGTATATGTCCAACATATTTGACATATGTATTCACCTTTTTGCCATTTTAATCTAAACAGATAAAATATCAATATCTGAACGTTTGCCATTCTTATTATGCATCTTTAAGGCCACCTGATTTCTAATTCAAAAAAACATACTCAGATTCAAGTGCCCTTTTCATGAATCAATTAAATATGAATTCAAAGCACAGAGGGTACTTAAACGGGAAACATTTTAATTGCCAAAGGTTGCACAGAAGGGTGTTAGCAAGGAAGCATAACCTTTTCCAACTGCAATGTCCTCAGTGCAATATAAGATAATTAAATGTTGACTCATGTGAGATCAGAGAACGTAGGTGGTTCACAGAGGAAAGGCACCTTTGTCAAGTCTTGCAGACACCAAGCACTGGTGTGGTTCAGCATGGAAAGTCATGATTGGGTTGCGTGCTGGTACATATTGAATGTCCCATGATATGTGTAGCCCTGTGCTATTAGTCCACTGCTGATCCAGCCACCCAGAGGAAGCCCACGACTCCTCACATGATGACCTACCTAGTTCCTCCTTTTCTGCACTCCTAGTATTAGAACATGGAGAGAAAGAGTGCTGTTGTAGCTGCAGCCCGTCTCCAACATGTCTACGCTGAGGCAAACATACCAACAGATTGACCTTGGCTAACAGTTCATGGCCTGTCCAAAGTGTTCTTCCAGTCAGCAGTGCCACACATGATAAATAATGCCCCTAAGTATGCAGACGTGTTTTGCTGAGCCAGACAATCTGTGTGCTTCCAATCATTTGTTTGACTGCGTTCTTGTTGTTCATCTGCCCTATGGCTATGAATTAATTGCATTGGAAAATAATGCAATTGTCTCTAAGCTAATTGTAAAAAGAAAATATATACTTGGTATCTGCTAATGCTGTAGAAAGTATGAATCCACAAATGCATAATTGGCAGCTCATTAATTTGCAATTGTGTTGTTCAGCTGTGGACTTTTATTGCATTATAAGAATGTTCTGGATTTCATTAGTACACATTAATTTAAAGATAAAATACCCCACTACCCCCACTCTGGGAATAAATATAGGGCCTTATTTACAAAAATGTTTAACAATGTTGCAATCTCAATGAAAAACACATTGGGGGTCATTACGACCATGGCGCTAAGGGATTACCGGTACCGGTAAGGGTACTGTTACCGGTAATCCCTTAGCGCCAAATTCCCATAACGGCGGCTGGAACCAGCCGTTATTGCAGGGACCCGCAAAGGGACCCTGACAATAATTACGGTACCGCAATTTGCGGTACCGTAATTAACGCCTTTCCCCATTCCCATTATGCCCTATGGGGCAAAAATGGGAATGGGGAATGGCCATGGTGAAATGGGGAAGTACCGTCCCGCCAACTTTGGAATGGGGTGGTACTTCCCCATTTCACCATGGCGGACTTGTTACAATACCGGCAGCAACGGTGCTAATAGCATGGGTTATCGCCGGTGTTGTAATGAGGGCCATTGTATATCAGGCCCATACTGCAAATTAGGGTACCGTTATTAGCACCAAAGTCCACAAAGGGAACTCGTAATAGGACGGTAAGGGATTACTGGTACCGGTGCCCTTACCGGTACCGGTAATCCCTTACCGCCCGGGTCGTAATGAGGCCCAAGTGTTTCAAAGCACATTGAGCGCATGAGGCGCATTTCAGAGTCCTAATCCACAGATGTGGGTTCCAGAATTCATAAACCCTTTCCTTATTCCTTCCCCCTTGCGCTGTGCCTTGACATGCAAAGAGGGCTCAGATAAATTCATTACTGTGTGTGCCTATCCAGTCAGTTGCCCTTGGGCTCTGCCTACTCCAGCAACCTCTCCTTTCTTTGTGCTGCGTCCCAAATAATACAGGTGAGTCCCACAAAAAATTTGGTCCAGCTATACACATAGGGCCTGATTCATAGAATTTCTTGCATGGTTTAAAGTGACTTTGCATTGCTGAAAAGTGACTTTGCACTGCCGAAACACTTTTCAAGCTTTTTTAACCAACGACTTGAGCCTCTCCTCTATCCTCACTCTTCCTCCAACCATCTTCTCAATATTTACTTTTCTGTTGCTAATTCTGCATGTACTGTTATGCAGAAGTGGTGCCCACCACAGTGCGTTGAGGCCATAACGTATTGCATGAGGCAGCACACAATTGAAAGATAACATAATATTGATGGCTGTTAACATTATTTCCTTTGTGATGGTAGAATTTATATAATTCATTGGTGATTTCTCTCTAGTGACTAGCCTTTTACCCCATTTATAGAAATGGTCAAATGGACTTGGTTGAACAAAGTAAAAGTTAATCACAGTGTGCACATATGAACAAAGACAATGGGAAGGTCAGTGATTTGTTTACATATGTGAAATGTCAGCAGACCTCACACAAACAACTTGACTCTCCAATTCACAACATTATCACAACAACAAACAATACAGTCACATTCCCATAACTTGAGAGATATGGGTTGCAATTTTTAAATCATATGTGTTGCTTTCAGCAATGGTGGGTGTCTTTGGTTTACAGTAACAGTGCATTGCCTGTCTTATTAACCACACATGGAAGCTTCAAATTGAAACTTGTTGATGGTCTGGCAAAGGAGGTGAGTCCCATCTTCTAGCCTTCAAAGTAGTTGGCTTTCCCAATAACTGCAAGGCCAACAGTCTCACCACTTTCTTTATAATGCTTTTTGTGTGGAACTTTCTCCCTTTTTTATTCAATAAACTTGAACATAATGTGTTCAAGTTCATTGTGATTATTGAGACAGTTAATGAATGCAGTGTGTTTTTGAAAGTGAACATTGGGCCTCATTCCGGGTCTGGCGGTAACCGTGCTGGTAAAACCAGCAGGTTGCTGCCAGACCCATAATGAATTTCAGGCACCTGACTTCCCGGCGCCACCGGGCTATTCTGAGTCCGGCGGCCGGGAAGTCAGGCGCCGGTAATTTAGCAATTTCCCCTTCCCATTGAGTACCATAGGACTCAATGGGATAGGGGAACACGGAAGCACCGGCACCATTAATAACGGTGCTGGTGCTTCCGTTACGCCTTGCTTATCATGGACGCTGTATCCGGTAAGGTCTGCCCTGTCAGGCACAGTGGCTCCGGCAAACAAACCTGTAGTATACCGGTCCGGTAACAACGGTGCGAAAGAATTACCGGCACCGTTGTTACCAGACCAGCCCACTCGTAATGAAGCACATAGGCCCTCATTACAACACCGGCGGTAACCAATGGCGCTATTAGCACCATGGTTGCTTCCGGTATTGTAACGAGTCCGCCAATGGTAAATGGGGAAATACCGCCCCATTCCAAGGTTGGCAGGGCGGTAATTCCCCATTTACCATTGGCCCTTCCCCATTCCCATTTTTGCCCCATACTGCTCAATGGGACTGGAGAAGGCGGTAATTACGGTACCACAAATTGCGGTACCGTAATTACCTAGGAAGTCCCTTTGCGGGTCCCTACTTTAACGGCTGGTCCAGACCAGCCGTTAAGGTTGGGAGCCGCAAAGGGACCTCGTAATCAGGCATTAAGGGTTTAATGGCGCCGACACCTTTTACGGCGCCGTTAAACCCTTAACGCCAGGGTTGTAATGACCCCTATAGTGTTTTGTCATGTTCCATCTTTAATTTGAAATGAGGAAAATCAAATATGCTAATATATTACAAGTACCCAGTTCAATTAAAGATATGCTGCTGATGTTTTACTTTATTCCCAAGAAAAATAAGATGCATTCAGAATAAGAAATTGAATCTTTCTTAGTCTCAAATAAATATTTGCACTGAATTACTACAAAAACATGTATCAGTAAAATAGGATGGTGAATTTGACCATTTATGCTTGTACCATTGATATATGACAATTAGGTTTTGTGACAAGAATGTAAAATACATAAGAACATGTTTGGTAACTAAGTAATATATGTGTTTCTATTCACTTTTTTAAACATGTAATCTTTACATGTACATACCCTGCATTTCACATTTGAATGATACCTTGCAAATATGTGGTGACAAAGAAAAAGCAGACTCACACTTTGATCTAGATGTATGGCAATCAAAAGAGAAATATTTGGTTGGTGCAAGACAAGGAGCCAAGCATGCCTGCTGTGGAGGGTCAGAAGAAAGTGAAAGACTAGAAGGTGCCATTCTCAGGAAACGTCTACTGTAAATGATAAGGACATGCCGACTAAGGTTCTTGTAGTCAGTTGTGAAGTTAAAATAGATGTTTAAAAAGTCAGTGGGTTGTTTTACATATTGCAAAAGTCAGAAAAAGTAGAATTAGGTTTCTTATTATTATTATTCTTTTTAAGCCTGTGTTATGGAAAATGATGAAAATGCTCCCAACTCAACCTTCCCTTTTGGCCAAATAAAACTCACCCACCTTATCATGAACTCTAGCTTGATGCTACACTTTGGCATAAAACAAAGCACATATTGGAGAACAAACAGGGGGTTCTGGGAAACTCTCTACCAGCACAAACAAAGCCCATTGACTTTTTCTTGGGTGGATGGCCCCTGTGAGAGTCTCAACCAAGTCTGTAGCTCACTGTTCTTTTTACAGAAAAGAAATGTCCCCGCATATCAGTCTTTGTCCTGCCCAGGGGCAGTCCAGCACCGAAATGCTAGGCAATTCTCCTCTTAACAAGTGTACCACAACAACCACATACACGTGTTTCAGCCTAGTTGGGCATCATCAGTGAGGTGAAGATGTGCCTCTCTAATAACAGTGAGCAATATTGTAGAACATGGTTGATAATATTTCTGTTAACAGTTCTTGTTCCTCGAATACCAGAAAATATTTACTTTCAAAATATGATCACAATATGACATGGGAAAGAAAACACCCTTAAAATTGAGGTTCATCATGTCTTGAATGTAGTATTGCATTTGAGGCATGTGCTGGGAACATGTAGGGCTACAAGAAAGATAGAGGGGCTGATTCATGGAATTTATGCGCTTAAAAATGGGGATTTGTGTGCCATTCTGGCCGCAAATCCCCATTTGTTAAACAGAGATTTGCGGGCAGAATGGCACAAAAATCCCCCTTTTTCAGCGCACAAATTCCCTGGATCAGCCCCTAATTGTTTAGATGAGATGAGTAATAAAGATGCTCTTCGTGGCTATTCGCAATACATTTGTTCTAAAAACTGCTGACAGGTCCATATCTCTGGTTTATCTTTGACATATTCCCAGGAGAGGTAAACTCAACTTTTTATGCTGCACCTAATTCTGCACAAGATATCCAATGTTATATGTCCCTTTTTCTGTAAGTAAACTACTGAACTCATGAGGAAATGGGTTTTATAATAATGATGAGGATTGTATTATTTGCATTGTGTATGATACCTTGAGGTTAATTGAATTGTTTATCATTTTATTTTTCATTTTCTGCTTTTTATGATTTAATTTGGAAAGTGTAAGATTTAATGTATCATCGGAATACCGTTTGGTCACTTTTGCGCTTTATACTTTTCATAATATCAACATTCAGAAATATCAAAACAAATACGAACATAGTGTTTCAATAATTCAACAGTGAAATTTAAGCTAAGATTCATGGAATTATTTGTGCGGAAAAACTTGGATTTGTGCGCCATTCTGCTGCAAATCCCCATTTGTTAAACAGGGATTTGTGGGTAGAATGGCGCACAAATCCCAGTTTTGCGGCGCATATAATTCCATGAATCAGCCCCCCTATTGGATTGTCATGTGCAGCATTCTTCACTTTGTATTGCAAACACCCCCCACCTTCTACCTTTCACTAGATAGCAAGAACATCTTAAGATAAGAATTGCACTAATTTTCACACTGGAAGCACAATCTTCAAAACTGGAGGGGGTTAGGAACAGGGAGGGCTCGACCATGAAGAGTGGAGTAGATGCAGTGGCGTATCCTGTACATGAAATAAATACATTATTATAGAACACTGATTTATCAAAATCATCTTTGGCATTGTTTTAACACGAATATCAAATATGATTGTGCGGCTAATGATTTTGCAAACTAGAAAACAGGCACATTAAACTTGCATATAAAGCTCATGCTTTTGATGTACTCATATTCTTGCCAAACATGACCAATGAAATCATGCGATTCAAATGACTCCTGTTATCTGCCTGTTCTAGGTCTGTTGATAGCAGGGGTTAGAACCAACCAACTATTTCCATTCACCTGGGCCCTACAGTTTGGGCCTGATTTACAGAAATGTTTCCAATTGGACTTTTCCACGTTACAAGATCCGTGTAAATCAGGTAGTTTGTTATTTTAAGACAATGATGTGCAATGGAAAGCGATATGTTGGTTGTCAAATATCCACCCTCAATTTAGTGATTCAAAGCTGCTCCAACGAGGCCCAAGGCACAGCGCCACCCACAGTCTGACTCCATTTCTTTATGACAACTTTTTCAAGATGTCAAAACAAGATTGCTTTATGAATCAGGTAAAACACATCTTCATCAGCTGATCCGTAACGACATTTTAGCAACTGAATAAAAACACATGTTTTTTAAAAAAATGTTTTATTGTCACAGTAAGGGAAAATAACTAACTGCCAAACGCGCCGATGTGAAAAGAAAACAACATTTTATTTTTGAGTTGGTGATGATATATTTCAAAGAAATAAATGGAAATTATTTAAATTGTAATGGTTATTTTCAAATGGTCCACTGGTTCCTCTGTTTTTTCTGCAATATCATTCATGAACGATAACGGTCTATCCGAGATCACCATTTGAAATGATTTGTTAGGGTGTGCCATCGGCCAGCTTTAAACGGGACTGGATTGCACAATATCTATATATTGCTAATTTGTTAAAAGCCCATTTTTGCTTTAACGTGATAATATCCAAATATAACATGCTCAATGCCTTTTTAAATGTTGTTCTTTCAAACTCCATGTGTTAGTGCTGAAACGTATTATGAAAGTGCTTAGAAACAGCGGGACTCATCAAGCGCTATATGCAACCTAGCATTGTACTAGCAGAACTCTGAAACCATAATGAACACTCACCGGTACAGCTCTTCCCGTCTTCCATTATTTCGAAGCCATCCACACAGTAGCATACAGTTCCATTTCTCGAAATAGCACATTTGTGCTGGCAGTCCATGTGTTTGCATTTTGGTAACAATTCTGTAAAGATAAAAGGAGTCATTTAAACCATGAGAGGAACACATCAACAGGACGACAATTTAAACAGACTTATTCTATTTCTATTTCGAAAACACACATTGAATAAGCTATTTGTTCGTCAATATAGCAAACAAGGTGCCTGTTAGCTTGCAAATGGTGGCATATCATTAATTCTCTACAACGGAAAAAGAATCACTTTGGGCCTCATTTACAGAAAAAGCGCTAAGGTTCCTGTTACCGCTCTGTGCCTTTACGTTAGGGGCGTGTGTTGTGATGTAAGAGGGGAGGGAAGAGGTGTGCCGTTGGCACGTCAGTTCCTGTTGGAGTTAGACTAAAGAAGTTCAGTTTCCCTGTCTCTCCGGCTCTGTCCTTTTATTGAATGCGTGCCAGCACACTCCAGGCTACAGTTGCACTAAGCATTTAGCTTGAGCCAGAACATTGCACGGAACAAATGTACTGCGCTGGGAGCTGATTCATAGAGTCAAAAGCGCCCATAAATGTGCAGTAGAAATAAAAACGAGCAATGCCAGGAAACCCGTCCACACGTCCCCATAGTAAACAGAACATAGCGCTGTCAGACAACTTTTGTGCCGGACACATAGAAAAAAAGTAATAAAGTATTACTTACAAGCAGTCACCATTACTTGCACAGCTCTCCTGTGCCCCATCCCATAAATAAAGGCAGCCCCCACACACCCACAATTAAAGGCACCCCGGCCATCTACATTAAGGCAACACCCACAAACCCCAACAAACTGCACCCTGCCCCCCTATATTAAGGCAGTACCCACGTAGACCCACTTAACTGTGCCCAGGCCCCCTACATTGAATCAAACATCCACGTATGAACACTAAAATGTGCCCAAGCCCCCTACATTAAGGCAGCACCCACGCACCCTCACTAAACTACACCCGACCCACTACATTAAGGCAGCACTCACGTACCCCCACTAAACTGCACCACGGACACCTACATTAAGGCAGCGCCCATACACCACCATTAAACTGTGCCCCATCTCCCTACATTAAGGCTACACCCACATACCCAAGTAAACTGTGCCCCGCCCCCCTACATTAAGGCAGCCACACGTACCCCCACTAAACTGCGCCACGGACACCTACATTAAGGCAGCTCCCATGCACCACCATTAAACTGGGCCCCAGCTCCCTACATTAAGTCAGCATCCACGTACCCCACTAAACTGCACCTCAGCTCTCTAAGTGAAGGCAACAAACACAAGTCTGCCCTTGTCCCAGTGACCCCACTAAACTGTGCTTCCAAATCAGCATCACTCTACTCTCACCCACACAGTAGTTGCCCCAGCAAGCTGCCACATCACAATTAAGCACGTCAAATACACCTCACCCGAATGCCCACATTTACCCATTCAACGTACAATACTGACACTGTGAGTTGGATGAAATTTGAAATGTCGGACAGTACATCCATTGAACCATCTTGCTTACAGAGGGCCATGACGAATCCCCAGGTCACCTAGACCACATACACTTCTATGTAATTTGGCTACAACGCTTGCTTGACAACAGCTCACTGGATGTCCCCCCCTATCCCTTGCACATCGGGACACAGAAACCAGACTCACACAGATGTACTAATATCGTTGCGTGATGAACAGTCAAAACAGTATATTGGCACACACCCATGTTCTGTTGGGAAAAGGGTACTGTCACATACCCAACAGTAATGGATACTATGATGACTCTTGCAGAGTCATCACAGAATACAACCTAAAGTTTTCTCCCATGTGGCCAGGTAAAGGAAGCCGCTACCTGATCCTAACCCTGGGGGTATTGCTAGGAAGGAGGGTCACATGGGAGGAGAAGGCTATCAAGGGAAAGTGGTGATTCCATCAGAAGAAATGCGGTATTCATCCGTATCCAAGGATGAGGTTTCCCTAATGCCTCAATATCTAACGGCATGTTGTAACAGTAGGACCTCGCATCCCAGATATAAACAAGATGTGTAACATCGGAATCCTTTTTATAGACATCAAAACTATGTATAAAAGGAAAAGGGAGTTAATACAACTTCTTTATTGTTTAATTCTACAATGTGATTGGCCTATAAACCTAAGATAAGACCCTTACCTCCTTCATCATGTTCCCTTAAAAGCACATCTTGTAAACAGAATAGATCTGATGATGTTAAAACAAATAGAAACATTTTGGACTCCAAGTCCCGTAATGTTTCTAGTACTGAGATGAGGAAGAGGGGTCCAGAGTTACCAACAAGTGATGTGCTGTCTAGTTGTTGTAATGGCCCACACCTGAGCGGGACCTTTACGCATTTAAAGGCCCTTCAGGTCCATGCCAAGCAGAAGCAGCAGGTAGAAGTAGAAAAGGGTGTGGCTGCTGTGCTGACAGCAGGACGCCATGCAAAGTGTCTGGTCGAGGTTGGGATCCCTGGTGAATGCAGAGGATGGGCAGCGGGAAGCAGTATAGCGGACGGAGACCCCTCAGGAGGAAAAACCTCCCTCTGTTCTGCAGCCCACTCTGGTGAAAGATTCTCACCATCAAGCGTACAGGGTTGTGCAGGATTTGTTGACGGTCAGCACGAGCGAAGGGAGGCTGATGGGAACTGTCAAATGTTATCGGAGATCTGCCAAATAAAGCAGAAGTGGAAGCAGAGTGTCAGAAGGAGACGCAAGGATAGACTGGTGAGTTGGCTGATTCACGTAACATTTGTTTTGAATTTCACTTGAGAAGTTTAAATTGCCATGCAATTCCTGTATGATTTTGTTTTATGTATTAGTGTGAGGGGCAGATACATTTGGACATTAGGTCTATTTCCTTTAGCCTTAGATTGGTAGGTAGGGAAATCCTTATTAGGCTAGGGATGTGTCTCTCATTTCTGACCCCTCACGATACCCGCACCCATCACTGTCCCTAGAAAGTGCCAAACAGGCTTTCAGGCCGAGTTCGCTATGATGGTGGTATTAGCCTCACATTATTTGTAACACAAACAACACTTGCCAGCTATGCATCATGAACACCCATGGCTCAGTTCACTGTGGAGTACTTTCCTTTCTCAACTCCTTTACTCAATATGTATCTTAATGTGTACCCCGATTTGATACAGAGCAATATGTGTCGATGTGGACCTTGTGTTTAAACAATGAGCCTAAAAGTCCTCACTCAGAATAGACTCATAGTTGTGTACCAGATGTCCCAAATGCAACATGTACAGAAGGCCATGTTTTGGGCATTCAGTGAAAATATGTCTCACCGTTTCCAGATTATTGGGGTTTTTTCAAATCCTAAAAAAGTGACTTTTCAGGCTCAATTTTAATCGGCTGTCAGTAGATGACCGTACTGGGAGCTGGTTAATCCTAGTAAAAAGGTTTAATCTTCTTATTTTGGGATTGGGACTGATCAAAAGATATGGTCATGGGTGCATAAAACGATGGACCACTTGAGAGACCTGGGCAAACCCACGCAGTGGAGCCCGGTGGGCAGAATTACACAACCAGTGCCACTGACTTAGTTTACGCGAGAACACTTTTTTATATTATGTATAACTCATTCCACTTGAGAAATCTGGTTACCAATTTATATTTGAGAAAGGCTGGTTTACTGTTTCTAGATATTTATATAGGCCCAGCCTACAAATGTCCAGCCTTCCGAGCCATCAATTAAACTCTGGTCGCAATCTGAGTTGACCTTTACGCTTAAGTGACACTGCTTTACGTGATAATAGCCCAAGCTCCAAGCGTAGGTATTCCAACAGAGTACTTTGCTGCAAGCTCAGCATACTATGCCAAAAAAGGCCCTCAACCTATTTTAGCCACTCCAGATTTTGTACCTATAAGCCTTTAAAACCATATAAAATGGTCGGTCAGAACCATTGCTTATATGGCATTAGATTCCCATTCAGTGAGTAACCTGGGTTTCCTTTGGAGAAATGACTAATCAGATAAGTCAATTACCTAGCCTTAGTGATCTTAGTATTTATGATATTTTCATAGCTGCCGTTAGACATCAGATTCAAACCCAGGTATTTATAATAGGCAACATACCGGATCTGCCCAATGCTTAATTCGATCTGCACCCTATTATTTTTTTTTTGTGAGTTGCTAGCATTACCTTTGTTTTATCTAGATGTATCTCTAGCTCATTATCGCTTGAATAGTTTACCAGGGTTTCCAATACAGTTTTTATGCCTATTACTGTGTGACTAAAAAGCCCCAAGTCATCTGCATATAGGATCGCTGTGATACAGTCATGAGACAATCTGTGGGGACCAACTACCCAAGGCTTCTAGGCATCGGATAAGATCAGTAAGGTATCAATTAAAAATAAGGGGGGGGCAACATACGCCCCTCTTTTACACCTCCATTTATACCTATCTTGTCTGATAAATGATTTCCATTGCCCAGTCTGATTCTAGTAGTGGTTTTATCATGAAGAGTTTTTACAATTTCAAGTAACCAGCCAGGGCATCCCCACTTTTGCATTTTCGCCCATATGTTCTCGATTGACTAAATCAAAAGCGGATTTAAAATCCTGTTAGGCTTTTTTTAGGGGTGGATGAGCTTTACCTTTAACTTGGTTAATTAAGCGATCAACCACTCACAAGTTTAAATTGGTACTGACCCCTGCACGAAAACGGGTTTGCAATGGGTGAAGAAGCTTATTTTTATCAACCCATGCAAGCAGGTGCTTTAGCACACAGCTTGCAAACATCTTTCTGGTGGTATCTAATAGCAACAATAAGTGATAGTTTTCCGGACTCAATCTGTCACCAGATTTATGTACTGGAATCAATATGGCACAAGCAATGAAGTCCATTTTATTGGATCAGCCTTCAGTACTACAACTGCTAGCCCATTTGGGCCAGGAGCCCTCAAGTTCTTTGCCTTTTTGATCATCTCTACGATGCAATCCTGATTAAAGTGCAAGGGCCAGGGGGTATCATCTGCCACTGTATATTTGTTCTAGTTTTGGCTCACCAACATTTTAGCTTCAAGAAACGTTCGCCATGTGACTTCATTGATAGGGTTTAACATTCATTTACCATATTTTGGATCTCTAGCTAGAGAACCCTTCCACTCTAGCTAGAGGAAGGGTCCGCTGGATAGTTTTTGAGTTATGTGACGACATGACCTTCAGTAGGTGTTGCCAGTTTTTGTTCAAACCTTGGGTGTTTTGCCCCTTTTGACAATTTCAATATGCATTTCTAATTTTACAGATATTTGCTATAATATCCATCTAGGTAGTGCTGATCTTTTTATACTTCACACTTGCCTGCACACTTTACGTTTCACCATTTGTACCTCCATATCACATTGTTTAGTTTTTGTATCACCCAGTCAAACTATTGGTTTACCTTTGACTACACGAGCTTTGATGGGCATTTCCTTGATCCATGTTTCGATACCATTAGCATCCCGATCCCCCAGAAAATCTTTCCCATCATCCAAATAATAATGGTCAACAGATTACCAGCCGTTATAATGTTGCCTTCAGACCATTGAATTTTATTAGCTCTTTGATTGAGCTCAAGGTCACCCGGACCAAGCATGATGATTCAAAGCAGTGGTAGGAGACCCCTTCTTTTATAGACAACGATCTCCAGGTGATTGTGCTAAAGGTAGCCAGATTTAGGGGTGAAATCCCTACTGCTTTTGAAATGTGTGGACATTGCGCTTATGATGTCACACCCAAAGTGCTTTCCTCCAGAGGAAGTGGAGTGGACAAGAAAGAGAAAGAGAGGCAGACAGAATCAAAATAGCAGTATCCTCCTAAAGGTGTGCAGAACCTTGCCTGGCTACCCAAACTCTGCCCCCTCTCCCTCCTAATAGGGTCAAAGACCTTTAAAAATGCAGCCCCCTGTGTGAATCCTGGGTGTCTGGGAATGGGTGTGCCCCTTAGTTTCTGTTCTCAGGCCAGCTTCCTATGGAGTGGCTGCCCTAGGGTAAATAAATGGTGTTACCTGTCCTAACAAAGGAACAAAGAGATGCAATCCCCCCAAGACTACAGTCCAGTCAGTGGAAAAGGGTTGGCCTTGTTTTGAATGAATACACACAATCCTTCCACAGCTGAACTGGCGCACAGGGCTGACACATGTGCCAAATGAATTTACTGTGGCTGGGATAACTATGAGAGATGCTGGCCATCATGCTCTAACTCAGGTATGGCTTATATGTACAGTTTATTGTGTCACCACGCTTGGATCTCCAGGGTTATACCATTTTTGGAACTGTGGTGCATATTTTAAATGCAACTCCTGTGCTGCAGAGACTTGGATTTCACTGCAGCTGTTAAGGCTCCTCTGATATCTGAACCTGTTCTCTGCCACTGGCAGAGAAGGTCCTGTGAATCAATACACTTATGCTGCATGGCACAATACATGCTTTGCTCTTGACATGGAGCTCATGACATGGGAATCTGGTTAGCAAGTTTCCCTTTCTGAGATGGAATTACCTGCAACATTTATTTACGCAATAACAATAAAAAGAACAGAGCTTTCACACTCTTGCCAGATGGCAATTAATCACAGCCCATACCATTACTTTTACATGTTTAAGATCCCAAACAGGCCCTATTGTCAATCATTCAGTCCAAAACAATGCAAATACATCCAAATAAAATCAATCTTCCATCCAGACCTCCATCTTTGATGTCAACTGCATTGTGTGGACTCCCCAAGTCCTTAAGGAGAACTCATAATAAGAGCATCAAAGTAGAATGCAACAAGACAAAGCATGACGAAAAGACACATGTAGAAACATTGGTGAAAACACTGTGGACAACGCCACTGTTAAAGATAGTGTAGCTTGATGCAAAGGCTTTAATTAGAGACGCTGTCTATAGGAGCAAGTGCAATCCTGCACAGCCTTTTCAACGGGACAAAAAAAAAATGCAAAGAAAAACTTAAGTTTGCCCTACTGCAATGAGGGCATGGTATTAGCACCACTGCAACACTGCCCTGGTGCAAACATGCATCAAATAGTAATTATGCGTATTAAAGCAACTATACTGATAATACCATGAGAAATGATAAGCCCTACAATGTAAATACATGCTGTGCCATATCGTCTCAAATTATTGTCTGTCCTGTTACTGATCACACGCACACAAACACATACATGCACACACATTGGAACTTGGTTTGTATAAGCGTACTTGCCCAATTGGAGTTATCTACCACATGAGCTTCCTGGGAATATCGATTTGACAACAGTGATCAATGATGCTACATCAATATATGGTCTCTAGGAACAGAGCATGTCACAATATGGAAAATGTGTTTGGAGAACATGTGCCAGCTAACACAAACATGACATGCGACACCATGAGCATTAATCATTCAACAAACACAGCAGTATGGTCGTTCCCAAAGATTGAGGTATTGCACTAGTCTATGCATATCTAGGACACCACTTTCATATTAAACTTCCATTCTCTTGGAGTGGTTGTATGCATCTATGACACATTTCCTTTGTTGACCGATTTGAACAATGCATGCAGTTCTGCCTTCCTGCTCTCTGTTATATATAGGAGGTGGTCGGTCCCTGTGCCTTTCACTTTTATGACAGTTTCCCTAAATCTGTCCCTATATTTTTATCTTCATGTTTTTTTTAATTATTATTATTTTTTTAAATATAATTTCTATGTTGTCTTCCTAATATAAGCAGGGCGGCTTTTTCACCATCCTATCACATATGTTCACAAAGTCAGTATATGTATTGACAAGTATGTCTCATATCAAACTGATAATAGAGTCGATTTTTATCAGGCACAGCATTCATTTTATAACAATGAGCAGTGGCAGATATGATATTGATGTCTTATTGGACTACAATTAATGCATTAGGCCACTTATCTAATGTACCTCCACTTCCACATTCTCTGACCCTCACCTATATTGTATAGATACATGGCTTTACAGAGCACGCGCAACATTATAAAATATCCTACAATGGCATAATAATAATAATAATAATAATAATAATACTCATCATCATCATCATCATCATCATCATCATCATCACTGGAACAAACAAAAACATAGTTAAACTTCCTTGAATTAGCATTTGACAACAGCAGTTATCTGTGTGAATGCTTTCACTACTCGGCTATCTTAAAGACTTCCATCCAACTTAGTGTGCCGAACACTAGAAGTTCATTACTCTAACTTTGCAACCATTGCACTGATCAGATCTTTACCGTGTTCTTTGCTGTGACAGCATTTGCAGAACTGAATCTTCTTAACTTTTGCTTCCACACTTTCTTTCGCCATTCAGATGTTATTACTATCTGGAGTTCACTGCAACTTCATTTGTTTCTTCATCGATGCCATGTAATATGCCTGAATATCTCCGTATGCTATACTGTAACTAGATTGGTCCTTTGGTGCCTCGCTCATGTTATGCATCTTTACCGTTGTGCTCACACTTAGAAACTGCCCTCATGTAATAAGTTCAAAATGGCTTACTATCCCATTATCTACTAGCCCTGATATACTATGATCGTATTTAACCCTTGCCTCCCTTGTCCCTTGTCCCTTGGTTGCTAGTGTGAGCGGATGACCCCCTCACACCCCCCTTGGTTGCTAGTGTGAGCTAATGATCCCCCAACCCCCTTTGGTTGCTAGTGCGAGCGGATGAACCATCACTCCCCCTTGCTCCTTGGTTGCTAGTGCAAGCGGATGACCCTCCCACCCTCTACCATGGTTACTAGTGCGAGCGGATGACCCCCCTTGGTTACTAGTGTGAGCGGATGACCCCCCACGGTTGCTAGAACGAGCGTATGACCCCCCCACATCCCCTTGGTTGCTAGTGCGAGTGGATGACCCCCAACCTCCCCCTTTGGTTGCTAGTGTGAGCGGATGACCCCCCACCCCCTCTTGGTTATTAGTGCAAGCGGTTGACCCCTCCACCCCCCTTGGTTGCTAGTGTGAGTGGAAGACCCCCCAAACTCCCCTTGGTTGCTAGTGAGAGCAGATCATCCCCTCACCCCCCGCCCCCTTGGTTGCTAGTGCAAGTGGATGACCCCCCACCCCCCTTGGCTGCTAGTGCGAGCAGATGACCCCCTCACCCCCCCCCTTGGTTGCTACAGTGAGTGGACGTCCTCCCCACCCCCCCATGGTTGCTAGTGCGAACGGAAGAACCCCTCACCCCCCCTTGGTTGCTAGTGCGCGGACGACCTCCATGCTGATTAAACCCATATGTATTTGTTGAAGTTCGCTACAAGAGGCGAACAGTCCATTTATATATCTAGTTGCTACCTTATTTTGACCCATATGTATTTGAAGATCCATGCAAGAGTCATACAGTCCAGGTATATATTTAGTTGCAACCTGATTTTGATGCATATGTATTTGAAGATCCCTGCAAGAGTCATACAGTCCAGGTATATATTTAGTTGCAACCTGATTTTGATGCATATGTATTTGAAGATCCCTGCAAGAGTCATACAGTCCAGGTATATATTTAGTTGCAACCTGATTTTGATGCATATGTATTTGTTGAAGCTCCCTTCAAGAGGCGAACATTCCATTTATATATTTAGGTGCTAACTGATTTTGACCCATATGTATTTGTTGAAGCTCCCTACAAGAGGCAAACTTTCCATTTATATATTTAGCTGCTACCTGATTTTGACCCAAACATTCCATTCATATATTTAGTTGCTACCTGATTTTGACCCATATGTATTTGTTGAAGCCCCTTCCTTGAGGCAAACTTCCCGTTCATGTATATTTTTGCTTCCTGACTTGCACTTATTGTATTATTGTAACCTTGTCTTAAGTTAAGTGCCGAGATGCCTGAGGGCTTTGCACACTATACAAAAAATAAACCAAACCAGGTACTGCCAGAAAGAAGCATCAGACATGTTGTTTCTCTTTCAAATCAGCATCATGCAGTGCTATATTGCAGAAAGCCTAGAACAGAACCCACTGTGAGGATGGCCTGGCTCAATAGATTGCTTAGATATGTTTTTTCGGTTTTGTGTTAATGTACTGGGATGAAGCACAGACATAGTCATTGCATTAACACTGTTATCTGCCTTCATTAACATTAGGGACAGCTTTTCATCAGAACATTCTATTTGCATTTACTTTATCACCATCACAGCACATAAGATAGCGAATGAAAAGAGTCGCAGGAGCGACAGAAACTGCAAAGGAAATAAGAGCTGAGGAGCCATATTAAGACGTGTCCGATAACATCTTCACATATTTCAAGGAGATTTCCTGTGAGGTATTTTGCACCTTTTGGCGTCTTCCTTGGCTCTTCCAGGACGCGCCACATTTGGCTAATCAGACTACACATTATGCATTATTGTTTTTTCCTTCCTTCTATGCAGTTTTCTGAACGCTATTTTGAAATGAGTTGTCAATACACGAGCCATGGCTTCTGCGTGACTAGACATCATGACATCATGGTTTTCCTTTTGTTATGCAAGCTTATCTTTTTAATTGGTCCATAATCTTACACATGATTTCATTCAGTTTAATTATCGCGTAGCACGTGGTGGTAGAGATTATGACAACATTGTATATTATAGAAAAATGTACCTGCATTTTTAATGCATACAATAGTCGAATATCGAAAAACAGACTGACTTGGAAAAGTGTTAGCTGTGGCGAAAGGAATATGTGTGGCTGCTGGACTAGCAGGCTATTCTTTTGTTGGTGTTTCTTATGAGGTTGTTAGAGGCGTTCGCGGATTCATAAGGGGGCGAAAGGGTGACACAAAGATCCAATGGGTACTCGTAGAAGATTGTATCGCGCCATTTTCACCGAGACATTTATTTCAAAGATGAAACATGCATGTGGGACTCCAGATGAAATCTCAACAATACATCTTCTTATGGAACACTGACAAAGGTTATGTCCTGGTGCTGGTTTAAAATGTACCGACTGCGCCACCTACTTGGTATCAGAAGATTTCATCACAAAGTGTGCCACGGTGGATCGATATTTCCTCAACACCGAGCGCAATCTTCATTTACGATAAGTGTGCCCATAGGTTACTATGGCTCCCTCGAACGGTAATATTACAAACGAATGCCACAGTGCCACCTGCACTTTCAACTGCGTGAAATGGTGCTGCGCATGGACGCCATTTCACCAAAATACCAGTGTTAGTAGAAATGACATCACACGGCCATTGACTCCTATGACATCACAGGAAGTGATGTAATTTGACCCCACCCTGAAGTGACATCACGGGAAGTGATGGAACACAACCTTTCACACTTTGACAAAACAGGAAGTGGCATCACATGGCATTGCTCCTAAGTACACTACGAACAATATGGTTTCAATATCACTTAAATGTGATATACATTTCATACAACAATGGATCACCATATGTATCGTTAATACCAGTGTGTATAGGCCCATATTACCAAATGACTGTGAATTCAAACAGATTTACAAGGCCAAACGATAATGATGTGTTATTATATAGCAATTACGCTTAAAACGTTTATATAGAACAAATATACATACAATGTTACCAACATTGTGTTAGCACTAATTTAGCAATCTTAGAAGGATTAAAGCCTGAGTTGGCTTTACTGGTATTCAAACCTGCAATCTGCAGATCACGCATAGTAGCAGCAAGCGCACAAACCCCTATGCCTTCTTACCGGCTATAGCTAGTTGGTAACTGAGATTTAACAGCAGGCCAGTTAATCTGCAGGTCTGGTACAAAGTCGGCCAAATGTCAAGTCTGCATGGATCTACTTTTCAAGCTTCAGGGGTTGGAAAAATGCATGCCATTCAGAGGGTTCATAACTGTGTATTAAAGAATTTAGAGTTGCACAGGAAAAGTAGCGCACTCACACAGCATCCCCAAAAAACATGCAAACAAACATCCTGAACAGCATGCCATGTAGATAGGAAAGGTAGACACTTTCCAACAAAGCATTTATTGTGGCACAATGAAATCAAGTGCCATTTTATGGGATATGGTCAAAGATTTCTACACTGTACACAAGCTTTTAAGCAGAAGGATTTTGTCAAGTGACCGAGGACTCCGAGATGGAATGTCTTGTGGTGATCGTGACAGAGACAACGGCTGAAAAATCACGCTGTAATTGTAACTTGTGAACAGCAAAACACATAGTCCGAAGTGGATGCTTATTCTACTCTAAATGTTTTCTGGAGGTTTTTGTTTGCATTGTGAATTTGAGATGTTTAAGAACCGACTAAATCAGTGACTCACCCCTAAAGTGTGCCTGAGATAAACCTTTAATGAGTGTAGCAATTATTGTATAGAATTCAATAGAAGTTATAGAAGTTGTTTCTGCCTGGTGATCCATTCTTATATGAAATGTATATCACGTTACAGTAATATTGTAATCATATTTTTCATAGTGGACAGTGCTATGTGATGCAACTTCTTGTTTTGTCAAGGGATAAATGGTGGTGTTCCATCACTTCCCATGAGGTCACTTTGGGGTGGGGTCAAATGACATCACTTCCTGTGATGTCATGAGAGGCCAAGGGTCATGTGATGTCACATCTGCTATCCGTGGCATTTTGGTGAATTTACGTCCCTGATTAAGCTGCTAGACTAACTTGTTCAAAATGACAATTATCCTTATTTGCAAAACGGATGGTGGAGATTTCTCACTTCTTCACTCCCCACAGTTTCAATTGATCTCTAACTGAATAAAGTGAAGAGGGAAGGGTTTAGTTGTACTCCCAATTGCACAAGGTGTGCAAGATGCATTCAATAATGGGCAATTGAATCAAGCTCCACTCCTGGGACTGTTTTTTAAGTTAGGCGTGAAGTCCCTTTGAAAACTCTTTCCAAAATGTATCTCAGCTGAATGGCCTGTAGAGCAACAATTTGAAGAATATATCTCCATGCCCCAATAGTACTTTGATGAAGAAACCTGTTAGCATCTCACTCAAAAGCACATGTCTTGCCACAGACCCAGCGAAGACACAACAATATAAAACAAACACATTTTGGAAGACACTCGAGGCTCACCTGTTAAACACTCAGAGAAGTGGCACCATGGGTCAAACAGTTTATCATCAACTGAGGCAAACACTCTTATTGGGGCAACTGAGGAAGACTGTGTGACTCCCTTTTGGAAACGTTTTCTACCTGAAACCAATATTTTGAAAATCCATTTCTAAACTCCCAACTTTGCAGAGAAAGGGGACAAGGGTTGTGAAGGGAATGTTGAACAGCTACATTCTGGAAAGAAGACAATCCAGTCACAACAGTTATCAAATCAATAAATGCCTGCTTTGTAATTGGATGTTCTTAGAGCCCTCTCTTAAGATACTAGGCTTGGCCACCATTAGTTTAACTGATAGTTCGGTGAAGGCATCCTTTGGCTCTGACCTGATGTCACTCCTGCCCTTCTGTTACCATAAATACCAGTCCTTCCAAATTGAAAATCACCAGTTTTGATCCGCCTCAGCAGAGTAACTATTTACTTTGGCAGTACTGGGGATTCTCCCATCCGGCAAGGGGCATTTGTATCTATACATTCACTTATCAGTAAAAAAACTAATTGGTTAAACAAAAAAGGGTTTGGAAAAAAAAAGTAATCATACTTATATCAGGGGGGCAAGAGAATGGTGTGGGTAGGAAAGCCCCCTAAATCCTCCACTTGTGATTGTGTGTCCCTAACATTTCCCCACTTGTCAGTAGTAAATATATTTTAAAAAACACGATTGATCTAAACCACTAACTTATTTATTTTGGTAACACATTGGTTTTTCTTTGGGCAGGGCCAGGTGGTATTACCCAAATTGGTCATTTACAATTGTTCGAATGAACAATTGACCGAATTTAAAGGGTCACAATTGACCTTTTCACAATTGAAATATGATATGCCTTTGAGTGATGGGTCTCCAAAGGTTTCACCCTTCATAAGTGTACAGCTTTTCCTCCCTAAAAAATATTCAGGCACAATTATAATGACAAATGGGGTTCTCCACATTTGGACATGAAATATTGCACATTGGCCACAGAGAGTTGGGGTTTATCCGTGATGTACACACTATTTACATGTATGGATCGCCGTGGCCAAAGCAGTTTAGCGCTTACAGCTAACTATGGCCTGTGGTGTATCACTGGTAGAGCAATTTTGGATAACCCAGAAGCTCAAAATTCCTCTTCCAGTGGGACAAAGGTATTACTGTACTATGGAGCCATGGAGCAAAGCTATTAACTGAATCAAGTGTGATCATAGCCCCTTGGTGACTCCCCAAGACCTCTATAAGCTAACACACATTTTATTTTCTCTATAGCCTATCTTCAGTATGCAGATTCTATTGCCATGAGGCTACTTTGGGTGGTGCTTTGGGTTTGGCAGTGCACTCATTGGTCATGGCCACTGGCTCGGCCAGTGACCCACTGCCCCTTTACTGCCATAAAGTGCCCTCTGGGAATGGCCGTAGGGGGCTACTCTTGATAAATGAAGTTGGGCCAGGGAATGTAGCCATTGTTGCAATAGCTACTGGCCATGGCCAGTGGCCCATCGTCCCACTATGGGTGGCGACTTTGCAGATGGCCTGGCTGCAGCCCAGGCATAAAAGATACCTTGTTTGCATCAGACAATTGCTGTCCTCAGTGTCCTCTAGTTTTCAGTGATATAATTGATGGAGCAATACGTGATGTAATGAGTTATTTCTTCCATGGTGTAACCAGCATGCTCTTGTGGCTCAGAGTTAAGGTGACATAGCCTCCAACACTTGCTGAATTTCGAGGGTTCAGTTGCATTAAAACACCACCTGAACATCACTTCAACTATGTTTTTTCACTGAACGTATATTTTAAATGCTCTCAGTGTGCACGTCACATGTATTGATCATTCGTTGTATTGCATGTAAGTGGGGTATCAACATCTCATATCACAGCAACCTCACATTGTACAGTGGTTGCACATTTAGACACAACCATCATTCTAAAATGATTAGTCTCACTGATTGTGTTGCACTGTATGTTCTTAACTGACATCTAAAGACTGCTACGAATGATTTAAAAAAAACATTTCAAAGAGTTAATTGCATCATACTATTACAAACATAAAGAGAAAGCTGAGAACATATGGACCACCTTGAAAATAAATATGAACTTGCAATTCTAAAGCTATGACAATTAATGACCAAAAATTAAATTGAGAAAAAAAAGTTTATATTGAGTAAATACTGAGCAGCAAAAATCAGGGTTCGCTCTGGTATGACTAAAGCATCAGCATTGGGAGCATGGAAAAATTGGCTCATTTGGATGCCTTGAAATATAAACCGCCAATAAACGTGAATGACAAAGACATCTGTCATGTATTCTAGTAGCAGGAACGAGAAGACGACACTGTATAATTGTAGCAATGGGGGCACAGAAAAGATGGCTCCTTTACTAAATTTAGCGTACTGAAACGGAATATCAAGATGTATTAGACAATCACAAATTAATAATGGGAGACCGTTTCTGGTCAGGGTTGAACAGCAGCAATGAGGGTGAAGGAACAAAAGCCGGAGACGGCTCCTGGAGTATTGGAAAAGGCGAGGTTAGGAAGAGCTTGAGATCTCAGGGCACATGGGTGTCAACAGGAAATCATGTGAAGGGTGGTGGAACGGTGCATAGCTGACTGGTTAATTGAAGACAAAACCGGGAAATTATAGAGGGAGTGATTGAAGATATACATCCACCACACATGGAGGCTGTGGGTATCTATGCGGTTGAGGATCGATGTTGTTTTACAGGAACAGTCAAGTTCAACTCTATGTCAAGTGTAGTAAAGGAGTTGATTAGCAGCTCCCTGAGGAGGATGTTGAGTAATTCCGCCTGCTCAGGGCCATAGGGGACATGGGTGGAGAAAGGAGTCTTGCAGTGCAGAATGAGAAGGGATGTTCAGATGTTTCAGTATGGAAGCCGCTGTCTTAAAGGTGATTCATGTTTGCAGTCACAGTCCTTTTAAAAAGAGCCCCCCATGTTACAAGCCGGAGGGGATGGGGTTGAGGTATTTGAGCAACAGGATGTAGGAAATGTTAGGATAAATTAAGAATTAGAAGCTGGTGGGTAGATCACCAATAGTTTGGAACGAGTTTACCATCATGCTGTGTTGTGCCATCCAGTCACATGTGGCACAGAGGCAGTGCTTAGTTTGTAAGAAAATAAGTGCCAGGGCCTAAATATTTTCTATCATGCTTGTGATACTGTGGGCGGGCAGTAACCAACAATTGCTGCCACCACAAACAGCTGATCCCCACAGGGCGACACATTAGGATTTATACTGCAGCTCGCACCTGCTCATTTGGGTTGAGGGATGCACTGGCTAGCATTACTTTATAACGAGACAGTAAGTGCCGGGGCTCAGAAATAAGTGCTGGGGCTGAGCCCTTTCAAACACCCCAAAAGGTTAAGCACTGGAAGTGTGCGATGCAGAAATAACACTGGTATGTAGGGAAGGGTGGCAAAGAAGATGTGTGACTCATCAGCAACCAGATAACTCAAGAAGCCAAAAAATAAGATGAATGTTTGATGGACCCACACAATTGAATTGTCCTTTTTTGCACGTTTGCATTTTAAACATGCACTTTTTGTCACCATTATTTTCGCCATTTGTTTTTTAATGGTGGCTCCCTCCCCAAACCCCATTTAAGCCAAATCACCACTGCAACCTGACAACCACCACCCCTCAATCCCCTACGTCAGACACACAAAACATGTATAGTTACAAATAAAAACAACAAAAATGACAGTTGCGAAAAGTGCACATTTAAAAAGCCAGCGGCCAAAACACGGCAAGCATGTTTGATGGGCTATATTTAGAGAGTGAATAAGAGTGAAACAATGGCTAATGCTGATGGTGGCTGATAGGATGTGAAGTGAGGGAGGATTTTTTTCAATGTATATTTCAAGGGCAGTCATTGCTGTGTGCAATGTAGCTTGACATTGTACAAATGATCTGGCTTCAGAGAAGGAAGCAGCATGCCGCAGCAGGCAGCGATGCAGTAGGAAGTAATGGTGAAGACTCCAGTGCCTTAGACTTGAGTTAGCCATAACAGCAAGAATGAGGAAGAACAGAGTGGAATACCTTCCTCAGTAGATGAAGCTGGACAAATGCTCAATGAAAGGATTGCACATTTTCCTTTGGCAGCATGTATTTATTGATCAAATTCCCACTTTTCAGTGGACCAGTTTTGGACTTGATTCGACCTGTCTCCAAATCATGTTAATGAATAACATTTCCCATTAATAAAGTTGATAAGAATTGTAATAATTACCCAAGTAATGGCAATACTGCTCGCCTCACTGGCGTCTGAAGGTTGAAGGGTTGAATCAGTTGGCAGGTTGTACACACATGTAAGAGCCATACACTTATCTCTCTGTGATATCTTACAATCAAGTCAATGGATTTCTTTGCTAATCCACAATGGCCACTTCCTCCTTCCAGGAATGTCTTTTGAGGTGTTCCAATCAATATATAAAGGCACATGGCTCCTTGGAAAAAGACAAAGCTGCTCAATGCATCCATGGACTATTTAAAAGCACGTGTCTAAATAAAAGCACATGCTAATTCTATGTAGACCATAATCGACTGTACAGCCTGTGCTCCATAGTGTGCTATGTGTCCTCAGTGAGAAAGGGTTTAATTAGTAATAGCATGGATACGAAGTGCTTGAGTACTAAAAATGAAACATATAAAATGGTAATTACAGTACTAATTACAAGTGATTCAAATGGAAATTCTTTGAATAATGGATCCTGCTGATCAAACGTGGCTTTCTTGAACAGGTGACATGAACACAGTTATTTTGGTATGTAATGCGACCTGAATCATGAAACATTCCTACGTATTCTCTCTAATATTTACATTTTCCGTCTTCTCTTTGTTAATCAGAATTCTCCTAAGCTGTCCTCTGTGTTATTCATGTCTGTCTTTTGTGCTGCATCATTCATTATTCATAGCACAATGGTAGTGTCTAGACGATAGTTATGAATTGACAGCCATCTCTTTCGGAGAGATGGTAATACTATTGTTCATATGTGCTACTAGTGCAGCAATGTCTTTGTTGCATAGGGATACTCTTGCCAGTCCCAATTAAGCCCGGATGGTTCTTTTCTAAGGAGCAATAGATATTTTGATTGATAGAACTGAACGGCAATTTAGAGGCCACGCAGCTGACTATTATCTTGCATTGATGTATAACTAAATATATTGGTTTCAGCTGTCCTAAAAGCTGCCACACAGGTCGTGTTCATGACCATGCACTGGGGTTCCACAATCTTTGACGAACGCTGATGGAAATATAAAACGTCATTCATCAATTTTCAATAATAATTCCAACAACATTCAGACAATAAATTGGCAATGAAATAAAAGCATTTAAGTTTGAAACAATGGTATCGGACCTGGCTTATGATATGATATATTATTTATAACGCGCTTAATACCCAGCGGGTTCTAAGCGCGGACCCGGGGATCAAACCTGTGTTGCTCTGTGTTGTCTTGTTTCCAAGGAGAGCATGTTGCCCCTGAGCTATCCTCCCAAGACTCGGAAGGCTTGTTCATATTTCTAAATAATGGTTAAACCCACATCACTCCTCAACCTCAAAGAACAAGCTCAGAACAGGTTTAGTAACATAAAGGGCAATATTGCATACCGTTTGCCTATGTGGACATTGGATTAGCTCTAAAGTATATATTGGCATAATGTAGAAAACATTTGCTTAATGCATTTCAGCACCAGGACAATGTATTCCCTATTTCTAGCACCAGATCATATTTTACCTTGGTGCACAGATGCATTGAAGATTGGATTTGTACTAGGTAAATTGGCTTCCAGGTTATTGCACATGCACAGATGCACATTTCATGTAATATTGCCCATATTCTTTTAATTTGTTTCAAAAGTAATGTAAACTATCTCGAGGTGCACTCACTTGCTGACTTTGCTGACGGGAGGATAGCTCTGTGGCAACCGGCGGGTCTTTGAAGCAAGACCACGCTGAGCAAGCACAGGATCGGATCCGTGCTTGAAAAAAACAAGTGTGTTATACTTGCACTTCCACAATTTAATGAAACTAGCGCCTAGATACCTACAGGTTATGTGTGTTGCAAATAAAAAAAATATATATGAATACTGTTCTTATCCACATTAGTTCTCCTACCACTGCCCAACCCTTTCAGCTCTCCTCCTTCTAGAACATTTTTTCTGCATTATTCACTGTAGACCTTCCCTTCTTGCTCCAAAGTCATTTCTGTTTGCCTGAAAGGACACTGTGTTCAAAGTGTTGACACTTCCCCTCCCCATGCCTCAAGGATCAGTCCTTGGCCCATTTCTCTTACACTAAACTAGGGGTGTACACAAATTCGGCTTCTAGTAATTTTTCAGCCGATATCTGGCTGAAATGTCTGCTTCGGCCGAATACTTAATTAATTATCACTCAAAGACAAAAATGTTCCTCCACAAAACACATTAAATAGTGCTTTGACTGTGTCCCTGGAATAATTCAGGTATGTTGTATTTCCCCTTTAAAAGGATCAATAAACAAATACTGCTGTCTTTTCCTTGATTGAGTACAGGCAGAGGGAAGGTGTATGATATGATGTGATATGGCATTCATGACACGCCTATACACAAGTGTAAACGTTCATACAAAGTACTTGCCCTTCATGTGCTGAACAGACAGATTTCCATCAGTTGGTTTGCAGGGGAGTGGTGAGCTTTAGCAAAACTCAATATTTTGAATGTATCTCTGGTCTCCCCTGTATTTTGTAGTTGAAAACCATTGAGCTGGAACCATAATTTATGAAGTTGTTATTAGAAAATAGTATTTTCTTTAGGTTCTTATTGATTTGCTGATGACTTGTGTGAGAAATCTGAAAGTTACATGTTCCAGTCTCACCAATTCCCAATCCAAAAAATACAATTAAATGATACATGATAGTGGATTAATGTAGCTGTTGTACAGATTCCAGTAAGTTCCAAGCCTTGAGTAAAATAAGTCAGGAGGTAGTGTGCCTGCATAAATTACTGTATTCAGTCTGCAGGTCAAGATTATAAAGAAAGTAAGATGCCTCAGTGGGAAGTGTGCCTGCGGAAGTGATTTGCTTGTAATATTGAAACATAGGTTACAATTTCTGCCCTCTAACGTTCTCATGTTGCCAAAATGAGTGCCTTTTAATTGAGTAAAAGTGACAGATGTTGCTAAAGAACGCTGCTATATTTTTTAACCACCATACCCCAGTCTTCAGTAGCACAAATATTCCTCCCAACATTAGAGAGTTAAAAAAGAGGAATATGTCTATAATAAAGACAAAGAGATTCAAGTTGCAATTTAATAATACTGGACCAAATGGATGTACAAGTGAAACAAATAGGAGTAGCGGTTTGCTCCAAAAAGCGTGCTATTGTAAATTAGATGTAAATCTGTCCAATAGTTTTTTTTTTAAAACGGCCAAAAAACAGGTAAAAAAATATTTGTGATATCTGGGTCCTGTTTGCTAACTCACTTCCCTATCCGGTGTGCAGCCCCCTCCTCAACCAATCAGGGGTCGGCGTTATGTTCCAAGGACATCGGGCACACCGCTGATTGGATGGGGAAAAGCGTGAGGTGCGTCATATTTTTCAGAACAGCCCCCCATGTTGTATCCACAGACAGCGGCCATTGTCTGCGGATGGTGCAGTGGGGATTATTTGATGGACGAAATTGGGACTAGAAAGGGCAGAAGTGTAGAATACAGATAATATTTGGCTGTTTTTATAGGTGTAAAAAGGGCATGCAGGTGCCACGGTAGTCCGTGGACAACGCAGTGAACAAACAGTTTGGAAAATACAGTTGGGGTTATCTGATGGCTGAAAGAGGGCATGGAAAGTGTAGGGGAGTGGACAAAAGATGACATCGAGCTGTTTTTATAGGTGAAAAAAGGGTTTGAGGTGTGCTGAGTCAGCGGTCAATATTGATTTCTGCAGACATTATTTTAATTGCATGGGGTTCAGGCTGAGTATTGTTATGTGAAGGTTTATTGTACATACTTGTAATATGGTTTAATTCTATTGTGGTGGTTGCAATGCCCCCAAGAATCTGGCCACTGGCAACACATAGAATAGTAATATGGGTACAGTAATAATAGCAAATGTAGGGGGGTTATACAGTATTTGTAATATGGTGGAATGATATAATTAAAGTGTATATGGTATTTATGATTGTAGTACAATTGAAAATAGTGCTCCTTGATGTCTCCTCTGTCTTTCACCCTGTGAACCATTGTATCCTCATGAAACGGTAATATGTTGCCTTTAGCATCACGGATCGGGCACTGAACTGCGTGATGTTTTCCTCACTAACCTCCCTTCCCAACAGCAAATGGCCTGTTTGTACTGCACCACCTCACTGTGTACCTGCAGAGTACCCCAGGATTTTATTCTATAATTGTGGCTCTTCCATATCTATTTCGTTCCTCTGGTTCACCTGATGTCTTTATTTTTTTCTCATTTCCAGTGTTATGTTAATAAAACACAGCTTTCCATAAACTTCCCCAAACTAATGTGTTATCCTCATTTTTTTGGCCCTGATTATTTGATTGCCATTGAGGCACTGTGTGTCGTCAACAATCTCTATCTCAAGGACAGTGAGATGGAGATCATTCTTATTGTAACACCTGGGCCCTGTTTTTCTCCTGTCCTCTGGCCGCTGTCTTTGTGCCCTCTACTCTCACCATCCTGTGAGGCCATAAAGCTTAAGGTCAACTTTAAGTCATTTCTCTCCTTTACTAAAGGAATTTTGGAGCTTGTAAAAAAAGCCCATGCTTTTAGCTTGCCCTCCTTACATGCATTTTACCGTTCCTCACCTTCCCCCAGAAGCTGAACGTATGTAGAGCCCTGGTCCTGTATAGGCTGGACTACTACAACAGCCTCTTCCTTAACCTCTCCCTTTGTTGTCAATGCCTCCCCTCTGCTAATCTAGAATAGGGCTGAAATACATAACCTTGGCCTAAAGCCTAGGGATTGTATCGCTGTAGCCCTGCAAAGTGTGAATTAACTCCTGCTAATTACAATAAGTACAATATGTCCAACATTGTTCCCCTAAATAATGACATGCCAGAGCCCTTTGCTGCTGTAACTCCCATACGGCGATTATCAAACGCTTTTTTAAACAAAGAGTGGGAGGCATGACTTTGCTTTTGTGTTCCTGCATTACATAATCCCTTCCCTGCAAACTCATACCATTGCCACTGAGACTAGTGGCCTAGTCCCTCATGAACTTTACAGGTTCCAGGCCCTATATATAGTTGCCACCAGTACACCCTTCCCTCCTTCAGCACTACCCTGATGGGTCTACCACCTGGTGGCTGTGTACCATGCCCTTGGTACTGCTCCGCCCCAGAAGCTAGCTACTAGCCTCCCAGCTAGGCATCCCTTGACACTTTACTTCTGGGCTCCTATGATCCCTTGGCAATCCCTACGCTTCTATCCATTCATGAACTTCTTTTAATGCACAATGCATATGTGCATTTATATTAGCACTGTTATGTTATGTTATGTTATGTTATTTTGCATATATATAGCGCCTTATATACCATTGGTATGGTCTGAAGGTGCTGGCAGTTGAAGGCCCTTGGTTACCGAAGTTCGGGTCAGTAGAGAGAGTAGAGAGAGTCTGAAGGTGCCTGTGCGCACCAGGTATGTGTGCAGCTGGTGCGGAATTCGTGTAGTTGCTGCTTCATAGCGGTAGGTGTGGTGGTTGAGAGTATGTGTTCGCTCTGGCAGGATTTATCCAGACCGAGTTTGGCTGTGTTAGGCCTGAGGAGGACGCCTGGCTGGGGTGTGTGTAACCAGCAGTGTTTACATAGAGTGATGGGGAGTGAGCGGGAGATGTTGATATGAGAACAGTTATACCGAACGGTGTCATAATATCTCTGTGTTCTAGTTGAGTGGTGGTGTAAAGAAGAGAGTAAGCGTGGGGTGTGGTATGATGGAATATATGCTCTTTCAAATGTTCCCTGCATTCCAAGGCATTTTATGTACGTCACGCAATTCTATGCTATCAAGTCCGTTCTATGCACTTTTATTAGTTTCAGGCGTTCGAGATTAGGCGTTTCACTCATCCACTCTGTGCGCTCATCCGCTCAGTGCGCTCATCCGCTCTGTGCGCTCATCTGCTCTGTGCGCTCATCCAATCTACACGCTCATCCAGTCTACACGCTCATCCAATCTACACGTTCATCCAAACTACACGCTCATCCAATCTACACCCTCATCCAAAGTACACGCTCATCCAATCTACACACTCATCCAGTCTACACACTCATCCAGTCTACACACTCATCCAGTCTACTCACTCATCCTCTCCACACACTCATCTGTTCTCCACACTCGTCCGCTCTCCACACTCATCCGCTTTCCACACTCATCCGCACCGCGTACTCGTCCGCTCTACGTACTCGTCCGCTCTACGTACTCATCCGCTCTTCGTACTCATCCGCTCTACGTAATCATCCGCTCTATGTACTCATCCGCTCTACGTACTCATCCGCTCTACCCACTTATCCGCTCTACACACACATCCGCTCTACACACACATCCGCTCTACACACTCGTCCGCTCTACACACTCATCCACTCTACACACTCATCCACTCCACACATTCATCTGCTCCACACACTCATCCGCTAAACACACTCATCCACTCCTCACACTCATCCACTCCTCACACTCAACCGCTCCTCACACTCATCCGCTCCTCACACTCGTCCGCTCCACACACTCGTTCGCTCCACACACTCGTCCGCTCTACACACTCATCCGCTCTACACACTCATCCGCTCTACACACTCATCCAATCTACACACTCATCCAATCTACACACTCGTCCAATTTGACACATTCATCCAAATCTACACACTCGTCCGGTCATCGGGTCAACATACTACTTCAATCTACACACTCATCCCCTCGCCACACTCATCCGCTCTCCACACTCATCCTTTCTCCACACTCATCCGCTCTCCACACTCATCCGCTCTCCACACTCATCCGCATCCACACTCATTGGCTCTCTACACTCATCCGCTCTCCACACTCATCCGCACACCACAGTCTTCCGCACTCCACAGTCATCCGCTCTCCACACTCATCCGTTCTCCACACTCATCAGCTTTACACACTCATCCTTTCTGCACACTCATCCGCTCTGCACACTCATCTGCTCAACACACTCATCCGTTCTACAAACTCATCCGCTCTACACGCTCATCCGCTCTACATGCTCATCCGCTCTTACATGCTCATCCGGTCTAAATGTTCATCCGGTCTATACGTTTGTCTGTCCTGTATAGTCATCAGTTCTACGCACTCCTGCGTTCTATTTGCTTCTCTGTATTTACGCACTCATCGGCTCTACACACTTATCCGCTCTATACACCTAACCACTCTACACACTCATCCCCTTTAGTATGTTCATCTATTCTATACACTCATCCGATCTCCATACTCATTTGATCTATCTAGTCATCTGTTCATCCACTCATTCACTCTTCCACTCAGTACATTCATCTGTTCTATACGCTTCATCCATTCTAACTATTTCATCCACGCCATTCACTTCATTCCCTCCTCATTTATTATGTCAATTTCAGCTGTTTAGATATCCTTACTTTCCGAATTATTTATTCATATTATCCACTTCACTGTTTTGATCTACTTTACTCGTTTAGTTCTGTTTGTCTTTCTAGTTTACATTCGAGTTTATTAGCTGTCAATTTCTCGCATCAGTTTGTTGGGTCGGTGTCATTGTGATGCTGTTAGTTTGGAAAACCGGTTGGTTTTAGGGGAAGAGCCAGGTTTTCAGTAGTTTGCGGAAGGACGCTAAATCCTCAGTTAGGCGGATGTGGGGTGGGAGCGAGTTCCACAGGTTTGGGGCCAGGGCTGAGAATGAAGGTCCACCTAACCTGACTGAGTTTGTCTTAGGAATTACTAGGAGGCCGGCTGAGCTTGATCTTAGAGTGCGAGTGGGATGATAAGGTTTTAGCTTGTCTTGAAGATATTGATGTCCAGTATTATGCAGTACTCGATGGGAGAGGCATAAGGTTCTGAAAGCCACCCTACGGGCTACAGGAAGCCAGTGCAGTGTCTTTAGGGCTGGGGAGTCATGGTTTCTTGGACCGAGTGCAAGTAGCATTTTGGCCACCGCGTTTTGTGCCCTTTGGAGTTTATTCATTTGGTAGGCGTGGATTCCAAGGTATAGGGGGTTTGCGTAGTCCAGTCTTGATATGACGATTGATTGGACCACGGAGAGTCTGTTGGGAAATGAGAGATATGGAAAGATGCGCCTAAGGGTTTTAAGATGGTAGTGGCAGGACTTTGAGACATTGTTGACTTGGCGCAAGAGTGTTAGGTCAGAGTCCAGGGTGCATCCAAGATTTTTCACTGAGTTGGAGGGGGTCAGTGAGTTGCCCATGGTGGGTGGCCAGGGTAGTGGGTGCGGAAGAAGTTTGGAGTTGCCAAAACCATGATTCCCGTTTTGGAGGGGTTTAACAAGAGGTGGCTTTGGGTCATCCAGAGTTCTATGTCAAAGAAGCAGGATGCCAGGTCCAGTCGGGAGTTGGATTTCGAGTTCAGGATGTTGTGTGAACGAATTATTGGTGGGAGGGTGATATGGTAGAGATTGAACAGGAGGATGAATAGGCATGCTCCTTGTGGTACTCCTGTGTCGACTGGTCGCGCTTGGGAGGTATATCTGGAGAGTATCTATATTTGGTACCTGTTTTTGAGGATTGACGCTCGCCATTTAAGAGCGGTTCCACGAATTCCTAGGGAGTGGAGTCGGTCTAGGAGGATTGAGTGATTGATCGTGTCAAAGGCGGCCGATAGGTCGAGAAGGATTAGTGCTGCGCATCCCGCAGAATCTGCCGTCATTTTAAGGTCATCCCAGATCGAGGTTAGGGTGGTTTCAGTTCTGTGACATGCTCTGAAACCTGATTGGGCGGGGTCTAGGAGATTGTTGGCTTCGACAAAGGCATTTAGTTGAGAGTAGGTGGTTCGGTCAATGAGTTTGGCAAGGATCCTGGTGTTTGAAATGGGGCAGTAGTTTTTGGGCTCGAGAGGGTTTAGCGAAGGTTTTTTAATTAGAGGTTTGACGTGAACGTTTTGAATGCGTCGGGAAAGATACCAGAGGAAAGGGAGGCATTTATGATAGATCTTGCGTGTTCTCCTGTGCAGGTGGAAGTGAACATTTCTTTAAGGGTTGTGGCTGGGCAAGGGTCCAGCGGTGATCCAGATGGTTTGCGGACAGATAGAAGTTTGAGAAATTGTTCTGGTGATATTGGACTAAAGGATTCGAATGTTGGTTGCGTAGAGGTCGCAGCTGATGGGCTGGCCGGTACGGGCGGAGGATTGCCTGGTGAATGTAAGAGAGCCAGTTTGGTGGTTAGAATTTTTGTCCTTTCGATAGCCGTGGTGTAAAAGTGGAGGGAGAGTGAGTCGCACAGTGATTGTGACGGGGTCGGGACGGTTGTAGTACAAGCCAGATTGGTGAATTGAGAGATGATTTTGTGGAGTTCTTTGCTTGGGTTTTTGCAGTTTAGGATTCGGGTGTTGTAGTGGGCTTTTTGGCGCGAGAGTGTTAGGTCAGAGTCCAAGGTGCATCCAAGATTTTTCACTGAGTTGGAGGGGGTCGGTGAGTTGCCCATGGCGGGTGGCCAGGGTAGTGCGTGCAGAAGAAGTTCGGAGTTGCCAAAACCATGATTCCCGTTTTGGAGGGGTTTAACAAGAGGTGAATTTGGGTCCTCCAGAGTTCTATGTCAAGGAGGCAGGATGCCAGGTCCGGTCGGGAGTTGGGTTGCGAGTTCAGGATGTTGTGTGAACGAATTATTGGTGGGAGGGTGATCAGGTAGAGATTGAACAGAAGGGCGGATAGGCATGCTCCTTGTGGGACTCCCGTGTCGACTGGGCGCGCTTGGGAGGTATAGCTGGAGAGTATCTATATTTGGTACCTGTCTTTGAGGAATGAAGCTCTCCATTTAAGAGCGGTTCCACAAATTCCTAGGGAGTGGAGGCGGTCTAGGAGGATTGAGTGATTGATCGTGTCAAAGGCGGCCGATAGGTTGAGAAGGATTAGTGCTACGCATCCCTTCGGAGTCTGCCGTCATTTTAAGGTCATCCCAGATCGAGGTTAGGGTGGTTTCAGTTCTGTGACGTGCTCTGAAACCTGATTGGGCGGGCTCTAGGAGATTGTTGGCTTCGACAACTTTGGCTTCGGGAAAGATACCAGAGGAAATGGAGGCATTTATGATAGATCTTGCGTGTTCTCCTGTGCAGGTGGAAGTGAACATTTCTTTAAGGGTTGTGGCTGGGACAAGGGTCCAGCGGTGATCCAGATGGTTTGCGGACAGATAGAAGTTTGAGAAATTGTTCTGGTGATATTGGACTAAAGGATTCAAATGTTGGTTGCGTGGAGGTCGCAGCTGATGGGCTGGCCGGTACGGGCGGAGGATTGCCTGGTGGATGTAAGAGAGCCAGTTTGGTGGTTAGAGTTTTTGTCCTTTCGATAGCCGTGGTGTAAAAGTGGAGGGAGAGTGAGTCGCACAGTGATTCTGACGGGGTCGGGACGGTTGTGGTACAAGCCAGATTGGTGAATTGAGAGATGATTTTGTGGAGTTCTTTGCTTGGGTTTTTGCAGTTTAGGATTCGGGTGTTGTAGTGGGCTTTTTTGCTTTCCGGATTTCAGCATTGTACTGATACAGGTGTCGGGCCAAGGAGGCTCTGCTCTCGAGAGTTTTGTCTTTCTGTCATTTACGTTCTAGGTATTTGTATTGTTGTTTAGTGGTCTTCAACTCAGGAGTGAACCATCTGGGGAAAAGGCCACAGCGGGTTGATGGTTTGCAAGGGGGTGTGAGCCGCATCAGAGATGCGTTGAGCCATTAATCAAAGGCCTCAGGGGTCAGTTGGGTGTTGAGACGGCAGGTAGGTGGTGGAGACTGGAGGAGTGCCTCGGCTAGGTCCGTGGTGATTATTAGGTTTTCCAGCATTTGCGTAGATTCGGAGGTTCAGATACGAGTACGGGAAGGGGGTCGGGTGAGCGAATGGTGAACGAGAGAATGAAGTGATCAGACCAGATGATTGGGGTGGGGGGCTTTAAATGAATCAGGGTGTTGGAGCTAAAAATGGCATCAAGAGTGTGTCCTTTATAGTGAGTCGGGCCGTTTATGTGGGGTTGGAGATTAATTGCATCAAAACCGTCAACCAGGGAGGGTGTCATAGGGTTGGTGGGGATGTTGAGCCATATGTTGAAGTCTCCAAGAAGGGTAAGGTTGGAATGGTTTAGTTGGAGGGTGGCAATAGAGTCACAGAAGTTGTTGCGAATTGTCTGTCGTAGCCAGGGGGCCTGTAGATTATAAAGAAGCTGTGTGAGAGCGACGGGGAGAGGGATAGTTTTACGGGGAGAGATTCGTAAGATGGAATGGAGGGTTGGTTGTCGATGATTGAGGTGCGGAAGAGAGACTTGAAGACGAATGCTACCCCCCCTCCTCTGGACAGACGTTCAGTGGGATGAGGGAGTAGTCAGGGGGGAAAGGCTTCATTAGCGATTTGGCCGAAGTCGTCAAAAAACCAGGTTTCAGTGATGAAAACAAGGTCTGGTTTGACAGAGGCGAGGAAGTCAAAGATGCAGTGTCTGTTTTTTGCTACGGATCAGGCGTTAATTAGGATGCAGTTCACATCGGCAGGCAAGGTTGGTCTCGGTGCTGGAGCGGGATGGGGCGGTGGCAGAGAGAGTGGAGGGAGAGGGGTAGGGTGGGTGATGCTAGATTGGAATAGTGGCTGAGCAGAACATTTGCCAGGCTTCGGGCGGTGTTATTTGGCTGCGTGTGATAGGATGATAGGGTTTGGGTTGGGGGATTTGAAGGTGGGGTGTGGGCGGTTAGGAGTTTCAGTTGCAGTTGATGAGAAATCGAGGCAGAGGGGTTTCAGGAAGGGAGAAGCCACAGGGGAAGGAAGAGATTGCGGGAATGAGGTGGTGGGTCGAGACAGGGGAGGCGAGGAGTGCTGAGAGATTGAGGGGGACCAGGAACGTTTCCTCTTTAGTTTCTTAGTTGTGATTGGTGTGTGAGAGAGGGTAGAGGGGTCAGAGGGGGAGAGGGAAGGAGCTTCGGTTCTTGCTAGGGCTAGGCGTGCAGTTTTGAGGGAGGGGAAAGGGTGCAGTCGGGGGAAAGGTGGCAGGGGTATGAGGGCAAGGTGGGGGGTGGGTGGTTGCAGGGCGGGGTGTGCCAGGTATGATAGTGAGGGGAGCGGGCATGGTTAATGTTGGCAGGTCAGTGGTGGGGTTCAGGGGAGGAGTGGTCTTAGGGTGAATGGCTCGCCATCGTGCCCCCCTGGCTTGGTGTTTGGAGAGGGGAATGGCAGGGAGTGCGAAGGAGGGTGGGGGGATTGGGGAAGGGGGGACGGGAGGGAAGGCAGATCGGAGAGTGGGAGTGGTCCACGGGGGTCGTTTCTGACAGACTCTGGTGGATTGGGTGCACTCATGTTTGGTGCAAGCTTTTAGGTTGATTTAGGAGGGCTTTCTGATTGTAGTTCTAAGTTCGGTGGTGGCACGCTTTTAGGCACACTTCCAAGTTCAAACTGCTCAGAGACGATACTAGACTATTTGGTGCATTTCTAGATTCAATTGTAGACAGAGATGATAGTAGTTTATTAGGTACTCTTAGGTACACTTCTAAGTTCACCTGTACACAGAGAAGATATTAGGTCTGCCTCTAGATTCAATTTGATTAGAGGGGGTATTAGATTATTAGTCACCGTTTTAGATTCTACATTACACAGCCATACTGTTAGTTATACTAATAAGATTAAATAGGGCACGCTAGTAGGTGCACTTCTTTCAATTCAACTTTATACAGGGCGGGTATTAGGCATGAGTCTAAATCAACTTTGTATTAGATTATTAGTCACTGTTTTAGATTCTACATTACACAGCTATACTGTTAGTTATACTAATAAGATTGATTAGGGCATGCTAGTAGGTGCACTTCTTTCAATTCAACTTTATACAGGGCGGGTATTAGGGACTTTGTACAGAGAGGTTATTAGGGAGATATTTTCACAGAGAGGCTATTGTGGTCACTTTGAAATGCAACTTTCCACAGAAAGGCTATTGGGAACACTTTCTAAGTTCACAGAGAGGCTACTGGGCACACTTCTAATGCAACTTTTCACAGAGAGGATATTCGGCGCATTTCTAAATTCACTTTCCAGAGTGGCTATTGGGAACATTTCTAAATTCACAGAGAGGCTGTTGGGCACATTTCTAAATTTGACTTTTCCAGAGAGGTTGTTGGGCACACTTCTAAATTCAACTATCAGTAATAGGCTGTTGGGCGCGCTTATAACTTTATAGAGAGGCTATTGGGCACACTTCTAAATGCAATTTTCACAGAGAGGCTATTGGGCACACTTCTAAATTCACAGAGAGGCTATTGGGCACATTTCTAAATGTGACTTTTACAGAGAGGTTGTTGGGCACACTTCTAAATTCAACTATCATAGAGAGGCTGTTGGGCGCACTTATAAATTTATAGAGAGGCTATTGGGCACACTTCTAAATGCAACTTTCACAGAGAGTCTATTGGGCACACTTCTAAATGCAATTTTCACATAGAGACTATTGGGCACATTCTAAATTCACAGAGAGGCTATTGGGCACACTTGTAAACACAACTTTCCACAGACAGGCTATTGGGCACACTTCAAAGTGCTACTTTCCCTGACAGGTTATTGGGCACACTTCTAAATGCAACTTTCACAGAGAGGCTATTGGGCACACTTGTAAACACAACTTTCCACAGACAGGCTATTGGGCACACTTCAAAGTGCTACTTTCCCTGACAGGTTATTGGGCACACTTCTAAATGCAACTTTCACAGAGAGGCTATTGGGCACACTTCTAAATGCAACTCTCCACAGACAGGCTATTGGGCACACTTCAAAGTGCTACTTTCCCTGACAGGTTATTGGGCACACTTCTAAATGCAACTTTCACAGAGAGGCTATTGGGCACACTTCTAAATGCAACGTTCCACAAGCAGGCTATTGGGCACACTTCTAAATGCAACTTTCACAGAGAGGCTATTGGGCACACTTCTAAATGCAACTTTCAAAGAGAGGCTATTGGGCACACTTCTAAATTCACAGAGAGGCTATTGGGCACACTTCTAAATTCACAGCGAGGCTATTGGGTACACTTCTAAATGCAACTTTCACGGAGAGGCTATTGGGCACACTTCTAAATGCAGCTTTCAAAGAGAGGCTATTGGGCACACTTCTAAATGCAACTTTCAAAGAGAGGCTATTGGGCACACTTGGGTATTAGGGACTTTGTACAGAGAGGTTATTAGGGAGATATTTTCACAGAGAGGCTATTGTGGTCACTTTGAAATGCAACTTTCCACAGAAAGGCTATTGGGAACACTTTCTAAGTTCACAGAGAGGCTACTGGGCACACTTCTAATGCAACTTTTCACAGAGAGGATATTCGGCGTATTTCTAAATTCACTTTCCAGAGTGGCTATTGGGAACATTTCTAAATTCACAGAGAGGCTGTTGGGCACATTTCTAAATTTGACTTTTCCAGAGAGGTTGTTGGGCACACTTCTAAATTCAACTATCAGTAATAGGCTGTTGGGCGCGCTTATAACTTTATAGAGAGGCTATTGGGCACACTTCTAAATGCAATTTTCACAGAGAGGCTATTGGGCACACTTCTAAATTCACAGAGAGGCTATTGGGCACATTTCTAAATGTGACTTTTACAGAGAGGTTGTTGGGCACACTTCTAAATTCAACTATCATAGAGAGGCTGTTGGGCGCACTTATAAATTTATAGAGAGGCTATTGGGCACACTTCTAAATGCAACTTTCACAGAGAGTCTATTGGGCACACTTCTAAATGCAATTTTCACATAGAGACTATTGGGCACATTCTAAATTCACAGAGAGGCTATTGGGCACACTTGTAAACACAACTTTCCACAGACAGGCTATTGGGCACACTTCAAAGTGCTACTTTCCCTGACAGGTTATTGGGCACACTTCTAAATGCAACTTTCACAGAGAGGCTATTGGGCACACTTGTAAACACAACTTTCCACAGACAGGCTATTGGGCACACTTCAAAGTGCTACTTTCCCTGACAGGTTATTGGGCACACTTCTAAATGCAACTTTCACAGAGAGGCTATTGGGCACACTTCTAAATGCAACTCTCCACAGACAGGCTATTGGGCACACTTCAAAGTGCTACTTTCCCTGACAGGTTATTGGGCACACTTCTAAATGCAACTTTCACAGAGAGGCTATTGGGCACACTTCTAAATGCAACTTTCCACAAGCAGGCTATTGGGCACACTTCTAAATGCAACTTTCTCAGACAGGATATTGGGCACACTTTTAAATTCACAGAGAGGCTATTGGACACACTTCTAAATTCACAGAGAGGCTATTGGGCACACTTCTAAATGCAACTTTCACAGAGAGGATATTGGGCACACTTCTAAATGCAACTTCAAAGAGAGGCTATTGGGCACAATTCTAAATTCACAGAGAGGCTATTGGGCACACTTCTAAAGGCAACTTTCAAAGAGAGGCTATTGGGCACACTTCTACATTCACAGAGAGGCTATTGGGCACACTTCTAAATGCAACTTTCACAGAGAGGATATTGGGCACACTTCTAAATGCAACTTTCAAAGAGAGGCCATTGGGCACACTTCTAAATTCACAGAGAGGCTATTGGGCACACTTCTAAATGCACCTTTCAGAGAGAGTCTATTGGGCACACTTCTAAATTCACAGAGAGGCTTTTGGGCACACTTCTAAATGCAACTTTCACAGAGAGGATATTGGGCACACTTCTAAATGCAACTTTCAAAGAGAGGCTATTGGGCACACTTCTAAATTCACAGAGAGGCTATTGGGTACACTTCTAGATGCAACTTTCAAAGATAGGCTATTGGGTACACTTCGAAATTCACAGAGGGCTATTGGGTACACTTCTAAATGCAACTTTCACAGAGAGGCTATTGGGCACACTTCTAAATGCAACCTTCAAAGGGAGGCTATTGGGCACACTTCTAAATTCACAGAGAGGCTGTTGGGCACACTTCTAAATTCACAGAGGGGCTATTGGGCACACTTCTAAATGCAACTTTCAAAGAGAGGCTATTGGGCACACATCTAAATTCACAGAGAGGCTATTGGGCACACTTCTAAATTCACAGAGGCTATTGGGTACACTTCTAAATGCAAATTTCAAAGAGAGGCTATTGGGCACACTTCTAAATTCACAGAGAGGCTATTGGGCACACTTCTAAATTCACAGAGAGGCTATTGGGTACACTTCTAAATGCAACTTTCACAGAGAGGCTATTGGGCACACTTATAAATGCAACTTTCAAAGAGAGGCTATTGGACACACTTCTAAATGCAACTTTCAAAGAGAGGCTATTGGGCATACTTCTAAATTTACAGAGTGGCTATTGGGCACACTTCTAAATGCAACTTTCAATGAGAGGCTATTGGGCACACTTCTAAATTCACAGAGAGGATATTGAGCACACTTCTAAATGGAACTTTCAAAGAGAGGCTATTGGGCACACTTCTAAATGCAACTTTCAAAGAGAGGCTATTGGGCACACTTCTAAAATCACAGAGAGGCTATTGGGCACACTTCTAAATGCAACTTTCACAGAGAGGCTATTGGGCACACTTCTAAATGCAACTTTCAAAGAGAGGCTATTGGGCACACTTCTAAATTCACAGAGAGGCTATTGGGCACACTTCTAAATTCACAGCGAGGCTATTGGGTACACTTCTAAATGCAACTTTCACAGAGAGGCTATTGGGCACACTTCTAAATGCAGCTTTCAAAGAGAGGCTATTGGGCACACTTCTAAATGCAACTTTCAAAGAGAGGCTATTGGGCACACTTCTAAATGCAGCTTTCGAAGAGAGGCTATTGGGCATACTTCTAAATGCAACTTTCAATGAGAGGCTATTGGGCATACTTCTAAATGCAACTTTCACATGTAAAGTACACAGTTTCCAGGTGTAAATATATTTCGTTGGGTAGTATGGCGTGAAGTAATTGCTTCTGACCCGGCCCTTGCCACACTTACTTACGGTGGGCGGGCAGAGGGTAGGGCTTGGAGAGGGAACCAGGAAGCGGGAAGGATTGTGAACGATGCGGGCTCTAGGGACACTATCAGACCAAAATGGGGGGATTTGCAAGGTTTAAAAATACACCCGGATAGGCAAGTTTAAAGAACACACGGATGGGCACATGGATGGGCTCACCTGAGCAGTTGCGGACGGAGAAGAGGGGCCGGGCTGCTTACGGGATGCTAGGTTCAATGGGTGTTGAGAAGCGGGCCAATCAGGGACGGTGGGCGGGCAGAGGGGAGGGGTGGGAGAGGGAACCAGGAAGCGGGAAGGATTGCGAGCGATGCGGGCTAGAGGGACACTATCAGACCAAAATGGGGGGATTTGCAAGGTTTAAAAAAACACCCGGATGGGCAAGTTTAAAGAACACACGGATGGGCACATGGATGGGCTCACCTGAGCAGTTGCGGATGGAGAAGAGGGGCCGGGCTGCTTACGGGATGCTAGGTTCAATGGGTGTTGAGAAGCGGGCCAATCGGGGACGTGGGCAGGCAGAGGGGAGGGGTGGGAGAGGGAAGCGGGAAGGATTGCGAGCAATGCGGGCTAGAGGGACACTATCAGAACAAAATGGGGGGATTTGCAAGTTTTAAAAACACACAGATGGGCAAGTTTAAAGAACGCACAGACGCACACGGATGGGCTCACCTGAGCAGTTGCGGACAGAGAAGAGGGGCCGGGCTGCTTACGGGATGCTAGGTTCAATGGGTGTTGAGAAGCAGGCCAATCGGGGACGGTGGGCGGGCAGAGGGGAGGGCTTGGAGAGGGAACCAGGAAGTGGGAAGGATTGCGAGCGATGCAGGCTAGAGGGACACTATCAGACTAAAATGGGGGGATTTGCAAGTTTTAAAAAAAACACGGATGGGCAAGTTTAAAGAACACATGGATGGGCACACGGATGGGCTCACCTGAGCAGTTGCGGACGGAGAAGAGGGGCCGGCTGCTTACGGGATGCTAGGTTCAATGGGTGTTGAGAAGCGGGCCAATCGGGGACGGTGGGCGGGCAGAGGGGAGGGCTGGGAGAGGGAACCAGGAAGCGGGAAGGATTGCGAGCGATGCGGCTAGAGGGACACTATCAGACCAAAATGGGGGGATTTGCAAGTTTTAAAAAAACACACGGATGGGCAAGTTTAAAGAACACACGGATGGGCACACGGATGGGCTCACCTGAGCAGTTGCGGACGCAGAAGAGGGGCCGGGCTGCTTACGGGATGCTAGGTTCAATGGGTGTTGAGAAGCGGGCCAATCGGGGACGGTGGGCGGGCAGAGGGGAGGGCTTGGAGAGGGAACCAGGAAGTGGGAAGGATTGCGAGCGATGCAGGCTAGAGGGACACTATCAGACCAAAATGGGGGGATTTGCAAGTTTTAAAAAAACACACGGATGGGCAAGTTTAAAGAACACACGGATGGGCACATGGATGGGCTCACCTAAGCAGTTGTGGATGGAGGAGGGGGGCCGGGCTGCTTATGGGATGGTAGGTTCAATGGGTGTTGAGAAGCGGGCCAATCGGGGACGGTGGGCGGGCAGAGGGGAGGGCTGGGAGAGGGAACCAGGAAGCGGGAAGGATTGCGAGCGATGCAGGCTAGAGGGCCACTATCAGACCAAAATGGGGGGATTTGCAAGTTTTAAAAAACACACGGATGGGCAAGTTCAAAGAACACATGGATGAGCACATGGATGGGCTCACCTGAGCAGTTGCGGACGGAGAAGAGGGGCCGGGCTGCTTACGGGATGCTAGGTTCAATGTGTACAATTTATTTGAATGTGCAAGGGAAATGAAAATGCAAAAGGTTTGTAGAACATTTTTAAGTGGCAGTTAAATATGTTGATAGGGTTATATGTATTATTGGTGGATATTTGTGTGACTGTTTCAATGCTACAATGAAGGAGTGCTACAAATATAACTGTAAAAAGTGTAGAAGGGCTGTTTTGTGCGATGGTGTGCACATGCAATCCATGTATTTTTAAATAATGCATGCCCTATGGGGGGACTGTCGAGACCACAACTAGTCATACAGGGCCTTGGATTATTGTCTTAATTGTATGTTGGAGAAAAGTATTTGGGACATCAAATATGAAATTCATTTTGATGAACAGTTCTTACAAGGTGTTTTGTTTACAATGTTGGTAACAAGATGCCAGGGGTGATCAGAGTAAGTAAGTAATGATAAACATGAAATAAATGCCTAATAATTGAAGGATGATGTGTTAGTACAAACAAAACATGTGAAGACCTACAATGCATAAAAATAAGAAGCACATACAGTGAACATAAAGTAAGAAACAACATCAACAGTAAATGACAATAAAATAAAAGTTCATCATCATGCATACAAATTACAAATTGTGTGTTTGAGGCCTGCTTATTGCCCCATATATATGCACTATGAGCTAAGACCAGACCGTAAGGAACGTTTGTGAGAACATACTAGAGCCTGGAATTTCAGCTAAAACCACCTTAACTTTGCGGCCCCTGTTGTGCAGACTATGACCACAATGATGACATCACTGATCACATCACTGATAATATCACTAATTACATGTTGTATGGGAACACTGATGACATCACAAATCACATCACTGATGCCATCACGGGTGACAACACTATTTGCATTGTATATAAAAGATTACATCAATATTGGAATTAGACGTAACATCATTTATAAAATAGCTCATGAAACCTTTGATTACCTAAATAACAATTTAGGCCATGGACTTGGCCATGAAAAAGGGTGGGGTCACTGGCCAGCACCAAAGGCCATAGCTAGTGGTCAGTTAGTGTTAAAAAAGGCCAATGTCCATGGTTAAAAGCCATGACTATTAGACCATCACTTTTTTAAATATACATTGGGCAACATTCAAAGCTGTAGTCAGTGGCCATGGCTAAAGGCCATAGCTAGTGTCCATTAATATGTCAGAATATACAATGGGTACAGCCAAAGGCTGTGGCCACTGTCTAGTATTGTGTTGAATACAATGGCTAGCTACTGGTTAGTGTATATAATATACAGTGGGCACAGTTGAAGGCCATAGCTAGTGGCTGGTTAGTGTTGTATAATACACAGTGGGTACAGGCAAAGGCCATCGCACATTGCATTTTATTATTTTAAAAGATACAGTGGACATGGCCAAAAGATTTACAAACTGATCAAGGTCAAAGACCATGGCTAGTGGCCTATTTATATGTTAGAATATGTAGTGATCTTCATGCTTTGCCATCTCTGGGGGTGGGCACAGAGACTCACATAAACCTGCAGAGTTTTGTAAACATAAATGTATTGCCTGCAATTTGATTTGGACACCTCTAGTTCTAGTTTAAGAACTGTACTTCATGCTAAATAAATAAATAAATACATGAACGCTTTCAAAATAGATGCTCCTAAATGCATAATAAAAGAGCACCACAAACCGATATTTTCTCACAAGAACACACTTTTTGGAAATGTAAATGCGTTTAAGGTCCCGATTCATGGAATATAGTGTGCAGTCAATCAGGACATTGCATGCCAAATCGCGTGCAAAACCCAAAGAATCAATGGGGCAGGTTTTTTTCCATACTTTTCAGGGAGTTCCTGCAGGCTCGGCACGTATTTGCGCATGACCGAATGCCTTGCGTGAGACATCTCGCAGAATGTGGGCGTCGCCTGCGCATAGACTGGAGTAGGGGGCAGACCTCGCAAAATGTGAAAGAATAAGGGAAAATGTGGGCGTTATGAGGGACGGCCCACTGGCAGTCCATTGAACACAAGCCCACAAATGTGCATAACCAAGCGTATTGGTGGATATGTCCTCGCAACCTCTCATCATGGAAATGGCCACGCAAAGTACTCAATCGTTCCGCCACCCGAAGGCAGGCATAGACACACTTTCGCATAGCAATCACACAGAGGTAAGATTGCATTTTGGATTTAGGGGTGTGTGCACAGAGTCAGGGTTCCGTTCGGACTTAGAGGTGCGCGTAAGGGGTGTGCAGGCACTCATATTTACTGTAAAATTACAACTTTTATGATACATGATACAGTGTCACTGGGATGTTGGCTTTGTTGAGGGGACCCCACACAGGATTACTGGGATGCATGCGTTTGTGCCAGAGGAACACACATAAGTAGGTTTTAATGGCTACATTTGCTTTGCAGGGGGGCATGTCTGGCCGCGACTGGCAGACAGGGCTACTTTGCAGTAAAAATTCCATGAAAACTCAGATCGCGCACACTGGTGCCTCATGCACGAGGGGGCATGCAAAGTCCTTCTCGCTGTGCAAACTTTGCAGGGTCTATGCGCACTTTTCTATGAATCAGGCACTTAATTGGCAAGCATTATTTGGCACTTTTCCAAAAACCATTGAATACAAAATAAATTAGGAATAACGACTCACATTAGGGTCTCAGTAAGAACACAAAATTGCCCATATGCATCCCTACAATTTGTAAAGACCGCATGGCAGAGGTAATTTACAATGCTTGAGTATGTCAGATCCGCAGAGCTTCCAGGTAAAATACTCGTGCTATTATCTCCGTTCCTTCGATGGCCTCAACCTATGTATTTCATGCGTTTAGACGCCTAAGGTTGCATCCTTATAAGGCGTTCTCATTCAGGGCATCTATTCCGTTTCAGAATGAGTCGTTTGTTTCATTATCAGCAACCTCGGTAAAGAGGCAACTGCTCCGTTTTCACAAAGCATTTTTGTTCAAGAATTTCGTTTTTGTTCTTTCCATATAAGAGATGTTTTTGTTTACTCCCCACACAATTCATTTTTGAGTGATGGAGTTTTTTAAGTGTACTATAACATTTGTTCCCTTATCTGCAGTGCACTGAGAGCTGGGATAAATAATCGATGTCTCTTTTTAACTGGCTTTGAAATAAGACTGCATTTAATTTCCGGGCAACGGCAACGCTGTTCTATTCACCAGAAGCAAGGCTAGAGTGCATGTCGCCAGTCGGCCGGGATAGAAGCCACTTTCTGACCCTAATCCGCAACCTTTGTTTCGGTAATGTGTTTTATGCATCACCTGCAAGACACCCACAAAGGCAAGCGTATGTTCTTATGGAAATCCACGAAGTAACACCTGGGCTTATGTGCGATATGCTTTCCTGGTGAGTTGAAACACGTACAGGCTTCATGATTTATGAAACGTTACGCCCCTTGCTATGCTGTGCGCGTAGGTTCCTGGCAAGTAAGATAACATACGTTGCAATGCAGGCAATCACATCAGAAATCAGTTTTCTTGGTGCAAGATCCTTTGCTGGAAAATTGCATTGTTCCAACTGCATCATATTCAAAGCAATAACTATTGTGTTCATTGATTTCTCTGGCCATGGCGATCCCCAGATATTAAACAAAAAAAAACCAAAAAAAGATAACGTTAGGAATTTAATAACAGAGGTAATTGTGTGTGCAATCGTATTTTTGGAAAAAAAAGGATCACATACATACAATTCAGAATCTGACAAGGACAGAAGTGCGTGCTGCACGGGATTTGCAAGGGAACATCTGTTATTTGGAAGACTGTTCACTTCCAGAAATATGAGATTTCACGCACAATATAACAGCCTCCATTTGTGGGAGAAAGCCAGATTCTGTAAGGGATCTCTTGAATTCCAAAATGTGACCACCTCCTGTCAACTATTATACGTCTACTCCTCGGCATCCATGTGTTGTTAATCTCAGTAACCTTTGGTATGGTGTTTTTTTTGTTTTTTTTTAATTGTCAGTCCAATGGTGGCAGAAAAGAATTGCACATAGATGTGCCGAAAATCCTTACAATTGTGAAGCGGTCAGGGTTATGACAAGGGATGCAGAGGGAGAACAAGCACAGTTGTAAACCTCTGCATATTTACGTTGTGTACAGACAAGAACGCTACAAGTTGACGACAAGAGTTTAGGCCCATTGACACGGTAGGGACGTCTACTTTTTTGACAGGTTTCTCTTCCTAGAGGGGTGGGATTTTCATTTTGCATAGACTTAGGGCCTGATTCACAGAAGCGTTTTTAATAGTGCAATCCCATAGAACACGGTCTGTGAATCAGGCCCTTAGCGTCATAACATGCTGTTGCTTGGAGTCTTGTGTGATGGGTACTTTTAATGTTTTAATTCTGTAGTTGAGGTGACAGATGAAACAGAACATGTAAGGAGCATTGGAACCTATAGGCGTGTCCACCTGCACCTGACTCGTGCCACGCAGTCATGGGTTTTGCATGTAATAGGGAAGGCACTGAGAGATGTACACACCATCAGAGGATGTATGGAGAAGAGGGCATGGTGTGGCTGTGGGAAGATGGATGCCAATGGATGCCAGGGGACATGCAGGGAAGGAATGTGGCATCACTGCAGGAGAAATAGGGACGCAAGCAGCATGGCAGCAACCATAGCCAGGAAAAGTTCCGTGTGAGGAACAAGGTTTGGAAATTGAGATCCCATCTCTCATAAGATAGTACAATTGAAAAGCAAATAATAAGAAAGATGCTGGTGAGGGAGTGCCCCAGCATAGAACTCTGATGAAAAGGTACCAGGAGTAAGATTGCCAATGCAACTGATAGCAATGCACCATGTGTGCATCCATAATAGCACATATTGGTCTGCACGCTCTGAGTAGATTGATACTGATCATTGGCCAAATACTCAGTAAAAGAGAACACTGCTCCTTCTAAACTCTACTTATCTTCGTGCAATTGACCACAAAGTAGATATTCAGAAGTAGATGTGAGTCAAAGGTCAATTGGCTCTGCTCTTGATTAAGGGCAACACTTAATGCTAAACGACATTCTGAAGGAAACACCACGTATAAATAGTGAATAATTGAAGCATAAGATCCCAAACATGTGCTTTCAAGTTAGCAACGGTCTTTTAACAAGAAGCCACTGTGAGTTTAAAGGAGGAAAAACAATACCTTCTGTTCCTACTGTTCCTATGCAGAGAATGCAAAATACTCCATAGAATAGCTGAATCCCGCTTCGGGACACCACATGGGGTTCACCCTACTTTCCTCTATTTAGTGCAATTAAGCCTTTCCCTGTACACATATAGGACAAGTCTGCCGATATGGCATGAAAACCGCACTTTCATACACAGTCACATTTGATATTATAACAGCTGATTTGTGTTTTGAGTTATAACTATACAAATTCCAGTTTCAAATTGTAATGTGATAAAACACTTGTACTCATACTCTTCTGCTAAAAAAGGTAAATGCAGTTTCATTTGGCGTGCAGCAATTCAAATGTCCATAGTCACAAGTGTAAGGTATCAGGATGGCTATCAACTGCTCATATGTATAGCTACAAATCTATCACTGAGGGTGAACCTCAAACGTAACGCTGTCAATACAGAAGTACCCATGATTAAAGGACTAGACATCAGAATAGGTTGTGATCCCTTGAATATACTACATTGCTGTACAAATAACAACCATTGTCTTGCAGGCTGTCTGAGACAGTGACTCCAATTGGTATGACAACAAGGTAGTCACTTTCACAAGAAAACAACTACTCAGAACAGTAGACCTGTAGTAGTTGCAACTGGGACACATCATGGACTCCACAAGAAAGACTCAACATAAATGTGCTCACATACACACATAACTAGAGATGTTGCAGGGTTAAAGTTGAAGAGGAAAAGGAATCATGTAACACTTAATATATGCCAAATGTCAGAGATGGCCACAAGAATACATTGACTAAGACAATTCAGGGATTTATTTAGACACATTACAAAGAAGATCGCTAAGGGTCGCCACTCTCTTGTCTAGTCTTAGCGATTGACTCACTAGCGCAGGCGTCCCTCAATTCCAGTTTGGGCTATAGAGAAAGGTACCCCCTATTCAATTCCTGCCAGCATGCATATGATGGGCTACAGGCAAATGCTTTTTTCAACTCCCTCTGTGGACACTTTATGTGAATCCTGACCTTGGTGCCACAGTATAATTTGCATAAGAGGTGGTGTCTTGCAGACATGCATGGCCCACTTGGTCATTCAGTTTCACACTCTCAAAGGCTTTACCCTCCTGTTCTATCCTTTTGCTTCATTCTTTCTCCTCTCCTGCTCGTCTTCCTCGTCTCCTTAGTCCCTCATTCGCTCTCTCTTCCCTTCTGCCACTTCAATGGTCTTCTGCTAGGTTAACTCTTCTCTCCTCTTTTCCACTCCTCTCTTCTGCTCTCTACATCTCTACTACCCTCCCCTCTCCACTCTACTACTTTTGTTCCGCTCCACTAGTACTATCCCATCTCAACACACTTACTACTCTCCACTATCCAAACTATCCCTGTCCGTAACACTCCACAATACATCTCTGTTCTTCACTCACTGTTTCTCCCAAAATCCCCTTCATGTCACTATCCAAGACACCTTCTCATTAACCCCTACTCTTCTTGTCCCACTCTCATATGTTGCACGTTATGGGATGAATTGACCCACTCCGCTGTGCTATGCGGCATGACCCTGCCAGTTATGGGGAAAGAAATAGCAACAATGGCGGCAAAACCCTTGTGCATGCAAAAACCTACAAAAACCAACCAACACTGTGTGCTTCACAAAAAGAGGGATGCACGACCTGCCACCCATGGTGCATGTGCAGTGAAATGGAGCACACCCTGCCGAAATGTGCCAGTGGGTTCCATAACTAGCAAACAGAGTGCAGAGAGAGAGGCAGCACTTTGCAAATGAAACCCAAAAATGTGCCTACAAATGACATTTGCTTTGTTGCCAAAAACTCCAAAATGCCTATAACACAACACTTTCAACATTCAAAATCTTGCCTGGTGCTAAAATTCATGTGTCAATTGAAACATTGTGAAACATACACAGTCTGAAAACTGACAGCCTCTATGCCAAAATCTGGGTGCAGTACCCGGGGCTGCCTGAATGACAGCTGTCAGAGAAGACTGATGAAACTTTAAAAGTGAGGTAGAATTCAAAAGCCTGCAGGATTAGCAAACAGAAAAAGGATTGTTGCCAAAAAGGAATACAGATTTTAGTTGTGTTTCTGATTCCACAGATATTAAGGCCAAGGAAGAAGAATTTGTAAGTGATGCAACAAATGTGGCTTTTCCTAGGTTTAAAAGTTAATCAGTTTGGCTGAAGCTGCAAAAAACTGGAAAAGCATTTTTTTTCCCCAGAAGGGGGGCCTTCCTTTCAGCAGAAACTCACAGGGAGGTGTTAAATGCAGGTTAGAGCAGAATCTTGTCTACAGAAGGCAAAGGAACAATGGCAAAGGTGCAGCCGAGGAAAATGGAGGTGTGTAGGCAGTCGTACTCTCTTGGAAGGAACAAGCCAGGAGGGGAGACAAAAAGAGGTGGAGCCAAGCGACCATCTGTTGCTAAACATGAACAAAGACCACATTTTATAAGACTTAGAACTTGCTATTCAAAATGCTGAAAATATAAAAATGACACAGTTGTTAATTTAATTTCTGGCTGCACCATGAAGAGGCGGCAGAACTGTGTGATATGTTCTGGACAGGAATGGCAAGATACGTGATTTTATTCAAAATGTATTACTGTTAGAATTGTGAAAATGTACATGCCTATCCCTATGTTAAACACGCACATTTGTGGAAAGTTGCATAAAATGTGGAAACTGTGTGCAGAGCGAAAAGGACACAATTCTGTAGAAAGTTAAAATAAGATCCTACAGCTGCAAGATTTTGATGAAAAGATGCTACACAAAATATTACATCTTTGTGTGTGATTTATATGAAGGTGACTAATGTAGAAATGTGTGTTTATTGTAAAATCCGATCTTGAGACCAGTAGCTAAAGGGAGGTCTCTGAGGACTGTAAAGCAAATCATAAAATGTGAAATCAGCCGGCCTTGATCCAATCACCCCAAATGCAAGGCGGAGATGAAGTGTTGACCCTATCCCAGCTCAACGGGGCAAGCTTAGCTAAGACGACCAACACACCCCCTTTATGATGTCATTTTAGAGCATAAATAGAGACAGCTGACAGCACATATAGACAAACAGATCCACTCACTCTCCGGATGCTGCCGGAGGGCCCTGCTGCTGAAATCTACATCTTCCTTGTTCCAGACTCCAGAAACTTGGCAAAGCAAAGGCCTATTGCATAGCTGAACCATTCTCAGCTAGGCCTCAAATTCTAGAACAGAACCCCACGCCTAGGGGAAGCATCATAATACAACAGGGCATGCTGTTAATGCTTGCCTGCTGTATTGAAATATCCTCAGAACCAAGAAGGGCAGATCCCGTCCAGTCCTGTGCCATGCTGTGACCAGAGCACCTTGCTTACCCTGTCCCGTCCGATGTGCCCAGCTGTCAGTCCCTGATAGATCCGATTCAATGGTCCAGAATACTGATGGTCCAGAATCCAGATGGTCCAGAATCCTGACGGTCCAAAATCTTAAACCAATTTGTTTTGTGAGTATTAACAGGAAGCTAGAAACTGTTGATTCCCGTGCATTATGTTATCCCCTCCTAACCTCTGAACTATCCTTACTTCCATAATCAGTAATATTGTTTAAATCCGTAGTGAATTCTTATTCTGTCTATCAGCAAAAGCATCCTTTTGCTAGTCATTTTGTCAACTTTGATCTATTAATTTCATTTGAGTGACCAACCTAGCGCTCCAGGGTGGACAGCGAGGAACCAGGACTGAGTAGCGAATCACTTCTTACTCTTACGTTATGCTGTCCTGGTGGCTTAGCTTGGATGCTCTAGTCCATAGTCAATATTTTTCTGATTTTAAAAGCAAAGCATCTGTCCAAATCCGGGCCTGTATTTTTGAAAAATGACCTTTACTAAAACCTCTATAACTCCCTCAGTTCTTATGATAGAAACAACATTTTAACTCCTACTTGCATAATCAAGAGTTACTCGTAGTACAACAATACAAGTATCCAAGTATCTGGGTCTCCCATTTTCAGAAGTATTGAACGATGATATATATCGTGTAACACTTGATGCAAAAAATCACTTGTTAACATCGCAAGCCAAAATTTTACTGTTTAAATACGGCAAGTTCACACTAACTCATGTAATTGCCTTTTTCCAGCAAAAAGTGACACCCATTCTAATCTATGGGGCAGAGACTGTAGCACCAAAGCCAAGAACCTTTTGGGATCATCTTGAATCTCAATTTTGGAAGGATGTGTTGAGATTGCCGCAGTCGACCCCAATCCCAATGATTCGTTATGAACTAGGACTAATTTCCGTATATTGTCAAGTATTATGGAAATTTTGCTCATTTTATCGGAAATGCTTAATTGGTGCACCTTCACACAATATTTTGGGTGTGTTGGCTGATCATTTGATAACCTCCAATTTGAAACTTCCGGGGAAATGGTCTGAGTGTGTACTAGACACACTAGTTAAGGCTGACATTTCAATAGAATTATTTTTGATGAATCCAACTAAGGCAAAATTAAAACTGCATCACTATGACTGGATAAACACGCACCAACAATGCCTAGAATATGTGGATTGCGACTTGGTAAAGTACTCACATAAAAAAATGCGTTGTCCAGAGTCATACTTAATTAAATGTCCTTCAAGTTATGTGAGGACCCAGTTGATGCGCATTCGGCTAAACTTGTGCTTAACAAGACAGATCTTTGGAAGGAGACATCTGGTGCCTCAAGATCAAACCTTTTGTAGATACTGCCTTAACTGCCAAACAATCGAGACATTATGCCACTTAGTGGTTGAGTGCCCTGCTCTGAAATGGGTAAGGTACAAACTTTTCCATGCAAAATGTAATTTTTATCTAGAGTATCCTATTGAAAAAATGTGGAATTACTTATTGACCAGTATGAATTCCTCTGTCCAAATTGCGTTGGTTCAGTTTGTTAACTATGTGATCCCTGAGCAATTAAGCTAAGAATGCAAGATTTTGTAAAATCTACACATTTGTACATATTCCATTTTACCTTTTTTTTTTGTGTGTCAAAACTAGTTTTATTCAGATTTAAAATGTATGAAACTTTTGTTGATGATGTAAACTACACTGTTTGAAAGGTTGAATTATTCAGCCAAACCAATAATAAAAAAATAAAAAATCCTACTTGTACCTAACATCTCCTGTTATCTCGCACGTAAAAGAAAGTTTGCCGCATATTCCAATTTTAAGAAATGTTTACATGTGTGAAATAGCTTCCTTTGTTTCTGACCTGGACTTTAAGATTTCAAATGTTTTCTTTGGACTAAATCCTTACTGGTGATTGTGTGAAACTGTTTAAAGTGGCTCCTGTACGAATTTAGAATAATTTAAACATTTTTCCACACATTTTTAGTTCTTGCTCAGCCACTTTAAAAATCATTCTGACAATTGAAAAGCCCACTTCATTTTTCACTTTCTGTGTAAGGGGGAAAGGGGGAAGTGAGACACTGTTTGAGCTGCACTGTTCCTGAATACCTGCTCTCGCCTTCCATCTCTTTGCATTGCCTATTGGGGGTTGAGGGGTGTTACAGGGGGAACCTCTAACCATACTGCTATCTGATCTGAACCAACACAAAAGTATTATTATCTGTGCAGCATTTGTTTTGCTCATTACTTATTTCTAGTCTAGTAAATATATTATTCTGTGTTCTGTCACCCCACTGGTGATTGTTGTTACCTATTAAGGCAAGCCGAGTGCCTGAATTCAGGATAGAGATGCAAACTAACCAACCCTACTAACAATTTCCCTTTCTGCATACACCTCTCAAACTCCAAACCAAACACAACCAAAATCTACAGCACATCAAACCGCACAAACTTCACTACATTTTAACAACAAAACAAAAACACAAATAGTCTTGCACAACATTACACGATGACTCCCGGCCGCAAACACCCCAGGCCCAGCCAATGGACCCGCCAGGCTGAGGCCGCCAACAGCACATCACTGCTCTCTTGAACTTTTCCTGCCTCCTCCCACTAACTCAACCTCCCCTCCTCTTTCAGAGCCGCCAGAAGGCCAGGGCACCATTCCAGTGGTGATAGTGCACAATACAAATGTCCTTTAACATTAACATTAACATTAAAATATGAATTGTGATTTTGATCTTAAATAAATAATACCTTTTACAAACTCATTGTGTCAGGGGGCATTGCCATTTCAAGAATACAGTGATCATATAAAACATACTCTGAGGTTTGCATGTCTAGAGCAATATGAAGTGTGCCCTAGGTAACAACTCTGGGATTACTGGCCCTGTAAGATGATGGCATTCAGACGATTGTGCAGACATGACAACGTGTCCACTCTTATTCAGCAAATGGTGATCCAGTCCTGTTTTTCTCTTTGCATTCAGGGACAGGTAGCTCTGCATTTATAAAGGGAACATGAAGGACTAATAGCCACTGAATCTAAGCCAGATCTGGGTTAGCATCTCCCGAATGAAATGAGGCATGTTGGTATGCATTGTGCATTTATGAAACTCAGAGCACTCTAATATAATCGTAGGGGGCATCGTCTGAAACGCAGTGCTGCTCAGATCTGTCTTGGATTTGTGGGTTGGGGTGGGCGAGAAAAGCAACTCTTAGTTAGGCACATATTACACAAAGTCATTTTTTTAGACCTGCTATATAGCACGCATGACTCACCCTAACTCATTATTTTCATTGTTGCTCATTGTTGCTCAAACGAAGGATAGAGGAGGGGACCTAAGACATGGGTTTCTGGATTGAATGGAAATTAAAAGTGGTGTGAGTGAAGAAATGAGAAAGTGAAGTTTATGATGAATTTTAGCTTTATAGATAAAATAGCTTTAAGTGCAGTCAATATCATCTGATGAAGAGGTTAAATACTTTATTTAGTGATTATTCATATTCTGTCACTGTTCTCTGGATGCTGTGTCCTCCTTGTATTTCCACGGCAGCTGAGTAAATTAGGGGTATATAAATTATAAGTAGCTGGCTGCCAAGCTAATATGTCCCTGCTGTGCATCAGAAAAACACAATTTGTAGGGAAAAATAATCATTAGCAGGGGGGAATATGTTCACTTTCCATCCCCGTTTAATTTGTATTACAGCTTCCACGAATGTACTATGTTATCCATATTTAAATGTATGGCATGCCAGTGTTTCAGTCACTAAATATATAATATTCAAGAAATCTCCTTCATAAATCTTATCAAAAGTCTAAGAAAGCAATACAACAATTTCATCGGAAATACTCATGACCGATATGCTATATTGGTACGAAATTGGCTTTGCTAAAATTTAGCATTTCCTTGGGAAAAACATGTCTTGTGTCTATATATCTTATCCTGTGTGTCCTGCCTCAGAACAATGTATGACTACATTCTTGAAAGACGAGTAAACAAAAACACTTTAAGACAAACGAACATACAATCAATCAGCGTTTGAATGGCAGGCGTATGTATTCCTTTGAACATATTATGAACAATAAAACATACAACGTTCACATGTCATGGATTAGTCTGTGATCTATTCCTCACAACGGAATCTAGGGAATTTGGGGGTTTAAAACACATCTTTTAACTTCATAACATATAGAGGTTACTTCAAGAACTACTGATGGATAGGGCGTAAACCTTGTCTCCTTCTGGATCTATGTCTAGCAGCGCATCACACTTCTTTTGGTTCCCCCTTAGAAAGTCCATCAGAAGATCCTTTAGCAGTTATCCATGGTAAGAATAATGGAAAACGATTCCTGGCTACCTCAGACAGAACGCAGGCAAAGAGGACACGCCTATAGGATGGGGAAGCGCCTGCGTGGGTCCGCCCACGCTTTCGATAATTAAGAAGAAGAAGAGTTCTAATCGTAGAAGAATCAGACACAGCAACCATACAAATGTCCATGAATTATCCCTCAGGAGCTGAATAACATTGATGCAAAGCCTGAGCCTGCTTGCTTATCCCATGCAATTAAGTTCATGTTGCTGAACTGCTCTTGCTTGTTCACACTCTCTGAAAGCTCTCCGCCTTTGTATGCTGCACACATACGGCTACACTGAATAGATTTACATGAAATGTCTTCAAGGAAGAACACACATACATTGTTGAGTTGAATTCTTTTGTAGAGCAAGTTTGTGTGTGTGGGGATGGGTGTGTGTGTGTGTTTGTTTGTTTTAAGGCACGTGTTTCCTTAATTAACTCATTTGTATATGACTGTAGATTGCCATCTCCGTCCCAAGGTAATTTCATTACCATGATAAATGTGTTTGAACACATTTTCTAGCATGTTGCATATACATTATCACGATATCTACTTCTGGAAAAGTGTTGATGTATTTAACATTATGAATGGTTTCCTCATTAATCCTATTATAAGTGTCAACTTGCATCCCGCTGACGTATTTAAGGTCTGCAAGTGAGACAAGAGCTGTGAACAAACTTATATGTGCCATAACCAACTGGGGAAGCCAGCAAGGGTGAACACTATAGCTATTCTGAGTGGTAAAAACCTTCGTTTTTACATGGCATGCATGGAGAGTGCACCATGTGTCTTGTGAAATAAAGAAATTACAATCGAGGATTGCAAATATGAAAATGGTAAGGGAAGGACCTGGATCTCCTTCTCCATTTTCATAGGCAGCTGGTGCTAGGGAGACCTTGAAGGGGGAGGTGTGGATCATGTCAGGCGTGTAGATAAGTGTTCAATGGAAAGAATGTAGGATAAGAGATGTGGTGCAGAAAGGAGTGGAGACGACATAGAGTGAGGGTGACAATGGCAGTGTGCCGGGTGTTGCAGCCAACCTGCCTGGCAGAAGTTGCCATACACAGGCTTATTCTGCATTCAACCTGGGGCAATGTGCCCTTCTTACAATAAATAACTAAATAAATACATTAACAGATACATTACCAAACAAGTCAAAAGATAAAAGCATTGCAAATAAAGCTTAAGATACCCCAAAAAGACATGCTAAATTGTGTTCAATGTGATTGGATGGTATTACATTTTAGTTGTTGAAGATACAGATTCATGTGATGGAAGAACATTGAAGGGAAGGTTTCCTTCTTGAGAAATCAGGTAGCCCTTTTTTTAGATTAAGAATGAATCACAGACGTAGGCTTTATATATTAGAAAGGCTGCACACTATTCACATAGCATTAGACACAACCAATAAATGTAGACATACATATTTCCAAACAAATCAAAGCCAAATAAATATCTCATTTGATTCCTATTGTGTGAGATTAGTTCCAGCTAATGTACAAGTCACATAAGTCCTCAGTTCAAAAACATATTCACTATCTGACCCTAACACTTCGGGAAATAAGTCACATACAAATAAACCAGAAAAAAGCCTCTTATCTCAAACTTTCTCCGGCCAATGTTACTTGGGTTTCTCTCTGGGTATTGGTCATAGTTCAAAACAATGTGCTTCACAATTCACTAAGGAACTGTGTTTAGTTCCCTCGTTAGGCACCTCAAGAAAAGTTGTACATCTTTATATAAATAAAATGTCTCAAGTACTTGGAGTGGAGGTATGATTCCTTTAGTCCTTCTCCACCAACTTGGCTGTTTCCTTTCCACTAGTGTTATGTGTTGGACAGACTAATTAAACCCTGCAGGTTCCTTCTTCTCACAAATTGAAAATTGGCACTTAATTCTCTAATTCTCTCTAGACCCATCTGGCTCCCTGGCTTGTTTAACTTTTGCAGTTGTATCTTTGGCTTCTGCCAATCTTCAGCATACAGAATTCTAGAGCTCTTGTAGCCGTCTAAGTCATGTTGTCTCTATTCGCTTTGTTCCGCTTGTCTTGCTTCACCCTTCGCAACCCTGGTTCCTTTACAGTCATTGAGTTAGCTCCAGTGGAGTGACTTTTCAGCAGGGACATGATCGTTCACCCTGCTCTTCAGTGTCGCCATCTTGTAAGGATTTGCTTCCTGTATCCTGCCTGTCGCGGCACGCTCAGTGGTCCTTGCATTGAAAGCAGAAGATGTGTGCCTCCACTGCTTGCTGGTATCAGCGTCGGTTCGCAGGCCCCTGGCTCTTTGTGGCTGCAGTGTGATCATGCCACCAGATAAGATGGCCTTACTTTCATCTCCAATTCCAGACTTCTAGCATGCCTGTCTCATCTCTTGTTTCCTTCACACCACCACTAGCTCCAAGATGTAGCACATCTAGATGTTCTTGTGTCAGATGCTCATCTTTGTGTAGGAATCTTCGCTCTGCCTTCAAGCTTCCTCATCTCTTTATTCTCCATCAGCTGCTGAGTGTGTGATGGTTCCAGCATTACCTTCAGCCAACATTAGGGGAGTAATGTTTGTGTGTTTTGAATGTGGATCATCTGGAACATCAGTCACTTATATTACAATATAGGCAGCAAGGGCATTCTTTATAGGGAGTTCCATATAGAAATGGTAGTCTTTGTCCCCTAGAGGAGAGTCAATCTCAGTGATGTCCTGTTTTCCAAAATCCCTATGGTGGGTTTTTCAGAGCAGCCTCTCCTCCCTGACCTGAAAGGGGATGTCTCCCCCAGGGAAGAAGTGATTACTTGCCTAGATTCGTCACAGCCTCCTTTGCTGTGAGAGTGCGTTTGACATTGCCTATTTCTCCCTTTCTTTTGGGATGTGCATTAGAGTACACCTGATAACTAGGAAGAGTGTGGAACATATAGGTCACATACCCCTTTGCTTCAGGCAGTACATTACACATTCTGTGTGGGCCCTTTTCATAGCTTGTAGTTCACCATAACATGTGTCTGTGCCCCCCTTCTCTGCAGGAGTATTGAACACATTAGGTGTGTGGACCCCTTCCTTGTGGGAATGCATTCAAATTGTGTTTTTGTCACCTAACTTGTGGGAGTGCAGGATACATTTGGTGTGCAATCCCCTTTCTCTGCATGTGTGCAAGCATTATTTTTGTATTCACCACCACGCACGGGCCTCACCTCTTTTGGACTGCTTAGACGAGCCTAGCCAGCCACCCAAGTCTTAGACTGGTGAAAATGCACACAAGCATCTCCTAATCTACACTTTATTGCATTTTCCAGCACATTGACTACGGTTACTGAGGGCATTCCAACCACGAAGCACATTGAAGCCATACAAGATGGGGAAAGAGTACTATATAAATAACTAAATGCAATACAATACAATTTATACCTGTTGCCTTTTTTAACCATGCCTGGCAGGAAAGTATCTGAACTTCTGACCTATTGCATTCACTTTGTAGGCTTTCACCATTTAATTTATTTATTTAATTTATTTAACATTTATAAAGCGCTCACACAGCCCACAGGCATCGAGGCGCTGTTACAGGAATCGTTTGTTTTTCTTAGTTGTGTAATTGTGTTGTTTTTTTTTTTTTTTCTTTTTTGTCTTAGTTACGTATTTATAACGCGCTTAAACACCCAGAGGTTTCTAAGCGCGGACCCGGGGATCGAAACTGTTGTTGCTTCGTGTCGTCTTGCTTCCAAGACGCGCACGCTGCCGCTGAGCTATCCTCCCGACCATGTGCTTGCAGTAAAATGTCTGACCTTTCAACTCAATGTTTACAGCAACAGTTCATCAGCGTTAATTGATATGAGTTTAACCTGAATCTGTCATCCGTAGTTCAGCCATACCCAAATAAATGTACAGTGGAACATTTGTGGGTCAAACTCATTCATTAACCCAGGCTTATGTAACAGTCAGCCTCAACACTGATCTAAACCTCTGTACAAACATACATCATTTTCACATGAAGCCCATTAACAACGATACCAGCTATACAAGATGATGACATATTCAGACATCTCTCAAAAGTTCCCACCTTTCCAGAAAACACAAATGCAATCACTTGTATGTGACCTTACGCAAAATCGTTGTTCAGCAACTTCAACTGATTCAGGACAGAGCTGCACATATAGTCATGGGCCCATATGTGTGAAACTCTCCCCATTTCATTAAGCAATACTTTGGCTACCAGTTGTAACAAGAAGCGTGATAAAATAAACATATGCATCGTCCATCCGAGACTTATAAATGTTTCTCGTAAATATCTAGCCATACAATATTTCTCAAGGAGCAACCACAAGTCAGCAAGGAAAAATAAAATTCTTCCTTCAACGTGCAACAGACTTCGACATAGTGGGAAAAACAAAAACCTAACTCGCCCCCCAAAAGAGGTTATGCTTCACTCAACATTCTCAGAACAAACTGTTAAAATCAGGTAAAATGGCAAAACATGACTTTTTACACACAATTGGGGAGTTAGAAGACTGTGTGGATCTTAAAAGACCCATCAGCAGGTCTAAAAATGAAGAAAGTCTAATCTCTACCCACTAGTGGTGATCGTCCTTTCAAGCATCACTAAAGTGTTTCAGTCTAAAGGATTGGGGCTCATTACACGTATGGTATGCAGGAAAACATTGGGTTAACAGAATTACTGCCACTTTTCCTGCACCACCATGCTCCAAGTATGGCCCTGGAGTAGGGGTTTTACCTCCAGCCTGACGCTGGAGGTAAATCCTCCCTCTTTTAACTGAAAATTGGCCAAATTGGTGGAATTACTGTGGTGGTAAATCTGCCAAAAATGCCATATAGAGTCCAGCGGACTCTAAAAAAATGGGGATTAACTCTTGTAATCCAGCAGTAATTCCGACAGACCAAGTGGCGGTAACGGTAATTCCGCTTGCCGGTATACCGGCAGATTTACTATGGAATACCGCCCAACTCATAATGAGGCCCAATAGGCATGCAATCCAAACTGGATTTTTCCTCAGCATCCTGTACTATTTTAGTGATTCATCACACATTTGCTTGAATTAATTTTCTATTTAAGTATTAGTCTCAAAAGATGCTATTTATGTTCTATTTATGTAATTGCATTTTTTAGCAATATTATGATTCTTTCGAAATATATCTTAGTCACCAACGATAATGCCTATAAAATTAGATTTGTAATAAAATAAATTAAACAATCTAACTGTCTGGGATGCTTCCTCAATAATGGGTTATGAGTTGTTTCTGGTAACTCACTTGCCCTTGAAATTGGCATCCACTTGGGTTAGATAGCTACTTAAATGATCACCCGGTCTGCCCATATTTGTGCTATGTTTCCAAGAATGCATTTCTTCTCTGAATACATTGTATTTTCAACTCATTTGATTAAAAGTTGTTAGGCAAGCTTTCTATCAGGTTAAACAAATGTGTAATGCTCTGAACCACGTGAACACCAATACAGATCCTCAATGTCACTATTTGAATTGGTGCTGACACTCCAAAAATTATGTTTAAAAATGTAGCGTTTGGTCGACCTAATTCACCAAGTTCATACTACCAGAAACATTTAAAATCATAAACTTAAGGTAGATGCCCAATTTACATTGTGTTTGGCCCACTTACCCTACAACAACTGATTTGAAAGAAATGTCTGACCACACATCTAATCCCCAATTTTAGGTTTCTGGAGCAGGCTCTGTATATGACCCTTTATGGACAATCATACACTTTAACCGTTGCTTTACAGTAGCATAGGTGCAATGATAATCAAAATAGGAATGTGTACTGCCAGGACAAAATTAGCACTGCCAAAAATTCAGTATGGTCATTAACTTTTTCTGATTCAGAAAAGTTCTAATCTATATTATGTTCTGGGGGAGCGGTGTCACACGCCCCCATCATTGGCAAATTTCTGGGTAATGTGTGCCGGTATGGCTCATCATTTCTGATGGCCTGGAAATTGGCCAATGACAGGGGAGTCACGCGACTCCACCTGTCACTGCCACCAGGACTGTCAGCACAGTGATCCCTCTAATCACGGAAGCACTGCTAAGAACCCCACTTCCCATACCATTCAGTGTTGCCCAGGCTGCACCTCACAGACACAGCCCGGGTGCCCAAGCATTCCCCCACCACTTGCTCAGCCAAAATCATCTTCATTGGGCCACACTTGGCAGACACAGACCCAACTGATTTATATGCCGTGCCCGCCCTCCTCATCATGCTGCAACGTGGTTTTGGCGAACTAGCCAGTTCCTAGCAAGCACTCCAGGCACATCGTTTTGTAAACCCCCTCTTCTTCTTCTGCAGGAGATACTATCTGTGCAGAGCTTGCCGTCAAGCCATAACAGATGTGATAGGCCCATAAACCACATGAAATGCCCTCGGTGCACTAGGGCCTTTAACTTGGTGTTCAGGGCCCATAACTCAGAATACAGCACACAGGGTAGGTCTATAGAGCTTAAGCAAATGTATGTGCTAAATATCTTATTTGTGCAATTTAACATGATGTAGTCCAAAATGCTTTCATACAAGATATCAGAAATGTCTGTGGGAACAGAGGGCTGAGGCTACAATGGTGATCATCATCAAATGTTATTATGGCTCTAGGATATCGATTAGCTTACTTACTCTGCATGGGCTGCTGCCCAAAGCAATTGAGGAGCAGAGGGAAGTCATAGGTCTGCCACAGATCAAAACCCATTGACTTCTGAATCATGATGCACGTTTGACCTGTGGCAGACCCATCTATTGACACACTCTGCACCTGACACGAGCCACTAAAGTGAATCTGTTAGCGAAGACCTATGTGTGTACAGTTCCATGCATCTGAGTCAATCAGACCACAGAATTAAGGGGTTTGCTCCACAGAACTGTGCCCTGAAAATACGCAATTGGAGTAAACCATGTTGTGAATCTGCCCCTTATTCTCAAATCAATAGCATGTGTCAAATGCACTGCTATTGTCTTGTTCCTGTACACAAACAAGCACTTCCTTGTGTCAGCTTTGTGGCTCATTAAAACACAACAAATCACATGCATAAAAGGAAACATTGGTAAATCTGCCAAGCCAAGGCCTATCTTTCCCAAAAACATTCCGTAGAAGGCGAAAACGTAATTACTCTCGATAGTTGGATTATTTAGATTAACAATTGAACTCATTGGGCCTCATTACAAGTATGCCAGTGAAGAATTAAGCAGCTCCGAGCTGCTGGTAATTCCACCCCCCCACCAGCAAAAAATGCAGGTATTAACGGCATCGGTCATACCGGCAATTCCCCCCATGGAGTCTGGGACTCCATGAAATGGGGAATCCAACCCTTCCCGCCACTTGAAATCTGCCGGTATTTTTGGCAAAGCAAGTAACAGGAACAGTATTAGCGTGTGTTGGTATCCCGCCGGATTTACCGGCAGGATACCACCAAACTTGTAGTGAGGCCCAAACTTGTAGTGAGACTCTCTTGATTTTCGTTTCCACTACAAAAGTGTGTATTTTCATATTTGTTGTGTAACGTGCTTATCACTCAGACTATCACTTAGCACTTACTCCAGGCATGCAATTTGCTCTGCTATACTGCCCCTTTTTAGCAATGTGTGAAGGCAAAGGATGTTTTTTATACATCATTGCGACAGTGGCGTATTTATCTGAAGCATGTGCTATTAATATTGACGAGTTTTTGTGAAAACCTTGCTCTCTGAGCTCTTTGCAGGGGTATGGTAATATGCCTTTGTGCTTGAGGTGTTTCTTTTAAATGCCAGCCCCGTTGTAGATGTGTTGCGTGCTGCCGTTTTGTGTGCTCGAGGTTGCATTATTAATGGTAGCAAGTGACCTATTGATTGTCTTCTGTCTGAGGTACGGCTAATTGCGTGTTTATCCTTGGCATCCATTTTGTCGTGTTATGCCATTCTGTAATCATCTGAAACAATTGCGGAGCAGCTGAACAGGCGGCCTTGTCTTTTGATTATAGGCAAAGCATTGGTACACATTTCGCTTCATCAAATTATCACATATTTGAGAAGGTGCTTTGTCTGTACACCTTTATCGCCTCTGCAGTTTTGCTGTGCCTTGATTGTAGACCGAAGGATATGCACTGGTGAAAGCAGATCTGTGGCTATGAGACAACAAATGCTGTTTCAATTGAGCTGATATCACTCAATGAAATGTACTTAAATAGTCTATTAGTATGCACATCAAGGCTTGGTGACTTAATGTTTACTAGCCACGTTCTGTACAAAAAAAATGTGCCACGGTTGGCAAATCATTATTAGTTGAACTGCATCTTTTAAAGTAAGCATCTGGTGTTTAGCTATCCTGCTGAAATGGGTAAAATAGGATTTTCCCGAGGGTTTCACCTGTCGAGCTAATACGCCTTAAAGGCGTTGACACCTTTCTCATCTTTCTCATTATGGGCTCATAGAATGCATTCTGGTGACCTGGTGAAAAGACATGTTTAGATTCCGGGATCAGGGTGCATATTGTTTAGTGACATGTTGCTACCATGATTCGTCAAGTGAAAGGAAGCTTGGTTGTGCCGAGTGAGACGTGGGGCCTCATTACAAGTTTGGCAGTAGCCTTGCTGGTAAAAGGAATGCTCTGCTCGTGGGTGTCTTTCTGCCTGCCAGGCCTGACCTGGCGGGCAGAAAGGCACCCGTGAGCACAAGTCGTAGTTTATCGGTACCGTAATTCTCGGACCAGCAAACTCATAATGAGGCCCGTGGATTCAATGTTATTCCGTGATATGTAGCACTCAGTGAATTACATTCTTAGTGTTGCAATCCTCTTTGACTATACGCAATTCCTATAAGCACCTAAAGGTCACTTAATATGCACGTTGCTCACCCTCTGACATGACACATCGTAAGTATGGCTTACATTAGTCACTGAAATCTTTAGCATCAAGTCCCACCAAGATCCAATGTGTTAAAATTGCATGTGTTTGGATTTGGGAAAATATGAAGAAAACTATAGCACCAGTAAAATAATTATGAAGCCACTGTCCTGCAGATGAACAGCTATTATCTATGTCGTGCTTCTTTAAACATACTAGATTAGAAAATGGTGAACCAAAAGGACTCTGACCACCAACTGACATGTTTTAAGGATCTTTATTAAAAGTAAAACTGAACTACTAACTTACCCTATTTCTATGAGGGACGTTTACTACTTAGAAACTATACGGAATGGCTCTCATCAAAGAATCAAGTAGTTGTCCACAATCCTATCCAACTAATACGGCCTACCACTTTGGAAATCTGAACTAAAAAGAGAGGCCAGAGCAATGACATCTATCTTTGCTTCTACCTGGTCCAATCACTTGGATGGTCTGTCAATAGTTCCAAGTTCATTAATATGAAAAATAAATTATTTCACAGCTTTCTTGCAGACTTTGTTAGTCCAAATAGAAAAAAAAAACTCCTTATAGTTCCCTGTTTCTCAGGCAAACAAGGGTATTTCTCAAGATCTTTCCAGGTTCCATGTTTATACAAATCTCTTTATACCAGTCTCAGGGATCTTGGACGTACCAAAGTCATACAGTGTTCTGACTGACTTGTTTTCTCTCAATTCACATAATTCACACAGGGCTCTTGCCCACTCATGGTTTATAAGGCTCCCACCACCTTGTTGGCTTTCCCAACCTTGATACAAAATGTATGTATTGCTGTCGCCCTTTTTCACATAGGGCTCTTGCCCGTTTGGGTTTCTCGGGGTCCCATAAACTCTTTGGCATTCCCAGCGGGGATGCAAAGTGTTTACAATAATCTCAATCTGATTCACATAAGGCGTTCAGCCATTTGGGTTTCTCAAGGTCCCACAGCCTTGTTGGATCTCTCAGCCTTGATTCATAGTGCCTGTACCTTTCTTGTTCTGATGCACATTGGGGTGCTTGCCTGCTCAGGTTTTTCAGGCTCCTGTAACTTCACTGGTTTTACCATCCTGGATTAAAGTTATTTGTTTCTCTCTGTGGAAGTCTTCACCGCCCTTTTGCTGCTTGTCATTGCAGCAAAGATCCTTTTGGTGTAGAGCTCAGGGATCCTGGCCTTCCTAGTGAGCTGGACTCATCATCCATTATCAGACTCCGAACCTACCACAGCTTGTCCAAGTTCGTGTCACCAGAGGACATTGGTGCTCCTACCTTTCCACCTCTAACCTGACCCACGTACTGGAGTTCACGGTTGGAGAAAAGCCCTTCCTTCTGGTGTCCGGTTAGCATTATGCTTGCTCTCCACACTTCAATGGCACAATGTGGGTCCGCCACATCATGACCTCTCACCCAGAAGTCTCAGCTCAGTGTAGGGAACACACAACCCCACATATTAGTTTCCTTCTTTCCATTCACATTGTGTCTCCTGTTTAAGTATGCCATCATGAACAAAGGTGTATCCTTCTTCTGTATCTTTGGTGCTCAGTTGAAATCCAGCATTGACTGAAGTCAACAAGAAGGAACATCTGTCACAGGATGGTGAAGTTGTGGGATATGTTGACCCACGCAACGCATTGCCCATGTCACTGAGCCGCATTTGCGCAAGAAACAGCAACCTGGCTGTGCTGGCTCCTGTGCGCACCAGGACCTCAAAACTGTGATTGGCAGCAACAGAAAAATGGCTGCATCATCATGCCACTCACATTCCAGGTGGGGTGGAACCGGGGACACACCATAGGAGCATGCCAATGTGTTCTGAGGCATATACATGGAATTAAGTGAACCGACAGCACTACCTTGCTGCAAAAGCAAAAACTCCTCCTTCAGATTGAAACATTTTCACCCTTTCAAAACGCTGCATTGGTGCCAATTCCACCTGTCATTCTGAAACCACTGTGAGTAAAAAAGCCCAGTCAAACCAACTCTCAGAGAAATCAAAAGCAACTTCATTTTTCCCTCGCACAGGTACACACATTTATTTATTGACCAAATGTATCCAGGCTCAGCAGTTCAAAGAGACTTTTTACTCTCTGAGCCAGGTCAAGGATATATGTATCTATACTTTAGATAAGAGTCCTGCTGCAAGGAAAATGACTACAGCTGCCATGACAGTGGCAATCTGAGGAGCAGCAAACCGAATTAAAGAAAGAATGCTAGCAGTTTTTAACACATGTGGAAAAATTGTCTGTGCTGACTGAAGAGAAAAAAATTACCTGTTTAAAACTCAATTGTTAATGAAAGCCTGTTTACTTAGCAATATAAAGGGATTATGTTAGTGGTGATAATACATACATAGGATATCTTCTGTCACAGGTTTGTTTAATTCCAGACTCAAAGTAAGAAATTAAACAGAAAAACCTGTGATTCCAGTTGCCAGCCATGTAACTTCCCAAAGGAAGGGAGATACACCCTAAATCCAAGACAAGTACGTGTGAAGTGCCACCTTGAAAAACTTTGTATGAGACAAGACAATGAGAGTTCACAAGCTCGTCATACATTCATCTGTGCTCCAGGCTGGGACAATAGCAGTCCTGGGGCACTCACCTGTCAAGTGTGAAGGGGCAATACAACATTCAATTAAGACTGGAAACACCCTTGCCTGGAAGGAAATGACAACTACTTGCAGTTGAAGAAAGAACAAACAAAAACAGGATCAAGTAACAAAGGGACTGCCTGTTGGTGCCAGAGACTATATTATAAAGAAACTTTAAAGACTATTGTTTCTGTAGCAAGAATTAAGAGAAATGTAACAGTTTGCAGTGTTAAATCTAATTTTGTGGGCCATCTTTTAAAACTTGGTAAAACTCATTGCCGCATGTGGAACAGAAGTTACGAAATATGACAGATTCCCAGGGGACAATTCGCATTTGTGATTTGTGTATAAAATTGTGTAATTTTAGGCCAAATCTTTTATGTGTAAAATTACCCAAATGTGTCAGAAAGGCGAAACATGGTCGCATAAACTGGAGGTTTGGACTAATCTGTGCTGCACATCATATGTAACCTGTGTGTATAATTTGCCAAGAGATTGCAAGTAAAGAAATGAAGGTTTTTTGGCAAAATCCGATTTTAAGTAAAGTAAATGTGGGAGTGTTGGGATATTGTAAACTTCACCTCATAAACCTGACATCATCCACTTAGAAATCCAACCAGCAGAGAGCAAGGTGGAAATTACTACCCTTGCCCAATCCTATTGTTAGGGACATGTGTAGTAAAGCCTGCCCCTGTCATATACTGTGATGATGTCACCTGGCATTATAAATAAGAGCCCCTGACAACACACGGACAGACAGATTCCTGACTGATTCCTGATTTCCTGCCCACCGTCCTGTCTTCATCTTACATTTATTCATCTAGACTCCAGTTCACAACCACAAGGCTAAACCTTGCTGATCTTGTTTCAGCTAGGCCTCAATTCTTAAATAATCCCCATAACCAAGGAAAATGCTGTGGTGTTTTGGGAAGCATCCTGAACTAACCTGGCGTGCCACTCACTGCATGCTGATGCAATTCTGTTCTCCTGATGCCCTATAGTATCCAGTAACCAGAATTGCCAGTCCAGACGAACTATCCTTTGGTATCCAGTCCATGTCCCGCTGATGTTGTCCGGCTGTCCTGTGTTAGACCAGATCCGTGTGGCGACCCGAGTGCTGACTGACCAAAATCCAAAATCTGAACTAAAGTGGACTGTGAGTATAAATAGAAACCATAGAAACCATAGTATACCTTGCCTTGCTTTGTTCCATCCCAATTCTAAGTACTCCTATCCTTATCCTGATCATTGTAATATTGTCAAAATCATTCTTGAAACCATGCCGTTGATGCCTTATGCTAGCGCCAACATCTTTATAATTTTGGCTTGTAAAATCGTGAGCTATTAATCCTGTTTGGGGTGATCGGACTGGGTCCGCCAGGGTGGGCACGGAGGTGCAACAGCTGAACTTGCGAGTCAACCCCACGGCTTACTGTGTCTCAATCTTGTAGCCTAGCCTGAATGCCCTAGTGTAGAGTAAAACTGGCCTTGTCAACATTGATTTCTTTTCCTTTTTCGCACCTTCATTTTACTAAAAAACGCAGCTCACTAGATCTTGCATAACTCACTCAATTTACCAGCTAGAGACCTAAATTCAATTCCATATTGTACCTAGGATCCATATCTACCCCCCAACTCCAGTGCTATCTTACCTAAAATCAAAAAGTGCTCCTATTCCCTGTTTTTTTGGAATTGTGTCAATAGAAGGTTAAACTAAGTGCATTGCTTACATTCATATCGTTCTTATCACTCCATTGGTGATTGCTTCCCCATATTAAAATGTGTACAATTTCTTTTGAATTATCAAATAAATAAATATTATATTTTATCAAACAGCCTGGTTCATGGTCCATTGTGACCTGGGGTATTTGAAAAAGGTGTGATATGAGTGGTGTGTCATGTCAATATTGATTCTAATCTAACCTAAGCATTTCAATTGCGTGCTGCACACTGGGCTGATACTAAGGTGGGCGTCGCCTGACTGAAATCCTTAACAGAGTCAAAACAGGAATACAATTAGGTAGTAAAAGTCCCATGTAGGAAGACAATGACCCTCATTACGAGCATGGCGGTCTGTATGTACGGTACCGGTAAGCTTGCTGATACTGTACTTCCCGGACCACTACACTACAGGCTCTGCTTGCCGTTTCAGGTTTTTCCTGGCAGGTGTAACGGCACCCACAAGCAGAGCACGTCAGATGCACCAGCACAACTCTGAATGTGCTGATGCATCCGACGTTCCCATCCTCATTCTGCCCTATGGGCAGAATGGGGATGGGGGGGCACTTGATTCTGGCACCCTAAAATGGGCAATTACCAGGTCCGCCTAACTTGGCATGACCCGGGTCTTGCTCATTCACGGGTGCCGGAAAAAATGCAACTCCATTTTTAACGGCATGGCTACCTCCAGAGGTGTAATGAGGCCCAATGTATTCGGGTCTGGAAGGTCCTTGTCAGACTGGGAGCCCTTGTCCCGAAGAAGGGACTCACTCCCAGTGAGGTCCTGTTTGCCCAGAACCATAGGCACAGTATTGTGGAGTGTGCTCACCTCCTTAGCCTCACAGGCCGTGGCTCCCCTCTGTGGAGAAGGGACACATTGAGCAGATGGGTCACAGATGGCACCTAGCCAACAAATATATGTTTAGGAACAAACATTCTGTACAATCAATAAAGTGTACAGTTATAGAATAAAAACAATTGATTTCATTGTGCAGAATACATTAAATGCTTCAAGTTCCACAAAGAAATACAAATAAGTCCTAATATATAACATCTATAAATTCAAATTGATATTAGCTGAACATGTGAATTCTTAATGTCAGTGCAGCTATCATACAGTAGGCAATATAACAACACAGTCTTTGGTTACTTAATAAGAACAAGTAACATTAAGCAGGTCTACAAAATCTTAAAGCATTATCAATGAAAACATCCCATAGTTAAAACTGCCAAGGGAAGAACAATATGAAGATAATTCATTAAAATGCATATACCTAGCCAAGGGGTCATACTTGGAGTTATGATCCCTGAAGGCCTAGTTAAAGGCCAGAGTGCAGCAAGCTAATTTAATGAGATTTTCAGGCCCATAACTCCTGATATGACTAGAGGCTGTTGTCTATAATGCTTTCTTGAGGTGAAGGGGGTTAAGAAAACTAAAAAAAAACAGAGCCGCTTGATTGAAGTAGCTGATGGGCATTTGCTAGTTGTCAGAAAACATGTACAATGTCATGAGGAGTGAGGTAATAACTCATGGGGTACTCACCCTACCTGCTAGGAACTGGGATGCATAACCAAAACTACACAGGTTAAGTGTCTGCTCAGCATTCATTACAACTTGCGACTCTGCCTGGCTACTTTTCCTTACATCTTGATCATGAAAAAAGAGGGGTGGGGCGTAGTGTAACTCTAATTGTTAGAAATTATTTCAAATTCTACATATCAGATATCCTATTATTTGATTACTGTGAAACCTTATTCTTGAAACTCAATGTAGACTCTGTGACTGCTTTGAGTTTATTATTATTATATAGACCACTAATGACTACGCCTAGATCCGAGGAGCAATTATTAGCTTTTTTTGGCAATGTCTCGAAAAAACATTCTGTACTCCTGATCTTGGCCAATTTCAATCTATGGGCTAAAGACCCCCTAGATTTAGAAGCCACATCTCTATTGGAGACTTTCCAAACATTGGAATTTGTCCAGCACATCGACCTACCACTCACACAGGGGGGAACACCCTGGACTGGGTTCTGTTCAAAAATCAAAAACTATCTTACGAAGCTTCTAATAGATGTATTTGGTCGGATCATCAATTGTTATCTTTTGAGATATATAAGAATGGTACTCTTAATGATAAACAATTGCATTATATACCTAGTTTTACGAGGAATATCCGGAATGTAACCATGAATCTTTTAAGGCACTTGTCATTTCTCTTACCCTCCCTTGAAGAGAATAATTCCCCTCAAAGATTATTTTTTTACTTCAGACAGGCCATAAACCAGGCATTTGATACACTTGCCCCTTTAAAATCTACCTCTCAGAAAAAATAAGTGTTTCCAAAGTATGTTTCTCTTCTGAAGTTATTGATGCTAGAACAGTCAAGTGTAAGTTGGAACGCACATGGTGTAAACATCACTCTGACCAGAACGTTTTACCTTCAAACAGGCAGTTAAAATGTTTAAGACCTCCATTTTTAAAGACAAGGAAATACATCTGAATGCTAGAATTATATCAGCTAAATCAAGGCCTAAGCAATTGCTCTCCATCTTAAGGAGCTAAAAGGAAGCACTATCACTACTTCTATGACCATTGACCATGACTGGTGTCAACATATTCATGATGGTTTTGCTGAGAAAAAATTAAAACATCAGATCAACATACAGGATCAAATAAAACTACTGGTCAATGATGCAGAACCGATCCCCAATTTAGTTAAGAAACTTGACACTGAATCTTTGGGCCTCATTACGAGTCCGGCGGTAAACGTGCCTGAAATTCTGGCAGGTTACCGCCGGACTCGTATTACCATTCCGCCTCTGTGATTCCCGGAATTACAGGGACATTACGACCCCGGTGACCCGGGAATTCCAGAGGCATAATTTGGTAAATCCTCATTCCCATTGAGTCCCATAGGACTCAATGCGAATGGGAAAGTGGAAACACCGGCACCATCTTGTGATGGTGCCGGTGTTTCCACATCTGCCTGCAGGCGGGTGGCGTTAAACCCGCCAGGTCAGACCTGGCGGAATGACACCTCAGCCTGCAGGACTCGAGTTCACCCGGTATGGAAACAACGGTGGCGGCGGGTTTACCACCACCTTTATTTCCATACCGGGTGACTCATAATGAGGCCTTGTGTTTTTTTACATTCAAAGCAGTATCTGAAGAGGAAGTCCTGGAAGTGTTACACAAACTCAAACCAATCTCTTGACAAGGGGACATTTTTCCAGCTACACTTTTCAAAGAATGTATTTTGACCCTTGTACCTTGTGTTACCAGGTTTGTGAATCGATCTTTCCAGGAAGCCCTTGTCCCAGAGACCATCAAGGAGACCTGGTTTACCCTTCTAGGGAAGAAGGAAAATCGAGATCCCACAGAGGTTGGAAACTATCGGCCCATCACTAATGTTGCATTTGTTTTGAAGATCCTTTACAAAATTGCATACTCACAATACCAAACATTCATTGAACATCAGGTCATCCTTGCAGTACAGCAATCTGGCTTTAGCCCCCAATCAGGGGACAGAGATTGCCCTGCTGGATTTGAAGTCCAATATTTCTGGTATTATTGAGGACGGAAATTATTTGGCACTACTTCTTCTCTTAGACCTTTACGCTGCTTTTGATTTGGTGGCAGATAGATTATCCACAGTTGACAGATGTGTACCATTGGACACTTCATTGTTTAAATCTTTCCTTGGTTAGAGACATATGAATGTAGTTAAAGGCAGCCCTCACTCTAGAAGAACCTTTCTTACCTGTGGAGTTCGGCAAGGATACTTTTTATCGCCTCTGCATTTTAACATCTACTCAAGACACTTATCTGGTCTTTTGTCCACTTTGTGGTTGTATTTTGCTAACTAGGCAGATGATACCCAGATTCTACTGAAGCTATCTGGTACATATGCTGATGACTCCAAGCAAATAAATAACATTTTTATAGCTCTACAAGCATGGATGGCACTGAATTCTTTGGCGCTGAATAATTCCAAAACTGAGTTACTCATCTTAGATACCCAACAAAAGCTGAAAAAACGTGACTTCAAATATGAGAGCTTTACTATAACAGAACATGGTATTCCAGTCTTTAAATATGTGAAGACCCTTGGAGTCTTTTTTTAACCCTCAGTTATCCCTTAATAGACTGGTTAACCACCTTACATCTTCCTGCCATTACTATGTCCAGCTACTATGGCAAATTCAACCTATTTGTCTGAGACAAAATGAGCAATGATTGCAGCTGCCATTATAAACTTTAAACTGGACTATTGTAACAGCTTACTAATCGGGACCTCGCAGACCAACATTAAACAAATTGTCAGGTCACTCAGAACGGTCTGGCACGCACTGTTTGTGGTTTGAAGCATCAAGCATAGGTCACTGAAGCTCGAAGGAGACTACACTGGCTTCCACCCTGACAGATACTTTTAGTTTTGGTTTTCAAGTGCATCCACAATGAGGCACCATTTTATATGACAACCAGAATAAACAAGAACCCAAATAGACGTATCGTACAATCTAACAACACCGTTAGACTGTGCCAACCATGAATTCTTCTAAACGAAATTGGTGGAGCTAGCTTTAACTCTTGAGCTTTGGGACTCTGTGGAATGCATCTGGCGGATAGTAGGTCAACTGCTCTTTAAAAAAAAAACAAAAAAATAAACACTTGAAGACTTTTCTTTTTGACATAGAATTTAGCTAAGCTATTGGATTAAAAAGAAGAGACAGATACAAATCCTTAAATCTTCCTTTCTGTTCCATGGACCTTCTCCATTTCTTGTCTTTTATGTTTTTCTTTGTAAGCACCCTGAGGACTATGGGTTACTGGTGCCATATAAAAGAGCACATAGAGAGATGGATAGATGTGCATCCCAGTTCCTAGCAGGTACTAATAACCGCATATTTGAATTCCATAAGGATGTCATATCTAGGGCCTTGCATTGAAACTGCCAGGGATTGTTACAACTTACAGAGCACTCTATGACCACCCACACCGTTGAATTACTAGGAATTTCATTCCTTTCTGAAATAATTTCCGGGCACAACACTTTAGGGAGGTCAGGATGTCTACAGATATTTCTTTTTCACTTGGTATGCCGTGTCTGCCCTTTAGAGTCCCAGATGTCAGCACCCTTGCTTGCAACAGCAAAGGATTTGACATTCTAAATTCCCAACAATTGCAACAGCACATAATTGGAATTGATAACCAGTTTCAAAATCATAATGTAAGCCTCTGTCATTCTATTAAATGCTTCAATTTATGGGTGTCCTACTACAATCAAGTGGATAATTGAAACCCAAAATACTCATTATAAACACAGGGACTCAGCGTAACATCTTCCCAGAATAGATGTGCCTTTGAAGTGGGAGAATGGAAGACCAGGCTCCCGCCCTTCCCCCCTCGCGCTTGGCCTAGAGGATCACGGCCTAGACACCCACCACGAGAGGAGTTTGCCTATCTACCAGACGACCAAATACCCTGGTACAGGAACATACGGATGTGCCCATCTACCTGCCCAGCAGCCCGTCCTGTCCATGCCGACACCTGCGGCACGGATCAACTCGACTAAACCTACATGTCGTTAGAGATGCCATGACGACCTAGCCACGGTCAGCACACCTGTGCAAATATACACACCGGACACTCACACACCAATCCACACGAAGAATATACTCAGTGCTATGACGTAGGCGACAAACATACTCACGGACGTGCATCTTTATTATTTTCCACATAGGCTCTCAAAATGCAGAAACGCAAGACGCATCATGAACTTATCTAAAAAGGCTTGCTCACGCTTCTTCTAAGAGCCATGTACCATAATGAAGAAGATAACGGGGACACGATACTGAGGATAAAGCAATATGATACCGTAACCTAAAGCGCTCTGCATCAAATGGTTCCACCTATGCACCAGGCCCAAGTAGGCCGCAAACAAAAGCTTCCATGAACAGTGAATGAGCAAGAACTGGGTTGCTGACCCTGCAAAATGAGCCAGGCGAAAGCACACCGCCCAGGGCACGATGTTGCAATCTTGCACGCTGCAAGCCAACGCCAAGGTCGCACCTGCAAGATAAACCAGGCACACAGTAGGAAAAACAATATTAATTATGTTGAATTCTGCCTCAAACACGTTCCCACCTCACGTGACAAAGCCAAACCTGACAAGATGCCAAGCCAAGGAGGAAGGAGATGCCTGAATCCCACGTTTGAAGACACAGGCAGATACAATTAAAAGACTCATTGGACATCTGCAGCAGTGGGAGTAGTCGACCTCCCAACATATGAATAAATCCTCACATTGTTTACACCTACCCATATCAAAACATTGTTGCAAATGACAGGTGCACCGTGAGCTGGGAACAGCGATAGTCCCAGACTGGGAGGCTCGCGAGCGGACCAATCAGAACATGGGGCTCTTATCACTGACGCCATTAACATTGACCAATCCTCAGAGGTCTTCATGTAACAATTTTCATGTATCAAATTGAAGGGACAGCCCAGGTATACCACCTGACTAACCCTCAGCCACTAACACCGTTCTCTATATGTGCGCTATACTAACCCTACCACTCGAGTAACCAATCCAGAGTGGAAATAGGTTTTTTACTAAACTTTGTAAGATGACGCAAGTAGCGCGTCATACTAAGGTGAAAAGGGCCTGTGAGCCCCACGATTGTGTGTGTGTCAGGACGGACGCGTACGCTCCTTGACCCATCCCTGCCGTTTTGTCTAATAAACAGCAGAGTCACCTTGCTTCTTGCGTGTGTCTCATACTCTATCTCTTTTGGGATATACAGGAGGAGTTGGGGCCTCCCTGCCCAGAGGTCTGCGGACGGCCCGGCCGACCCCGGCAGAATTCCCCCCCCGACAAGTTGGAGGCACTGCTGAGATCTGTTTAAGATCTGCTTTTTTATTTTTACTTTTTTCCAGGTACTACTGTTGCGAGGAGGCCCGGCGGCGCGGCCCCCTCTGCCGTTGCCCCCTTCTGAGGACTACAGGACCATCGCGGAACTGCGAGAAGACCGGACAGCACAATCCGGATATTGGCCTTCGGGAGCCGGTTGAGAAGTATCCCGCCCGCGGTTGGCGAGTGTCCAGACGTGGTCCAGAAGAGGGGAGGTGGCGAGCCGCTTGGAGGGGTACACGCAGTCGAGCTGCCCCGCATCAAGAGAACTTGGTGAGCATGCCACGCACAACAAGCAATGTGAAATTGTGAGGGAGGGGGGAGGAATTAAAATACGGGAGGGGCGAGGTGTTGCACAGGTGCGCGGGGAAGGTTTTGACAATTTAGTGTTGGCAATGACATGAATGGTAGCCGAACGAGTGCGAGAGCAGTCGGCTACGTTACGTGAGAGAGGGGGGCGGAGCACGAAAACATCACGTGCGGCCGCTCGTAGACACTGATTGGCCTAGGTCGCGACTACGTGTAAGGGTGTGTGTGTGTGTGGTTTCCTACGATTTGGCATTTATTGATCAATGAGTAGATGAGGATCCCTATTGTTCGAGCAAGAAACTCGATAGGTAGATGACGTTTCCCTGTAGGCGGTAGCTAGTCAGTTGCCCAATACGGAAGATAATTGGCTGGTTAAGCCCTCCTGTCGAGGGGCGTATCACACGCGAGGCGACGCAGCGTGCGCAGTCCGATTATATTATTGATTACCTTGTTCCAGGAGTGACAGGAAGACAGCTGTGAGGTTAACGGGGGTAGATTGCAAGTGTATTTTGAACTTAAAGAATATATGAAAAACTTACCAGTAGCTCGAAGAGATCGGTGACGTCACCAATAGGGCTTTCATAGGATATCCCGTGCACAAGGCATCTTTCCTTCTGAGAGTGGTGGGGAAGAGAACTGTGGTAAGGGAGTGGGAACAGAGATAAACGGTCATGAATTGATCAAGGAAAGGCGAAACGGGGGACGTGGCGGCGCACGGAGAACGCCGGCCACGGCAAGTGTAGAAGAAGGAGGAGGAGCAAGTGAAAATAGGACGACTGTATAAGAACGTCACAAGGGGTACGCAGCCGCAGGGGGCTACGTGCGCCTCGGCCGCAGGGGGCCGTAAGGGTGTTGTGTAAAGGAAGAAAGAAAGAAGAAAATATATAAATGTAAATACTATATTTTAATAATTTTTCTTAGCGGACTATCGCAAGTCCCCAAACTTACGGGGCCAGGTAACGATATAAGGCTGTATATTGTAAACTGCTAGTGAGATAACCGCTACCAAATAGGGGAAGGCTAACAAGTGGAGCGCTACTATGTCATACGGGACAGGATCGGGAGGGTGGGGGAACACCCTCACTACCCCACTACAACACATATGTACCACACTGTCACCCCATAGGGAGAAACTGATTAAGTATAGCATAGAATGGACCCAGGGGACGGACAACAAAATGATAACACCGTGGCCGCCTAATGGTAGCTTCGACCCATATGCCCAACATTCACTACTAAACCATATGCATAGTACATACAAAGGGAAGAAGTTGGCAAACCACGTGGAGGTGTTTAACTTATGGAGGATGTTCCAGGGGTCCCGACCAGGACCAAATGGAATGTTCACTGTGGGGGAAATACCGGAAGAAAAAGAGATTAAGGAGGAAGGAGAGGATGGGAAAAAGGGGAATGAAGACCCAAAGAACACGGGGAACGGACAAGAGGGAGGAGAAAAGAATAATAAATCAAATGAAATAAAAAAGGAACCGAGCACCGATATACCCCTAGCAAACGGAGTGAAAGCAGAGGGAGGGGGATTGTACCCTTTAAGGGAGTTAGGAGAAATAGAAAGAGGTCAGTTAAGGGCGGCTGAGGGGTACTCGAACCCGGCATACAGCCCTCCACCATATGTGGCTCATAGGAAGATGCCAGCAGGGGAGGGGACGACTGGAGAAGAACAAACTGTGGAAATAGGAAATGATGAGTGGGTAGCTGCACAGATACTATTAAAATTACGAGGTTCATTAACAGGAGAAGAGAAGGAGGTAGTAAGGAAAACAGACGAGGATAATACCAGGGAGAGTGGAATGAGAGGGGAAGAGCTGAACAAAAGAAAGAGATTTTGGAGGAACGACTAGCAGAGTTAAGGGATGAGCAGAACAAACTGATCAAACAGCTCGAGAGAGAGGAAAGAGAGAGAGCGAGGAAAAGGAAAGAAGGTAAGAACGAATTGGAAAAAATAAGGGAACGAACTGAGGAGCAAAAGAGAGAAGCTGAACGGGTAAAGGCAGCAGCAGAAAGGGTATCAAGAGTAGTACTGCGAGAAAAGAAAAGGGAAGAAGAAGAGAAAGAAAAAGAAATGGCAATGTGGAAGAGGAGATTACTATCAGAAACGACTAAAAATACGAAGAAGGGAGGGTGATAGAGAGTATATTAGAAAGGGAAAGGGTGAAATGGGAAAGGAAGAAAGAGGATGAAAGAATATTGGAACAGGTGAGTAGTGAAGTAATGGAGGAATTAAAAAGGAAAAGGGAGGAAAATGGTAGGGAGATGGAGGAGAGAAATGAAGGAGAAAGAGAAGATAGGAGAAGGGAGAGTGAACTGTGGGGGATGTATATAGAGACACAGAGGTAGCAACAACATCAGCGCAAGGGGGAGCGGTTGATAAAGGAGAAAAAGGAGGACTGGACCTAATAGACTTAAAAACAGTAACAATCAAGGGGAAAAAGACCGAGTGGGGGTTACCGTTTATGACTGACTTTTGTAGTGAAGAAGAGGAAGGAGTGGGGAAGGAATGAAGAAACAGTGAAAGGGAAAGCCTAGATAAACTATACATCACCCGGACCAACACAGACTCACCATGGATCCGTAGGAGAAAGGATGAACTGGAGAGAAGTGAGGAGGAAGAGCAAGGAATAGTGGAAAGACAGACACATGAGGCCACACCGTCCCCATCACGCCCTCTCCCGTCCCACCCTATATGCTCAACCACCTCACGCTCGTCACGAACAATAAAACTTGCGCCCTTTACAGATGAACTGACACCCTATGCATGTCGGCTTAGAAACCTCCCTAGACGCAGGCAGGAAGGACGAATACACATGCCCATATTAAATACAGGAAGTGATGGAAGAAGGGGAAAAGATGGAGAAGAAAGAGTTATGAGCAGGGGAAATACAGATGAAATTGATGATGTAGAAGAGAGGGAAGAAGAGGAAGGGTGTGAGGACTTGATTTTATGGAACACAAAGGGTAAAACGAGACATAACTTAATGCCACTTCTGGAGAGGGGAGGGGTTAGACCACAGTACGTCCCTTGGAAGCATACAGACAAAGAAAATATAAAGTGCAGGCTCCCATCATTAAGTGGAGGTGCGGGTAAATGGATATATGAAATGGAAAAACACACCGCAGGACAGAAACTGGCAGTGGGAGATGTAAAGGGCCTTCTAATATCGATATTAGGGGATGCAGCGGATGACATTTGGAAGAGAGCGGGATTCCCTGGAGTAACAATAGCAAACACATCGCACGATGGGGCACCATTCGCAAACTGCAGACATGCACTATGGCAGGCACTGAGGGTACAGTACCCAGACACATCAGACATAGGAGCAATTACCTCATGCAAGATGCGTGAGAACGAAGATCCTGTTGATTATATCCAGGAAATCCAAGAGAAGTGGCGCATGGAAACTAGAGAACAATGGGATAAAACACCAGCAATATTTTATCATATACTAGTACAAGGGCTCCCAGAAGGAGTTCAGAAACAATTGAAGAAAGTAGTGGGAATGGAAGCAAAAGCATGGGCAGAAATACAACTGACTATAGTGCATCATTGCAGGACATGGCAAGGAAAAATGAAACAAAAGGAAGAGGACAGGAAAACGGAAGAGGCTAAACTAGTACAGAAAAAGCTTACTAAATACACAATGGAAGGGGCACTAATAACTACGCCTAAAACAATGACCCAAAGCCCCACACAAGTAGTGGCTGCACAAGACCCCTCCCAAATACCACCTTCACAGACTATAACACAACAGGTGCCGCCATTCCAACCATACACGACCAACATGGGAGGAGGATATTCAATGCCAGGAGCTGGGTATTATAATTACAATAGGGGGAGAGGAGGAATTATGAGAGGGAAAGGATACGGATATAATACCCAACAGCAGGTGGGAGGACTTAGAAATTCCTACCCCACAGGGCAACCAGCATACCAGGACAACACAGGGAGCTTTCCATGGCAGAGTAGGGAACCACCGGTGTGTTGGAGTTGTGGATTATTAGGGCACATGTCACGCACGTGTAGAGTAAGACCAGGAACACCATCATGGAGTGAACAGGGACAACTAAGGCCCACACAGGAACAGCAGGGCATACAGCAACAGCAGACGTTGCAACAGGGAAATGAACAGCAACAACTAATAACACAACAACAGCCACAGACACATTCACTGCCACAACAACAGGTAGCAATAACACAACAACCCCAAGTACAACAAACACAACTGGGTAGGGTGACGGTCCTGGGACACAACCCTTACACAGGAAATGGTCAATCATTGTACCCTCAATAGGACAGCACACAGACGGCCTTGGTGTGTCCCATCCTGTCAGTAACACCTAATAGTGCGGAGGAACCACGCATAGAGGTAACGATAGGTGACAAAAAGTTATCATTCCTTGTTGACACCGGGGCGACCCAGTCTTGCATAAGGGAAGGAAAATTTAAGATGTCAGGCGAAACCATGAACACCCAAGGATTCTCTGGGGCTAGAGGGTTGGTTTCTTTTACTGATAACATTCCCTTATCTATAGGAGATTATGACCTGTCAGTTCCACTTCTATATTATAGTGCCTCACCAGTAAATATACTGGGGAGAGACATAATGAACAGGTTGAATATGACAATCTCCTTTACTGAGGACGGCATAATTTGCTCTACCCCAGGGATTAACATGCTCACAGCACGACAGATTATGCAAGCATACTGCGGACAGACAGCGATTAGGGCGGAGCCAGTAGATGGCGAACTCTTCCAGTACGGGACAGACATGGCATTTGCATGGATGCCAGGGATAGAGGGAAAAATATGGAGGAGGCCAGCAGCCTATCTGTTCAGACCAGAAACACCAGTCAATGAACCAGAAGGGAAGGTGGTTCCAGTGGACATTGAGAGCATTATAGCAACAGATGATTACATTGCTGTACATGCCCAAGACAGAGAAGGAAGGGCATGGAGGGCAGTGATAGCACTAGCAGAAGGATGTAGACTCACCCAGGTGTCAGATGAGGAGCTGTTCTCAGAAGAAAAGGAGGAAGGTGAAATGGTGTTTATGATGAGTGTGGAAGTATGGCTAAGAGTGGCGTACAAACAAGTAGCACAGAAAATTGCAATGGCACTTGAGGCACCCGCATGCACCCCAGTCCCCTTCTTTAAGGAGGATATGACAAAGGTACCCACATCATTGTGGACTACTAGCCCCTATGACGTAGGGTGCATAAAAAGTATAGGGGGAGTAAGGATAAAATTGAAAAAAGGTGCAATACTCCCCAGAGTGAAACAGTACCCACTATCAAAAGAGGCAGATGAGGGCATATATGAAACCATAACGGCCCTTATAAATAATGGCATATTGGTCCCCTCAGAATCACCATGTAACACGGCTGTATACCCAGTGCGCAAGGCTAAAGGGGGTTCTTGGTGCTTCATACAGGATCTCAGGCCCTTGAACAACATAGTAGAAGCAGAATACCCCATAGCAGCAAACCCGGCCACAATATTGTGTGGCATTCCAGCAGAAGCATCACGATTTACAGTGATCGACCTTAAAAATGCATTCTTCTCAATACCATTGCACCCAGACTCACAAGATCTGACAAGCTTCACTTACAGAAACACAAAGTGGAAACACACCAGACTGCCACAAGGGTATTGCGAATCACCCTCAATTTTCAACAGAGTAATACAGATGGATTTGGGTAACATTGAAGTGGAAAGCACAGTGTTGCAGTATGTCGATGACATAATAATTTGCAGTACAAACGAAAGAACATGCAGAGAGGACTCATTAAAGATGTTGACCATATTGGCTGAGAAAGGTTACAAGGTAGACATGGAAAAGTTACAGTACTGTCAAGAACAGGTACTTTACATTGGTCAGCTCATATCCCAACATGGAAGAAAGATTGCACCACAAAGAGCACAGGCCATTTCAAACACACCAGTGCCACAAACAGTGAGGGAACTGCAGCAGTTCCTGGGTCTGTGCAACTACTGTAGAGCATGGGTATTTGATTACAGTTCATACATAGGAGCCCTGCTTGAGGCGTTAAAGGAAGCTAATAAAGGGGAGAAAAAGCTGGGGTGGACAATGGAAATGAAAGAGGCTTTTGATGAGTTGAAAGATGCGATATCAACTGCTCCGGTACTGGCATCCCCAGACTATGAACGACAATTTTTTTATATTTTCACATTGCGACTCAGCAGTAATGAAAGCAGTGTTGGCCCAAAAAACAAGCATGGGCTACAAACCAGTAGCATTTTACAGCGGCCACTTAGATCCTGTGATGCTAGGTCATTTCCCTTGCGAACAAGGTCTCGCCGCAGCTGCTTTTGCGGTAGAGAAAGCATCAGCAATAACCATGGGGTGCCCAACTACACTGTTTGTGGAACATGCACTATTTGCCATATTGAATAAACCTAAGTCCACCCTAACCACGCAAAGGGCATCAGGTTATGAGATCATCTTATCCAGAGCTGAACTATCAATTGTTAGATGTAGCACGGTCAACCCTGCAAGGTTCCTAGCAGAAGTAATTGAGGAGGGAGACTATGCCCACGACTGTACGCAAATAACTGACATGGACTCATGTACTAGAAGGGTTGAAGAAAACGCACTAGAGGGAGGTGAGCTCTTGTTCATTGATGGGTCATCAACTATCGACCAAAGGGATGGTGTAAGGAGGACTGGGGCAGCAGTGGTAAAAATGATGGAGGTACCGGTGTGTGTGGCCATGAAATGTGTACAATTACCACAGCATTACTCCGCTCAAGCAGCGGAATTAATTGCACTGATCTTGGCGTTGAAGGAAAGCTTTGACAAACGAGTGACCATATATTCCGACAGCGCATATGTTACATCCACTGTCCACTCAGGGCTGTCGAAATGGAGAAGAAGAGGGTTTAGGAGAGCTGATGGCATTCCAGTGCAACATGCCCTCCTATTGGCTGAACTAATTGAAGCAATAAATGACCCCCAAGAATTAGCTTTGGTCAAATGCACCGCACACACCAATGGTGAAGACCACATCTCAAAAGGGAATGCAGCAGCAGACGCACATGCGAAGTATGCTGCATACTTTGGTGAGATATGGAACCCCCCAGAGTCACAGAGAGGGAGAGGGAGGGGAATGGCTAAGGAGATGCTGATAAGAGAAGGGTACACCCATCTCCCAGCCACACAGATTATGGAGCTACAAGCGGCTGCACCAATGGCCGAAAAAGAAATATGGTTAAAAAGAGGATGCGCAATGTCACCAACCGACGCACTATGGTGCCAGGGTGACACTGGAAAGATTGTGATACCACTGGCACTATTGAACACCGCCCTGAGCCAACTACATTACCCAGCCCACACAGGCAAGGAAGTAATTGCAGCACGAATTAGGGAAGACTGGTTCTGCCCCGAGTTAAATTCTCATGTGTCAAATTTTATCAGCAACTGTCTCACATGTCAACAGTTTACGGCCGGTCATACTCTGAAGGTGATAAGAGGTACTATACCCCGGCCAGAGGGACCTTTCCGGCATCTCCATATTGACTATGTTGATATGATCAACGTATGTCAAGGAAATAGGTATATGATTGTAGTAGTATGCCCATTCTCGAGGTGGATTGAAGCAGGGCCCTGTTCACACCCAGATGCATTTAGAGCAGCTAAATTCCTAGTGAGGGAGGTCTTCCACAGGTGGGGAGTGTGCGAAGTACTGAGGTCAGACAATGGCCCACATTTCGCAAACGAAATGTTCCAGCACATCACATCCTTGCTGAACATCAAGCATAAGTTTGCATGTGCATACCACCCACAGGCCAACGGTATATGTGAACGCCTGAATGGCCTATTAAAGGAGGCAATTGCAAAGATACAGCAAACAACAAAGAAGAGTTGGTTATATTGCCTTCCGTTAGCCCTATTTGAGCTAAGGAATAGACCAGGGTCCGACCACCACCTCACCCCTCACGAGTTGTTTACCGGATCTCAAATGCGCCTTCCCCTAACGCCAAAATCAAGAGCATTTACTGACCACGAGAGTACTGCGAGTGTTCTTGGTGATGAAATGTACCAATATGTGTCTTCTTTGATTACTAGTGTAGTGTTTGTGTCTCAACAGCTCGAGCGCACGCGGGGCGGGTCTAACAGCGATCAACAAGAAGACGTGGATAAAGAATTGGAAAAGGAAGGACTGTGCAAAGTTGCTAAAGGTGACCACGTACTACTTAGCAATTTCAACAGAAAGTGGAAAGGTCCACGATTCACTGGCCCCCATCTGGTAGAGGAGGTATCAACGAGAGCAGTAAAGCTACATGACAAACGTGCTTGGAACCACCTACACGATGTAAAGATCTACAAACTCCAGACCCGCCCCAGCGCCACCGACAGGGCCACTGGAAGAACAACAACAGCGTCACCAACGGAGGAAGAGACTTCTACCACAACTAACAGCCTAAGTGTCCCCATACCCTGCCACCCCCCAGATCCCCCAGAGACAACTATTAGAAAAGAAAGGGGTGATCCCCATACCACCCACCCCATGGTTACACGATGAAAGGGTAAAGAGACTTCCACCAGTTGAGCCCCAAACCCTCTGCCCATTGACCCCCTGCCCACTGTAGTAACAATTGAACTGAAGGACATCGTTTTGCACCTATACACATGTAAACACCTGAATGTTCTCTTTCTTTTCTCTCGCACATGCAGGTACAGCGTATTATTGTACTGTTAAGAAAGTAGATAACTAACCAATTCACTGCCCAGGAGTAGATGGTACCCTCAGACGATAATTACCTGGAAGAATTGTCACACCAATTTGTATATGAAGTAAGAAGGCCAACGTACCTGAAAAGAAGGAGGGTACGTGTCTACTACACAGCATTCCTCTTGGCCATAGAACATTCAATGCCCCACCTCCAACCATACTTGCCTGCCCTGAGAGATAGATCGCTTAGATTGGCGTGTGAACAGCTCTTCGCCTGGGCACTGAATGACTACTTGATAGGGAGAGCTTAATAACAATAACTAACCTTAATAACGAGCATATTAAGAATTTTCAGGCGGGCAACTGTAACGTCGCAAGAATAAGCTGCCGGACTGCAGCAAGGTAAGAGCAAAATGCCGGTGAAATTAGCATTTGTAATAAAATTGATAGGGATTTTAATGATCACCGGGTTCTTGGCTGCCTCTGTATGGCAGTACAGCTATGCTATCAATATTATTGCTGTTCCCAAACCTAATACACCCCCACCCCCAGCTGCAACAGGTGTTATTTCAGGTGGTACTATTAAAATCCCACACAAGGAAAATAGAGTTAAACGCAGCACATACTCAGATAATAAAGGCTTTGAAAACTACGTACAAGATTCAGCACACATCTCAAACAACATATGGTATCAACACATGACCCACATTGGTAAGCAGACAACAGAAGACAGCTGCTATGTTTGCTCATTGATGCCATACGCCATGAGCGCTTCTCGAACATTTGTTGCCACGGAGATAGATGGAAAAATAGCACGATGTATAATATACCTGGCACTGTTCCAGACGAAAGGAAGATTTCAAGGGACCGTGGTGCATCTGGTGTGGAAAACACGAGATACATATCCATATGAAAACAACTTCCTCAAGACTTATTTGAGTTACCACAAGAGCAGTTTACATGCTGAAGGATTCAAACACATAACAAGTGGTCCTGAAAAAGGAGAAACAAAGAAGGTAACACTGCAGTACCTACCATGTGATTGGTACGCCACTGAAGTCCCTGGTAAAAACGGATGTTGGGAAAGACCACTGATTATAATAACAGGGAAGGTGTACATGGACAACAAATGGGACATAGGAGTGGTTGGCAGTAACATGGTAACAAGAGAAAACATTTCAACTATTGATGGACATAACCATAGATATTGGATGACTTGGATCAAGTACGTACCCATGCTCACATGGATGGAGAAGGATGAAGACCCAATAACAATATTGCCGCTAACTGCGCCTAAGGTATGCTACCAACATAAGGGAGAGGTGGATGTAGGATACAATACCAACTGTGAAAGCGTGATGGAGCTACCTGAGGGGGGAGCAGGAACAGCAGTAGTAATGGACCATTACTGGGCCTGTGGAGACAAGGCGTACCACACACTGCCCCCTTTGTGGAATGGTGTATGCACTATAGTACACGTTAATGTACCATCACTGGTGGTACCCCAGAAGCATGTAAATATGGCGAATTTCCCCAAGATGGATGAAGGGAACAAAGGAAGAAGAGATCTGCACAGCCTCGGAAAGGGCCAGAGAACAGACGCAACGGCAACAACACTGTCCTCAACAGAGGGAAAAGACAAGGAGAACCTCTGACAGGAAATTACCTGTGGGGAAGGTCGGAAACAGCACTGACCTCAATTCCGCCGGAACACAGACTATTCAGCAGAGCAGCTATGTTCTTCTCCTCAATAATACATCCTGGACTGCAGGCCTACGCAAACGCGAAATGGCTCCAGATAACTAGGTGGGAACTAATGATGACAATTAACTCTACAGTAAATGGATTCAACGCAATAAAAGAGGAATTGCGAGCAGTAAGAATGGTTGCATTACAGAACAGATATGTACTGGACCTCCTAACAGCAATGGAAGGAGGAGTTTGCGCAAAGATAGGACAATCATGCTGCACATTCATTCCTGCTAACGATGCGGACACGGTACACTCACAGAAGCTGTATCACAATTGGCCCAGATGCACTCAAAAATGATAGATGAAAGTAAAGGTGTGAAAAAGGATGAGAGTTGGTTTTCAATATTATGGTCATGGATGCCATCTTGGCTGTCAGATGGACTGAAGATTATAGTTGAATGTACTATTTTGGCTGGAGCTACACTGATCATAATAAGATTTTGGAAAGCCTGGAAGGCACGCACCACAGACAAGATGATCAAAATGGTTGGTATACACCTCTTGATGCCAACAGATGACGGCCAACACACAGGCACAATCATAAAAGAGAGAGAGAAGTTGCGCAACCAGATCAACACCAACCACCTGGACCCACCATCTGTCAAGCTCAAAAACCCAAGAAACCCAAGGAGCTACATAGGGAAATGGGTATACTGCACTCCTGGAGGAACCTGTGAATATATGTATTGGTCATTTGAAGACCATGTTAACCACTATGGACATTTGGGAGGAATAACTAAAATATGGAGAGTAAGAGGAGATAAAGAAAAGGATATGTTTGTGGTTGACAAGTCGACCAGAGGGGGGACTGAAGTGGGAGAATGGAAGACCAGGCTCCCGCCCTTCCCCCCTCGCGCTTGGCCTAGAAGATCACGGCATAGACACCCACCACGAGAGGAGTTTGCCTATCTACCAGACGACCAAATACCCTGGTACAGGAACATACGGATGTGCCCATCTACCTGCCCAGCAGCCCGCCCTGTCCATGCCGACACCTGCGGCACGGATCAACTTGACTAAACCTACATGTCTTTAGAGATGCCATGACGACCTAGCCACGGTCAGCACACCTGTGCAAATATACACACCGGACACTCCCACACCAATCCACACGAAGAATATACTCAGTGCTATGACGTAGGCGACAGACATACTCACGGACGTGCATCTTTATTATTTTCCACATAGGCTCTCAAAATGCAGAAACGCAAGACGCATCATGAACTTATCTAAAAAGGCTTGCTCACGCTTCTTCTAAGAGCCATGTACCATAATGAAGAATATAACGGGGACACGATACTGAGGATAAAGCAATATGATACCGTAACCTAAAGCGCTCTGCATCAAATGGTTCCACCTATGCACCAGGCCCAAGTAGGCCGCAAACAAAAGCTTCCATGAACAGTGAATGAGCAAGAACTGGGTTGCTGACCCTGCAAAATGAGCCCGGCGAAAGCACACCGCCAAGGGCACGATGTTGCAATCTTGCACGCTGCAAGCCAACGCCAAGGTCGCACCTGCAAGATAAACCAGGCACACAGTAGGAAAAACAATATTAATTATGTTGAATTCTGCCTCAAACACGGTCCCATCTCACGTGACAAAGCCAAACCTGACAAGATGCCAAGCCAAGGAGGAAGGAGACGCCTGAATCCCACGTTTGAAGACACAGGCAGATACAATTAAAAGACTCATTGGACATCTGCAGCAGTGGGAGTAGTCGACCTCCCAACATATGAATAAATCCTCACATTGTTTACACCTACCCATATCAAAACATTGTTGCAAATGACAGGTGCACCACGAGCTGGGAACAGCGATAGTCCCAGACTGGGAGGCTCGCGAGCGGACCAATCAGAACATGGGGCTCTTATCACTGACGCCATTAACATTGACTAACCCTCAGCCACTAACACCGTTCTCTATATGTGCGCTATACTAACCCTACCACTTGAGTAACCAATCCAGAGTGGAAATAGGTTTTTTACTAAACTTTGTAAGATGACGCAAGTAGCGCGTCATACTAAGGTAAAAAGGGTTTGCAAGCCCCACGATTGTGTGTGTGTCAGGACGGACGCGTACGCTTCTTGACCCATCCCTGCCGTTTTGTCTAATAAACAGCAGAGTCACCTTGCTTCTTGCGTGTGTCTCATACTCTATCTCTTTTGGGATATACGGGAGGAGTTGGGGCCTCCCTGCCCGGAGGTCTGCGGACAGCCCGGCCGACCCCGGCAGAATTTCCCACCCGACACCTTGTTTTTCTTTCTGTTGAAAAAAACATAATATTTGCTCCAATCACAATAACTAAGAGACTCCTTATTTCCATACGATGAGCATACCCAGAAACCATAAAAGATCACCTGTAATGTAAGCCACGCAGTTTCCAATGTAGTTACTCTTGATACATAAAGGGAACCTCCACCTTCCTTTAAGACTTCTTTTTCTTTAATTAATATCTGATAATTAATTACTCACTAGGATACCATGGAAACTTATCCTGAGTTTCTTTCTACTGTCTCAGTAACATTGTAAGGCACCCTATTTGTGAGTCAGCTCTAAACATCGATGTCATAAAGTATGTCGATTTAAATTAAGGAGTAAACAAATACACATTTCATTCCAAACTCCTGATATGTGCAGAGGTCTGTCTGACATCAACTTGCATAAAGTATGAATTCCATAAGGATGTCATATCTAGGGCCTTGCATTGAAACTGCCAGGCATTGTTACAACTTACAGAGCACTCTATGACCACCCACACCATTGAATTACTAGGAATTTCATTCCTTTCTGAAATAATTTCCGGGCACAACACTTTAGGGAGGTCAGGATGTCTACAGATTTTTTTTTTTCAATTGGTATGCCGTGTCTGCCCTTTAGAGTCCCAGATGTCAGCACCCTTGCTTGCAACAGCAAAGGATTTGACATTCTAAATTCCCAACAATTGCAACAGCACATAATTGGAATTGATAACCAGTTTCAAAATCATAATGTAAGCCTATGTCATTCTATTAAATGCTTCAATTTATGGGTGTCCTTCTACAATCAAGTGGATAATTGAAACCCAAAATACTCATTATAAACACAGGGACTCAGCGTAACATCTTCCCAGAATAGATGTGCCTTGTTTTTCTTTCTGTTGAAAAAAACATAATATTTGGTCCAATCACAATAACTAAGAGACTCCTTATTTCCATATGATGAGCATACCCAGAAACCATAAAAGATCACCTGTAATGCAGGCCACGCAGTTTCCAATGTAGTTACTCTTGATACATAAAGGGAACCTCCACCTTCCTTTAAGACTTCTTTTTCTTTAATTAAAATCTGATAATTAATTACTCACTAGGATACCATGGAAACTTATCCTGAGTTTCTTTCTACTGTCTCAGTAACATTGTAAGGCACACTATTTGTGAGTCAGCTCTAAACATCGATGTCATAAAGTATGTCGATTTAAATTAAGGAGTAAAGCAAGTGAAGCATAGGTATTTTGTTGCATGCTAATGATGTGCAACTTCTTGTACAGCTTCCAACCACAGGCTCCTTCCACCCACAAGCTCTATGTGAAATGATGTTACTAGATATGTTACATTCTTCTGCTGAGGAACTTTTGAAAACATGGTGTAGCATCTGTAGAATCCATGGCATGATTGCTCCAAAAAAGAAAACGTATCTTTTTTTAGAATTTTGAGATTTAATTACTTGGCAGGTCTATCGAAATGTTCCTATAGATGTGTTTAGTATTCCTCCTTTCTGTATAGTTTATACCGTTTATAGTTTATAGTGTATAGTTTATAAGTTGCGTATGACTTGGAAGATTATTCAAATTGTTATGCCTATTGTAAGGTTAAAATTAATGGACACATACTATTATATCCTGACCTCACACCTTATTTGTGTATGATGTACATTTTTCCCAATTTCAAACAAGGAATTCAGAGCCTGTGAAGCACTGACTCTCGCTTTGTTAGGTGATGTACACTCCCATATACATGGTGCAGTTTATATCAAGAACTTCTATTTAAGAACATAAAATGAAGGCTTGCATATCATGTAAGGAAAACTGCTATGGACATACAGAAAACCTGCATGTACCCAGTTATTTCCATAAGCCAACATGCAATGCACCTTGTTTTTTTGTTTGCTTTTAAATGTGACATTAAATAAATTGTTATGATGCAACTGTGAATAGCCTGCACACCTTAAATGCATTAAAAAAAACCTAGCGTATTTATCATTTTAGGAGTTATACACATTGGATTATCAGTATGACACATAGCACAATGCCAAACCTAGATTTGCCCAAATGTGTTTTTCAGTAAGCCTCATGACAAGGTAAGTTAAGTTCACATTGCACAGGAAAAACACTTGTTTGAAAGTTCCAGATAGTCACAGGGCAACCATCTGTCTGATCAGGGCCTTTAATAATGTATCTCAAGAAAAAATACCCAACAAATACACATGAATACTGTAGTAGATCAGAATCAGGAGACAAACTAGGTGGCATTGTAGTTGACTTAATTGTGGTATCAATCACAACCTACCCTGTCCCGGGCGTTAAAGTACTCTACAATGAAAACTATAATACAGTGGGTGTTGATACAAACAAGAAAGTCCTTTCTCCAGAATACTATAGTAATCTCAGTTCTACCCAACAAATACATATGAATACTGTAGTAGATCAGAATCAGGAGACAAACTAGGTGGCATTGTAGTTGACTTAATTTTGGTATCAATCACAACCTACCCTGTCCTGGGTGTTAAAGTACTCTACAATGAAAACTATAATAGAGTGGGTGTTGATACAAACAAGAAAGTCCTTTCTCCAGAATACTATAGTAATCTCAGTTCTGTCCATGCCATGTATTAAAGAAATATACAAATCCAACCAAAGTACACTTAGGCTCTTGGAGCTAGTGAGTGAATGGTGGCTGGGTTTTGACCACAACTCTGGTGTGTCTTTCTCAATGAGGCTCCAGGTCTCTGGTGAGCAGTCTTTTCAATCACGTTCCTACCTGCACAGTTCATTCAAATCTAATGCACTTCTATTATGCATCTTTTCCTGGTTTGGGAATGTCTAGTCTGTCTCTTCTCCCTTTTTGTGAGGGTTGTTACAGATGTTCTTTCTCTAATAAGTTCCTGATGCGTTTGACCACGAGTTTTACCACACCTTGGATTTTAAGTGTCTCTCTCATCTTGACTAGGGACTATGATCGGCTCACCCCTCCTTGGAATCTCACTGTTATCACCCCACCTCGGGGGTTCTCTCTGTTCAATCCACTTTGGAGTTGTCTCTTTCTCCCCCCGTCCTTGGGCTTTCCTTCTTCCAACCTACCATGCTGATCGGTTTCATCTTACCCATCTTGGTGCCAGGTTGGACCTCCCGCTCCCTCCGCTGGTTCCCCAGAGCAACCGCTTAACTTCTGTTTCATGGCAGTGCTCCACGGTAGAATCAGGAATTTGGGAAATGCTTCAAGACTTCTTTGGATTCTTCTCAGTGCATGCAATGGGCATAGCTTCCCCCTTTTCCCAGGGGCTACCTGAGGGACTCAATTGCCTGCCCCTCTGCACACCGGTTGTTGGGCTGCGTGTGCACCATATGGATCCTCTCAGCTAGGCATTCCCATTTCCTGCTTTGGCAGGGCTGTATGCATTCTACAGGCTTCACCATGGTCAGTTCTGCAACACCTGGCCAACACGCTCGGTTTCCTGACACTTTTCCTTCCCAAGATGTGTTTTCTGTGCCTCAACAGCTCTGTGGATCTCCCATTCCTCTTCTTTCAATCAAAATTGGCTCTTTAACTTTCCCTCTTTTATGGGAAGGACTTCCCACTGCTCTCTCATTCCCAATGAATACTGTGAATTCAGAGAGTCAGAAACCTCTCCAGCCATTCTTACAGGATGTATAAAGCCTTCATATAGGCCAACTCTCATGTAGCCAACACAGACATTTGGGTCTTGTGAACAACAAGCATAACTTATATCCATTTCCATGGATCTCATATCCTCTAAGAGGGGAGGGGGGCAACCTCAGTGGGATACAACTTGCCCTATGATGTTATGAGGTTTTGATAGGTTATTTATAAAGCACTTAATACCCAGACGTTTCTAAGCGTGGACCCGGGTATTGAACCTGTGTAGCTCCATGTCATCTTGCTTCCAAAGCGAGCATGTTGGCTTTGAGCTATCCTCCCGAGACTTCCTCCCTAGGGGTGTTAAGCTGACGGGGATCAGCTCCCCAACCCATCACATTTGTCACAATACTTTCCCGGGCCTTCAATTCATGGGGCCTCATTACAAGTTTGCTGGTCCGGGAAATAAGATACCTGTAAGCTTTCCGATACCATAGTTCCTGGACCGGCAAACTACGGGTTGTGCTTGTGGGTGCCTTTCTGCCCGCCTTAGCCATCTTATGGTTGTGAGTTATTCACCTGGGGAAAGCTGTGCTTTCAGAAACAATACATCAAAAGACATTGTTTCCATTAGTTTAGGCCTGTAATTAGCTCTAGCTGACCATAAACTACACCTCTGCTGAGTTAATAGATGGCTGCAATACTATGAGACTCGGGCAGCTGTTCCTATGACTCATAAACTTGAAATGAAACCTCCATGTGCAGAATGGACACACATGTAATGAATCTTCACTTTAGGTTACATTATCATGCAGAATATAATTTTCTATTTAACTTTGTAACAATCAATCCACCAATCAAATACTTATTTGAAGGTTAAAACCATCATAAAGAGTACAAACAGGTTGAAAAAGTCAATTATAGATAATGTTGAGATCAATACAAATCCTACACATTTAAAATAATTTAAAATATAGCTAGTTCTTGTGACAAAATTCATCATTTAATAATAATGCACCTTCAATAAACTTACAAACAGAGTGGGCATCGTGTTTATAGGCACTATACAAAGATATTTGATTGTGCCATTAATGGTTCTAAAATAATTCTTTTTTAATGCCAGAATTAGAAACATTGACCTAAGATTAGTTGACAAAAATAAAAACAAGTGCTTAGGATTGTCCAGTGAATTATCATTACAGGGACAAAGGGCGTTCAGATTGTATCCACTACTGTCTGTGTGATGACTCTGAACAATTGGTATTGGTAGTCAGTTTGCCCTTAATCTAAATAGCATGCCTCAATTATGCAAGCTCAAAAAACAGCATACATTATTAGTGTGTACCTCTTGACAGCCATATGAAAAATAATGGGAGACTGAACACTTACCTAACTCTGTACTATAGATCTGATACCTTCTCTGTTCCTCCATATACCTAATTTAAACTGTGGTTATGTCCCTTTTCTGTATATTTGTGGTGTAACAGAATAATGTGAGAAGACAAAGAGAGCTGAATTCCTTCTTCAGTTAGGTACAGCTTTGTGTTTGACCATAATCTAATCCAAGGTTTTGAGAATGATTAGGCCACTTAGAAAATCCAAACCTGCTTCCAGATACAATAGATTTTCAAAAATCTGAGGACCTTCCATGTAATAGATATGTTGCTGCACGTTTTGTAACTTCAAAAAGATATTGAAGAAAGTTGTTTTGTTTTATTTTAATTGATGGTGCAGGGGGAACGCCCACTCCTCAACCTCATACACACTTATTGCAATAGACTTGGCCAGATATATAGGGAATCCTGAATCAAAAGATAAGCCAACCATATATCTGTCAAGATTGCTAATTGCACCATTGGCCTAAGGAAAAGTAGTGGCTCAGCTGTTGATGTGTTTGTCCCAAATGTATTGTTTCTTTAAACCTTATCCCAAAATATGTAAATTTGGGAACCCTCTCTAATTTCTGTCTTGATACAGAAACACTGATTTGGCTGTCACATAACTTAGCTAGACACATAAGCTTAGATTTATCAGTGCTCACTGTCAAGTCATATATCTGCCATACACAGAAATACATTTCTGAAGAGCCTTTGGAGTCGGAGCAGTGAGACAGCATCATGCACACATGAAGAACACATAATTTGACCTGCTATTCTAGGCATTTCCTTTGTTAGAACATAATGATGCCAGCACACACCCTTGCCTAACTCCACAAGAACATTTGTAACTATTTGGTCTAGCTATAAAATCATATGATTATAATAATATCATCATGCTATGATTTTTTGAAAATCCATGAATTAATAATGGGACAAATTCACATTAAGAGTAATGGGAGAAATATGAATTTGAGTCCAAATTGTACAAAAGACCCCTGTCACAAGTCTAAAATATGTTGGACCGATCAAATATGGGGGTGGATTCTCTAGGAGTGTCCACCTGTTGAGAACATTAATGGAAGGTTTATCCAATCAAAACGATTATGTCAAATGACCATCTGTGGGAAAATGTGTGTACCATCTATGTTAAACTGACAGACAATAGGGAACGTTCTGGAATGCTGAAGATTCGCAGGTGGGAAACCTCTGCCTGGACGGATATACACTGGAATAGGATACTATCTGGAGATGAGATGACTCCAAAAAGGGGCTTGCCCAAGAGGAAGCCTGAAGCAGACTATACCTAAAGCAGACCATATTCCCTGAGACTGATTGATCAGAGACTGGGGAACATCCATAAGTGAGTATAACATCTCAAATGCAATTACATCTATTAAACAAGAATCCTGTATCAATAAATCCCCAGAAAGGGTGGGGGGACCCGAAGAGAGGTCACTGAGGGACTGATTTCAAATAGAATTGCAGCACAGCATGTACAGTGTCTTTTAAGTGTAGTTAATTGATTTCAATTAGAAAACGGTTACATTTTAATGAGAATTGTACCTTGCTTTCTGACCATATTTAAACGTAAAGGGTACTGATGTAAAATAAGATAATAGTATGTCTGTGATACGTTACAACGTGTTTGTGGCAGGATAAGTAAGCTTACCCTGCCCAAAAGGGGATGGAGAACCCTTGTTGCCTGGAGTGGATGGTCTACCAGTGTGGAAGCTAAAGCCAGTCCTACCTCAGAGGACAAAGTTGCCATTTCTTATAGTGCCACTATGCTTGTGTGCAGTATAACTGTCAATCACTGCATACCTGTTTTGTATAATGTTGCCCAGTTTGTCTCTATCCTTTCCAGAAATCTGCATGTTCCAGAAAATCAAGAGATCAGAACAGTTTAACAGGCATAATCAATTATGCAACACAGGGCCACTGACTTTAGCAGACACCAGGCAATATGCAACACTCCAAAGACATTTCGCTCACCAGTGACAGAGCAACTGAATGGCTCCCCAATCAAAGATGGTCAGAGAGGCCTTTGAGACCCTCATTTGCACTCAGTCTTTGTATAAAATGACTTGTGCCGCCCAGGAGGTCAGGAATCAGTAGGGGATTATCTGCCTATATAGCCCTCCTATATAGCCCCCCTACTTCTACAAAACAAGTGTGACCCAATCATAAAGCTGAAACAGGCACAGGTAAGAGATAAACCTTACTCACCTTTCGTGGTAATGTGTGCTGAGGTCAGGCTATACTTTTAAGAGAGGTGTGAATGTGAAATAGTAGCAACTTAAACACCAATAGTACTACAGTAAAAATAAGGGAATATCTGATCAAGGTTCTATAAAAATAGACATACTTTAAAGTAACACACCAATGTACAACTATTAAAAACACTATCAAAAACCAACCTCTGCATTTCGTGCCTCGAAACACTTGTGCATAGGCACGTTTAAAATGCCATATCATATCATATCAGAGTGTAAAAGATTAAACCACCCTCCATACAGTGCAAAAAAGGGCTTAGTCAGTGTCTAGGGGGCCAACAAATGGACCTGGCGGTGAGGGTCTTCTAACAGTACCTTAATCAGTTATTGGCAGTTTGATGGCATGGAACCAGGCTTCTTAACGCAGTTTGAATCAGGTTCAGACGTGGCGAGTTGAGGGGATCCAGATGGGTAGCAGGCATTGAGCCAGGTTCAAAGAGATGCTCATTGTGGTTCAATGCAGCATTCTTATTAAGCGCATCAATGGGTCCACCAGTGTCGGTTTGATGTTTGAGCTTGGGTCAAAGACAAATATGCTGGTGACTCAAGGCCTTTCGTTGAGACATGGCAGGTCCAATTCTTCTCACAGTGGCAAGTGTCTGTTTTGAGCCAAGGCAACAATGTGCTCAGCTACGATGGTGCAATGACAAACTGGTTCTAAAATGCAGTTGTTAGGTAAGATTGTATGCAGTATCAGCCTTGTCCTCTTGGCAATAGTTAACCCAACCCTTGGTATAAGCATGTACTACACACCTTGGTAGAGTGACTGAGCAGCCAGGCATATCCCAAGAGGAGTCAATGTGCACTGTAGGGTTATTACACATAGATTCACAGTGACAAGTATCCAAATAAAAACTTACTCTCATGTTTTGTTGATTAAACAATTATTTATTAATTTAACAGTCAGTTGAATAAACTTTCTATAGAAGGGAGCAAAATATGTAACACAATAATACTTTAAAACTACACACTCTCAGTTTCACAAAATCAGTAGATACCCAGTTGGGATGACACACAGATACTTCCTACACCCTAAATTGACTTAAATAACTAGGACACTGTGGACATTGATATATCACTGGCACATTTAGAGTGGGTAGTGTCAAAAGGAAAATATGAGGGAATAAAACAATGGTTAACAAATATTCTTCTGCAGTTAAGTTATTTTTGAACCCTCCAATGCAAAGTAAAGTAACCCTTTCCCAGCTACACAAGTTATACAATTTGTGAATTTTGTTGTGGGATAGTTAAAGCACAAACTCAGAGGTAAGAAGAGTCTATCAGGGAGCCAGGACACCCAATGTCAATTGAGTAAACGTTGAGGTGAGCTGAAGCACTTCTTGCAGGTAGGTAAAAAGTCTTGCACAATGTGTTGTAGAACATGAAATCACTGTTGGGCCACAAGCTTGGAGGCATGTGAGGGGCATAGCTGCAAGCAACTCTACAAAAGCAACCAATGACAAGTCTCAACTGAGAGCTAAAAAGGCTACACAACAACCCCTTTGTTTTACAGTACCTTTCATTTGAAGAAATTGGTTCCAGATGGCATCTGTCCCAGATGTAGGTCTGCAGATTATGTTGTTCCTTAGCCTCAGTTGTGGGGACAAGGGAGAGGACGTCTGGGGACTCCTGCACTATGAATTGAAGGTCAGCAGCAGCAATGGCCAAACTTCAGATTAGCAGCACTTTGCGCTTTCAGCTTCTCGCGGCTCTCGCAAACAGCATAACCGCGGTTCTCGAATACCTTTATGGACTTCCCTTACATCTGGACTCAAGCACTCTGTTGAGGTGGCTCAGGCTTGGTCAGTCCTTCTTCATGGCAGTCTGGAGGATCTTGCTGGAGCTCGGGTCTGACTTAAAAACGATGCACTTGATTCTGGTGTTCCTCTTCCTGGCAATCGGTTCCTGCAGCAGCAATGGAAGTACAGCCAGCTCTGACAGGATGTCCAGATGATTTCACTTTTGGGTTGATTGGTTTCATCAACCCAAGTGCATTCCTGTAACTAATGGGATTAAGCACATGGAGTTTCGGGCACCTCCCTCACTTCCTGCCCTGCCAGACATGCTGGAGCCAGAGGTGGGCTTCACTAGTGAATCCTGCCAAAGACAAAACAAACAAAGTGGCCAAACCTGGTTTGATATGCAGAGTAAATCTCAATAAAGACCTTTCCAACACGAAATGGTGAAAAAAGAAGATTGGGCCATTTTGACAAAATGGGCGCCCATGGGTGCATTACTGAAGCTGCAATTGCAGCCCATGGTAGAAACACACAATGGTAGGAAAAAGTAAACAACTGCTACCAACCATTAATTGTAGAAAGTGTAACATAAAAATGTTACTTGAGAAACTACACAAAGGGGATACTAAGTAACACCTCCAGCGCCCTATTGTAAGATAGTGTGTGTTGGGTCTAGAACGTTACACATGTAAGTAAAGTCAATTTCACTTCACTGCTCTTGGAAATAGTAGTTTAACCAAGAGAAGGTATTTAAAACATTGGTGTATCTTTGAGACTTCCCTGTGGCACTGCATTGAAGGTGCTGTGGGACACAATGTGAAAAGATGATGCCTATGGAGTTTGTCAGACTCCAAAGTCAAAAGAAATAGTGTTCAAATCAATGAAAAAATACATTAGAGAGTGGGGAAAAGGTGTCACTCTCTCCAGGTTAGAAATGAAAAGTCCTAAAGTCCAGCAAAAGTGCTGGGGGTCTGTGAGGTAGAATACTCCCTAACAGCAGTCACGTTTTCAGGAAGCTCAGCATCTTCCAGCAGTAGTGAATCCAGTACCTCCAGTACTAGTAATGCTGACCAATTTGGCCCTCCTCACCAACATCCTTTTTTTCAGAGGGGAGGACAAGGCGGATGACCCAAGAGAAGACCATTGCCACCAGGCCAACAAATGAGAACTAGGCAGTGGTACTCCTAGGCAGTGGTACTCCAACCAACAATGAAGGTTTGAATCCCCATTTTCAACTTATCATCACATCCAGTCAACGAAGTTGAGAGAAGGCTCCTATAAATAGGGATATCATTTGTTCCATCTACCAAAGCCCAACCTTTTCAAACAGAACTTGAACTGAAAAGGTTCTTCAGGACTATTAGACTCAAGTATTTGAGGTACATATACCCGGACGTCATACCTCTACCAAAAACACTGACTCTATAGACCATAGTGGGAGTGAAAACAAGACTGGTTTTGAACCCATATCATTTTTCACCTCACTACCATCCACCATACCAAGCGAATTTGATATATTCGAGAAATTGGCCACACAAGCATATCAAGACGGTCTGAAAAAGAATAACTATTACTCAGACAATCTAGACCGAGAAGAGAGATCAGCACTTACAGCACTGGACACAGACAGAACCATTACGATCAAGCCAGCGTACAAGGGTGGACGCATCGATCTAATGGATACTTCAGACTATGAAGACGAATGTCTTTGCCTTTTGTCGGACACTGAAGCCTACAAAAAATGTACTCTAAATTCCACCAAGAGATTGCAAGAGGAAATTGGCAGTCTCACGAAACACGCAGTGGACCAGGGATGAATCTGCGAAGATGGATGTATTTTTCTTAACAAAGTACATCCAAGAACTCCTGCCTTCTATATCCTTCCCAAGGTGTACAAAAACCCAAACAAACCACCGGGACGTCCTATTGTATCCGCGTGCGAGTCTCTGCTAGAATCTCTATCTCTCTTCACTGATTTTTTTTCTGAAACCCATTGTGGGTCAAATGACTTCCAACATCAAGGACTCCACTGACACCATCTGCACTCTGGAGAAAATCAAATTGCCATTGAATTTCATTCTAGCGACCTTGTATGTAGAAGCTTTAAATACTTCTTTTCCCCAATAAGAATGTGTAAGTTTAAGAATATCAGAGAACTTTTTTCTCTTTAAGGAACAATTATACAAGCAAACAAAGGGGAGAGCATGGGGCAACTTTTGCCCCCAATGTCGCCAATCTATATATGGCACAATACGAGGAAGATCACATCAGCTTGGACACAAATCCACATAAAGACAAGATAGCTCTCTGGCGTTGGTGCACTGATGATGTCCTGTTGATATGGGAGGGGACACATGAGGACCTTGTCAAGTTCCATCAATGGCTCAATAACCAGGTTTATTTTCTTGACTTACATATATATAGATCAGGAGATCACCTAAAAACAGAAGTTTACCGAAAACCCACAGACATGAATATTCTTTTACATTTTCAGAACCACCATCCCCAGGGCAATTTATAAGGATAAGAAGTAATTGCTCTGACCAAGGAAGATTTGAATCCTATGCAAATGACCTGCAGGAAAGACTCCTCAGCAGGGGATACCCTAAAAAATACTTTAGGAAAGCCAGAAAAAGAACGTTCAATACAGACAGAACAATATGTCTGACTCCAAAAGTCAAAACTTCACTAGACAGAGTGGTCTACGTTACCACGTATACTCCACTCAGTAACCCGATCAAAATTGCTGTGAATGAGCATCAGCACCTCATTAAACACAGAGGAAGTCTGGAAAGAAAACTGGTTTTCACCTTTAAGAAAAATCAGAACCTAAGGGACACTCTGGTGCACACATACACAGATCCAGTAAAGGAACGAAAACATTATGGGATTTGCCTCAGCAGAAAGGACATTATAAATGTGGTCACTATATTGCATGCAAGTTCACAGAGACAACAAAAACTTTTGATCATAAAAACACACATTGGCAGATGAAGACTCACACCAATTGCATTAGCAAGAATGTTATATACATTATAGCATGCCCATGTGGCCTCCTGTACGTAGGAAAAACCATTAGAGCCATCAAGCAGAGAATTTCAGAGCGTAGGTTGTGCATTAAGAATAACATACCGGATAAAGCCCTAGTAGAGCACTATTCAAAAATGGGGCATCCAAACAAAGACATTAAATGGTTCGTACTCCAACAGGTTACCCCCAAACACAAGGAGGAGACATCAACAGAATCCTCACCCAGTTGGAACAAAGATGGGTACAAAAACTCAACACAGTGAAGGAAGGTCTAAAAATTACAGTGGAATGAAAATATTTCTGGAACCAGTGAATGCAGCACCAAACATGGCACAGCCATCATGCAATACTGAGCATGTTGATCAACCATAGTGAATCCCACAAATGCAACAGAACTAGCCAGGATAAGCATGTTCAATAAGGGTTCTTTGCACATGACCACTGATACAGATGGAGACACTTGCACATAGCACCTAGATATGTATAATTTTCCTCTGAAAATACAACCATTGGCTTTCATGATACAGCAACGAGGCCAATATAGATCATGCCATAGGTCAATCACTTTCATTTGATATAGTGTTGTTGAATCATGTATGTATTTCAGATCACACAGATGTATTTTTATCCCAGAAGAAGCCATACATTTGATACACCAATGTTTTCGTAACCATGTTTTTGGATTTACCAGTATATATCGATGATTCGACTTTGCAGGGGTAGAACAATGCAGCGTGATAATTAGCAATGAATACCATCAGATGGACGTCACATATGCCACAAGTACAATATGACCACATATACTTTCATCAGTCTCTCTTTAGAGTACTATCTTTATTAACTATGCCTGTATTAACTAGTACACCAGGCTTTAGCTTCGCTTTCACCACATGAAGTGCTCCACGCACTGCACAGCCTGGGTGAGCTGTGTTTTCACACATGAGCAATGTGAGCATGCGCCTCTCCCACACGCTATCGGGAACACTACACAAGCTCCCATGGCAACGAGACGTTTTCCAAAATGGCTACCGGCAATATAAATCAAACTGGTTGCCTAGCCAATCTTTCACAGCGTCGGAATTCAGACACCCAAGAGCAGCTACTTGGATGCTGCTCAGCCGTTTATCTCGATTAACACGATTTTTCTGGCGTTTTCATAAGGTGAGATATACACCGTCCAAAGACTGCTCTATTTTACCAACTATGCCCATGCCCTAGTGAATACAAAAACTCTCGCAAGCCGGCTGCTCCAGCTCCCTGGGCAGCGTGTGAAGTCTCCTTTGCGTGTCCATACTTCAGAGATTAATAAGAACAGCAATCCCTCATACTTCCTTTTTGGGTATTCTCAACACAGGTATAGGAGTCAAACTAACACACAAGGGGCCGATTTGGACCGCCCGTATCCTTGAATTTACTTTTATTGTAAAATCGATATCTCAATAATGTGTATTGTCACACATGCAGCAGTGAGTATTTTTAATCACTGACTCTGCAAAAACCCTTTTTCTAGTCTATTCAAAGCACTGTGTTGATTCAATCCGCAAAGAAGACATGGTCCTTGTAACCAATGAATAGAACTTTGAGACCATTAGACCAAGAAACCTTTGCCTTCAAGTCAGACTATGAAGGTACAGATTCCCTTGTTTGAACTTTTGGACTTCAATAGAGAGTCAACAAGGGCCCACAGCCATTAATCCATTGTGGGTACTTTTGTGTTCATCTATTACACATAGGCTTGCGGGTGAAGTCGTAAAACCACCCTCACAACCAGGTCCTCTCAGACTATGCACAGGAGCAGCGCAATCGATCCAGTCCGTAGCCAAGTCAAGCTTACGGTAAGATCAGTGACCTAACACTCAGGAAGAGGCCACTCCTTTTTTGCCACAATTGAGCAGCATTCATATGCTTTTATGAAGTAATTGAAACAAACTTTAAGTTCACAGACATTTTAAAACCATATATCTCATGTCATTTTAGGCAAAGAATCGTAGGACACCCTGAATCTTACCTGCTTTTCCCGTCTTGATGAAGGCCTACAACATGTCAGCCCCACTAAAGAGCACATAATTGGCCGAAACACAGTAGTGTTGACTAACTATTTGGATATATAGTGTGTACTGTTTACACTGTTTAAGTGAGCGCTGTTGTTTTTCTGTTTTTCATGTCATTTGTGTACTAAACCCTTCGTTGTATAAGGGACAATACATGTTTTTGCTGTATTCCAATCCAGCCAATTGAACTGGACAAAAGGTTTATGTATTATGTACTAATGTTATGTCACTAATGAGTGTCCTACCCTACAAATTCAATTGTTGAAATCATTCTTTCTATATGCATCAATATATACTTGGGCAAAAACATAGGTACTTGTCCATAATCTTACCAAGTTCAATACCATCCTTTGGTGTGGGTAACGGGATGTATGTGTGTGGTTTTTAGTCACCCTGATCCTTTTCTATAATATAATCCCTAACAGCAGTCCTGCTGTTTTAAGATCAATAGGGCACCAAAAGCAGCACCATCAAGTTCTGCTGGTTTGAACAGTGTCGAATTTCAAAAATGGTGCAAAACATTTTGACATTAAAACACTGGAATCCTGGCTGCTCTTTACTCAGGAAGACCCAATTCAGGTGCTCTGGGACAAGATTCACCCTTGTCCTTATTTCTCACAACATGGGGGAGGTTGGCAAACACCTGCAGGAGCTCTTTACCTGAAGTGTGGTCCTGGGTACCATTGTGGCTGTAAGAGAGACATGTCTTGCTTCAGCAGTTGGTCTTCCTCAGTGCACCCTATGAGTGTTGAGGGAGCAGGGCTTTCTTCTGGCTTAGCATACTCTATCTTAATCGCACTGGCAAAGTGTTCTGGAAAGATCAGCCCTCCCAAAAGAGGTCCAAAATGATTCAAAGAAGGAATGGGAGGGCCCCTTCCTTTATGGGCAAAGTTACAAAGGTGTTTGGACAAGAACACGCATGATTTAAGGGGCCCAGCGCTTGTCCTTGTGACAAGTGGCCATTGCCTTCTTGCATAATACCTTACAAGCTTTATAATAAAGGAAGTGGAGAAGGCAGGAAGGAAGGAGAGGAACAAAGAGAAACAATATGATGGAATCTGTCCACAACTCTGCTGAGCTCCCTCTGTCCACATTAAACCTCCCCCCTCCTCAGACCATTGCATCAACAGCTATTTGGTGTGCAACACACTGGTGTAAAGCTAGTCCTCTTGCGTAGGGTGTGGCCTCTGATTCCAGTTGCCCAGGACAGCTCCTGCAGAGTGACAGGCCTGCTGAAGAGAGACATTACCTAGTGTCACAAAGTATCAAATAGAGGCATTTTTGTTCAATCTCTTGACCTGCTAGCTTGCAGATGCAGGCTGTCGGAGTAGCATACACAAAACGTGTGTGCAGCTGACCTGGGCTCACAGTGTTGACACATGAATGATACAGATCAAATGTGGCTTTAATAAAATGCGTTACCAGCAACCTTACCCCAAACTCCGGTATAGGTTATATTTAAAGATTCAACTGCTTACGGTACAGTGAGTCTGAGCCAAAAACAAACTACTTGAAACGTATGTACTCTTGGGTAGAATGCGACTTAAAGGTTGCTTTATTTTTCTTCTAATACTATTGTAGAAAACAGAACGGTTGACTTATTCTTTAATATATTTCTTTGTGACTGTAAATTTGTTAATTCTCTTATGTGTATTCTATGGAGATTGGTTCACAAGAGGGGATTTGAGTTTATGTCTGCTTTTTCAGCTTGCGTGTAAAACAGTGCTTGTGACTTTAATATGTGAATTTTTCAAATGATATCAGGTGTTTTAATGAAACCGGTATATATATATATATATATATATATATATATATATATTTATTAGAATACATTCATGCATATTTTTCTAAAAAGTGTTTGATTTTCTGATTTTGAAGCTCACATTCGAGCTTTTCACAAATGTTGTGTTTGTTAAACCATATGGGGTTCCTATCTTATGTAAATGCAAAATGTTGCAGACACTGTGGATCCTAATACAGATTGAATTCTTGATACACCCTCTATCTATGTGTCTGCTGGCTGGAAGACACAGGATGTCTGATTAAAATACACACAACTCTTCCAGAGCTGGCCTGGGCTCACAGTGTTGACATGTATGATACAGATCAGATGTGGCTTTAATAATTATATCTGTTACCAGCAATTATATATGTGAATTTTGAACCTGCTCTGTACCACTGAAAAGTAATGCTGCACACCAGTATACTCATGCAACAGTTCACAGGTGCACTATGCTTTTGGCAAGGAGCTTTACGAAAGGGAGGTCTGGTGAGAAGACCACCAAATCTGAGATTAAATTACAAACATAATCTTTTTATAAAAAAAATAAAAAAAAACACAAAAAGACAGGATTCTACACCCTTGTCAGATGGCAATTCCTCACAGGACTTAAATGGCATTACTCACCATCATAGGCTGTTATTGGAAAACCTTGGTGAGCCTGCACACCAGAAAGGGGTAGGGTGTAGATCCCCTTTTATGTTCTTTGTTCTTTCTTGAATTTTCATGGGAAGATTGGCACTGGGAACCAGTTTGGGACCAATTGGGAAGTTTAGCCAATGGATGAAAAAATAAAAGGAACATCAGAAGCAGGAAGTGGATAATAAAGAGGAGGCAGACCAAGAGACCAGGTGGAGGAAGGGCGTTGTACTGTAAGTAAATGAACATGTGTTTAAGTGGAGTGGTAGTAGAGTAGGAGGAAGGAGGTTATAAGGAGATAAGGAAGAGTGATAGAGGGATATTATGGCACAGAAAGCGCAGAGGTGATGGATATCTGTGTGTTTGGAAGGCACACACCTTGAATCAAACCTTGTGGAAATTGTTGAATCCCTAGAGTTTTCTCTGAGGAAGCCTTGATAGACCAAATTATTACCTCTAGATCATCACAAGAAGTCATACAACGTGTAGGTAGGTAGTATGGTCACTGTATTCCTGTATCAGCCTGGTGTTGAGGGGCACCTTGGTAAGAGCAGGGCTACTCATTCCTTAGATAGAGAAAGAGGAAAGACCCTTAGAGCCTGTTTTCGCAAATATCAAAATAATAACACATAAACCATCTCTGGGAGTTTGCGTGTTACTGAGGCCATCTATAGCAGTCATTTGACAGTAGTAAAATGGGAATGACACCATTACTGAGCCCCCATCAATGAGATCTCAGAAAATGTTGATTATTTTTTATTTTTATTTTGACCCCCTTTACACCACATTATATATGTAGGGGGTATGGTATATAATGCAAGTAGGGGAGACTGCAGGGGTCAAAATATATGTGGTTTAAAGGGGGTCAAAATAAAAATAAAAAAGTCAGCAATTTCGGGGTTGCACTGATGGGTGTCACAGTAATCGTATAGATCTGTTAAATGAATGTAATCCTGTGTTTTCATGGGTATATTAAGAAACCTGAATTGTGAACTGCTGTACTGTGCTTAAAAACTGCACAGTGGGTTATTCAATTTGCAACCTCAGGGAGCCATAATCATATTTTTAAAAAACAAGATATTCCTGGGGTGAAAAAAGCTTAGCTGGGTCAATTGCATTTGCTTGTAAATGATACAATTTGAAATGACCATTCAAATGTTTCTAAACATATTGTACAGAAGGGGAAGGACCCTTGATTAGAAATACCCTATATGAGACATGAAGTGGAGTGAGATGACAGTTATTTGACTCTCAGAAACCTCTAATGGACACCATAAAATTGAAAGTATAGCATCTTTAAACCAAAACCTGTACATTCTTAATGCAACTTATGATTGGTTGTCTTTTATACACAGGCATGTGATAGAAATCACTGCCTCATACAAACATGTGGATATCTTAGAAAGGGGGAAATGCTTATTATACGTCAAAGAAATGTGATGTTGATTTCCACCGTGAAAGATGTCTCTGACAGAACACTGTTTATTGTTGGAGAAAATAAACTGAATTGAAAGGTTTATGAGTTGTGGAAAATTTTGAAACCCACACTGGCTGAAAAGTGGCAATATTAAAATTGAAATGCATAATGTTGCATAGAAATAGCTTTAAATATATATTTGATTTTGAAAGATAGAATATGTTCAGATTTTTGGGAGATTTTACAGGCGGCATTTTCTTTTTTTTTTTAGAAAATCTGTCTGTGATTGTATGGCATTTTTGGTCACTGCGCCAGCCTAAAGTTAGGAGGTGACATTTTGTTTTGAACCCATTTTAAATGCAAGAATGTTGAGGGCAGGCTGCGTATTCACATGACTTAGATCAGAGGTACCAGCTTTATTAAAAAAAGTATGCTATGTCTAAGATACAACCTGGAATCTAATCAATATGCCTTACACTATCATGTTAACCTCTTTGTAACAGATTTCCTTCAGGATCACCTTTAGCCCTAAATCCCCCATTAGATTAGGTTGATGGCAATACAAATTGTGATATATATATATATGGCTTTGCTTTGCATATCGATTTGTGGCCTGTTGCAGAGATTGGTGAATAATATCCTAGAGAAGGGTCCACTGCATCGTCAATTTATGTCTCTCTCCTATTGTTACTATATCATTTTTATTTAATGTTGGAAGACAAACACTGAGCTCTTACCAAGTGGTTGTACTGTTTCACACCAAGTGTATCAGGGTGTTCCTATACATCATAGTAGACATGGAGCCTCATTCGGAGTAGGGTGGTAAGGGTTAACGGTCACCAGTAACGAGACTGGTGCCGTTAAACCCTTACCGGCCTACTATCAGTTCCCTTTGCAGGTCCTTCCTTAAAGCCTGAAAGGACGGAACCCGTGAAGAGATACAGGGGTCAATAACGGTACTGTCATTTACGGTACCGTTATTGCCGCCTTCCCCCTTCCCATTGAGCCCTATGGGGGCTCAAATGGGAATGGGGAATGGCCCTGGTGAATGGGGAATTACCAGTCCCTCCGACCTCGGAATGGACCGGTAATTACTCCATTCACCAAGCTGGAGTTTGGACGAGTTCGGAGGCAGCCATGCCGCAAATAGTGGTGTGGTTACCTCCGAACTCAGAATGAGGCCCATAATCTTAGTTCCAGTGTCATCTCTGCTTGTTGGATTAACACATTAGTTATTACACAGTTCTGAGGTCAATGATGTCCTGCTTTTGCAAAATAAGCCAGTTCCTAGTTTGTGATATTAAAGATTGGTTCACCAGTGAAACATGTCTTGCTTAATATTTTGATTCTTTGTTGGTGTTGTCAGGTAGCTTGGAACTTCCCAGAACACCTGCTCGAAATTTTAGGCTACATAAATGATAAAACAGTGGTACAGGTAAGACTGAACATACAGGGATTGGTGACAGACCCCATTCCTATAGGTAGAGGTTTGAGGCAGGGGTGCGTATTAGCCCCTTATCTCTTTAACCTCTATATATCTGAACTAGGTGATTTCTTATCAATGGCTTCATTCGTTCCTCCCAGAATAGATGTTGAGAAATGCTACTGGCTAAGTTATGCTGATGATCTTCTGCTATCAGACAGAACTCAAATAGGCCTACAGCATTTATTAAGGAAATTCTCAGAATACAGAACATTAAATGGACTGAAAGCAAATCCCTCAAAAACCAGTATAATGTGTTTTAAAAACAGTCGAAATATTTCCCGAACTTTACTGGGTTCTCGGGAGAAAAAGTATTGGCATACTGTAAAATATCTGTGTTATATGCTTGCCAGAACCTCACTTCGATCTGTGTGGGAAAACACTTTACATGAGAAAACGATGCAGTTAAGGACACAAATGGTGTATATCTGTAAAGGTTCTGTCGTTTTACGTTGAAACCATTAAATAATGTTTATAATCTTAAGTGATACCAGCCCTATTACATGGATTTGAGTTGATCACATTTCTGAGAGCTATGAATTTGAAAAAAATGTTGTGTTTCATATCGCGGAAAGTATTACATCTCCCAAACTGTGTGCCAATGTGTATTCTGCATTGTGTGCCTGTCCTTACATCCCTGGAATGCATTTTCAACTGGAATGTTCTTGTGAGAAAGGCATGGCTTCGAGCAGGAGACACAGAACCAATGGATACAAGTTTTGAAAACCTTTATTTGCAAATTTTTTTGGGATGGCAGATTCCTAACTTGCCCTAACTGTAAAATGGGAGTAATCTCAACCATTAAACAATAACAAATACATCCAAGTCAGTCTGGTCAAAATAAAAAGGCCTATTCTAAGAAAATCTAACCTTGCCCTTCTTCTCAAGATATCCTATCCTTGGTATTAAACACAGAACTGGTTGTTCCTCTGAGTGACAGATGTTATATCTGTGGGTAAGTGATCCAAGAAACCAACCTTCCTAAAGGTAATAGAATGTTTATCATGTGTTACTGTCATTAATCAATTTTTAAATGTGTTTTGTATGTATTTCATAATTTAATTGTAGTAGTGTGTCAATAAATCCTGCCATTGTCAGAGATAACATTTGAGGCTGGCCTATGCACCAATGTATAAGCTAGGGTACTTTTCAGAGGAACCTGGCCTGTCTTTGACTGCGGCTGGTTAAAGATGGTGTTTTGGGAGATCACATTGAGCAGTTAAGCCACTTTGTTTTGTTTCTCACAGTTTCTTGATTGCTGCTTATTTTATTAAATTACTGGACCCATCTTTCCTTTGGTCAACCACTTTATCTGCCTCTGGTGAATCCCCACAACCCACCACTCCCACAAGTTCCTAGATGATTATTTGTGAGGTTACTCTCCAGAAACATTCCTTCTTACAGGTGACTGGCTCACCACCTCATTAGTAATATATATAACCCATTTTTCCAATTTCAAATCGTAATGGCAGGACTCTCCTTTTTCCATGGGTGAATCCCTCCAAACCCATCCCTCTTATAGTTGACAGGTCCATGGATAATAATTTATACAGTACATCCCGAGAACAACAAGTTCATGCAAGGGAAATAATGTGTTTGTCCCTGAGCAAATTCCCAGAATCCACCCTCCCTACAGGTGAAATATTCTCTATCCTCAATGAATTCACGGAGCCATCCATTATTCAGGCAATTAGACAAGCTTTGTTCCTGGTACATTTCAATTTCTATAATCTCATTATTTCAATGGGTAAATGTGTATTACCCGTTCTTCCTATGAGTGAGACAATGCAGGTAATTGTAAGTGTTGGTAAGACTATATTTCTTAGAGGTGAAATTAAGTGCTTTGTCCTGGTGACAATGCCCAGAACCCATCTGCCCTATGCTTCAAAGGTAGTTTGTCCATGAGCAAACCTTCAGATTCCATCTGGATGAGAGTTGTAAGTGTTTTGATAGGGTGTCTATGAGGGTTCAAATACACAAACTTTAATGACACATGACAAGTAAACACACTAGTCTTTTTAAAGAACATAAAATCTATGTGATGTTTCATATATTCCTGGCCAATCTCCTGTTTCTAACTTATCTTACACCTAGGTTTAAGCTGCCGTACCTTGCTTAGGAAGTACTGGGCATGTCTACTTTTCATTATATATTAAGTTCAGACTCTGACAGGAGACACTGTTTTCTGAAATACACCAATTTAGTAATATGTTTTATGAACATATGACAAGGAAGTACAGGTAGGGAAAAATGGAGCTGGATGACATCTGTGGTAATAGATACAAATAGAGCAGCATGCTTAAGATTCAAGACCATTCATTAGATTCCAACCTTCTTCGAATTGGCATACATCTACACACAACTCTCCATAAATCTGAATCAAGCCAGAGGTAATTACAACTGCATAAAAGTACCATAATTAATATGTCCTTTCAATTGTGATGTGTCTAGCTGAGTGTGACACCTAACAACATTACTGCAGCTAATGAAATGGAAATTACATGGCAATACAATATGTGCTCCTATAAATGGCACTAAAAGGAGAGAAACTGCTTGTGTATAGTCCCTTGAAAACACCATTTGGTTTGAAATACTGTCAAGTTCTGCAATGAAATTGTGTCTTGGATTTTCCAACAAAATGATTATTAGTCATGAGTGAAACCTGTTCATAAAAGAAAGCAACTGCAGTGGCATAGGGAATAATGATGCTGCCATCTCAACAGAGAGACCCAGTTGATGGACTTAATCTGTTATAGCTGTGTAACCCTTTACTATGTTCTAGACAAATCCTGGCTGATCTTGCAAAAAGCAGATCCAGCTGTGCAATGCAGGCTTAGGCTGCATAATATACTCAATCAAGGGAAATGGTATATTTGATGTGGCAAAGACCAACTTGACTTGCCTGTATATTAATATGACACTGATATTAAGGTGTTTCCTGCTATAATAAAATAATCCAAGGTTTATGTGATAGTTATGGTTTGCAAATATGTTAATTTATGTATATTACATAACCCCTCTGTGTAAGTGAACCACCCTGCTTTACTGTGAAGAATGTTGTATAGTTATAGGTTGCTCAGAAAAGTGTGTAGGGTTCCTTCTGTTCTTGTTTGATGGTCCTGTCATGTTAAGGTCCAGTGTGCAAGAAAGCGTGTACCACAAATGTTTTCTATCAGTGATTAATCATTGTTAAGCTACATCGAAAGCAAACGGTGCACAATGTATGCTCATTTTTCATAGAAACAGTAGGTTTTTCATAGTGTTTCTGAAGACTTATATTAAGAGAGTGTTGTTACCAGTGATTTCTCCCAAGCAGAAAATCATCCTCTCGACTTCTCACTCTCCCACAATTCTTTGGTTTTGTTCAAATTGTGTCATTGATGCAGAGGAAACATAATCAACAGAAACGTGCAAGGATGAGCCTGCCTCCCACACAATACAATATTACAACGTAGGCCACATCCTCAGGTACACATCAGATGTAAAATACCTCAACTGGTGCTTCACAAAGACAGACTCTTTGCAAGTGGCGAATTATGAACTTGCCTTATGGTACTCTTTCATCTCACCACTCACTTTCACAGAAAACACTATCATGCCCTCATCAATACACATGAGAACAGCATGTGTATGAGAGAGAATGTCCTCCACTGGACATCCTACTAACGAAAAGACCATCATCAGTTTGTATAGTTGGATACATCAACATCACCATTTCTACTGAACACCAATGGAGTCCTGCAGGGAGCCATTTCCCCATCCATTATCATCAACTTGTACGTGTGCCTCTCTAAAAGCTTCTCACAAGCCTGTACATCCACATTGACCAATGAGCTTATGTAATACTATTCAACTCTAACTGAAAACGTCATCCAATTGAAACTTCGACCAACTGAAGACCTGCCCACCTTTAGTCAGAGAAACATGTCCAAAACCTACCACAGATTTGCTGAAGTGTAAACTCGAAAGCAGATGTGAAAAACAACTCCAAAAAGAGAGTGAATGCACATAGTCGGATAAGCGAGTTTAATTACAAATGGCCAGAAGGGGTTAGTCAGCTTTGTGAAGCTGAAAACGAATAGTTCCTTACTGTGCTAAATAAAGTTACAGTTTTTATACACAACATTAAATAATGTTCACAATTACACTTACCAGTTACAAGTCATCACACAATCCCCATTGGCTAACCCTATACAAATAAATATAATCATCCCTCCATTCTCTAATCGCATTGGATACATTTACTAAGAATAATCCCCTTTTTCATGAGATCTTATTCTAATCGGTCATGACATCTTGCAAAATATTTAGTGTAGTAATGTAAAATAATTCAACAGTTGACTTTCCCCATGTGTCAGAGTTAACTCAGTACGTAATTTGCAAAGCCTTGATATGATATCCTAAGTTAAAGGGAGGAGAGAAGGCACTGACCTTTCTTTTGAACCTCCTTATCGCCCAGACAAGCTCACATATCAAATTGCTCCCTCTACATTCCTTCACGTTGTAAAGACTGGATGGGGATTTCTGTACTCCTGCCCTCTGTATGGCACAGTAGAAGCGCAGAGCACCCTGGCCAAGATTATCTATGTGGTAGCGAAGGACAAGCAATCAAGCCTTAAGATCTCAGGAGGTGATACAAGCTGGTTCTTAAATACAGTGTAGTCCCCAAACCCCCACAAAGTAATGTCCACACACTATGTTATGTGATAACACAGTACTTTATATAAATATGGTTCAATATATATATATATATATACATATATATATATATTCAGTGAAAAAACGTTGTTAAAGGGACGTTATGGTTAAGTTGCGCTACTAAAAACCTATGAAATTCAGTGAAAAAACTTTGTTAAAGGGACGTTATGGTTCCAAGTAAAACCGAAAAACCCTTGAAATTCGCCAGTTATGGTAAGCTAAGCAACCATAACTCGCGCCATCACCGTGCACTGCTAAGACTAACGGCCAGGACATCAAAGATGACATCATGAGTTTCTACATACCTTTTGAAACTTTCGAAACTTTTTTTTGTGTTCGATATGTCCGCGGACAGCACGCATGTCTGCGGACCGCGCACAAGCACCCCTATAAAAGACCACGCCCTAGAGCTTATTCTCATTGTGTTTCTGGCTATTCTTCGAAACACCGCGATTTTTGCTGCCAACTACAGATTTCCATCGCATTTTTGATGGTTTCCCTGGCTGCTGAACTGCCACCTGGTGCTGCACCTGCTTCAGCACCACCCCCACCCCCTCCACCACCTCCCCAAGGGCCTGAAGAGGGGAACAGGAGTGAGGATGCAGAGGAGGAAGAAGAGGATGATGAGATTGAGGTAGAGGAAAACCCTACTACCCTCCCTAGGCGTGAGTCTTGGGTGTGGCGGTTATTTACCATTCATGGTAATGTTCCTAAGGCTCGTGCGATTCGTGTTACCTGCAATGAGTGCAAAATGATACTCAATCGTGGGAAGCACGGTAAGTACAGCTTTGGGACCACTACTATGAAGCGACACCTGAGGTCATTTCACTCTGGGGCTATTTGCAGGGTTGTACCTTGCGAAGAACGTAGCAGGTTGATTTCCTCTACTTCATCCTCTGTTTCTGATCCTGTCACCATCCTATCACCACAAGGACCACCTCTGTGGGACAGCGTCTTCTTCAAGCTGCCTCACAGGCCATACAGAATGCTGATGACCCTTACCTTTCGAGGGTCACAGTTGTATGTATGTACTGTGACACAGTACTCTGCAGGGGGGAGCGACTTCGTAGTGCTTTTGAGACTATCGTCTCAGAGCACGAGAAGATCTGCTCACTACCCAAATAAAACCCACTCTGCATCTTCCTCCCTCAGCTCGCCCTTTCTTATCCCTGTGGTTGGTTTCCCCCCCTTTACCTTCCTTTCCCCTCATCTCCTAGTGTGTTGTGTATAAAAAACCAAATAAAATACAAAATATAAAAAATCAGAAAAAAATAAGGCTCTTTTCAGAGGCGCCTTTCACAGTTAAAAAATACAAGTGAAAATAAATGAAGCAGGGCCCTTTGTGTTTTTTAGAAGTCTGCAGACAGTTCGCGAACATTTAAAAAATTGGGTTGCTACCCCATCACAAACATTGCAATTTTCTCTGGGAAGAAGTGGTGGCTCTGAAAAGAGCCTTTGGGTGCTGTTTGTAAGTCAAAAATTATAAATGCTTAACACCTACTTCAAAATGGTTGTTGTAATTCCAAAAAAGGCCGCAATGCATTTTGTACATTTCTCAGAAAAATCTGATTGCCAGCATAAGTAAGATGGACTCCATCTCTGCGAAAAATGTATGTACTACGAAACATAATATTTTCATTGTGAAAAGAGGACATGCCAACATCTCTTAGAAAGGCACAAACAGCCTTATTAACATTGCGCCTTGCTTTTTCCATTTGTGGACCAAATGAAGAAGAACGAAGCCACATTTGTCTCTGCGCAATCCGTGAAAATATCACTTGAGAATTAGGAAACATGTCCATAACCTTCCCAAGTCTTTCTTTCATAGCAAATTGCAAAAAAATTCCAGTCACATGTCCTAAACTGTTCCCCCCACAATGAATTACAATTATGTCTGGATGTTGCTCTGTCTCCAAAGGAGCACAGAGAGGTAGCAAGTCCAACCACTTCATTCCACATACTCCATGCCAGTGTACTTCCACATGTGGGAATCCAAGATCTACAGCTACTCCACAGCTTTCTGCATGCACCTTCAACCAATGTATCCACGAATCTCCAAAAATCCAAACAATCTGTTTTCTGAAACACACAGCCAAAGCTAACTTTTGTTCTCTCAGCAAAAAGAGTATCTGAGAAACTCTCTCCTGGCACAACACACCCACTAAACTTTCCTGACCAATCCCTTTCAGTGCTTATTCTCATTTGCATGACTTCTGAACCCAAAAATCCCTGGATGCAACTCCCGATGTCCTGTAACTAGCGCCATGTCCGCGGACATATCGTAACATGAACAGCCCTTCTACCATTTCCACTTCACTCTCTCTGCCATTCCCTCATTGGATGTAGCTAAAAAATCACATGACCATGCACCAATCACATTCAAGACCTCTAGATCTAACGGCATCATCATAGATCAGCACTGCAAATGTACTGTGAATATCTCTGAGTACAAGTGTCATATCATTGGCAAGCACCATCTACCAGAAATACTGTACAAGTCTCCAAGATTTCTACTTGCAGCTCCATGCATATCCATATGCATGAACACAAACTACAGGTATGGATATTTTCTGTACAGTAGATGAACACATTTTCAAACAGACTTTTAGCTTGTGTAATCTGTAAAATGAATTTACTGTATTTTTTTCAATATCCTAAAATCAACTATCACTTATAAACCTTTATACTATTTACTTTCTTTATACACACACACTCAAATCATGTTAAACTAACATTTTTAAAATGGAATATATAGACTACATATATTCAAACAAAATTGCATGCAAGCACAATCTATGTTTAAATCTTTAAAAAAATACTTATACAATTTCATTTTTTTTGTTTTTATTTATTTATTTACTTAATTACTTTAATTTAGACATGACATTGAGGTGCTATTAACTAGAACAGCTTACTTACAGAAATAGTAGTATTCACTGGTATATTATAAATTTCACAAGACATAGTAAAGATATTTTTTTTTGCTACATTTAGTCATTCAATACAATTTGTTCATTAAGAACATATCATATGTACTGAACTGATGCAATGGATCTAATGTAAATAAATTAGTTTAATGGTTTTAAAGAAGGCACTGAGGATTTCAATTAAAAAAATCAATATCTAAATATCTAAATTAAAAACAGCGCTATATACAAACAAAGTTACTAATTTGAAGCTTTTACAATTGCAGTGAAGACCAGTCTACTGAAAAGAAGTAGCCGAATTTGAAGAACAAAGAAGAACTAAGAAGTTACCTGTTAATTTAAGAAAAAAAGTAAGTAGAATATCACCATAATATTTGTATTATTAATCAAACATACTATAACATTAATACAAGCTATTTTGGTGCGTAAAAATAGAGATTGTGTACCATTTTGTCCAAAATCTCCATGTCTTAAACAACAATTTACAGCCAGAATGGCCCACAAATTCCTATTTTTGGACACACAAATTACCCAACTGAACCGCTACAATTTTCATATTATAGAGCAAACAACTGTTTTAATTGTATACATTAGATTTACTATTTGTACTTTTCCACACGAGTAGCTTACTATTTTTTTGTCATCTGAACTCCAGTTTAGTAACACATACATTCAAGAATACCTATCCCTACTAGATGTAGTTCCCAATGCACAATCACACACCATTAAATACATCTTTATCATCTTACTCAAACACTCATGCACACAGCACACATACATTCCAGAACACCCCAACCCATATCTTCTTTATTTTTTCAACAGACCCTAAAGAATGCCTACCAAAAGTAACAGCTAATACAGTCATTTAGTGAAACACAAGTTTCAAGTACAAACACTTTGCCTCCTCTATCAAAATGTGAAACAAACCAAAAAACAATTAACAGAAAATCAGCTATCAATACAGATAAAACTACTTCTTCAAATTTTAATATAGTGCAAAGTAAGCATACCAAGAAAAGTATTTTAGCCAACATGTACCGTCACAAAGTCCTTCAAAATCTTATAAAAACAGGAGAGAAATCAGGTTCAATGCTTAAAACCTATCGTAAGAAATTAATCTTAGAAGCGTTGATGGACAGTGCAATTCTTCTGAAAAGAAAGTTATTTATTTTACTGTTAAACAAAATGAAACCACTAACAAAACTAATAACTAAATTACAAAAAAGACTTCTCAATAAGCGAACTGTCAACAGAAAGAACTTCTTAAGTATCTGCGGAGGTGAATGGAATCACACTACGAGCACAGAACCATATTTTAATGAAGAAGCGTACAAACAAAAGCAAACAAATACAATTGCCATACATAGCAGTGGTCGAGGTTATGAAAAAGTGAATAATACCTTAATGGAACAAGAAGTACTCCTTACAAAAATATGCCCTGAAAACTTAGAGTTACCCCTCCATTCAACTGAATCAGAACGTCTAGTGTACAAATGGCCATGCATGTCAATGTGTAACATTCCCAAACAATGTTTCAAATCTTTACGCCAATTCCTCAATAAGTAAGTAAAAAGCAAAGACAAAATCAAAATGAAATTACTGCAAAATTTGGATACCTGTCCAGTGCGCAAGTACACAGGACTACAAGGACATTCATTGGCCTGCATTACAGGACCTACTTGTAAAACCACTTTCCATGATATCAAAAGGATATCAACACATCATTCAACTATAAGAAATCTAGTCTATAAACTGTACTATGCTAAAAGTCCTGCTTTAGCACTAGCAAAGTTAAATAACATCCTTCTACATGGTACAGCAAAAGACCTACTTGAAGAAATTCACTATATACAGAAAACATATTTTGGAAGTGAAAGCCATTTACAGAATGAAATAGCTTTAAACCAATTAAGCAACAATTCTACACATGGCAACTTTTTGCTAAACACATACAAAAAAGAAATACTAAAATTTAAAAGCACATCAGCTGAAGTACCAAACCATGTATGTGTATGTTGCCGTAGAACCTTTTATAAAAGTAACACAAAAACTGTAGACCTATCATACAAAATAGAAGACAATGAAGATTCTAAATGGTTTGAATTAGCTCTCTACCTTGTAGCAGAAAACAAATACGAAATAACTGAGCCCTTAATACTTTGCAGTTACTGCACTACAAAACTTGACAACAACCAAACTCCTTCACGTGCTATCACAAATAATTTGGAATTATACCCAGTACCAAAACCCCTACAACAACTTAATTTATATGAGAGCATCATAATTCAAACAGTAAACCCATTTCCAGCAATAATACGCCTTCAACCAAAAACAGCAAAATTACCTCCTTCTGAATTGGTAAAAGGCATTTGTGGAAAAGTAGTTTATTTACCATTAGATCTAAAAGAAAATGTGCATACTCTAGGAGTGCAACGTCCAATGCAGCAATCTTTAATTATCTTAGTAAATGGAGTACCTACAAAAGACAAAAAAATATGGCAACAGCTGGTAGATTTATATAAAGTTAGACAAGCCTTCCAATATCTTAAAGAGAATAATGAATATTACAAAGAAATTAATATTGAAGAAAACTTGAAAGATACAACTGAAATAATTCAAGAAACACAAGAAGCTGGTCAATTTGAGCTACTAGATCCTGCTACAATATCAAATACTTTAGACCATTATACAATTCATCCTTTGCACTGTAATGACACCGTAGAAGATGCACTGGAAACTTAGCAAATGCGTCAAACAACAGGATCGCCAATCAGCATATGGGAATAAAGTATAGAAGCACGTGCTTTACCTCTTCTCTTTCCTACTGGCAAAGGAGGAAGGTATGATGATAGACCTATTCAAATATCAGCTTCAGAATACCGCTCATTACGGATGTATTCTGAAGATCCCAGATTTAGACAAAATGTGGAATACATATTCCACCTACTCTTCGAAAGTGAACTAGCAACTTTATGTTACGGAGTTGCACACATATTATAATCAGGATCACACTTTCAAAATATGACAGCTACACAATTATTGGAAAATGTGCAACAAAAGGATGAGGTTTTACAATCAAATATTACAAATCTATTAGCAAATATGCGTGGTACTAAAGAGTATTGGTTTTGACGTCATGGAGATGTACGTTGTATGATCAGAAACCTTGGCCCACCCACTTTGTTACATTAAGTTGTGCAGAATATGCATGGGAAGATTTACATGATTTCCTACGCATATCAAATAAAAACAAAAGAAACATAGATATACTAACACCTGGAGAACTTTGTTCTTTGGATCCTGTTAATGTTTCAAGATATTTTCACCATCGCTTCATTGCTATGCTGCATTTTATTTGTAATAAAACTGTTCCTCCCCTTGGAGAAGTGCAACACTTCTTTTGGAGAAAAGAATACCAAGCCAGAGGAACACCACCTATCCACATGCTTTTATGGATAAAAGATGCTCCTAAATTTGGTCAAGACAGTGATGCCACTGTTTTACAGTTTATTGAAAAATATGTCACTTGTGAAATTACATCAGAAGCCACAAATAGTGATCTTCATGCACAAATTTTACAATTTCAAAGACACAAATGTGGAAAATATTGTCGTCGCAAATACAAAAACAAAGGGAAATAATACACCAAATGCCGATTTGGTTTTCCTAGAACAGTTACAAATGCAGGTCAAGTAAACAACCTCATGTCTTCAGTTAGACATAGTGTTAAAGGTAAGTCACCTAAAAATACATATTACATAAAAAGAAAAGAAGAAGCAAAATATATCAATGATTATAATGCAATCATTGCCCACTTATGGAATGCAAACATAGATGTGCAGTACATTGCAGACAATTCTACTGCAGTTGCATGATATGTCACAGCATACTTAACTAAAGCAGAAAAGACAGAGCTCCAAGACTTCTGGAATGACCTGTCATCAGATAAAACAGTATCTCAGAAATTATACAGCTTGGGCATAAAAATGCTCACCCATAGAGAATGTGGATCATATGAAGCAGCTGATCGTTTAACTGGTACTGCATTGTATGGTAAACCTGAAAATATAGTATGTCTAAGTCTTGGTCCAGCTAAATCTAGAAAAAGAGTTCTAAAATCATATGAAGATATAGAAACAATACCCAAACCTGATTCCAGCAGCCAAGACATTTTAAAAAAACAATTTATTGGGCACATACTACCCAAACAGAAGTAATACTTTGGAAAACATGTGTCTATACCACATAGCCCAAAACTACACATACAAAAATAATATGAAACCTGATGAAAAAAAAGGTAAATATAGAGTGACAAACTGTGAAGGCAGCTTAGTTAAACTCACTAAACCAAATTTAATGAATCATATCAAATTGTCATTAAAGACTCCTCAACATAAAGACGTATATTACATGTCTCTGCTACAACTCTTCAAACCATGGAGAAAAGAAGAACCATTACTAGATAACTATGACTCATACGAGGATGCTTTCAAAGCAAATGAAAGCACTATAACTGATGTAAACTTTACACAGTACAAAACAATGTTGCACAATGAACAGCAACATGAAGAAGAACTCCAAGCCCAACTAGATAAGGACACTCCTGACAGTAGTCAACCTTCTGTAACAGGAAGCAAAGAACCACTGGGAGAACCACTAATAATAAATGCGGCAGAATTAGCTATGATAGAAGTAGAAAACATGTGTCAGTATGAAGATAAGGAAGGCTTAACTATACTACAATCAAAACTAAACAATGAGCAAAGTAGCATTTTTCAAAAAGTAACAAAACAAATTGCACATGGTGTAAAAAAGGGAAAATAAAGAATGTTCCTGCCATAATTATAAACCTATACTACTGTACGTCAGTGGTGAAGCTGGTTCTGGCAAAACATTCCTAATCAAAATCATTAGTAAGTTCCTTCAACAATTGACAAACAACAAACTGTCAGCTGTTGTCACTGCCCCCACAGGTTTAGCTGCCTACAACATAGGTGGTGTTACATTACACCGATTACTACTATAACCATTAGAACACCAGCACAAATTAGACTATTACAAACTTTCTGCAGAAGCTGCAATGGAATTACGCAGAGTATTGAAACAAATGAAAATGCTACTAATAGATGAAGTGAGCATGGTCTCCAACCTGATGTTAGCTTCGATTCACCTCAGATTACAAGAAGTAGTCAAAACAGACTATGAAGAGCTCTTTGCAGGAAAACACATTATTGTTTTTGGAGATCTGCTTCAATTAACACCAGTAAAAGGTGAACCTATTTTTAAAACATTAGGACACAAACTCTGCCGTAAAACTGTTGGCAGCATTGGAAATGTCAACCTTTGGCAACATTTCCAATACAGAGAATTAACAGAAAACATGCAGCAATCTGCAGATCTCACTTATGCCAACATTTTTAAAAGTATCAGAGTTGGTATACTTTCTAAAGAAGCAGAAGGAATATTGAAAACCCGGCACATTAATGCACTTTATGGCGATAATGCATGTGCTACAGATGTTATGGAACAATTAGCCCACAAAAATGTCAATTGTATGGCCTTAATGCCAACTCTTGCAAGCTGTTTCAAATTCAATTAAATCATGCTAAGTAAAGAAATGCAACCAATCATGTAAATTAGCGCCACAGACAAACTAGATGTACATGGTATGACACTACCCATATGTGACCAAGCCACAACAAGACTGAATAGTTTAGAAAAATCAAGAAAAGAGCTTAGAAAAGATATTAAAATTATCCTTAAATTGCAGAGTAATGCTTAAACGTAACCTTGACGCGGACCAAGGACTAGTTAATGGAGCACTGGGTACAGTTGTTGGCTTTCAAACATACCCACGCGACAACAAAATTCAGTTTGTCAATATACTCTTTGACAAACTTTCAGAAGTAAAAAGGATAGGACGCTCAACAGATAGATTCCTTCTCTTCAAAGATATGTATGTACGCAGAGAACAATTTTCTCTAACTCTTGCATACGCCGTCACAATTCATAAATCACAAGGTCTTACCCTAGACAAAGCAATGATAGATATTGGTAACACAGTCTTTAAAGAAGGCATGAGCTATGTAGCACTATCATGCTTACGTACACTTGACCGTCTATTTCTAATTAACTTTGATGCAAATAAAATAAACGCTGATATTCCTTGCATTTTAGAATACAATAGACTTCGCTCACTATACACCCCCCACCTAAACACAGATTCTGTTCCACAAAAAGTAAAACGTTATAAAAGAAAAATAAATCAAACAGAAATGCAACAGGATGTCACTGCAAATCCTCCAAAGAGAGTAAAAGAAACTAATACTTCATCAAGTACCACAAGCAAAAAAGAATCAATTAGGGAAAGTAAACCATGTACTTCTTTAAAGAAGGAAGACAAACTCCAAAAAAAGCAGTTAGATACAGAACTACCTGGACCATTTAAATTCTCAAATATAGTTGGTGTAAGTTGCTACGCAAATGTAGCAATGAATATTCTATTTCAATTACCACCAATTGTTGACAACATTTACTTACACAGTACAGTACAGACCCATTGTGTTTGCAAATGTTAGTACTTCACAGAAATGCAGCAAACAATCCTGACAACACGTACAGTGTTTTTGGAATAAGACAACAATTGGACTACTGTGCTGGAATGGTGAAATTCACTATAAATTCACAGGAAGATCCACACGAATTTCTAATGTACTTACTACAAGTACTGGAAAACAAAAACATACCTATAAATGAAATCTTTCAGATTTCATACATGTGGAAACATACATGCACTCTCTGCAACAATGTGACACAAGAAGAAATCCCCAATGAACGCTTCATATATATATCAATACCAATTGTGAATCCATTCCATTTCAGCGACTTGTACAAAATGCAAACCATGGTAGATTATGCTCTACCTGCAATTTTGATAATCGCTCCACGTTAGTAATACAAACACATAGTAAATACATAACACTAATGCTTCTACGTTAAAATGCAGATGGTACCAAAAACAACTGCAAGCTGACTGGATTCACACATGGTCAAATATCACTTGGTAAGAAAACCTTCACAACAATAGGTAAAATCTACCACGCAGGAGCCACAACCAATTCAGGGCACTACACTGCATATATGAAAAAGAAATGTGGATGGTTTGAATGTAATGAAAGTACCATTACTCTAAAGCAGAGATTACCAGAAAATCTTACAAACGCTTATTTGATGTTCTTAAAACCAAAATTTGATAACTAAACTGTATTTAAACCCTAAGTAAACTTGTGTTAAAAAAATATAAACTGTTAGAATATTCCAAAAGCTATTTAACTGCTCAAAGATTCTACAACAACTAATCAGATAAATTAATACCACTAAATTAGACCAAAAAATATACAGTTAGAATACGCCAATTGGTATCTAACTGCTCCAAAATTTTATAATATCAAAACAAATAAATAATATGTTACTGCTCCAAAAAATACAACAAGCCAAAGTATTAAGCAATAGCCAGAAACAACAAGTGAACACTGAAAACAAACAAGCAAATAAACTGTAGCATAACAGAAAAAGGTTTTTTTAATCCAAGACCCAATGATTTTAGCAACAAATATAGAAACTGAGCAAATTGCACAGTACTCTGATTTGTAATCTACTAAATATGAGGGTCCAAAAAAAAAAAAAAAGTATATTGATTATACAATGTAATAAGTCATTACAAAATACTAATACTAACATGCTATTTTCTTTTATCACAGAAATTAACAAGAAAAACATGGACTCCTGTTACTAGACCAAACAGTAAGTATACAATAATAAGGAGAACCATAGCAGCATATCACATCCATAGTATCTAATACCTTTGTTCCTTATACAAAGACTCTATGCCCTGGCAACAACCATCGCAGCATATCACATCCATAGAGTCAAACATTTCAACTATGGTCTATGGAAACTTTTAATGTCCGCGGACATTATGAGTGTTCTTAGAACACTTTCACTTGCCAGCGAACAATACGGACAGCGTTTTCAGGACACCCCCTACGAACATTTCAGAACAACGCGATAGTTCTTAGAACACTTTCCACTTCACAACGAACAATACGGACAGTGTCCTCAGGACACCCCCATTTTATTTATTTGAGAACATTTCAGGACACTGCGAATGTTCTTAGAACACATTCAACTTGCTAGCGAACAATACGGACTACGCCTTCAGGACACCCCCTACGAACATTCCAGGACACCGCGAGTGTTCTTAGAAACGTCTTCAGAACACCGCCATTTTGTTTATTTGCGAACATTTCAGGACACCGCGAGTGTTCTTAGAACACATTCAACTTGACAACAAACAATACGGACAGTGTCCTCAGAACACCCCCATTTTGTTTATTTGCGAACATTTCAGGACACCATGAGTGTTCTAAGAACACATTCAACTTGACAGAGAACAATACGGACAGCGTCCTCAGGACACCCCCATTTTGTTTATTTGCGAACATTTCAGGACACTGCGAGTGTTCTTAGAACACATTCAACTTGCCAGCGAACAATACGGACTATGCCTTCAGGACACCCCCTACGAACATTCCAGGACACCGGGAGTGTTCTTAGAAACGTCTTCAGAACACCCCCATTTTGTGTATTTGCGAACAATTCAGGACACCGCGAGTGTTCTTAGAACATATTCAACTTGACAATCAGCAATATGGACAGCGTCCTCAGGACACCCCCATTTTGTTTATTTGCGAACATTTCAGGATACTGCGAGTGTTCTTAGAACAGTTTCAGTTTGCTTGCGAACAAAACGGACACATATCAGTTTATTTAGAACATTTCAGAACACCCGTGATGTCCGCAGACAAATCGAACACAAAAAGAACGTGTAACACATAAAAAACACAACTTTCATCCTCTCTCATACACTCCCACCCTCCCCAAACACTCCTACACGCCAACACACTCTACTAAATACAAATTTAGAACAAAGTTTCAACGCGCTGTCCGCGGACGACCGCAAATCCAAGATGGCGGGCACTACTGAAAATCTGATGCGCTTCACTCTCCACGCCGTCCAATCAGCGAACACGTTGCATGTCCGCAAACATCACGCAAGCCGATTGGCCAATCAGGACACTGTCCACGGAGCAAACATGGAAGTCCGTCCGCGGACCGAACACAGATATCACTAATTTTTTTTTACCTACTTTTTGGTCATTTTAAAAAAAAACTACTGGACGTATTTTCACCACGCCGCTGCTCCTGGTCCAAATTTGGTGAAAATTCATCCAGCGGTTTGGGCTGTAGACGCAAGCAAAAATGTTCACCCATTCAGTCTATGGGAAAAAAAAAAGTTTTGGGACCCCCCCCTATAACTTTGCCTGCCCCCTGGACGAATCCTCACCAAACTTTGCAGAGTGACCCAAATACTTTCTTTGCAAAGTTTGGTGAGGATCCGTCCAGGAAGAGCGAAGTTAAAAGCCGACGAAAAAGTGCTCTTCCTATGGAAACACCAACTTAACCAAAACTACATATATATATATACACAATAAACTATATATATATTTACACAATAAATAACACAGTCTGTGTTCTGCCAATTCTAATATGGCAAATGTGTACAATGTCTATGTGATTTCAGTTCACTCTTCACTACTTCAAAATGCACCAACTGCTGACAGTTTCAATGGCATACAAATCAGACAGGACAGTAATGTGTATCAGCGTCGGACATAGAAAGGAAGACAAGTTTGGTTAAACAATGGCAGAATAGTTTGCTTGCTACTACGACACAGTTCTGTTTGAGGATCCCCCCACCTGGGCAACCTGTAAATAAAGTGTATCAACAAGCCCAGTCCATATATGTTTAAAATAGTCTTGTTTCCTGCTAAAATGTTCTATGACCCCACTGTAGCTGGTTTAGCAGAGTTTCTTCAATGGTTCATCGACGGATCTCTCTTGAGTGGACTACCTTTAAACAAGGAGCCATGGGTCGTCGAGATTCCTACCGAGAAATGTGAACACTGTTGTCGAGGGAGCAGCTCGAGGGAGCAGCTTCGACCTTTGCGCTGCTCGTTGATAATTGGTCATGGACGGCCTGTGAAGATGAGTGGTGCAGTGCACTGCGATGACGAGAGTTTGTTGCCGCAAAGAGTAGTTGATGAATAACGTAGGCCTGGCAGTGGGTGTCGGGTGTTGGCGTCAGCGATCGGGATTCGACCATGGCTGGATTCTTCTTGGCTTGTCGACAACCCCGACTTTCTCCAGCGGGACAAATCGGTCGACCGTGATGGCAAGGAAGTCCTTGGTTTAAATGTTCTTAGGCAATGGAGCGTTGCAGCTCCCGTCGACGAGGTTACATCAGTCCACCGAACCTAGGTTGACAATGATGGACTTTGATGTCCGGGTGCTTCACTTCAGCTTCCTTGAAAGTCCCCGTCTCCGGTCGACTGTCTTTCAGGACTGCCTTCCAGGGTGCCTTGTTGAAGATTAGCTTTCTGTATGATGTACCCTCATTGCTAGAGAAGAGGTTTCCTAGCCAGGTCCTCTCTTGGATCAGTCCTTGACAGACACAACAGTTTTTGGATTTCGAGGAGGGCAAACAGCAGCAAGACCTTCTTCTAGCTGGGCTTCTAAGTTAAGCATTAAGTTTCCACTTGAGCTTCTGAACAATTCTGGTAAGTGAGAGGTCCCCAGATATATTGTTCGGTCTCTCATTCACACTGCTGTGCCAGGCTCAGGCAGACAATCATTTAGAAGGACATTCAGGCAGGCAGGCAGGAAGCCAATCAGGCTCACAGTGCATTCGGGCCATTCACTTCCGTCCAGACACTCACAGAAAGGAATGTGGATTGGGACAAACACCCCGCCTTTCAGCACACCACACTGCATGCCATACCAGTTACTGGCAGGGCTGTCTCATTCATTGTGTCACACACCAGACACCCATACATTGAAATGTATATTGGTCACACACTTCATTCACCCAGGTCTCCACCCAAGGTGTCACAACATACAGTCACTGGAAAGGCTCCAGCCAGTCTGGCCTGGACTTCCCCACAATACCATATGCGGTTCTTCCACCCAACAGCCAGTCAGGGGAATGAACAGCATCAGGGTTTCCCAAAGCTTTGTGAAAACAAGGTAACAGGTAATAGAAACCAAGAAGTCACAGGGGCCATCTTGTCTCCTATCAGGAATCCACTGATTCTTATGGCAGGACCTTGGTATCCTAAAATGAAGGATACTCAGAGCGCCTGTCAAATTCAGCATGGAGCTGCCATCAGCCCATAGTCTGCTCTTGTGGGCCACACACAGGTGCCCAAAAACATACACTAAGAGTAGATGGTTGTACCCCCACCCATGGGTGCCATAAGGGTATCCCAAGAGTCTGTTCGCCACAAGCAAAAAGAGGAAGAGCTGCACATGAGTCCCACAAAGGGATACTATGCAGAAAACAACACAGAACACACATGATAAGGGGGTACTGAACAAGGAAAGGAGGCCCTGTCCCTCCAATGCAAGTCCAGCATCAATAACATCACCTCATTGTGATTTCCATCTTAAATCATACGGTCTCTAGCACATTGTATGTATTTACCTGTTTGCTGTTAGGCACTTATACAATAAGAACATACTGTTTCAAAGCCCCCACAGGGCAGGGAGCGAGCAAGGGTGTGAAATACATTACAACACAATATTCAAGAGCAGTGGGGGGGAGAGGGAGAGGGACAAACCTACTATGCTTTGTAAATATTCAGAATGTGCAAGTATAGCAAGGAAGAGGGAAGAGGGGGTAAGTGCTGAGGGGTCCAAGCTCATGTGTGATTTACCGATGAAGTGCTAGGAATGTTGAGTGCTACACGGACTGGGGCTGCGGGATGTGTAAGTGCAAACCTCCAGAGTGGAGAGTGTGCAGATGCAAGTGCTGTGGATAAACAGGAGCTAGGAAGAATTGTTATTTTTTTTTTTTTTTTTTTTTTTTTTTTTTCAAAGTATTTTATTAGTTTCGTGGTAAGGTGAAACAATACAAACTCGTGAATTAAACAAGTGAAGAAGAAGGAAAGAAAGAATGAGATGGGGAGAAAAAGAAAACAAAAGGAAACTTATCTTAAACAACGATAGTCTTCGTGTGATGTGGTAAGTGAAGTTCGTGATGGTGGTTCAGTCCAGAGTGTGGCTTCTCAGGAAGTGGAGGGGAACAGCTGCAGGAGGCATATACTTTGTGATGGTGGGAGCCTGTTACTGTGAACCGCAACAAGTGTTCAAGGGGGCTTATGGTCCGCATTGAAGAGCATGTTCGTCAGAAGGGCCCTCCAGGCGACCAAGGAGCCGCTTGTAGCTTCTCCGCTGGATGTAGTTCCTTCCTGCCAGGCTCTGGTCTCTGCAGCCGTCCACCTCGCCATTTCGTTTAACCAGCGCTCATGCCTGGGGCCCGCTGGTGTCTTCCAAGCCATCGCTATGGTCCTTTTGACAAGTATACATGAAATGTCCATTAGTTTCACGAGGTGTTTGAATTTGCTCGGTCTGGGGTATGTACCCAATAGGCACTCTCCTGGTGACCATTCGTATCGCTCCATGCCGGCGTCTCTGCAGGATTGCTTGGCTTTCGACCAGAGTGTCGTCACTTTGGTGCAGGACCAGAACATGTGGATCATGTCTGCCCTGTCGTTCCCGCACCATGGGCACACCGGTGGGACCTTCGCGTTGAACGAAGCAACTCTGTGGGGGGTCATGTAAGTTCGATATAGGACGTTCAGCTGTATCTGGCCAAATCTGGAATTTCTCGACACTTTCTTGGGGAATATTAGTGCTCTTTCCCATTCTTTATCAGTGAGCGGGGCTGCGAGGTCTGCTTCCCATTTTGCCCTCAGTGTCGGTCCCTTAGGGTTAGGTTTGTCGATGAGCCTGTTGTATAACCTGGAGACAGGTCTCCATCCGTCAGAGAGGTCGTACATTTCTTGTAGTAGAGGGTCCGAGATTGGTTCCTCTGGCCAGGTGGGCCACTGATTCTTGGCGGTACGTTTGAGCCTATGGTACCAAAGGAACTGGCCTTTGGGTAGCCCTTCGATTTCTTGGATCGATTCGAAGTCCCTGAACAGTCCATCTTCAAACATATCTCCCCATGTGTATATTGCGGCTTCTTCCCACCTCCTTGCTATGGGGAGGTCTGCCTCCTTCTTGCACACATCTGCCATTATGGGATGGTCCGGAGAGTATGGGTGTTGCACCTTCCTGATGTGGCAAGTCCTGGTCCATATCTGTCTGCCAAGCTCGACAACCATGGGGGTTTCCGGAGAGCGGCAGATGGGAACCCATAGGATTTCCTTGGGAGTTAAGTTGGTGTGGTGTTGCTTCAGTAGCCCCAGTTCGGCTGAAGATTCGTCTGACAGCCATCTCGTGATGTGACTGAGCTGGGCGGCCAAGTAGTAGAACTGAAGATCTGGTAGTTTTATTCCACCTTCTCTGTGTGGGAGGGTCAGAGTGGCCAGTGACAGCTTATGCCTGTGAGGACCCCATATAAAGTCCTTGATAATAGCTTCCAGTTTCCTGAAGAAAGGGGGCCGTATGTAATGGCAAATATTCACAAAGAAGTATAAGAAGCGAGGGAGGATTATCATTTTGACGATCGCCGCTCTTCCCACCATCGCCAGTGGGAGTTTGGACCAGAATTTTATGGACCGTCGGAGGTTGGTGACGGCTGCTTCTGTGTTGTGCTCATGTGTGAGCTGTGGGGTGTGGCCGAGATTAATCCCCAGGTATCTGAACTTCTCGGGTTGCCATTTTATCCCTATGTTCGGAAGGTCCTCCGCTGAGACGTCTCTCAATCCGGCCAGGGGGAATGCTGAGGATTTGCGTCTACTAAATTGGATTCCGGAGTATCTCGCGTAGTTGTCGAGTACCTCCAGTGCCGTCGGTGCATTGAGCTCTGGGTCTGTTAGGTACAGGAGAACATCATCAGCGTACAATGATATTATGTTATGAACGTTGCCCACCTTGATGCCGGCGTCAAAGAGTTGCTGACGAAAGTATAAAGCAATCGGTTCCAGTCCCAGTATGTACAGCATGGGCGAGAGTGGGCATCCTTGTCTCGTGCCCCTCTGTATTTTCCAAGGTTCTGAAATTGTTCCGCCTGTCTTGACCCTGGCCACTGGGGAGTTGTAGAGAACCTGGACCCATCTGATGAAACCATTTCCGAAGCCAAAAGCCCGCAGGGCCTCCACCAGCCACTCCCAGTAGATGGAGTCAAAGGCCTTAATGGCGTCAAGTGACAGTATCGCTAGATCTTCCTCCGAGTCATGAGTTTCGGCCATGATGTGTTGAAGCCTCCTCAAATTGGCTGTGGTGTTGCGACCTGGGACAAATCCGTTCTGATCCTCATGGATTATGGACCCTAGCACTTTAGCAAGTCTGCTGGCCAGTATTGAGGTGAGGATCTTGCTATCATAATTGAGCATGGCCAGGGGTCGGTATGAGTCGCAGTCAGTAGGTGGTTTGTGGGGCTTGAGCATGGGGATGATTATAGTTTCTCTCATGGTGTTGGGGAGGATCCCGTTTGTGTAAGCTTCCTGATAGACTTCGTGTAGGATGGGGGTGAGGATGGGTTCGTATGCTTTATAGAATTCCGGCGTGAGTCCGTCGCTACCTGGGGTCTTGGAGGTGGCGAGCGACTTGATGGCCCATCTTACATCGTCGGGAGTAATGTCCATGTCTAGTTCAGTTCTCTGTTCGCTGGATATTTGGGGCATATCGATCTCATCCAGGGTGTCTGTTATTTCGGTGGTGGGGATCCGGGCTTCATGAGCATATAGTTTTGAGTAGAACTCGGCAAATGCTTTGTTGATCCCCATCTGTGTCCTGTGGGATGCACCATCTGCATCTATTATTTCTGTTGGCAAGTGTTTAGGGTGCTCTCTTCTGCATAACCAGGCCAACAGCTTACCTGGTTTGTCTGATTCCCTGTGGGATCGAGCGGTGTATGTAGCGAAGTCAAATTTTTCCAGCCTGTCCCAGGAGAGCTGGCATTTTTCTCGGGCCGCTTTCAGTTCCGTTTCGACTCCTGGGGAGGTGTCAAGAGTGGACTCCAGGCGGGTGATCTCTGATTCTTGGGCCTCAAGTGATGTCTTTAGTTGTCTGCGGATGCCTCCAGCTCTAGATATGATTTCTCCTCTGGTGACCACCTTCATGGCTTCCCACAGTGTGCTCCAAGTGGAGACGGATCCTTTATTGATATCGACGTACTCCTCTAGCCTCTCGGCAAGGTCCTCTCTGAACTGTGGGTCCTCTAGTGTCGCGGAAGGCATTCTCCACATGGGAATCGGGGGTCTGGGTCCTCTCTGCCTCCATTGCATGATTAACGGGGAGTGATCAGAAATAGATCTCCCCAGATACTCTGTGGTTATCGCCAGCGGGGCTTCGTCACGATCAATAAACAAGTAATCTATCCTTGTGTGGACGTTGTGTGGGGCTGAGTAATGGGAATAACTCCTATCGGCTGGGTGCTGTATCCTCCAGATGTCCACTAGGTTGAGTTGGTCTAGTGTTTCTGCCAAGGCACGGGTTGCAGGGTTGCTAGATTGGGGGGGAGGAAGCGATCTGTCCATAGTTGTGTCCATAACACAGTTAAAGTCTCCTCCCCACAGGAAGGTTTGGCCTCGGTGGTGTGCCAGCTTGGAGCTCAGTGTGCTGAGGTACGACGGGATTCCATGTTGCGGGAAATATGTGTTAGCTAAGCAGATCGGGGTCTGCTCTATAGTTCCCCACATTATTACATATCTGCCGTCCCTGTCAGATTCGCATCCATGTAATTGGAAGGGCACATTAGGGTTTATCCATATTAACACACCCCTTGCGTATTTGGAATATGGGGATCCTCTCACAGTTCCTTCCCATCGGTCTGCCAGTTTAGACAGAGCGTCCTCGGTGAGATGTGTCTCCTGTAACATCGCTATCGAGACTTTCTTCCTCCTGAGGTAGGACTGTATGCGGTTCCTCCTGAGGTACGAGCCCATTCCCCTTACGTTCCACGTCATAACATTGAGTTGTGATGCCATTGGTGTGGTGTTCTGAGTTTGGCGTGGGGGGCAGCCGCGGCGGCCCAGTGTGGCATCAGAGCGTGATTGATAAGTTGTAAGTGATAGGCCTCTGGTTCATCAATTTTTGAAGCGTATCTTGTGGCCATCACGGTATTTTCAAGCATCAGTGGAACGAAGACTATGGTACTAACTGAACTGATAACATAACTCAAACTGGTGCGCCCAGCGACTACAACTATGTCGCGGTGCTCAGGCGCTCTCGCGCCGTCTGTGCCCATCCGGGAGTCGGGCGCGAGTTGGGTCGGGCAGAAACTCGCCCGGTTGGTTCTTTCGCTGGGGGCGGGGTTGCTGCGAGGCGGCGAGGCCAAACGAGGGTCGTTTCCATATGATATACTGTTAATTGAGTTACCTGCTTGGGTCCGGCTGTTTATGCTTCATGTGTGGGTGGTGTGGGGGGTCCCTGGGGTCCAGCCCTGCTCCCCCAGGGTTCAGTCTTCCCCGCCTGGGTTATCTGCACCGTCGGCAAGGTTATTGTCTTCTAGCCACATGTTGGCCGCTTCTGGATTTTCGAGAAAGATTGCTCGCCCTTTGTGGATAACTTTCAGGCGGGACGGGTACAGCAGTCTATATTTAAGGTTCAGTTGGCGAAGCCTCGCTTTGACCGGAACAAACGAGTTCCTCTCCCTTTGTACTTTCTGGGTGTAGTCCGGGTATATGGAAATCTTAGCTTCGCCCCGTGTGATAGGGCCTGTTTCCCTGGAATATCTTAATATGGTTTCCCTGTCCTGGAAATTTAGTATCTTGGCTATAATTGGCCGTGGGTGTGATCCAGGGGGGGGTCGTTTCTGTAGGGACCTGTGGGCCCTCTCCACCGAAAATCCCTGAGTCAATTTGCCGGCCCCAATTTCCTGTAGCAGCAGGGTTTCAACATAGGACGTGGTATTTAGGCCTTCATTCCCCTCCGGGATACCTAAGATTCTGATGTTCCCTCGTCTGGCCCGGCCCTCGGCCTCCTCCGCCCTTTCTTCTAGGAATGTGACCTTCCTTTTCAGGTCCGAAACTTCAGATTGTAGGGTCGCCGCGGCCGCGGACCCTGCCTCTGTGGTTTTCTCCATGGCCGTCACCCTTTCCGTTAAGTTGCGGGCATCTTGGCGAATGAGTTGTATGTCTATTTTAAACTCGTCTATCTTGGAGTCGATGTGGGTCTTTAATGAGGCAATAGCATCCATTATCTGGGAGTGGTTATCTTTGGGGTCCGTCTCTTGTGAGCGAATGGTTTCGGTGGAGCTGGCCCTGGCTTGGGTGGGAGTCTTCGCCCTGGCTGAGACAAAGGAGTCCATGGTGGCGGCCCTGGTTTTATTTTTGGCGGCCATGTTGGGGACGTAATAGTGGTTGCCCCGAAGTCTTGAGTCTGGAGGGGTGAAGTTCGGGGCCGCTCTCTTGTGTAGCCCGGAGCGGTGTTCTAGGGTGGGTTGTGCCCTGGGAAGTTGTTGTTTCAGTAGTTGGAGGCTGTCCAGGGCGCATGAGGTGGGGCGCTCCTCCGTACTTCCAGGTGCTCTATCCGCTATCCTAGCACCTGCGTCGCTGTCCCTGGGCTTAGGGGTGATAGTGTTGGGGCGCTTAGGGTAGAAGTTGTCCCCTCTTGGTGAGGGAGTCCTGCTGGGCCGCCCGACCACGGGGACAATGCAGGCTGTGGTTGGGGAGGGTAGTTGGGGCCGTACTCACAGTTGCTCCTTGGCTCGGCGCACCGTCACGGCTTTCCGGGTCGTTTCCGATTTCCAGGCCTGGTCAAAGTAACGGGCCACAGTGGCCCAGCGCCCCAGCAGCTCCTCCGGCTCAGCCACCGAGCGGTGGCCTCCCTGCAGTTGAATGTAGGCTCAGGAGGGGGAAGGCCGGAGTTGTCCCCCCCTGGTGGAGGAGTCCAGTTGGGCGGCCCGGCTGCATGGACGATGCAGGCTGTGGTTGGGGAGTGCAGCCGGGGCTGTGCTCACGATTGCTCCGTGGGTTGGCGCTTCGTCGCGGCCCTCCGGGCCATTCCTGATTCCGGGACACCGGGCGAAGCAACGGGCCACAGCGGCCCAGTGCCCCAGCAGCTCCTCCGGACCGGCCACCCGGCAGCGGCCTCCCTGCAGAAGATTGTAGGCCCAGTAGGGGGAGGCCGATGGTGTCGCCGCGTGCTCCTGACCCCGGAGCACGCGGCGTGTTCGTTTTCGGCTGGGTCTCCGGTAGAGGGGAGAAAGTTGGAGGCAGGTGAGCTCCCCACCGCCGTCTCCAAAATGCAGTTTGTGCCTCGGTGGAGCTCCGGAAATAGGGCAACTCCGGCACGTAGTGTCGACCGGGGCCTTCCGAAGTGGTGGTAGGGGAGTAGGGCGAGGATCGGGTGCCAGCCGCGGTCAGGTGTTGGGATGGGGGCCGCTCCGCTGTGATGCTCCTCCGCGGTGTTCCCCGCCTGGATGTGCTGGCGGGGGTGCTATGCGGAGGCTTCGCTAGACTCCGTGAGCCGCCATCTTGGATCCAGGCGCGGCGGGGGGAGGGAGTGCGTTCGGTGATCAGCGCCGGCGTCTGGGGGGCCGGAGAGTCCGACCCCTCGAGGAGGATTTATGTGGGATCGCCTCACACACCGCTGCGTTCTATTCAGGGGGCTGCTAACCCGCTGAAGCCGGAGATAAATGATTCGGAAACGGCGTCTCGGCCGGAGCTCGGCGAATCAGCCTCTGTTCGCCATCGACTCCAGGCCACGCCCCAGGAAGAATTGTTATGGGAGGTCAGGGCCCCAAGGATGCATAAGAGCCCAGCACACTAATTCAGCAACTGTGGGATTAGCAGAGGAAAGAAGAAGGGAATGGGGAGAAAAAGAGGACGGTCTTAAGGAGCTTCTGAATTTCAGAATATCCTGCTCAAGACGCAGGGGGAGTGGGAGTCTATTCCTTGTCCTGCCTATCTTCCTGCAAGTCCAGATGGAACCATGACACATCAGTCAAGCTCTGCCCTCAATCACCCACTCTGTGTATTTGCTGACTAAGCCAATTTCAACCCTCACAACCTAAACAGATTCACCTAGTCATTCAACAGAAAGACTGTGTGCTCTCCGGAAGATTGCCCTGTGTACGTACATACCCAACTGGCCAAATTATCCCACTCCAATAATAAATCCTTCCATCATTGCCTCTAGTGACTGTTTGCTTGCTAATGCCATCTGCCCAATGTGGTTCACTTCCTCCCCTACTCCTTGACCCAGGTCATCCATACTCGCAGAGTTAAAGAAAGTCAGCCTTTGCAAACCAAGGATTCTGTGCCATAAACAGGCCCTAACTATGAATTGACTGCAATCTACACAGTTCTTATGTGTATGAGGTCAAACTCATAAAATCCTTATATTCAAGCAGTATCACCAACCTAAATCATCTCGAGTCACCACATCTTCACTACATGGGAATACTTCATCCCCTTACAATCACTTTCTCTATGGTCAGACCCCCTTCTCTCACAAGCACATAGCTCCTTGCCACCTGACTCTAGGTGCTATGAATTTAAATGTTGTATAACACACTATAACATTGTGCTCACAGTCACCTATTATGTTGCCGCATAATGCAATCTAAAATGTATCCAAAAACTAAACACAGAGTAATACTTATATCAATTCCTCTAACTATACTGAACATATGTTTATTGCAACATTGCCTTTAACAAGCCATACCATAGACTAATACAAATTCTGCAGCGTAAACATTTTTTCCCTGTGGGGGCATTGTACGTGCATCACAACATTCTCTCCTTTAGTTAATTGATTATTCTATAAACAAGAGAGAAAAATGGGTTTGAAATGACATTCGAAAACAACTTAGCAAAACAATGAAAAGTGTGCAAAAATCCTTAAATCAGTACACATTTCTATGGGAGATACACTGGAAAGATGTAAACCATCATGAGAGATAGTTTGAGCAAAAGTAAACACTTTAAATCTGAATGGAAGTTTTAAAATAAGTTAAAATGAAAATCACACATGTAAAACTTTGCAGAAATGCAGATTTTCCACCTAAAATGAAACAAACGTTTTTTTAAGAAAAATGGGTGAAATATGTGGTTTTTAAGTTGGGATGTAGCTATAGGTTTTAGGTATACTCCAGAGTTGAAATGAAGTCTCTAGATATTAAATTGAGTGAGTTATGCAATGTTGAATGAGAGGCGTTTTTGGAAAATAAAGATTGAAAAAGAAAACAGAAATCAATTTTTACAAGGATAGTTATACTCTACACTAGGGCATTCAGGCTAGGTTACCAGATTGAAACACAGTAAGCTCTAGAGTTGATCATGGAACCAACCCCAGCACCTCCACGCCTTCCCTGGCAGACCCAGTCCGATTACCCGAAGGAGCATTAAGGATTTAGGATTTCACAAGATAAAACTATTTAAAGAATTGGTACTAGTGCAAAGAATCAAAGGCAGGGTAGCAATAAGGATTCTTACAATGTTACAAGTTCTTAAACTAAGGATAGGATGGTTTAGAGATTGGGATAGGACAGAGCAAGGCAAGGTATGCTATGATTTTCTATGCTTGCTATTAATACTTACAGTCCACTTTAATTGAGGATTTTGGACCGTCAAGGGTTCTCATCCACACACAGATCGGGTCTAACCAAGGACAGCTGGGCAAATCGGGCGGAACAGGATCAGGTGTGCGGTTCTGGTCACCGGACTGCACTGGACTGCGCTTCTGGTTTACTGGAGACTGGAGATCAGTGGGATGGCGAGTTTGCAGCAGGCATGCATTTTGTAGTAGCCAGCTAGACTGGATCAAGATGCTTTCCTTGGATTTTTGGATTTATTTTGGGGAAATTGAGACCTAGCTGAAAATTGCGTCCGCAATGTATAGGTCTTGACTTTGAAATGAAAATCAGGAATCAGGAACAAAGATGAAGAAATCAGGAACAAGACGCCACACAGAAAATTAGGAAGAAGTCAGGAATCAATGTGTTTGTGTGCTGTCAGGTTCCCTTATTTATCATGCCAAATGACATCACTAAAGTATATGGCAGGGGCAGGCTTACTGTCCACACCCATAATGCTAGGATTGGGCAAGAGCTCAATCTCCGCCTTGATTTTCACTGATTGGATCACAGAAAAGGATGTCATGTTTATAGTGTTACTTTTACAATGTCTAGAAAACTCCCCTAGCTATTGGAACCAAAATTTAACTTTACCACAAATACATATTTATACAGTTATAACCTCTGAGAAAAACAGATGTAGAGGTCTCAGATTGTGTGGGTCACATTTCAATTCAAACCCCAAGTCTGTGGGACCAGGTTTTGCCTTTCTGCTAGATTTTGGCAATTTTAACCATGAAAGATGTGGCCTAAAATTTCCCAACTTTGTAGGCAGATGCACATTACCCCTGGAATATGTGTACAAAATGTTAAGTTTGCAACATTAATATATTCCACACAAAGTTTTCAAATGAATAGCATACATTTAGATTTATAATTATTAACTTTTCACATTTTTCCTCATTCTTGCTGCAAAGTTAAATGTCTTGAAAGTTCAGTTGCAAAATAGGCCTTTTAAAACCAAAAAGGAAGTCCATTGTCACTTTAAGCAGTTTATTTGTTCTTTCTTTCAACTGCAAAAAAATGTCAATTCCTTTGAAGCAGGGTAATGGCCCTCTCTCTCTTGACTGAAGTTTCCTGCTCCTCCCACTTGAAAGGTGAGAGTCTTAGCCTGCTATTGTCTCAGCCTGGGTGAAAGACGAATGTCTGATGATGACTGGGAAGTCCCATTGTCCTGGGTATTCAAAGCCTCCAAGCTAGCAATTAGCCTTTCCTGTACCAGCAGTTTGAGGTGTCACCCTTTCTCAGGGTTAGCAACTTGCAGAGCAGGTTTTTCTTTTAATAGTTTACCAACTCAGCCTGGGTTTTAGCTTTGATTTTCACATTTTAAATCTTGACTTTAAACATATGAAATTAAAACAGTTTAGAGGTGTATTTCTAATAGTAGCAAATCATTTTACATTTTTAAATAATCAAGCATTTACACAACAATATACTTTAAAAATAGGCGAGTTTGCTCTTCATTCAGGAAAAAGTGCATTTAACTTATTTCTTTAAATTCAGTTTTCATCTGCAGCAAGTGCACACTTTAGGCAGCTTGAATCCTTTCATTGAGTGCTGGAGTTGTTTGCAGCATGGATACATGTATCATGCATCTGTTTAGAGTCTTTCTCTGGACAGCTGATTCTTGATACTTGTTGCAAAGAAATAGTTGTGTAATCCGTGTAAAATGAAAACCCAGTCCCTGGGTTGCTTTTTCCAAAAATACTTTTGACAGGAGCTGTCATTCAAAAGAGGCCTGGTTCCTCTGAGAATCAAGAATGATCCTGAGCTTTGCAGGGCCTTTTTGATCACAAAGGTTCATGAATTTAGCACCAAACAGCACTTTGAAGGTTGAAAAGATGATATTTTAAAGAGGCATTTTTGGGTTTTCCACACAATGATGCTGCCTCTTTCACTTAGCTCCATGTAAAATGTTGCAGAGTACACTGGCATACTCCTGCAGTGAGTACTCTGTTCCACCCCACCTGAAATGTGTTCTGGCAGGGTGGTGCAGCCATTTTCTGGTTATTAAAAAATGTAGTTTAAAGATTTTCGTTCACACAGGAGTCAGAGCAGCCCTTTTGTGCTGTCTCTTGCATCAATGCAGTAAAGTGATGAAGTGAAGCATACCTGAGTGGGTCAAAATATCCCACAGGATGTACTGACTGCAGTGAATGCTTATTGATTTTGAATTGTCCGGCGCATTCTTTGGAACACACAACTCTGGATTCAATGGGACTCATTCCGAGTATGGCGGTAGTGGGTTAACGGCACCAGTAAGGATGCCGGTGCCGTTAACCCCCTGCCGCAACATTCCGAGGTCCCTTAGCGGGTCCCACCAGGAACGGCTGGTCTGACTAGCCGTTCTTAGCGGGAACCGTTAAAGGACCTTGGAGCTTATAATGGGCCCACAATTTGCAGGCCCATTATTAGCTCCTTCCCCATTTCCATTGAGCCCTTTGGGGGCTAAAATGGGAATGAGGAATGGTTTTCTGAATGGGGTTTTACCGGGTCCTACAAGGTTGGAATGACCTGGTAAGTCCCCATTCAGAGACACCGGACCCGGGTTTGGAGGCAGCCATGGTGCTAATAGCACCATGGCTGCCTCCAAACTCGGAATGACCCCCAATGTTTGACTAAGGATTAGGTATGCCGTAAGGTAACAATGAGGAGTGACACACAATGCTACAATTCTTTAACTCAAGATTAAGTCACATAGTGGCTTAACATACCTATGTTTCTCCAAAAAACACACTCCCAAATCTGGGCCACATTTGCTCCAGCAGGGCAGCCCCAGGTGGAAGAAAGGGGTGGGAATTAGTCAGCTATTTCTACATGTAGATGCCTTGAAGGATTTCTGGCATTTACATTTTCCCAACTATGAGAGGGAACACTTTAAAACAAAGTTTTTCTGGTACCATTGTTAATGGACAGGAAAACTACGATTTCTGCTTGCGGGTGCCTTCCCGCCTGCCAGTCTGACCTGGCGAACGTACCGGCAACCGCGAGCAGAGAATGTTGGATGCATCAGCACCATTCACGTATGGTGCCAGTGCATCCGACCTCCCACTTCCCTTTGAGCCCTATCTGGGCTCAAATGGGAATGGGGAGCATTTTATTCTGGCGCCCCCTGGTCCAGCGGGGCCATAATGACCCAGTAATTTCCCATTCGCGTGCACTGACATTTGCAAATGCAACTCATTCTGAAAGCACACTAGTTGTTCCTGAACTGTTTAGGGAAAACAACATCTTTTAGTGTTGCTTCTTTTAACGACCTCCAAAATGATAGAGCCTTAGTAATAAAAATGAAAGAAATCAATGAAATCACGTTCCTGTAAAGTTCCCTAAATCTGAACAGTCACTAAATGTACAGAACACGAAATATCACGTTGACCTTATGAATTCATTTGTTGAATGTGATTGTATTCGTTTGATTGCACACGAGTTGACAAGCCGACACTAAAAGTGTGGTGCAGAAAAGAGAAAAGGTAGTGTATGCGTTAATGTGAGTGCATTCCACATTCCTGGAATACATATGATAATATCCTCAATCTGTGTCTTGTAAAATGTGCAGCAATTTAGTTAGTTCTGGATAATTACACATGATTAGCCTGATTGGCTTCTGTTTCCAAACACTCAAAACAAATCTGTAAGTGGCAACATGGTAAGAAAGATCACCCTCTGCTTTTTTTGAGTGAGCGATGTTTCATTTACAGACACAACACATGAGCAGCAATTCATTGTCGTGCCCTTTAAACACGATATGTAAGAATAATGCAATCAATTAGTTCATTACTGCACTGCTGCCATTTGTGTGAGCATATCTAAGTGTTCCTTTCCATTGGAACCTGGAAGAATACGCGTGTGAAAGCGTCTGTTTACATCGCACCTTCTTCGAAAATCTGGACACCTTTGATAAAATGTATTATTTTGTTATTGTTGCAATTATGAAATTATACTCTGCCAACCCCATTGTACTCACAGCATGATTTGTTTGTTCATCATTGGTTCAGATGTTGTTATTTCTATCTGATTGTGTGCCACTTCCTATGCTATGCCTGTATTTAAGAGCTCCTAAAAGGATTTTAATACCTTCTGCTCTGCCTCAGACACACTGCACCGTTCTTTTCTTTTAGGAGTAATAGGATGAAGACATCAACCAAGCATACACATTTGTCAGATAGTGTTGTTTAGTGGACAGAGAACATTTGCAGGAACTTCATAAGGTATTTGTGATTGCATCAACTATGGCACTAGTGCACAAGTGAGAATGTGTTAGTATTGTGCAGACAGCATACCTTATTCGTGGAATCGTTGTTAGTCGCTTGTTCCTTTTCAGTTTACCTGCTTTATGACAATGACTGCATGACCAGTGCAAAGTGCTAGTTTGTGCAACCAGATCTATTTGAATAGCAAATATTTCTAAATGTGCTAAATTATATGTATGTACATCTTGGCAAAGAAAAAAAAAACTATTTAGCAGAGGTCTGAGAAATGATGTTGTACATAGTCATCCTTGCAATAATTGAGATATCCTGCTATTTGGGCAGTGCTCACTTAAAGAAACGTTGAAGAAACTGGCGCATATACGTGTGCAATTTGGTGCGGTCAGGTATCAGCAAATACTAATCTTGTTTTATTTATATGGACTGAGAGGTCCACCCTCTTTCTTCCTGCACTTGTGGCTGCATTTAATACATATTTAATAATGAAGGCACATTTTGGAGGAAGGCACATAAACGTGGAAGTAGACTTCTGTTATTCTTACGGGTCAAGAAATGTGACAGCAAGTTGTTTGTGTTTTCAATTAATTTTTCACAAGCTGCACAGGACTCAAACTGATTATTTCTTGAATTAATTACTTTAAGTAGTGTTAACTGGAAATTAAGGAACAATGATTATTTTGTCTAGAGTATTTGAATAGTATGAATACAGTTTTGGACATAAATAGAATTGTGTATTTACTATGAGGGACTCAGACACATTTAGGTTAATAAAAGATAGTGGAGCAAGATGAAATGCACAAGAGATATAGTTTTAGGAATGTACCTTGCAACAAAGGCATACAGACAGCAAGTGTAGGTTTAAAGGTTATACCATAGACCCTAAACAGAATTTAGGCAAAAGTGATCATAATTGATCAAAAAGCCTGAGAAAGTTTTTTTGAGGCAGTCATATTTTATGTGGTCATTGATTACATCATATAAATGTTGTTATTGTTGAGCAGATATGTTGGTGTGTCTTTTGTAGATGAAATGGAGTCTTACATTAATCTGCTTTCCACCCTTACAGGCGAAGGTATGTCAACCCATGGAAAGAGTACTGTTAATGTCTTCCTTAAACATTTTGACCTCTAGAGATTCTATGCGATTATGACCTTGGTCTGTCAGTTTAAGCCACATATGTCAGATGTCAAGGCATGAGTATTTCTTTTTTAAATGGTAACACAAGCTTCCAAAATCGCCTATTATGTCATAATGTGTACGTTATTACACTTTGCCTACACATACAAACATACATGTGTGGTTGCCTATATTAGGTATAGTTTTCACAGTGGGCATAGTTTATCCACATACTCCTCACAGTGGCTCTCTGGTCGTTAGTTCATCTATGCTGTGCCCTGCCTAGAAATGGCCTCCGTTTATTCTATGTCACACTTATCACAATAAGTCGAGAGTTATACATGTTTGGATAGAGTCCCTATGAGGGCCCAAATACACACACTTTAATGACACATGACAAGTAGCAACACTAGTGTTTTTGAAGAAAATAAAATCTATGTGTCATATATTCCTGACCAATTTCCTGTCTCTAACTTATATAACATCTAGGTTTCAGCTGTCATACCTTGCTTAGTTAGTACTAAACATGTCTACATTTAATTACATTTTAAGTTCAGACTTTGACAGTAGACAGTGTTATCTGCTATACACCAATTTAGTAATATGCATTTTGACTATATCACAAGGAAAGGAAAGGCAGGGAAACAACTGAGCTGGATGAGATCCGTGGTAATAGATACAAATAGAACAGCATGCTTAAGATTCAAGAGCATTCATTAGATTCCAACCTTCTTCGAATCAGCATACATCTACACACAACTCTCATACATCTGAATCAAGCCAGAGGTAATTACAACTGCATAAAAGTACCATCATTTATATGTCCTTTCAATTGTGATGTCTCTAGATGAGTGTGACACCAAACAACATTACTGCAGCTAATGAAATGGAAATGACATGGCAATACAATATGTGTTCTTATAAATGACACTAAAAGGAGAGAAACGGCATGTGTATAGTCCCTTGAAAACACCATTTCGTTTGAAATACTGTCAAGTTCTGCAATTAATGTGTGTATTGGATTTTCATACAAAATGATCATTAGTCTTCAGTGTAACTTACTCATAAAAGAAAGCAACTGCAGTGGCATAGGGACTAATAATGCTGTCATGTCAACAGAAATACTCAATTGGACTTAATGTTCCAAGCAAATCCTGGTTGATCTTGCAAATAGCTGATCCAGCTGCGCAATGCAGGCATGGGGTACACAATATATTCAAACAAGGAAAAGGGTATATTTGATGTGGCACAAATCATGCCTTTATATTAATATGGCAGTGATCTGAAGGTGTTTCCTGATATAATCACATCATTCAAGGTTCATGTTATAGTTATGGTATGCAAATATTGTCTTTTAAATAACCCCTCTGGGATAGTGCACCACCCTGCTTTAATGTGACAAGTGTTATTTATGTATATGTTGCTGAACGAAATGTGTGTGGAATATTCTGTTCTAGTGTGATGGTCATGTCATGATAAAGTCCAGTTTGCAAGAAACATGTACCACATATGTTTTCTATTGGTGATTAATCAGTGTTAATCTACATTGAAAGTGAGTGTATGCAGTGTATGGTATTTTATCATGGAAAAAGTAGTGGTCTCAGAGTATTTCTGTAGGCTCGTATTAAGACAGAGTGTTTACCAGCAATTTCTCCCAAACAGAAATTCATCCTCTCAACTTCTCACTGTCCTACAAGTAATCTGTCAATGCTAAAAATATATAATTGATACAGAGGAACCACAATTATCAGAATGGTGTGAGGATGTGCCTGCCTACCAGACAATGCACTATAACAACAGAGGCTCCATGACAAAGCTTTCTATCCTAGGCAAGAACCTTGAAAGTGTTGAAATGCCCAACCTCAGGCACACATCAGATGTGAAAAATCTCCTGTGGTGCATCACAAAGACAGCCTCAGTGCAAGTGATGGATTATGGACTTGCCTCATGTTACTCCTTCATCTCTCCACTCGCGTTCACATAGTAGACTAGCAAACCCTCATCTACATATATCATAACCACATGGATATAAGAGAAAATGTCCTCAACTGGAACTAACTATCTAAAAGGCCATCATCAGTTTGTACAGTTGGATACCTCAGCATCACCATTTCTACTGAACATCAGTGGAGTCCTGCAGGGAGCTATTTTCCCACCCATTATCTTCATCTTCTACTTGGAGCCCCTGTAAAAGGTCCTCACAATCCCATACATCCACATCAACCAATGAGCTGATATTATACTGTACAACTCAAACTGACACCCTCATCCAATTAAAACATCCACCAACTGAAGACCAGCCCACCTTTATCTAAACAAAAATGTGCAACACCTACTACAAAATGAACCCTACCAAACTGGAATTTCTTCTCCCTAACCACCAATGATCATTGTTTTTATCTTACCCCCAAATATCTGCAATTTTATATGATCGTCCTCTCCTTCAAACTGTACATAGTGAGAAAATGTCACCCAGAAAGTAGCATCTGTTCCTTATGTGGAAATAAGGTGTATCCTAAACAACACTAGGTTCAGATCCATTGTACTGAACCAATCTCACTTACCCTGGGGAAATGCCATGCTCTCAGCCATGGCTACTACCACTATAGCACCTATAAGAAGATTCCTCCAAGTTGCTTCCTGCCTCATAAAATATCTCAGCAAATATGAACACATACTGCCCCCACACATCAGACTTTTACTGATTACCCTTACAAGCAAGCACCACCTTCAATGTGGATACATTATGTTCAAAGATATAACCATGCACACTCTCTCCTACTCGTATAAAAATGACCCCATCCATGGCCGTCAGCGCACCACCACAACTGAATATCTGGCCAAACTTCACAAGCAGGATTGCAAAAAAGGAAGAAGCAGGGAAAAATAATTATTGACGTACAACCTAGACTGTGGAAACTAGCACCTACGGCCATCATACTCATGACCACCCTCATGCAATTCAGTAAAATAATAACCTTCTTCACATCTTATTTAACAAACCCACAGAGCCACCTTGCACAGTTTCTCTTCGGATTAGCACACTATACATTTCAGCCCTCTGTTCCATCGCTAAAGTTCCCTTCAGCAATCTACCATGTTCCCCATTAACAGTAAACTATGCCCTGCATACAGAAGTGGTATATTTTGGTAGTCCACGTTTTGTTGTAAGGGCTTCCCCATCACCCATAACTATCTTATGAACAGTATACATGCACACCATGCCAATGCACATAAATCAGTTGCTTGCTTAATCTAGCATCACACTGACAAAATGCCCACAATTACTAAAATAAAACGTAATAATTAGGCTGCACACGGTTTATTTGTGATGACACAACTCAACATATCGTGGGAGTCATACGACCCTGGAGTTAAGGGTTTAACGGCGCCGTAAACGGTGTCAGCGCTGTTAAACCCTTAACGCCTGATTACGAGGTCCCTTTGCGGGACCCGACCTTAATGGTTGGTTTTACCAGCCGTTAAAGTTGGGTGCCACAAAGGGACCTCGGTGCTAATTACGGTACTGCAATTTGCGGTACTGTACTTAGCACCTTCCCCAGTCCCATTGAGCCCTATGGGGCGAAAATGGGAATGGGGAAGGGCCATGGTGAAATGGGGAAATACCGCCCTGCCAACCTTGGAATGGGGCGGTATTTCCCCATTCCACCATGGCGGACTCGTTACAACACCGGCACCAACCATGGTGCTAATAGCGCCATGGTTTAGCGCCGGGGTTGTAATGAGGGCCAGTATGTGAATGCTGTCCCTGAGGGATCTTTCTTACTTTGATCTTTTCCCATTGCAGAAGTGGCAATGTTAAGGCAGATAATGTGATACGGTCGAATGGGCTCTACAACAAGACATTCTGGTTTATTTCTTAATATTCAAGAGAATAATTAGTTGAATTCTCTGCAATCAAGTAAGACAACTGGGATGTGTTCTTCTTTTCATTGGCACCTTTGGTGTGGGCTGTGGCTGCTGAATAATCAGTACCACCAGCCATTGTCACAGATGCACTCAGGAACACACCAACTCCAAGATGAGATTCAAAATGCCATTTCAGTCACCCTACCATTCACTCCCTACCATCCTATTATCAAGCCAGACTAGACAAATAGCGCACACACTCACAGCAAAGTACCATGTTCTCTCACCATCCAATACCTAAACTATCTAGAAATTGCCTCCCTTCTCCTCTACTTTATCATTCCCCCTCCTGCTCTTTTTGTCTACCACCTCCTCACCACCTGACCTCATCCAAATAACCCACTGTGAGGAATTACCATCTAGTGTGGGAGGAACCACCCTTCCTTTTTGGGATTTTTTTCAATGACTCAACGATGTGGGTAATTCCATCTCGGAAAAGGGGAACTGCTAATCAGACTCCTATTCAGAAACATTATGCCAACAGCATAGTGCACACCTGTGAGCTTCTGCAACAGTATCCTGATCTACAACCCCTGCTTGCCAGTGGCACAGAGCAGGTACAGCAGTCAAATGTCCCCTGTTCGACAGCTGTTATAGCAAAGTAACTGCAGAGCAAAGTATCCATTTGCATGTGCAAATATGTTCCCAACCAAATAATTATGATACACTATCAACCTGGTGACAGGACTACTTGGAAATATATGCATATTTGCCATACATAGTGTGTGGTATGGTGGCTAGTAGTTCATATAATTATTGAATCCACACCTGATTTGTAGCATACCAGTGTCATCCATGTGAGCTCAGACCCTGCTTTGGGTGGCTCTATGGATTTCAGGATCTTGATTGTCTGCATGCCATTGAATTTGACAATAGGCAGGATGATTGCCTCAGTTGCATTTTCGGGATGAAAAGTCAATTTTCCCTTTGCTAGGCCTGAGAACTCCCATCTCGAATTGCCCTGAGTGCCTTGCTTCAAAGAGATGTTTCCATAACAAAGGCCTGGTTCACTCCTGGGGGTTGTCTTTGAATCTACAGACAAAGAAAGGGGTGGATTAGGACACTCATTGGCTGATCCCCAATTGCCAGGATTTAATCAGTAACACCCGTTGCTACCCTAAAAACCTAGAGAACTGATCTACCACCAAAATATCTCCTTCTCCAGGAAAACTGTGATCCCTCATAGTCATTTCCTTAGGATAGAACCTTCTCACAACAGTTCCCATCACGAAATGCTATGTACCAGGAAAGATTGACGCACAAGAAACAACCAAAGAGAACAAATGAAGTGGAAAAACCTCTGAACACAACAACCAGGAACAGACACATACCAAGCAATAAAACACCGATACATTCAACAGAAACAGGTCAATTCACCAGAGCAAGACCAACATCTCTCTATCTAACGCCCTACTTGTCAACCTATCACCCACTCGAACAACCTCCTAGCTTCAAGAAATCTTAAGCATGTTAGCACGATTACAGAATGACCAGGGGAAAGAGGGAAAATGCACAGAATCAAACCAGAAGGAAACAACACAAACATGCCATACATCGCAAAATATTGGCACAACAAAATATTGGTACCACCAACATCGAAAGGGAGATGACCACAAAGAAGAAATCAACCCAATATGAAACCTGGCTGATCGATTCAATGAATAAACAGCATCCATAGACCCAAGCACACAATCCAAGGGTAAACATAACCACCAAAATACACAGCCACAGCCCAAACAGACCATAAGAAACAAAAAGATACACTGCAACTTAGTCAACGCCAGAACTATGTCTAAACACTCCACAGAGATGTATTATCTGCTAAGAAGCGGAAGAATAGACATCCTATTCCTCACAAAAACGTGGCTAACTCAAAACTGGGTAATAGTACCTGACTGCCTGTTGAACAACTTCAAGCTCAAGCAAGGAAACATAGAAGGAAAACGAGGGGGAGGACTTGCTGTAGCATAATAGGACAAGTTAAAAATAGCAACACCATTAAACATCCCAAACTGTGAATCACTCATCCTAAACCTATACATAGATCCCCAACCAACCTAATATTCCTACGTGTCTACAGTGGATTCCTTAGTTGTCGCCATCACCAACATGGTTACTAAACATAATTATCTGGTCATTCTTGGAGCCTTCAACATATGGTTTGAAGAAGAGAATATCAACTCACCCAAAACACTTACTAATCAACTAGCGACAATGAATCTAGGACAACTGGTGAAAGAAGCAACACACACAGCAGGTCATGCAATAGAAGCAATCCTCAGCAGCAAAAACCTTGTTACAACTGCACCTTCAATAGAAATCCTCCAGAGTGACCACATCAATATTTGCTTTGTGTTCCAACTGCCAACAAAGATGCCTGACAACCTCTCAACATGGAAATGAAGAGCAATTAACAGTGTGAAAGTAAATTGGAAGCCACAAAACCATCAATCACCAACCAAGACGTAGCCACCATTTAAGAAAGAACAGACCCAATCCTATAATGGTTTGCAGAAACATTAAATTACATTGCACCTGAAAATCTTCTCAGCCCCTCACCAAAGAAAAGAATGGCTAAATGGTTAATGCCCCATCTCAAAGCACTGAAAAATAATGACAGAAAGCTAGAGCAAGAATGGAGGAAAAATTCCAAACAACACAAAAAGCACATACCAAAGACCGATTAGGCTACACAAAGCTGAAATACTGAAAGCAAAAAAGGCATACTACAATAAACAGATTGGAAAATCAAGCAACACCAAGAAAAAAATGTTTAACATCATAAACGAGATGAAAAACGCCTCCATTTGCAACAACGCACCAACCCCTACAAAAAAGGGAAGCAATGACCTTGCTAACCACTTCAAGAACCTAATCACTACAATCCATCAAATCATACAAATCTAGCCAAAAACACTTTGTACCCCCACACCGAGCCAACAATGCAGCCATCAACCATACTAAACTGCCTACCACCGATATTGACCAATACATTCTACAGCCTGGTAAGAACAATTAATGGAGTATTTTCCCCAGGAGACTCCTTGAAGAAATTTACAAAACCATACTAACCCAGTGAACAATGGCAGAATACTACCTAAACCTCTTCAGCCTCTCACTAGCAACAGGAACCATGCCACAATCCTTCAAATAGGCCTGTAGCAATCCTCTACTTAAAGACACATCTGAAAAGTGTAAGACCTAATCAACTAACAATCAATTGCAAATACCCAAAACATGACAAAGCTTTTGGAAAGCTACATCTGTGAACAAATCTTAGAATTCATAGAAAGCAACCGGCTGTTGTATTAGGCACAAGTAGGCTTCAGACCCATGAGAGGAATGGAAACTGAGCTATTATCTATATGGCATGATCTGTAGACCAATGCAAATTCTAACAAAAAATGAGCACTAATTCTACTCCATGTCTCAGCAGCCTGTTTCCTTAACAACAGGGCATTACATTTAAATTGAAAGTCAAACTTGGGTGTTTTTTGCATTTAAACTTGGGTGTATTTTGCTTTTAAATTGAAAGTCAAACCTGGGTGTTTTTTTTAATTTGAATTGCAAGTCAAACTGGGGTGTATTATGCATTTAAATTGAAAGTCAAACTTGGGTGTAATTTGCATTTAAATTGAAAGTCAGACTTGGGTGTTTTTTGCATTTAAATGGAAAGTCAAACATGGGTGTTTTTCTTTGTATTTAACGTTGCCCATTGATTGTAACTTGCTAACCCAGTGACTATTCCATATTTCTGTACTTGCATACTCCTCCCTCTGCCTCCTCTCTTTTCCCACCTATGGTGCTTTCTTTTTCTCCCATCTATTCCAACTGCTTCTCCATCAACTATCCTTCACTTCTCACTAAGTCTGGTAAGAAGAAGTTTCAAAACGATATCTTGGACTCAACCCCAGGTCTCCCTATCGCTGATACCTTTTCCAGCGCCTCTTCCAGACATACCCTCACCGACATCCTCTTTGTTGTTCCTTTGCCGGATCTATGGACCCTGGATATGATCTATGAGCTCTGTCCTGTCTCCTCCTCTCCGATTAATGGTGGCAATCGCTGGGAAGTCCTCATGGATTCCTTAATGTCTATCTTAATGGCACTGTCATGGTCCAAGGTCCTCAGGCCAATCACCTCCTCTTTGATAGGCGGTTCCCTTACCTCATCAACTTCCTTTCATCTCCAGCTGTCCCTTTCTCTCATTCCTTGGCTTCCTTTCCCACTCCTCCCTACTCCTCTGCCCCACTTCATGCTACCTCCACTCCTCTGCAGGGCATACCTCTGCTTTGTACCCCTCCCCGGCTATGTCTTTAAGGCTGGCTAACTTCTTCATCTTGCCACTCTCAACTCTCGCTCTGCTATCAAACACTCCTCTGACATCTGACACCTCCTTGAAGAACTGGACCTTGATGTCCTCGGTCTTACTGAGACATGGTTCACCGCCAGCTCTGTCACAAGCTTTGACTCTCTCCTCCCGGATGGCTACAAGATCCTCTCTGCACCCAGATCCACCCGGCCCTTCTTTCTAATGCCTTGTCTGCAGGCTCTCAATCTCTCATAGCCACTCTATTACTATTGCTACTCTTTTCTCTCCGAGTGGGCTGACCTCACCTCCTCCTTCCTGGCCTCAACCACTCAACTCCTCTTCCTTGGTGACCTCAACATCCACCTCGATTCTCTCTGTCCCTCACCTTTGCTCTTTTGCGACCTCTGTGATTCCCTCTTCATCTCTTTCCGCCCCTCTTGCCTGACACACTCTGCAGGTCACACACTTGATGTCTTGATCTCCTCTGGCGTCCCCCTCTCTATCCCTCTGACATACCCTGTCTCCTGGAGTGACCACTGCTCCTCTCCTCTCATCTCTCTCTTTTCCCCCCAAGCCAAGCCTACCCCAACACTGCCACTAACCTTCTCGGACATCCGGCCCATGAAGCATGTGTCAGTTGAGGCTTTTGTTGCCATCTTCGCTCCCCCCCTCCTCCTCTGGCTGACTCACACCCTGATACAGCCCTGCCCCTTCTCTACTCAACTATTTCTGATAGTCTTGATTTTCTGGCCCCTGTCATGAGAATCTGTTTGAAGTCCAAAGCCAACTGCAAATCTTGGTAGGACTCTGACCTAGCTACACTTAAACGTAAGTGTAGGGTGGCTGAGAGGAAATGTGGGGCTTCTTGTTCATCCTCTGACAAACTGGCCTGTCGCCTACTCCAATGGCAATACTGACTCTCTATCCTCACCAAGAAGAGAGTACACATTCAAGCCTGTGTCTCAGCAGCATCTAACAACTCGGCCATACTCTTTAAATTCTGCAAGGATCCAGCCAACCTTGCTGCAGTCTCCATCCCTCCTGTTGCCTCCCAGGCTCTCTGCAATGCCCTTGCCTTTCACATTATCTCAAAAACCCAGGACATCCTGTCCGCCCTCTCTTCCCCTTCCCCTCTTCTCCCCTCTCTGTCTGTTCTTGCTGACCCTCCTTCAGCCACCCCCCACCCCCTTCTCAACCTTTCCTCTTGTTTCCCCTGATGAGGTCGCTAGAAAAGTCTGATCTATGAAAGCCTCGTCAAAACAGGTTCATACCTGTTCCTCTAAAATCATCAAGGACCACATTGACACCCTTGCTCCGGCCTGTGCCGATTTTTGTAAACCACTTCTTTGCCTCAGGATCCTTCCCCTCCTGCCTGAAGCACTCAATTGTGCATCCTCGTTGAAACAGGTTCACCCCTTTTCCTCCAAAACAATAAAGGACCACATCGACTCCCTGGATCCTGCCCTGGCTGATTTCTGCAATCACTCCTTTGCTACTGGAGTCATCCCATCCCCCCTGAAGCACTGCCTTGTGCACCCTCTTCTTAAGAAACCCTCTGCCGACCACTCCTGCCTGGCTAACTATCGCCCAATCTCCATCACTCCCTTCCTGGGCAAACTCCTGGAGAAACTACCCATCTCCCAGTTTAATCTCCACACTGAATCTGTTGGTTGTCTTCATGACAATCAGTCTGGCTTCAGAGCTGCCAGAAGCATGGAAATTGCTCTCCTGAACATCCGCGAAGGCCTGCTCTCCTACCTTGACTCTAACACCCTGTGCGTCCTCATCTTCATGGATCTCTCTTCTGCCTTTGACACTGTCAACCATGCCATCCTGCTCAACTGTCTCTGTGATAACCTGGGTATCACTGGTCAGGCTCTGGCGTGGCTGACTTCTTTCCTCTCTGACCGACCCTCCCAGGTCCAACTTGGGTCCTTCCTCTCCGATATATTTTTCTCTACCTGTGGTGTCCCCCAGGGATCTAACATCTCTCCCTGGCTGCCTACCTGACACTCCTTTCCCACTGCATCGCTGCTCTCTGTCCCAATTTTCAGTGCTATGCGGATGATACCCAGCTCATTTCAGGCTACCCTCAACCTCCTCCTCTCCTTCCCTCATCTCTGACTGTCTATCTGCTATCCAGGAGTGGTGTGCTGCCAATGACCTCTGCCTTAATGCCAGTAAGACTGAGATTCTACTCATCGGCACACCCACTCCCTCCTTCCCTGCAGCTCTCTGGCTGGCCTCTCCTGGCCCTCTTCCTGCTCCCACCTACAAGGCTAAAAACCTTGGGGTCATCTTCGACTCCACACTCTCCTTCTCTCCTCACATCTATGACGTCTCTAAGAAGTTATACTACCAGCTGCACCTCCTCAGAGGTATTCTACCTTTCCTCCCAGTCCCCCAAAAGCTCACTGTCTCCAGAGCCCTGTTTCTCTCTAGGCAGGACTATTGTAAAAGCATCTATCTAAATCTGCCTGCCTCTACTCTCCGCCCTCTGCAACTTATCCAGAACAGGACTGTGAGACTTGTCCTTGGCCTCAAGCCCAGGGATCGCATCTCTCCAGGATTGAAATCTCTGCATTGGCTCCCAGTGGCTGCGAGGATTAAGTCCAAAACCCTCTGCATGCAGGGGCCTGGGGAGCAATACCTTCAACCTACTCTTCCTAAATATCGTCCTTTTCAAGCTCTTTGCTCATCCTCCTCCAACTCCCTCAGGGTCAGCACATCTCCAACCAACCAGTGGTGGTAGATCTCTCTCGTTGACAGGGGCATCCCTCTGGAACATCCTTCCTGCCTCCCTGAAACTTGAGGAGAGCCATCTGCGGTTCCGGAAGCACCTCAAAACCTTCCTCTTTGCTTCTGCTTTCTTCGCCCTCTCACCTGCTGAATTCCTGGCTGAAACTGCACTGGTTACCTGGCCACCCTTTCTGATCTCGGGTCCAGGCCCCGCGAGTTGCACATCTGCACTGCCTCCCTGGCAACCCCTGCACCTGCGGACTGTTTTCTGTATCCCTACAGTCCCCCTACCAGCACTTATGTCTGCACTTACCTTGCACTTGCCACCAGCTGGCCGTTTTATTTATCTTATTTATTCTACTATCCCATGTACTGCACTTTCCCCTCTCCCTTCCCCCTCGCACTTTTCCCTTTCCCCCTTCCCATGCACTTGCGCAATCTGCATGACACCTGGCCTAGTAAGATCGCTGTCTGTCTTCCCTTTGTTCCCCCTCCCTTGCCTCGTTTGTGATGACATCTTTGATGTTCTGGGTCTTAGTTTTAGCAATGCACAGTGGTGGCGCGAGTTATGGTTGCTTAGCTTACCATAACTGGCGAATTTCAGGGATTTTTCGGTGTTACTTGGAACCATAACGTCCCTTAAACAAAGTTTTTTTTACTGAATTTCATAGGTTTTTAGTAGCACATCTTAACTATAACCTCCCTTTATCAAAGTTTTTCTTTTTACTGAATACACATATACATAGTGTGAATTTGATAGGTGTTTGCTAGGATTCCCCTACTTTATATACAAGTGACATAGAACATGCCAAACCCCCTGCTAGTGATTTTGATGTCCGTGGACTGTGTGTATGCCCGCAGACAGACGCGGACAACAGCAACACTACCCAAAAACTTAGGGGGTATTTTAGATTGTTCTACCATCCTATATAAACACTGAACAAGTTCAAAAAGCAGCATATAAACACATTATATGTAATAATAAATAAGAAGTGGAACCTATATATGTAACACATCAACCATCCATTTAAATACCGTATGTACTAAAATGGAATACACCAAAACAAAAAAGATATGCTTCCAACAAAATTACCTCACAGAATCTGCGCAACGAGGAGCAACAGCAAACCTACACAACAGTAAGAACACAACTTACCAGAAACTAGTAAGTAAACTTTTTTTCTTACATATTTCTAAACTTTCTTTATTAGGTACACTAAAAGTAATATATATATTTTTGGAATGGCTAGAGGAACATTTCCCACGTGAGGCAATTTCTGATACTAACGGTAGACACTTCTCTATATAAGCAAATTAATAATCATTACTTTATGTGCACTTAACATATATATATTTTTTTAACAGACCATGCAAATATTGAAAATAATACACCAAAAGAGACATTAGAAAACAATCTGCAGCTCACGGAACAAAAAATGGAAATGCTTATGGAAAATGTCAATCTTTTGAAACATTTTGTGGAGGACCACATAAAAGAAAAAAATAAATATAATTGTCCCACATGCACATGTTCCCCCTCTCCATGTTCCAGTCAACTATCCCTAAACCCTCAACACCAAGAAAAACGTTTTGATGAGACTTCCGTCCCTTCATCCCCTCCCATCCATCCGCTCCGAACACCTAATTTGCCCGTATTTGTGTCAGTTTCTGCTACATTTTATATCTGTATATAATAAAAGAAAATATTATGTGTGTTTTAATTCAAACCTTTGTGTCTTATTTTTTTTTTTAAGGCAGTTAAGGTGTCCACGGTCAGCGCACCTGCCTGGGATGTCCGTAATTACCAAAATGGTGGTGTCCTAAGGACACTATACCTGTCCGTACTGTCCACAAGCAAGCCAGAACTGTTCTTAGAACACGCGCGGTGTCCGGGATGTCCGTAATTAACCAAAATGAGAGTGTCCTAAGGAAACTATACCTGTCTGCACTGTCCGCAAGCAAGATGGAACTGTTCTTAGAACACACCAGGTGTCCAGAATGTCCGCAATTAACCAAAATGGAGGTGTCCTAAGGACACTATACCTGTCTGTACTATCCGCAAGCAAGATGGAACTGTTCTTAAAACACATTTGGTGTCCAGGATGTCCGTAATTAACAAAGATGGAGGTGTCCTAAGGACACTATACCTGTCCGTACTGTCCGCAAGCAAGATGGAACTGTTCTTAGAACACATTTGGTGTCCAGGATGTCCGTAATTAACAAAGATGGAGGTGTCCTAAGGACACTATACCTGTCCGCACTGTCCGCAAGCAAGATGGAACTGTTCTTAGAACACACCCGGTGTCCGAAATGTTCGCAATGTACCCAAATGGGGTTGTTCTAAGGACACTATACCTGCCTGTACTGTCTGTAGAACATCTACGCACATGCGCACCACACCCATAAATCCTACGAACATTGCGCCTGTATGTAACTGTACGTCTCACTTGTGTCGCATTTTTAATTAGTTTGAGGACCTGAACACTGTCCGTAGAACACCCGCGCAAACGCGCACAACCGTTCCTGTGAATTTGGTGTCCTGCGGACACCCGTTCCCTTTCGCGGACGTGTTCGCAACGTCATCATATGACCGCACCCATGCTGAGTGTGTGTCCTGATTTGCAGACACTGTCCGGGTTCCCGAACATTTTAAAAGTACTTTTTCAGACAATCCAAAGTATTTTACAGTAAAAATCACCATTTAATAGTCCCAACCAATGACCCTGGCTTTCTCCATACTTTTTGGAACTTTTGAGCCTTTTTGGTGTGTTCGATCTGTCCGCGGACAGCGTATCTATCCACAGAGCGCGCACCAGCACCCCTATAAAAGGCCACACCCCAGAGCTGATCTTCATTGTGCTTCTGGCTATTGCAGATTGACATTTGCTGACTTTGCTGCTCTTACTGAGATTTTCTCATCAACCCTGATGGCATCCATGGCTGTTGTTGCTACATTTTCCTCAGCACCACCCCAAATCGCTCCACCATCACCACCTCCGCAAGGGCCTGAAGAGGGGAACAGGCGTGAGTATGTAGAGGAGGAGGATGAAGAGGATAACAAGGATGAGGTAGTGGAAGTCCCTACTACCACCACTCGCCGGGAGTCTTGGGTGTGGCATTTTCTTTACCATTCAAGGTGACCTACCAAAAGCACGTGTGAACAAGGTCACCTGCAACCAGTGCAAAATGGTGCTGAGTCGTGGGAGGCCTGGTTCATACAGCTTTGGTACAACATCCATGAAGAGACACCTAAGGTCGTTGCACAGTGGGGCCATTCGCAAGGTTGTACCTTGTGATCAACGTAGTAGGTTGAGTGCCTCTCCCACATCCTTTGTTTCCGCTCCTGTCACCACAAGAGACACTCCTGTGGGACAGCGCATCCCTCCAGCTACCTCACAGGCCATTCACGATACTGATGACCTTTACCTTTCGAGGGTCACAATATTGTGTATGTACTGTGACGCAATACTCTGCAGGGGGGAACATCTTCTACGTGCTTTCGAGACTGCACCAGAAGGTCTGCTACCTACCTAAATAAGGTCCACCCTACATCTTCCTCTCTCCACCTGCCCTTTCATATCCCCGTGGTTGGTGTCCCTTACCTACCCACCTTCCCCCTCCTCTCCTAGTGTGTCGTGTGTAAAAAAAGCAAAAAGACATACAAAACAACAAAAATCCCCCAAAAAAAGGCTCTTTTCAGAGCCGCCTTTCACAGTTTAAAAATAGAAGTGACAAATAAATGGAGCAGGGCCCTGTGCATTATTTAGAAGTGAGCGGACAGTCTGCAGACATTTATTTTCGGGAGTGGTGCCGTAGCAAAACCATTGCACTTTTCTCTGTGAGGAAGTGGTGGCTCTGAAAAGAGCCTTTTGGTGGTGTTTTTTTGTGTTTGAAAAACTTGAAATGGTCAAAACTTACTGCAAAATGGATGGCTGTAATTCCAAAAAAGGTTGCAATGCATTTTGTACATTTCTCAGAAAAATCTGATTGCCAGCATAAGTAAGATACTCCATCTCTTTGAAAAAATGTATGTGCTATGAAACATAATATTTTCATTGTGAAAAGAGGACATGCCAACATCTCTTAGAAAAGCACAAAGAGCCTTATTGACATTGCGCCTCACTTTCTCCATTATGGACCAAATGAAGAAGAACACAACCACATTTGTCTCTGCGCAATACGAGAAAAAAATACTTGCAAATTTGGAAACATGTCCATGACCTTCCCAAGTCCTTCTTTCATTGCAAATTGCAAATAAATTCCAGACACATGTCCTAAACTGTTCCTTCCACAATGAATTATAATTATGTCTGGATGATGCTGTGTCTCCAAAGTAGCATAGAGAGGTACCGAGTCCATTCACTCCATGCCAGTGCACTTCCACATGAGGGAATCCAAGATCTGCAGCTACTCCACAGCATTCTGCAGGCACCTCCAACCAATGTATCTATGAGTCTCCCAAAATCCAGATAATCAGTTTTCTGAAACACACAGCCATAGCTATCTGTTCTTCTCTCAGGAAAAATAATTTTTTGACAAAGTCTCTCCTTACACAACACACTCAGTAAACTTTACTGACCAATCCCTTGCTATGCTCATTCTCATTTGCATGCCTCTCCACCCCAAAATCCCTGTATGTAATACATGATGTCTGTGGACTAGCGGCATGTCCGCGGGCATATCGAAAATCTGAGCGTAGTGAATGTAAATTTAAATAGTGTGCCCCATCACCCCTTTGAGGTTGGCTCTGAAAAGAGACATTTTTTTTGTTTTTTTTGCAGATGCTTGACAGACACCTGTTATTTTGTATGTGTGTTCTTACTTTACTCCTAAAATCTTCGCATAACCTTCTCCAAAGCAACCCATACATTCCAAAACAGAATGGCATTTCTCATAAAAGATAAGTAAATGTCATATTTTTAAAAATAAAACAGCATTACTGGAATCAATATTCTCATTATTACAGAAGAACATACCAGCTCTAAGCATGAAGGCACACATGCCTCAGTTGATTGCACACCTAGCAATGTTTTGCTGAGAACTATGGTCCCCTATTGCCCTAGCATATGGAAGGATGCTCATTACTGCTTGAACCAAGTGTTCCAAATCTGCCAACAAATGCCCAAATGGAAAGCACCATAGTGCAAAACTACCACATGGGGACTGTACATCCTGCCCATATCTTCACAAAGGTGTACAATTGCCTGTACCTTGCAATCAGGCACCGTGCTCCACAACACCTACACTCCTTTAACATCAAAATTGTTTGCCACATGCCTGCATTGTGCATACTGCTGTAAACCATGCACAAACACCCAAACTTTCTCCACCTCTGCCATCTTCAAGACAAACAGTCTCTTTCAACACAAATCTGCAACCTCAACATCTGATTGGCTCTTCCCTACAGTCCCCTTTCCGTGCTGGATTTCCTGGAAACCCCCGGATGTGGAACGCCCTGTCCGCAGACAGCTGCAGTGTCTGCAGACCCCATAACTCTTAGACATCAGTTCTACCCTTTCCACGTCACTCTCGGTGCCATTGCCTCATTGGATACAGCTAAGCAGTCACACAAGCATCCACCAATCACATCCAAGACCTCTACATCTAACTCCATCATCAGAGTTCGGCACTTCAAATGTACTGTTGATCACTCTGAGGACAAGTCTCATATCATTGGAAATCACCTACTACAAAAACTACTGTACAAGTCTGCAAGATTTCTACTTACAGCTGCATGCATATCCACATGCATGAATACAAACTATAGGTATGCATATTTTCTGCACAGTACATGTACAACTCGTATGAATGCATATAAACAGAGAAACTGCCACTTAACCTGTATAACCTATAAAATGAATTTACTGTCATTGTTCCCATCTGCTATAACCAACTGTCACTTCCAAACTGCTATCTATTTTATTATTTTTTTTACACACACAGCTATCTAAAAAATGTAAATATTAGAAGATGGGAGAAATAACAGTATAATTGTAGAAAAACACTTAGTAGTGTATTATAAGATTACACACAGCCAGGATAAGGTCATGCATCTTCATACACTCACACAGATAGACACTATCATTGAAAAGCTCCCAGCTGAAGCAACACCACTGCCTGCAAATCACATCCTTCTGCTTTATTACCCACACCTTCACAAATGCATACATTCCATGCTTTTCTATACAGTTTCTGCCATTTACCTTATAGAAATTGCAAAATAAGTACATCATTATTTCTTCTTTCTCCTAACATTCAATAACACTGCCTTAAGAACCCAAGTGAGTTTCATACACTTAGTATTCTATTCATTTACAAAGCATGTTGAACTAACATATTGTAAGTAAATCATAAAGGCTTCACATAGTCAAAGGAAACTGCATTCACACACTATGTTCAGATATCAAACAAGATTACTACTACAAAAACATACAGATTAACATCTAAATTAACATCAGTGCTATAAACACACAAAATAACTAACTTCTTTCTTTTACAATTGCAGTGAAGAACACTCTCCTGAAAAGCAGCAGCATCTGAAGTACAAACAACAACTCAGAAGAAACCTGCTCATTCCACACAAACAGACTACGTACAATACTACCTTAATATTCTTTCTGTTACTCATGCACACTGTGGGGTAAATTCATGGAATTTGTGCACCAAAAAACCATTTGTTAAAAAGGGATTAGCAGGCAGAATGGCGCACAAATCCCCGTTTTTCGGCACACAAATGACATAACCCAGCCCCTAGAATGTTAGTATTACAGAACAAAGAACTGTTTTAATTCTATACCATTAGATTTAGTATTAGTGCTTCTCCTCACCGCTCGTTTACTTTCTACTGGCATCTGAACCCCAGTATAGTAACACACAAATACAAGAATAGCCTTCCCAACTAGTTGTAGCGGCCCAATGCACAATCACACACCACCACATACATCCTTACATCATACTCAGACACTCATGCACACACCACACATACATTGCAGAACAACCCAACCCATACCTTCTTTTTTTTCAACAGACCCCAAAGAATGCCTACCAAAAAGCAAGTCCATACAAAAATCAAGTCCGTAGAAAGCAACGCACAAGTAGAGCAAGTGAAAATAACAGTGTCCAAAATAAACATCCATCTCTAGCAGAATCTGTACAAAAAGTTCAAACAAAACAGCTAATACAGTCATTAAGTGAAACAAAACAAGCTTCTAGTACAGAAACGCTGCCTCCTCTATGAAAATGTAAAACGAAACAGAAAGTGATTAACAAGAATTCAGCTACCACTACTGCTAACACTGCTCCTATAAATCTTGATGTAGTGTCAAGTAACCGTACCAAAAAAGTATTTTAGCAAAAATGTTCTGCCACAGAGTCCGTCAGAATCTTATAAAAACAGGAGACAAATCATGCACAACCCTTAAAACCTACGGCAGAAAATTAATCTTGATAGACAGTGTAATCCTTCTCAAAAGGAATTTATTTATTTTAGTGTTAAACAGAATGAAATCCCTAAAATAATTAACTACTAAATTACAAACAAGACTTCTCAATAAACGGAATGTCACCAAAAATAACTTCTTACATATCTGTGGAGGTGAATGGAGTCACACCACGAGCACAGAACCATATTTCAATGAAGAAGCATACAAACAAAAGCAGAGAAACACAATTGTCATACATAGCAGTGGAAGAGGGAATGAAAAACGTAATAATGCTTACAAAGATATCCCCAGAAAACTCAGTATCACCTCTCCATTCGACTGAACAGACGTCCAATATACAAATATCCATGCACGTCAATGTGTAACATTGCCAAAAAATCTTTCATGTCTTTAGGCCAGTTCCTCAATCAGTATGTGAAAGGCAAAGACAACATCAAAATGAAACTACTACAAAATATGGATACCTGTCCAGTGCACCAATACACAGGACTACAAGGAGATTCATTATCCTGCATTTCAGGACCTATTTGCAAAAGCACCTTCCATCATATCAAAATGATATCAACACATCATTTAACTATAAGAAATCAAGTCTATAAACTGTGCTAAAAGTCCTGCTTTAGGATGAGCCAATTTAAATAATAATCTTCTACATGGTACAGCTAAACACCTACTCAAACAAATAGAGCATATCCAGAGAAAATATTTTGGAAGTGAAAATCACTTACAAAATGCAATAGCTTTACAACAGACTAGCAACAACTGTACAGATGGGAACCTTCTACTACACACATACAAAAAATAAATACTGCAATTTAAAAGTACATCCACTGAAGTACCAAACCAAGTGTGCGTGTGTTTCCACAGACATTTTTTATAAAATTAACACAAAAACTGTAGACGTAACATACATAATAGAAGACAATGAAGATTCCAAATGGTTTGAATTAGCTTTCTACCTTATAGCAGAAAACAAATACAAAATAACTCACCCCTTAATATTTTTCAGTTACTGCACTACATAACTTGACAACAACCAAACTCCTTCACGTGCTATCACAAATAACTCGGAATTATTCCCACTACCAAAACCCCTGCAACAACTCCATTTATATGAGAGTATCATAATTCAAACAGTACACCCATTTCAAGCAATAATACACCTTCAACCAAAAATAGCTAAATTACCTCCCTCTGAATTTTTAAAAGGCATTTGTGGCAAAGTAGTTTATTTACCATTAGATCTGAAAGAAAATGTGCACACTCTGGGAGTGCAAAGTCCAATACAGCAATCTTTCATTGTCTTACTAAATGGTGTACCTACAAAAGACAACAAAATTTGGCAACAACTCGTAGACTTACATAAAGTTAGACAAGCCTTGCAATATCTAAAAGACAATATTGAATACTACGACAAAATTAATATTGAAGAAAACTTGAGGAAACCACTGAAATAATTCAAGAGTCACCAGAAACTGGTCAATTTGAACTTCTATATCCTGCTACAATATCCAATATTTTAGACCATTATACAATTCATCCATTACACTCTAATGACCCCATGGATGATGCACTAGAAACGTACCAAATGCGAAAAACCAAAGGATCACCAATCAGCATAAGGGAAAAGAGTATAGAAGCATGTCCGATTTCTCTACTCTTTCCTACTGGGAATGGAGGAAGGTAGGATGATAGACCCATTCAGATAACAGCATCAGAATACCGCTCATTACGAATGTATTCTGAAGATCCCAGATATAGACAAAATGTGGAAGACATATTCCACCTACTCTTTGAAAGTGAACTAGCACCTCTATGTTACGGAGTTGCACAAACATTGAAATCAGGTACCCACTTTCAAAATATGTCAGCAATTACTACAAAAAGTGCAAGAAAAAGATGAGGTTTTACAATCAAGCTTTACAAATCTGTTAGCAAACATGTGTGTTACTAAAGAGTACTGGTTCCGACGTCATAGAGATGTACGTTGTATGATAAGAAACCTTGGCCCACCCACTTGCTTTGTTACATTAATTTGTGCAGAATATGCATGGGAAGATTTACATGATTTCCTACGCATATCAAACAAAAACAAAACAAACATAGATATGCTAACACCTGTAGAACTTTGCTCTCTAGATCCTGTTAATGTTTCAAGGTGTTTCCATCATCGCTTCATTGCTATGCTACACTTTATTTGTAATAAAACTGTTCCTCCCTTCTGAGAAGTGCAACACTTCTTTTGGAGAACAGAATACCACGCCAGAGGAACACCACATATCCAAATGCTTTTATGGATTAAAGATGCTCCTAAATTTGGTCAAGACAGTTATACCACTGTTTTACAGTTTATCGAAAAACATGTCACTTGTGAAATTCCATCAGAAGCAGCAGATAGTGATCCTAATGCACACATTGTACAATTTCAAAGACACAAATGTTGGAAATATTGTTATTGCAAATACAAAAACAAAGGGAAATACTACACCAAATGCCACTTTGGTTTCCATAGACCAATTACAGAAACAGGTCAAGTGAACAACTTCATGTCTTCAGTTAGACATAGTGTTAAAGGTAAATCCCCAAAGAATACATATTACATAAAAAGAACCAGAAGAAGCAAAATATATCAATGATTACAATGCAATCATTGCCCTCTTATGGAATGCAAACATAGATGTGCAGTACATTGCAGACAATTCCACTGCAGTTGCATGATATGTTACAGCCTACTTAACCATAGCTGAAAAAACAGAGCTTCAAGACTTCTGGAATGAACTATCGTCTGACAAAGCACTGTCTCAGAAATTGTACAGCTTAGGCATAAAACTGCTCACACATAGAGAATGTGGCTGCTATGAAGTTTCAGATTGTTTAACTGGTACTGCTTTGTATGGAACATCTGGATATATATTATGGCTAAGTCTTGGTCCTGCTAAATCTAGAAAAAGAGTTATCAAATCATACGACGATATACAAACAATAACCAAAAATTATCCTAACAGCCAAGACATTTTGAAAAACAATTTACTGGACACATACTACCCAAACAGGAGTACCACTTTGGAAACCATGTGTCTATACCACATAGCCCGAAACTTCACATACAAAAATCATATAAAACCAGATGAAAATAAAGGTAGATACACCATGTGTCACTATGAAGAAGATACAGAATACTTAACTGTACTACAATCAAAACTGAATAAAGAGCAGCATACCATTTTTCAAGAAGAAACAAAAGAAATTGCTCATGTGTACAACATGAAAATAAAGTATCTACCTGCCTAAATTACAAACCTATACTACTATATGTCAGTGGTGAAGCTGGCTCAGGCAAACATTCTTAATCAAAATCATCAGCAAGTTCTTTCAACAATTGACAAACAACAAACTGTCAGCTGTTTTAACTGCCTCCACAGGTTTAGCTGCCTAAAACATAGGTGGTGTCACTTTACACTGATTACTACTCCTTCCAATAGAAGACCAAAACAAATTAGAATATCACAAACTTTCTACAGAAGCTGAAATGGACCTACGCAGACTGTTAAAACAAATGAAAATGCTACTAATAGATGAAGTGAGTATGGTCTCCAACCTAATGTTGGCTTTGATTCTCCTCAGATTACAAGAAGTACTCAAAACAAAATACGAAGAGCTCTTTGGAGGAAAACACATTATTGTTTTCAGAGATCTTCTTCAATTGACACCAGTGAAAGGTCAACCTTTTTTTAAAACCTTAGCACACAAACTCTGCCGTAAAACTGTTGGCAGCATAGAAAATGTTAACCTTTGGCAACATTTCAAATACAGAGAATTAACACAAAACCTGTGCCAGTCTGCAGACCTCACCTACGCCAACATTTTAAAAAGTATTAGAGTTGGTGTCCTATCTCTAGAAGCACAAGCAATATTAAAAACCTAGCACATCCATGCACTTTATGGCCATAATTCACCTGCTACTGATGTCATGGAACAATTAGCACAAACAAATGTCAATTGTATGTCCTTGATGCCAACTCTTGCAAGCTTTTCCAAATTCAATGAAACAATGTTGAAAAAAGAAATGCAACCAATAATTGAAATGTGCTCCACAGACAAACTGGACATACATGGTATGACTCTACCCATGTGTCAACAAGCCACATCAAGACTAAGAGGCCGATTCATGGAATAATTAGCGCGGCGCAAGTGGGCAAAAACGTGCGAATCGCAGTGGAATAGCGAAAATCGCAGTGAACGTGCGAAAATCGCACGAAAAGCAGCGCACGTCGATTCATGGAAGGCCGTGCGCGAGAAAACCAGCGGATGTGCGAAAAAAAAGTGCGCGGCGCACGTTGGCGCACGTTGGCGCACAGGCCATCTAACAGCGTGCGCCAGGTCACAGCGAAAATCGCACAGGCCACAGCGAAATTCGCACATAGCGCGGCGCACGCAATAAAAGTAGGCGGAACACGGGCGTAACACTCGGAATGGGGAACAACTTGCCAAAACGTGGGCGTCACGGGGGAAGTACAGGGCACAAGTGCGCGGAACGCCCACACGCTCGCCTACAACACGTATTCATGGAATAGAATAGGGGAAAAAAGCGCACGCTCAAACCAGCGCACAGGCACAAACACGACCGCCACAAGAAAGGAGGCGGTAGCGTCTCTGCGGCTGTAAGAAATGTGCGCCAAAAGGTGCGCCAACAAATAGCACCTATATACTGCCATGATGAATGTCCCATACTGTGGCCCTCCAGGAAAAATGACGTGCAAAGGGGTACCCACAAACACGGACACCCGCTGACAAAAAATACGTGTGCATGTATACCGGGGTGCGCGGGAAGTGTCACACGCGATTTGCAGGGTACGTGCATCACAGGGGTTCGCGTGAAGTTATTCACACGATCGGGCCTGGGGGAGCGGGCTACGTGTATTACAGGGGTTCGCGTGAAGTTCCTCACGCGATCGGGCCTGGGGGAGCGGGCTACGTGTATTACAGGGGTTCGCGTGAAGTTCCTCACGCGATCGGGCCTGGGGGAGCGGGCTACGTGTATTACAGGGGTTCGCGTGAAGTTCCTCACGCGATCGGGCCTGGGGGAGCGGGCTACGTGTATTTCAGGGGTTCGCGTGAAGTTCCACACGCGATCGGGCCTGGGGGAGCGGGCTACGTGTATTACAGGGGTTCGCGTGAAGTTCCACACGCGATCGGGACTGGGGGAGCGGGCTACGTGTATTACAGGGGTTCGCGTGAAGTTCCTCACGCGATCGGGCCTGGGGGAGCGTGCTACGTGTATTTCAGGGGTTCGCGTGAAGTTTCACACGCGAATAGCCTGGGCGCGTGAATTTGAGGGGTGCGCGGGAAGTTCCACACGCGATCGGGCCTGGGGGAGCGGGCTACGTGTATTACAGGGGTTCGCGTGAAGTTCCTCACGCGATCGGGCCTGGGGGAGCGGGCTACGTGTATTTCAGGGGTTCGCGTGAAGTTTCACACGCGAATAGCCTGGGCGCGTGAATTTGAGGGGTGCGCGGGAAGTTCCTCACGCGATCGGGCCTGGGGGAGCGGGCTACGTGTATTACAGGGGTTCGCGGGAAGTTCCACACGCGAATAGCCTGGGCGCGTGTATTTCAGGGGTTCGCGGGAAGTTCCACACGCGAATAGCCTGGGCGCGTGTATTTCAGGGGTGCGCGGGAAGTTCCACACGCGAATAGGCTGGGCGCGTGTATTTCAGGGGTGCGCGGGAAGTTCCACACGCGAATAGCCTGGGCGCGTGTATTTCAGGGGTTCGCGGGAAGTTCCACACGCGAATAGCCTGGGCGCGTGAATTTGAGGGGTGCGCGGGAAGTTCCACACGCGAATAGCCTGGGCGCGTGTATTTCAGGGGTGCGCGGGGAGTTCCACACGCGAATAGCCTGGGCCCGTGTATTTCAGGGGTGCGCGGGAAGTTCCACACGCGAATAACCTGGGCGCGTGTATTTCAGGGGTGCGCGGGAAGTTTTACACGCGAATAGCCTGGGCGCGTGTATTTCAGGGGTGCGCGGGAAGTTTTACACGCGAATAGCCTGGGCGCGTGTATTTCAGGGGTGCACGGGAAGTTTTACACGCGAATAGCCTGGGCGCGTGTATTTCAGGGGTGCGCGGGAAGTTTTACACGCGATTTCTGCACGGTACGTGTATTTCAGGGGTGCCGGGGAGTCCCACATGTGATTTGACAGTGTGGGTCCTCCCAGGTGTACCCTGTACACCCTCCACGGCCCCTGCAGGCAGCCCACACCACAGGGGACTACCCTGCATCCCTGGTCATGTCCCGCAGGCAGCCCACCCAACATGGGCATGCCCCCCAGCAAAGGCACATGTCTCCTTGAACTAATGAACACCAACACATGTCCCCTTGCACCCCCACCCCCCAGCACTGTGGGGCACATGCCAGCAGTCCCCCACCCATGTCCAACTCATGTCCCCCACCACCCCCACCCCCCAGCACTGTGGGGCACCTGCCAGTAGGCCCCCACCCATGTCCAACTCATGTCTCCCACCACCCCCACCCCCCAGCCACCAGGGTCACCCTCCACCAGGGCCCCACTCATGTCTCCCACCACCCCCACCCCCCAGCACTGTGGGGCACCTGCCAGCAGGCCCCCACCCATGTCCAACTCATGTCTCCCACCACCCCCACCCCCCAGCACTGTGGGGCACCTGCCAGTAGGCCCCCACCCATGTCCAACTCATGTCTCCCACCACCCCCACACCCCAGCAGTGCAGGGTCACCCTCCACCAGGCCCCCACTCATGTCTACCAACACCCCCACCCCCCACCCCCCAGCCACCAGGGTCACCCTCCACCAGGCCCCCACTCATGTCCCCTATCACCCCCACCCCCCAGCCACCAGGGTCACCCTCCACCAGGCCCCCACTCATGTCTCCCATCACCCCCACACCCCAGCAGTGCAGGGTCACCCTCCACCAGGCCCCCACTCATGTCTCCCACCACCCCCACCCCCCAGCAGTGCAGGCTCATCCTCCACCAGGCCCCCACTCATGTCCCCCTGCACCCCCACCCCCCTGCCACCATGTGCAGCCCCCACCAGGTCCTCACAATCCCCAATCATGTGCGTAATGGTCAGCCTCCACAGCCAAAAAGACCTACCAAGTAACCCATTCACCCACATGGAAATGGAAATCACATGTTACACCCCCAATGTACATGAAGCAAATGAACCCATGTCCGTCACACACATATTTTCAAATTGAATGGGAAAACACACAACATGACATGCATGAAACCAATGAGATGAAACCACACAGTGAACAATGGAAAAAAAAATGTATTGAAAAAAATACAAATGCCAAAGAAAGAAAACTAACTACAATGTAAATGTGAAAAAATAAGCTGCATGTCCGCATAAAAACACAAAACTAGAAAATCAAATCAAAAAAATTATGTCCAAAGTGAAATGTAAAAACTCTCCATGCAACAAAGAACTATGTACAAAAATAACAAGGGTCCATCATCACAACTGAACTAAGGAAACCTCCTAAAAAACCTACCTAAATATCAACTATATACAAAAAGTGGAGCAGTGTCCGTCGACTCCAAATAATAATAAGAACGAAAGGAAACCTAAAACTAAAGAACTATATACAAAGGCGGCGGGCAAGTCCAGCGGCTCACTCTGTGGTGTTCCGGGCCAGGGCATCATCGAACTCCTGTTCGATGTCCCGGAGGCGGTCCAGTTCCATGGCCCCGAGGGTCCGCAGGGACGACGCCGTGTCCTCCTCCAACCCCCTGCGGATTGCCTCGAGGCACTCGGCCCGCCTCAGGGCCCTCCGCATGGAGTTCTCCGCCCTGACCATTGTGAGCCGCGCCTCTTCCGCCCGCCGCCGCTCCGCACCTATGGCGTGGCCCAACCGCTGCCACACGGAAGACACTCTCTGTCCTGGGTCCTCCTGCCCTCCGGCCGATGCCTGCCCCTCCGATGTCGAAGGCCCCGAGCCTTCATGGCTCCCACCATCTTGCTGCTGCTGCTGCTCTGCCTCTGCCCGTGCACTGCCTCCTGCTGCCTGCACATCCTCCGCCGGCTGGGGTGCACCTGTTGATGTGGCCACCCCTGCTGGATGTCCGACTCCCGACTGTGGCAGGGATGCCTCCTCCACCAGCCTGGCCGCACTGTCAGAGGCAGCTCCACAGGGCACCCAGGTGACTGATGGGTGGGAAGATGGCACAGAGGACGACTGGCGCGTAGGGGGTCCAGTTGAGGAGGGGGTCGGAGCAAGCCCCATCAGACAGCGGAATCCGGCCTGGGTGACCTGTCCCAGCAGGCTGACGTGGTCAACGAGCCATTCGAGATGACGTGCAGTCTCTCCATGAAAAGACTGCAGGTCACCTCGCATGGCCCGTTGACGCAACGCCACACCAGCCAGGACAGGCTCAACCCGGACCTGGATAGCCACGTCCGCAGGCAGAGGAAGGCCAGTTGACGTCAGCTCATCCCCTGCCTGAAAACGGGTCTGGACGTAGGCATCCCTGCTGGTGCAAGATGATGCAGGGACAGGATCGGGGACAGGATTGCACACAGGCACCTCCGCGGCCGCCTGTGCTGCCTCCTGTCCCTGGTCCTGGACTGCACCACTAGCACCAGTGGGATCCCCACCTCCAGACCCCGTCTCTGGTGCTTGCACGGCCTCCTCCTCCACCAGACCCCCCACCAACCTGGATGACTCTGTGTCGGACGTCCAGCAGGGGTGGCCACATCAACAACTGCACCCCAGCCGGCGGAGGATGTGCAGGCAGCAGGAGGCAGTGCACGGGCAGAGGCAGAGCAGCAGCAGCAGCAAGATGGTGGGAGCCATGAAGGCTCGGGGCCTTCGACATCGGAGGGGCAGGCATCGGCCGGAGGGCAGGAGGACCCAGGACAGAGAGTGTCTTCCGTGTGGCAGCGGTTGGGCCACGCCATAGGTGCGGAGCGGCGGCGGGCGGAAGAGGCGCGGCTCACAATGGTCAGGGCGGAGAACTCCATGCGGAGGGCCCTGAGGCGGGCCGAGTGCCTCGAGGCAATCCGCAGGGGGTTGGAGGAGGACACGGCGTCGTCCCTGCGGACCCTCGGGGCCATGGAACTGGACCGCCTCCGGGACATCGAACAGGAGTTCGATGATGCCCTGGCCCGGAACACCACAGAGTGAGCCGCTGGACTTGCCCGCCGCCTTTGTATATAGTTCTTTAGTTTTAGGTTTCCTTTGTTTTTTCTTATGATTTGGAGTCGACGGACACTGCTCCACTTTTTGTATATAGTTGATATTTAGGTAGGTTTTTTAGGAGGTTTCCTTAGTTCTGTTGTGATGATGGACCCTTGTTATTTTTGTACATAGTTCTTTGTTGCACGGAGAGTTTTGACATTTCACTTTGGACAACATTTTTTGGATTAGATTTTCTAGTTTTGTGTTTTTATGCGGACATGCAGCTTCTTTTTTCACATTTACATTGTAGTTAGTTTTCTTTCTTTAGCATTCGTATTTTTTTCTAATACATTTTTTTTTACATTGTTCACTGTGTGGTTTCATCTCATTGGTTTCATGCATGTCATGTTGTGTGTTTTCCCATTCAATTGGAAAATATGTGTGTGACGGACATGGGTTCATTTGCTTCATGAACATTGGGGGTGTAACATGTGATTTCCATTTCCATGTGGGTGAATGGGTTACTTGGTAGGGCTTTTTGGCTGTGGAGGCTGACCATTACGCACATTGTGAGGACCTGGTGGGGGCTGCACATGGTGGCAGGGGGGTGGGGGTGGTGGGAGACATGAGTGGGGGCCTGGTGGAGGGTGCCCCTGCACTGCTGGGGGGTGGGGGTGGTGGGAGACATGAGTGGGGGCCTGGTGGAGGGTGCCCCTGGTGGCGGGGGGGTGGGGGTGATAGGGGACATGAGTGGGGGCCTGGTGGAGGCTGCCCCTGCACTGCTGGGGGGTGGGGGTGGTGGGAGACATGAGTGGGGGCCTGGTGGAGGGTGCCCCTGTACTGCTGGGGGGTGGGGGTGGTGGGAGACATGAGTGGGGGCCTGGTGGAGGGTGCCCCTGGTGGCTGGGGGGTGGGGGTGGTGGGAGACATGAGTGGGGGCCTGGTGGAGGGTGCCCCTGCACTGCTGGGGGGTGGGGGTGGTGGGAGACATGAGTGGGGGCCTGGTGGAGGGTGCCCCTGGTGGCTGGGGGGTGGGGGTGGTGGGAGACATGAGTGGGGGCCTGGTGGAGGGTGCCCCTGCACTGCTGGGGGGTGGGGGTGGTGGGAGACATGAGTGGGGGCCTGGTGGAGGGTGCCCCTGGTGGCTGGGGGGTGGGGGTGGTGGGAGACATGAGTGGGGGCCTGGTGGAGGGTGCCCCTGCACTGCTGGGGGGTGGGGGTGGTGGGAGACATGAGTGGGGGCCTGGTGGAGGGTGCCCCTGGTGGCGGGGGGGTGGGGGTGATAGGGGACATGAGTGGGGGCCTGGTGGAGGCTGCCCCTGCACTGCTGGGGGGTGGGGGTGGTGGGAGACATGAGTGGGGGCCTGGTGGAGGGTGCCCCTGCACTGCTGGGGGGTGGGGGTGGTGGGAGACATGAGTGGGGGCCTGGTGGAGGGTGCCCCTGGTGGCTGGGGGGTGGGGGTGGTGGGAGACATGAGTGGGGGCCTGGTGGAGGGTGCCCCTGCACTGCTGGGGGGTGGGGGTGGTGGGAGACATGAGTGGGGGCCTGGTGGAGGGTGCCCCTGGTGGCTGGGGGGTGGGGGTGGTGGGAGACATGAGTGGGGGCCTGGTGGAGGGTGCCCCTGCACTGCTGGGGGGTGGGGGTGGTGGGAGACATGAGTGGGGGCCTGGTGGAGGGTGCCCCTGGTGGCGGGGGGGTGGGGGTGATAGGGGACATGAGTGGGGGCCTGGTGGAGGCTGCCCCTGCACTGCTGGGGGGTGGGGGTGGTGGGAGACATGAGTGGGGGCCTGGTGGAGGCTGCCCCTGCACTGCTGGGGGGAGGGGGTGGTGGGAGACATGAGTGGGGGCCTGGTGGAGGGTGCCCCTGGTGGCTGGGGGGTGGGGGTGATAGGGGACATGAGTGGGGGCCTGGTGGAGGCTGCCCCTGCACTGCTGGGGGGTGGGGGTGGTGGGAGACATGAGTGGGGGCCTGGTGGAGGCTGCCCCTGCACTGCTGGGGGGTGGGGGTGGTGGGAGACATGAGTGGGGGCCTGGTGGAGGGTGCCCCTGGTGGCTGGGGGGTGGGGGTGGTGGGAGACATGAGTGGGGGCCTGGTGGAGGCTGCCCCTGCACTGCTGGGGGGTGGGGGTGGTGGGAGACATGAGTGGGGGCCTGGTGGAGGGTGCCCCTGGTGGCGGGGGGGTGGGGGTGATAGGGGACATGAGTGGGGGCCTGGTGGAGGCTGCCCCTGCACTGCTGGGGGGTGGGGGTGGTGGGAGACATGAGTGGGGGCCTGGTGGAGGCTGCCCCTGCACTGCTGGGGGTTGGGGGTGGTGCGAGACATGAGTGGGGGCCTGGTGGAGGGTGCCCCTGGTGGCGGGGGGGTGGGGGTGATAGGGGACATGAGTGGGGGCCTGGTGGAGGCTGCCCCTGCACTGCTGGGGGGTGGGGGTGGTGGGAGACATGAGTGGGGGCCTGGTGGAGGCTGCCCCTGCACTGCTGGGGGGTGGGGGTGGTGGGAGACATGAGTGGGGGCCTGGTGGAGGGTGACCCTGGTGGCTGGGGGGTGGGGGTGGTGGGAGACATGAGTGGGGGCCTGGTGGAGGGTGCCCCTGGTGGCGGGGGGGTGGGGGTGATAGGGGACATGAGTGGGGGCCTGGTGGAGGCTGCCCCTGCACTGCTGGGGGGTGGGGGTGGTGGGAGACATGAGTGGGGGCCTGGTGGAGGCTGCCCCTGCACTGCTGGGGGGTGGGGGTGGTGGGAGACATGAGTGGGGGCCTGGTGGAGGGTGACCCTGGTGGCTGGGGGGAGGGGGTGGTGGGAGACATGAGTGGGGGCCTGGTGGAGGGTGCCCCTGCACTGCTGGGGGGTGGGGGTGGTGGGAGACATGAGTGGGGGCCTGGTGGAGGGTGCCCCTGGTGGCTGGGGGGTGGGGGTGGTGGGTGACATGAGTGGGGGCCTGGTGGAGGGTGCCCCTGCACTGCTGGGGGGTGGGGGTGGTGGGAGACATGAGTGGGGGCCTGGTGGAGGGTGCCCCTGGTGGCTGGGGGGTGGGGGTGGTGGGTGACATGAGTGGGGGCCTGGTGGAGGCTGCCCCTGCACTGCTGCGGGGTGGGGGTGGTGGGAGACATGAGTGGGGGCCTGGTGGAGGGTGCCCCTGGTGGCGGGGGGGTGGGGTGATAGGGGACATAAGTGGGGGCCTGGTGGAGGCTGCCCCTGCACTGCTGGGGGGTGGGGGTGGTGGGAGACATGAGTGGGGGCCTGGTGGAGGGTGACCCTGGTGGCTGGGGGTGGGGGTGGTGGGAGACATGAGTGGGGGCCTGGTGGAGGGTGCCCCTGCACTGCTGGGGGGTGGGGGTGCAGGGGGACATGAGCAGGTGTGCAGGGTAGTCCCCTGTTTTGTGGGCTGCCTGCAGGGGCTGTGGAGGGTGTACAGGGAACACCTGTGAGGACCCACCCAGCCTAATTGCGTGTGATAATTCCCGCACACCCCTGTAATACACGTACCAAGCCAAATCGCGTGTGATAATTCCCACGCACCCCTCTAATACACGTACCCTGGCCAATCGCGTGTTGAACTTCCCGCGTACCCCTGTAATACACGTACCCTGGCCAATCGCGTGTTTAACTTCCCGCGTACCCCTGTAATACACGTACCCTGGCCAATCGCGTGTTAAACTTCCCGCGTACCCCTGTAATACACGTACCCTGGCTAATCGCGTGTATAACTTCACGCGTACCCCTGTAATACACGTACCCTGGCCAATCGCGTGTTAAACTTCCCGCGTACCCCTGTAATACACGTACCCTGGCCAATCGCGTGTTAAACTTCCCGCGTACCCCTGTAATACACGTACCCTGGCTAATCGCGTGTTAAACTTCCCGCGTACCCCTGTAATACACTTACCCTGGCTAATCGCGTGTTAAACTTCCCGCGTACCCCTGTAATACACGTACCCTGGCCAATCGCGTGTTAAACTTCCCGCGTACCCCTGTAATACACGTACCCTGGCTAATCGCGTGTATGACTTCACGTGTACCCCTGTAATACACTTACACTGGCTAATCGCGTGTTAAACTTCCCGCGTACCCCTGTGATACACGTACCCTGGCCAATCGCGTGTTAAACTTCCCGCGTACCCCTGTAATACACGTACCCTGGCCAATCGCGTGTTAAACTTCCCGCGTACCCCTGTAATACACGTACCCTGGCTAATCGCGTGTATGACTTCACGTGTACCCCTGTAATACACTTACCCTGGCTAATCGCGTGTTAAACTTCCCGCGTACCCCTGTAATACACGTACCCTGGCCAATCGCGTGTTAAACTTCCCGCGTACCCCTGTAATACACGTACCCTGGCCAATCACGTGTTAAACTTCCCGCGTACCCCTGTAATACACGTACCCTGGCTAATCGCGTGTATGACTTCACGTGTACCCCTGTAATACACTTGCCCTGGCTAATCGCGTGTATGACTTCACGTGTACCCCTGATATGCACGTTACCCGCTTTGCGTTCCTTGTTTGGCTGCCCTGTAAACTGGTCCAGGGTTAGCGCAGCCCTTTGCGATGATTTAGCGATTTTGCTGGCTTTTCCTTGCGCGAGGGCATTCTTGGGGGCGTTACTGGCGCTGCTGCAGGGTCGCTGCGATACTCTGCGCCACGGCTGGTTTGGGAGCATGAAATCCATGAATATGCTGTGCGCGGAAATCGGTTTTAGCGCACGTGCCTGGCGCAGTCAATCGCACGCGGACACTCTGCGCCAGCCGCTTGCGACACTTTTCTGCGAAATTCTATGAATTACCCTGTTAATACCTTAGAAAACTCTCCAACACAGCTGGTGTGCAAAAAAATATTAAAATTATCTTTAAACTGTAGAGTAATGCTTAAACGTTACCATGACTTGATCAAGGACTAGTTAATGGAACAGTTGGTTCAGTTGTTGGCTTTCAAACATACCCATGTGACAACAACGTTCAGTTTGTCAATATCCTCTTTGACAAACTGTCAGAAGTAAAAAGGATAGGACGCTCAACAGCTCAATTTCTTCTTTTCAAAGACATGTATGTACGCAGAGAACAATTTTCTCTAACTCTAGCATACACAGTCACCATTCACAAATCACAAGGTCTGACCCTAGATAAAGCAATGATAGATATTGGGACCACAGTCTTTAAAGAAGGCATGAGCTACATAGCACTATCACACTTACGTACACTTGACGGTCTATTTCTAATCAACTTTGATGCAAGTAAAGTAAACGCTGATATTCCTTGCATTTTAGAATACAATAGACTACATCCACTATACACCCCCATCTAAAAACCTATCCTGTTCCACAAAAAGCAAAACATTGTAAAAGAAAACTACTTCAAACAGAAATACAACAGGATCTCACCACAAATCCTCCAGAGAATAAAAGAATACAATACTTCATCAATTACTACAACCAAAGAAGAATCTAATACTCAAAGTAACTCAGGTACTTCTTCAAAGAAGCAACACACACTCTGAAAAAATTACTTGGACACAAAACTATCTGGTCCATTCAAAGTTTCATATATAACTGGTGTAAATTGCTATGCAAATGTAGCAATAAATATTCTATTGCAATTGCCACCAATTGTTGACAACATTTACTTTCACAATACAGACCAATTGTGTTTGCAAATGTTAGTCCTTCATAGAAACGCAAGCAACAATCCTGACAACACATATAGTGTTCATGGAATAAGACAAGAATTAGACTACTTTGCTGGAATGGTGAAATTCACTATAAACTCACAAGAAGATCCACAAGAATTTCTAATGTACTTACTACAAGTACTGGAAAACAAAAACATACATATAAATGAAATCTTCCAGATTTCATACATGTGGAAACATACATGCACTCAACAATATGGCACAGGAATAAATCCCTAATGAACATTTGTGTATGAATCCATACCTAACTGTGAATCTGTTCCGTTTCAGCAACTTGTACAAAATGCAAACCATGGCAGATTATGTACTACCTGCAATTCAGATAATCGTGCCACCTTACAAATACAAACACATAGTAAATACGTAATACTAATGCTTTTACGTTACAATGCAGATATACCAAAAACAACAGCAAGCTGACTGGATTCACACATGGTCAAGTTCCATTTGGTAGGAAAACCTTCACAACAATAGGTATAATCTACTATACCGGAGCCACAACCAATGCAGGTCACTGCACTGCATATATAAAAAATAATTGTGGATGGTTTGAATGTAATGATAGTACCATTACTGTAAAGCAAAGATTACCAGCAAATCTTATAAACACTTATTTAATATCCTTAAACCCAAAATGTAATAACTAATCTGTGCATAAACATTAATAAAACTTCAATTACAAAACTATAAACAGTTAGAATACGCCAACAGGTATCTAACTGCCCCAATATTCTGAAACAACCAAACAGATAAATCAATACCACTAAATTATAAGAAGAAATAAACAGTTAGAATACGCTAACGGGTATCTAACTGCCCCAAGATTTTGCAACAAGCAAACAAATAAATCAATACCACCAATAACTAATCTGTGCATAAACATTAATAAAACTTCAATTAGAAAACTATAAACAGCTACAATGCGCCAACAGGTATCTAACTGCCCCAAAATTCTGCAACAACCAAACAGATAAATCAATACCACTAAATTATACAAAATAAATAAACAGTTAGAATACGCCAACATGTATCTAACTGCCCCAAGAATCTGCAACAACCCAACAGATAGATTAGCAATTTTAGAATATAAATAAAAAACTATAACCAGTTACAATTCAACAACAGGTATCTCACAATCTGCAACAGGCCAAAAGATAGAACATTAGCCAGAAACAATAAGTAAGCACTGAAATCAAAGAAAGAAATGTACTGTACCGTAACAAAAAGTTTTTTTTTTTTAATCCAACATGGATTTTTTTTTTTCACAGTCCCAATGATTTAAGCAACAAACACAGAAACTGAGTAAATTGCACAGTACACTGGTTTGTAAACTACTAAATATGAGGGTCGAAATAAAGCAGAAATGTTGATTATTCAATGTAATAAATCTTTATAAACTACCTACACTAACATGATCTTTTCTTTTATCACAGCAATTGAAAAAGAATATATCTGCTCCAGTTACCCACGTCTTGAAAAAAATATGTCCAATCACAAAAAATCAAACAGTAAGTATATTATAATAAATACAACTCATAAATACTGCTCCATAACACAACCATTGAAGCAAACATCTAACTATACACCGCAATACAAAATGTTTACTTCCATGGATATGTTATACTGCAGTGCGTGTCACCAAACTCTACAATCTTAATGACATGACGTAGCCAAAACTTCACATACAAACGATACAAATCAAACAGTACACAAACTATAGATTTGCAAATATTCGATAGATATTGGATTATATGTGTGTGATCTATGGGTGTGATATGCTGCGGTGGTTGTGGCAGGGCCTAGACTCTAGGCCCTGGCCACAACCACCGCATCATATCACACCCATAGATCACACCCATAGAATCAAACATTTTAACTGGCTATATGGGCTACTGCATTGCATTTTTTATGTCTGTGGACAGCCGCAGTGAACGCGGACATAACAAACACATCAGGGGTGCCTGCCACCTAAATAAATACAGCATTTTACGCATCTTTACTCCTCCACCCTCGCCAAGCACTCTTACACACCAACACATTTGCCAAAGTTGTATTTCTCCCCCATTCGTCACCGCGCTGTCCGCGATGGCGGATCCAAGATGGCGGGCGCAACGAAACAATACGACGCACTTCATGCTTAATTCCAGCCAATCAGGGAACACGTCGCATGTCCACGGAAATTACGCAAGCCGATTAACCAATCGGTGTCCTATCCGTGGAGCGAACAAGGGAATGTGTCCGTGAATCGGACATAGATATCACTAATGTTTTGTGACCTACCATTTGGTCTTTTAAAAAAAAAAACTACTGGATGGATTTTCGGCAAATTTACAAAAGCACACTTTCAGGACCAAGCTGCCGCTCCTGAGGCAAATTTGGTGAAAATCCGTCCAGCGGGTTTGAGCAAAGTTTTTTTCCCATTCAGTCTATGGGAAAAAAATACATTTTGGGCCCCCCTATAGTTTCCCCCCCAGACCAAACCTCACCAAACTTTCAGACTGGGCCATATACTTTTTCTGCAAAGTTTGGTGAGGATTCGTCGAGGGAGAGCAAAGTTATAAGCCACCCAAAAAGTGCTCTTCCTATGGGTTTAGCAATGTATCCATAACTACTGTGGCTGTGTAATATATGTGCATATATATACATATATATATTCAGTGAAAAAAACGTTGTTAAAGGGAAGTTATAGTTAAGTTGTGCTACTAAAAACCGATGAAAATCAGTAAAAAAAAAATTGTTAAAGGGACGTTATGATTCGAAGTAAAACCGAAAACCCCCAGAAGTTTGCCAGTTTTGGTAAACTAAGCAAACATAACTCGCACCACCACCGTGCACTGCTGAGACTAACACCCAGGAAATCAAAGAGGCCTGATGCAAAGACCAGCATTTCCCACACACGCACACACACACACACACACACACACCATACACACACACACTCTCAGACAAACGTGCGCTTGATGCACTTCAAAACTCTGACACCTATGCTGAACTTTCAGACAACCCGGGATGCCAGTGGCATAGGAGTAAAACGCTGTGGGGAGACTCGGGTTGTAGCACTAGACCACACATGTGTCTGGGAGCAGGATTGGATCCCCGTCAAGTTGAACCTGCCTAGTCACTCGTCTCGTAGCACTTAACTTAGATCTCTGTGCCTTCTAGAACATGTACTATCATGCATGTATAACTGGAATTGAAAACCTAAGAACATCAATTTAAACTGATAGGACTTAAGAACATAAGCGTTTGCTGAACATCTCACTACTTTGGCCACCATGAGGTGTTCTCAGAAATAAGGGACAGTCTTCTTAAAAATATAGGGCACACACATGCTTTAGTTTACCTAAAAACCCACACATGGTAACACTTCTGTTACAGGAGCATTTAAAAGCACACGACTGGGCATAGCAAAGTGTGAAGAGCAGTCGCAAAACCTGCCGGGAGCATGAAATGTTGATGAACACTTGCATAGCTGTCAAGTGCTCCCATATCATGCCCGATAATACGAGCCTGTTCTTGCTTTCGACTTTACTTGCTGGAATTTATATCCAATCATGCATCGGGAATAACCAAGAATGGCTCTTAGTGGCTCACATGGCAGCTATGCACTTGGACATCAAGTAGTGGCAGGGAGTTTCGAAATGCAAGCAAGGCTCAAGATTGCACTGACTGGACAGCAGGATAGGAAGATGACCATTAAATGTAGCGTGGAGCATATCTGACTGAAACCAATATTTGGCAGACTAGTTATTGATACAGTGATTATAAGAATGTGTGTATCTATGCAATGAAACAGCTTCCTTTATAGCACAGAAATCCTCCTTTGTCGTGTTTGAAAATGCCAACATAGTCAGTTGTATAGAACCTCTTAGCAGAAGTCTGCTAAGTAGGCTCACCGTGTGCACCCCCTCAACCAACAACTCGGTGGCATTCCTTTTGTAAATGCCTGCGCATTGTAAAGGTATGTGGACATTGGACCCATCAAACACCTGTGATGACGCTTGTATCACAATAATGTCAAGCAATATGATTTACCCATACCTTTTACCTCTCTCCATCTTACTAACCTTACATTTATTTGCTTTAATATCTGCATTTGTATAGTGAACTGTAGAATTGAAGTTACCTCTTTTTATAACCAGTTTTCAAAAGAATGGATAACATATTTATGTTGGTGAATAATGCATTGTATGATGGGAATATTCTGTAGAGAAGATCATGCATGTGTAATTACTTTATTAATTCTAAACATAGCCCATCCGGAATCACGCCCCCAAAATACTATAGTAAGAGGGTCTATGCTCATCTGCACCCAACTTATGTTGTTGTCATTTTTTGCTGTGGTGAGGGGCGCCAATGATGCTTCCTGCCTGGGGTACACTCAGGTGTAAAACCGGCCCTCCTAATGGAAGACACCACACTTCTCTATTTGAACAAATTATTACCCATCACTTTATGTGTACTTCCCCCAAAAACATTTTTAAACACACCATACAGACATTAAAAGTAATACAGAAACAGACCTTAGAAAATCATCTGCAGTGAATGCAGCCAAAAATGGATCTAGTAAAATAGTAGTGCACTCAGAAATATTATTTTCCCAAGTGTTCGGGCATGTACTTCTAAGCATACATTGATCAATCGTACAAACATTTCCTATGCACCTTACCGTAATTTGACTCTTTTTTACACATGCAAAATCAGGTAGCAGGGTGCGGCCATCTTGTGATAAATGTATCCTTTCCCGATTCGCCTAAGGTGGACTGCCCTGGTGGCACTAATGCATATGCCCCCTCTGAGTCTAAAATCACTAAACCTAGTGATATGCTCCACCTATCTCCAGACCATTACTATGAAGCGTACTAAAACACACCCAATCATCTCCTACGTGATAATGTTACTTGACGCAGAACCCAGAATATCAACACACATCTCACAACACAGCTCCTCCCAATTTTGAATATGAAGCCAAAAGGAAACACCAAATTGTACAATTTGTAAAGTACTTTTATTTCACAATAAACACTCCGAGAACATCCGGAGACTTACATATGCAGGCAAATAGGTAATTGTATTCTTGATCCACAAATGTTTATCGTGAGTCACACAGTACTTCTTTTGGATTTAAGAATGGATTGGGCACACTGTGAAGACTTTGGCATGAACTTCCGCTAGGCCACCACAACAGATATGAAGTTGCTTCTTATCTCTGGAATGGCATACGGGCATATGGGCCTGTGTCGATCATCCCAAAAAAGTGTTGCTGTAATCCAACCACTGACGTATATCTGTAGCTGATGCTTAAAAATCTGTCGGTTGCTATCTGGAATCCATGACAATTGCAGAAAGTCAAGATGTAGCTGTTTAAAAAAAAAGATAACTGAAATATATCTCAGTAACCAATCTTATTACAGTTCATCATTGTAACCATCAATTTGGACCCCTGTTACAACTATTGATAAATGTGGTGTCTCCATAACCAATCTTATTACAGTTTATCATTTTAACCATCAATTTGGGCCCCATCTATAACTATTGATAAACACAGACGTCAAACAATGATAACTCAAACAAAAGAATGTGCAAATTACTCTTCAGTTTGCTGTACACGTTACTGCTAGAGAGTATGGTGAGCTTGAAATGGGATGCTAACGCTGACACTGCAATCAGAGAGCTAGATAAAACCAAAAATAACAGGTTCATGGAATTTTAATTAAATATTAGCGTTCAATTACACGTCTGTGAACCTGGGGGAATCCACTACTGCACTACACCGATCTCGATGCTGCACTGCCCATATCCCCACAACAAAACAAACTACACACACAAGTTCTAATTGTGTGTCATTGCAATATACAACACACAACACACAATATAATGTACCCCACCAATATTGTCACCGAATTATAATTTGACTAGTTCATGTATAAAATCCTCCAAAGTAAAACTTATATGATATTTGGCATTTCCATTCTATCGGCGTAAAACAAGCACTACGTCCACTTCAACTCATTTTCATAAATGAAATTACATGTTCCTTTATCCAATTTTGGAATGGTGAAAATGATCATATTTGAAAGTCTTACATCCCTCCCTTCATGCATTCCATTCGCAATCCTCCCTTTGTTTCAAGGTCAAAAAACAATTGAACCTTATACTCTGTACCATGCATGGCTGTGCTCAGCTAGGAAACAAAACTTCTACAGCGCTGACCTTCACTCAGAATGGAAACCGGTAGCGCTTCACAGCACAGAGGCATCACAAATCTTTTTGAAAAACATGTGAATTGTTTTCTACCATTCACCTATGCGGCAGACATTTTTATGGATTTATTTTGTTCCTCTGGAGAACTTTGCAGTCTCCCTTCGACTCCCACTGTTAGGCCTCACCACCTGTCACATCAGCCCATCTCCTGGTCACACAGCAACTCAAAACCAACATCATACTAAAGTGAAATAGCCATTGATTATATCCACGGACAGCCACTACGACTGCGGACAATGCAAACACATCAGGGGCACCTGCCACCTAAACAAATACACTATTTGACCCATCTTTTACTCCCCAACCCTCCCCAAGCACATCTGCACATTCTGTGACCCAGACAATCTGGCCACTGCCCATGGCCACAGGCTACCCCTCATTCACTAAAAGTATACCGCTATTTTTTGTAGCTACATTTTGACACTTGTCAAATAATAAAACACTGGCACATTTGCAAAACCATGCGTGTAGGTCCTTGCCAATGCTCCTTACGCAAGTTTGCTGGAAATCCACCCATGTTTTATTTTTTCAAAAGTGTCAAATGTATGCACATATAATCATCATATAACCTAGCCCCCACTTGACAAAATCCATTCAGACTTTACAAAAATATCTGTATCTAAATCTATAATCTTTTTGCAAACCTTTGGCACCACATTTATAAGCCTTGAAAGTATTTTGAGATCCCCCCATCTAATTTTGCTACCTCTTGAGAGAATCCCATCAAACTTCGCAAAAACATGTATATCTTGATCTATTATCAGTTTGCCAAAGTAAGTGTAGATTCATCAAATGGCAGCTCATTTATATGCCTTTACATTATTTTGGGACCCCCCTCTAGTTTTGCCCCTCTTCACAAAATCCCATTAAACTTTGCAAAAACATGAATATCTTGATCTATTATCAGTTTGCCAAATGAAGTGTAGATTCATCAAATAGCACTTCATTTCTAAGCATCTACATTATTTTGGGGCCCCCATCTAATTTTGCCCCCTCTTCACAGAATCCCATCAAACTTCAGAAAAACATTCATATCTAACTGTATTTGAAATCAACATACATTGTCTCACAACACAGCACGTCACATTTCGGAATATGAAACCGTACTTTAAAAGGAAACAGCAAGACTGTACAATTTGTAAAGTACTTTTATTTCACAATATACACTCTCCGAACATCCGGCTATTGCCATATTGAATCAAATTGGACATTTTTTTCTTTTCTCTCGATCAGTAAATGTTTATTGTGAGTCACACGTTCTTCCTTTTGGATACACAAGGTGTTCGTTTTGGGTAAAAGAAGCGCTTGGGTTGCCCAGTTAATTGCAGGGCTTGTGCATCAACTTGGGGCTGGACCACCGTAAAGGATGTTATGCTGCTCCTAATCACTGGTACAGCGTAAGGGTATATCGTCCCTGGGGATCGTCCCAAAAAAAAGTCAAATATATCCAGTTGTTCACAAGTATCTGCAGCTGCTTGTTGAACAACCCGTCAGTTGGAATCTGGAATCAATGACAATCGCAGAATGGCAGGATGTACCTGTTTGGAAAACATAATAGAAATGTGTCTCAGTAGCGGATCTTTATTACAATTCATCTATTGACTTATTAATTCGGCATAGAGTTTAAACTAACGATTAGCGCAGACACAAAACAATGTCAACAGAGAGAAAACAACGTGGAAAGTACTACACAATTTGCTTCCGAGGATAGCGCTATGTAGTATGTTCAACTCTAAACGGGATACGGAAGCTGACGTTACAATGTGATGTGCACATAGATGGCATTTTAATGAAATATTAGCGTTGAATTTGGGGGAACCGAGTGGTGGTCTACATGCATCTTGATGCTGGACTGCCCATGTGCCTGGTAGAAAGAACAGTACACACAAAGGTTTTACTTGCGTTTCATTGCAAAATGACACACAGAACAAACAAGTAGAATGTAACCTAGCAATAATGGTCAGCTAATGATACGTTGATGCTCGTTCGGCATAAATTCGTTGAATGTCAAACTTACATTATATTCGGCATTTCCATTCTCTTGGCGTAACTCAGACTGTAACGCAGAGTATGTGCGCACCAACAAATTTTCATGAACTGAATTTACATGTTCCTTAGTCCAGTTTTGGAATGGATAACCTTTTCAAATCTTACATTATTACACCCCTCCTTTGATTCAATTCCTTTTGGAATGGTCCCTTTCTCTCAAGGGCAAAAAACAATTGAACCGTATTCTGTGTGTGCGATGCGTGGGCTTTCTCAGCTTGCAAGCAAAAATTCAAATCTGGTGACCTTCACTCAGAATGAAGATACCTTCTTAGTTTGCAACATCTTGGCTCACCGCATCCATGAGAACGGTAATTGTGATAAACGGGCACAGGAAGAAAAATTTGGGGGCTGTACTTGCTCGATGATCGTGGCACTGCTGAGGGTAGGGGAAACTTTGCAATGCCAGAATGCACCCTACTCCAAAATTGGAGTTGAGGGTACACAAAAAGGAGTCAAAGTGTGTCTAGCAATAGCCCCACCTCTGATTCTGTCACATATGACTTCACTTATGTAGCCTAGGTCTCATCCCTTTTCTGAGATTGTAAGGCAATTGTAAAAACTGCACTTGTCGAAAAAAAAATAACAAAGAGGATACATTTTAACAGATAAATTGGATGCTTCATTTGGACACTTCTTAAAAACATTGTTGATCAAAAAAACAGAGGGTAATATTTTTTACCTGGATTTGAACTGTTCCACGAGCTCTACTTTAGGTGGACAGGGCACATTGGCAATGTTTTGTGGCAATGTATGTGTACTCGGAACAAAATTGCACGCAATTCCATGATTATGCATCTCCAAAACATTAATAATGAGATCTTTCACAAATTGAAATTCCATTTCATCATATAATGGCTTGACCACCCATTGTTTGCTTCTTTTTGTAAAGGCCATATTGTAGCGAAGCATTCCAAGGTATCCCGCAGTCCTTGATTGGTCATGGCCCACATCCCCGTTATGCGCTAATACCGCTAGTAATGTCCTATATTTCATTCCTTGAATGCCGAAATGCAATCTCTTTGGCCTGTACTTTAGGCACATATAGTGGAACACCTCCAAATCTCCCCTGTGACAGAATGCTGTGAGTCCCTTCAGATCTCTTAATGGAGTTTTATCAAACACAATCTTCTCAAGTGCTTTGTGTGGAGGCGAAGATGGAATCAACCACTTCTTCGTCCATTCCTGCACAGGACTGTTCACGAACATAGAACTGTTCGGACTTTAACGGCAAAAAAACACCAGTTTTTTGCTTCTTGCAGCCATATCCCATCACATCCTCATCACCCCTCACCTCCACAGAGATTATTTGATAAGTTTGACAAGTGCAATGTTGTGTTTTTAAATCTGTTTTTACCGCGATGTCCGCGACACCTGCCGCTGTCTGCGAATCCAAGGTGGCGGGCGTTTCCAAAAATCTGACGCACTTCACTATCTTCACCATCCAATCAGCGAACACGTCGCATGTCCGTGGACATGCCACAAGCCGATTAGCCAATCGGTATCCTGCCCGCGAAGTGTCTGCGGAGCGGACATAGATATCACTAATTTTTTGTGACCTACTTTTTGGACTTTTAAAAAAAAAATACTGGACGGATTTTCAGCAAATGTACAAAAGCACGCTTTCGGGACCAAGCCACTGCTCCTGCTGCACATTTGGGTGAAAATTCGTCCAGCGGTTTGGGCTGTAGGCGTGCGCAAAGTTTTTTCCCTGTTCAGTCTATGGGAAAACAATAAATGTTGGGACCCCCCTATAACTTTGCCCCCCTGGACCAAACCGCATCAAAATTCGCAAAACAATCCAGAGTGGGTCATATACTTTTCTTGCAAGGTTTGGTGAGGTTTCGTCCAGGGAGAGTGAAGTTATAATCCGCCCAAAAAGTCCTCTTCCTATGGGATTAGCAATTTAACCAATTTAACCAACTTAACCATAACTACACAGCCACTAATGTGGCTGTGTAATATATATATATGTATATATATATATTGATTAGAACTTAGGTTATTGTGCTTTTCTGATAAACTCAGAGAATATAAATGATGTCTCAAGAAAATCGTTTTTTTGTTGGTACGCTTACAAAATAGATTTAATATAGCTAGTCAGTATGTCGATGTGACATTACTTTACAAAGGTTTCCTTGAATTAAATTCTCCATAGCAATACTGCTTAAGATGTAGGGCACATCTGCTGCAGAGAGACATTAAATTATAAATTGGTTTCTATGAAAAGTTTTACATCACTGGGGCTCATCCTAGTCGTACACAATGACACACAAAAAAGATCATTGCGGAGCAGTGAACTGCGGGTATATGTTTTCTATTTGCTTTGAATAAAAGAAAATAATTGAGAATGTCCAGAAGCCTGAAATGTCTTACAATATGTCAAATAAATCAAAGTGGTCGTGAGTAACAACAAAAGTGGGAGCAGCTGCATTTCTTATCTAGTTTCAATGAGAGCATCAAAGGGGATTGAAGAAGACTAGACACGATCTGACAGTTCTTTGATGCAGAAGTGGTAAAGGTGAGAGATGCAGTGTCAAAAGCCGGGCTTCTTGGAAGCAGATCGCAAAGTTCAATTGCAACCTCTTTCAAGACCAGACACAATATATATATATATATATATATATATATATATATGTATTTCAATTAAGAAATGTCCAACTGTATGCATGTTTGCTCCTTCCATTGTGAATACTCCGTTAGATAAAGCCAAGCAAATGTATATAAGGCTACAATTGGAAATGCAAAGGAAGACTGCTGTTATTTTGAACATTCTGAGTTTCATTTTCAACATTTCCTCACAATGTCAGTTTCATAGAGCTGTAAAACATAAAGCAGAATGACTAGCAGCATTTGGTTTCCCACCATGAAGCACGCCTGTGGGACAGCCACAGTGGATGTAAGAAAAACAAAAAAAGACAGGCGCTCATATTTGGCAAAGTATGACCAAGGCCCTCATATTCACATCCAGCTCATTGCCACACAAAAGTCCTGCTGAAGTCAAGATCTACAATTGAGCAAAGTGAATTCAAGCAACTAAACACATGAATATTAATTGGTGGTGTTGCAGTGCAACCTGTAACAGAAATATCCTTTTCAGATAGTTTGGTAACAGTTGTTACTAATAAACATCATTATTACCCAAATGTGCGGTACTGAATTTACAACTTTGAACCATGTGTTGGACTGGAGGGGTACAGATGCCTTTATGGAGCAGCATCTCCTGCCTCCCTGAATGAAACGAGCACACTATGTGCGGAGCTATCTAAGCCCCCTAAAGAGGCAGGTAGAACACACACTCAGGAAATAAAACACCCAACAGGGTAGGCAGAGAAAGCCAGGGCAATTGTGCACCCACAAAACCCAAGATGTGCAAATCAAGTTACTGTATGTTAGCAATGCAGTACCTTTACACACACAATTTTATAGAAACGCTTTAACATTCATATAATTATACCTGCATTGAACGGAAAAGTAACTATAACAATTACAGGGACGACAAATGGTAACCATTAGCCAGGACACAGCTGGCTACTAATCACATGCCAATTATCACGTCAGGTGAGCAGATCTTACAAAGGCAACATCAGCCCAAATTGGAGTGAAAACAGTCGCCCTAGAAATGCAACAGTAGGCATAAAGCATCATTACGTTATCCGCTGAAAAAATACACCATGTACAGCCAAATTATGCAACACTGCATCTATGTGGAATGCCTTCCAGCACTTACATTTCCACTGTGCTATCATCATGAACACCCACACTAATACGATATTAAACAAATGGA